>NC_141301.1:7000000-7682500 GCF_037954325.1 Fistularia commersonii
GGGTCCTGATGATATACATGTGTAAGTATGGATGTTTCAAGGAGAGGCAGCGGTATAGTTTCTAGCTAGATTATTCAACAGGAGAGCGAGAAGTCGATGAGCCATACAGTGAGGTTATGGGAAAGAGAAGTGAAAACTCGATTGCGAGAAGAAGTCAGCATTCGTGTACAGCAGAACGGCTTCATGTCTAGAATGAATACTTCAGATGCAGTATTTACTCTGAGAATGCTAATAGAGAAATACAGAGAAGGCCAGAGGGAGCTGCATTATGTTTTTGTAGACCTAGAAAAAGCATATGACAGGGTGCCAAGAGAGGAACTCTGGTATTGTATGAGGAAGTCTTGAATAGCAGAGAAGAATGCTAGACAGGTGCAGGACATGTATGCTAGCTGTGAGACAGTGGTGAAGTGTGCTGTAGGGGCAACAGAGAAGTTCAAGGTGGAGGTGGGACTTCATCAGGGATCAGCTCTGAGCCCCTCCTTGTTTGCAGTGGTGATGGACAAGCTGACAGATGAGGTTAGACAGGAATCTCCATGGATTATGATGTTTGCAAATGACATTGTGATCTGTAGTGAGAGCAAAGAGCAGGTGGAGGACAATCTAAAGAGATGGAGGTATGCTCTGAAAAGGAGAGGAATGAAATTAAGTTGCAAAAAGATAGAGTATGTGGGAGAATGAGAGGAACTCGAATGGAACGGTGAGGCTGCATGGACTGGAGATCGAGATGTTGGTCTGTCCCTTGGCCATACATCATCGCTGGTCTCACCACTGTCTTGTACACCTTTCCTTTCAATCTGGCTGATAGTCTTCTATCACATAGTACCCCTGACACTTTTCTAAACCCATTCCAACCAGCTTGGACCCGTCTCTTCACCTCTTTTCCGCACTCTCTGTTGCTCTGGACTGTTGACCCTAAGTACCTGAAATCCTCCAGCTTCTTGATCTCCACTCCCTGTAGCCTCACCGCTCCACTCGAGTTCCTCTCATTTACACACGTATATTCTGTCTTGCTGCAACTAACTTTCATTCCTCTCCTTTCCAGAGCATACCTCCACCTCTCTAGATTTTCCTCTACCTGTTGTCTGCTCTCACTACAGATCACAATGTCATCCGCAAACATCATGGTCCATGGGGATTCCTGTCTAACCTCATCTGTCAGCCTGTCCATCACCATTGTGAACAAGAAGGGGCTCAGAGCTGATCCCTGATGGAGTCCCACCTCCACCTTGAACTTCTCTGTTACCCCTACAGCAACCGTACCAGTGTTTCACAGCTAGCATAGATGTCCTGCACCAGTCTAACATACTTCTCTGCCACTCCAGACTTCCTCATACAATACCAGAGCTCCTCTCTTGGCACCCTGTCATATGCCTTTTCTAGGTCTACAAAAACACAATGCAGCTCCATCTGGCCTTCTCTGTACTTCTCTATTAGCATTCTCAATGCAAATACTGCATCTGTAGTACTCTTTCTAGGCATAAAGCCATACTGCTGTTCACAGATGCTGACTTCTGCTCTCAGTCTAGTTTCCACAACTCTTTCCCATAACTTCATTGTATGGCTCATCAACTTTATCCCTCTGTAGTTGCCACAATTCTGCACATCCCCTTTATTCTTAAAAATAGGCACCATCACACTTCGTCTCCATTCTTCAGGCATCTTCTCACACTCTAAGATCCTGTTGAATAATCTAGTCAGAAAATCTACTGCTGTCTCTCCTAGACACTTCCACACCTCCACAGGTATATCATCAGGACCAACTGCTTTTCCACTCTTCATCCTCTTCAATGCCTTCCTCACTTCACTTGTACTAATTTTTGCTACTTTGTGGTCTTCAATAGTCACCTCTTCTACCCTTGCCTCTCTTTCATTTTCCACATTCATCAGCTCTTCAAAGTACTCTTTCCATCTTCCCATCACTCTTCTAGCATCTGTCAATACATTTCCCTCTCTGTCCTTAATCACCCGGACCTGTTGTACATCCTTTCCATCTTTATCTCTCTGTTTGGCCAGCCTGTATAGATCATTCTCACCCTCCTTACTATCCAACCGAGCATACAAGTCATCATAAGCCCTTTGTTGTGCCTTTGCTACCTCTATCTTTACCTTTCGCCGCATCTCCCTGAACTCCTGTCTGTTCTCTTCAGTCCTCTCAGTATCCCACTTCTTCTTCGCTAACCTCTTTCTCTGTATACACTCCTGCACTTCCTCATTCCACCACCAAGTCTCCTTATCTACTTTCCTTCCAGATGACACACCAAGTACTCTTCTACCTGTCTCCCTGATAACACTAGCTGTTGTTGTCCAATCATCTGGAAGCTCACCCTGACCACCCAGACCCTTTCTAAACTCCTCCCTGAAAACCATGCAACACTCCTCCTTTTTCAGCTTCCACCATTTTGTCCTCTGCTCTGCCTTTGTCCTCTTCATCTTCCTTGTCACCAGAGTCATCCTACAAACTACCATCCT
Organism: Fistularia commersonii; assembly: GCF_037954325.1. Lineage (NCBI taxonomy): Eukaryota > Metazoa > Chordata > Actinopteri > Syngnathiformes > Fistulariidae > Fistularia > Fistularia commersonii. The sequence goes on from NC_141301.1 coordinate 7,002,470, forward strand.
ATGCTGTCTGGCTACACTCTCACCTACAACTACTTTGCAGTCACTGATCTCTTTCAGGTTACCTTGTCTATACAAGATGTAGTCTACCTGCATGCTCCTACCTCTGCTCTTATAAGTTACCCTATGTTCCTGTTTTTTCTGGAAAAAGGTGTTCACTACAGCCATTTCCATCCTTTTTCCAAAATCTACCACCATCTGTCACTCTGCATTCCTATCCTGGATACCAAATCTGCCCATCACTTCTTCATCCCCTCTATTGCCTTCACCAACATGTCCATTGAAGTCTGCACCAATGACCACTCTCTCAATTCTGGGAATATTCTGCATCACTTCATCTAACTCATTCCAGAACTTCTCCTTCTCTTCAGATTCACATTCCACCTGCGGGGCATAGCCACTAACAACATTGAGCATTACACCTTCAATTTCCAGTTTCAGACTCAAGTCTATCTGACATTCTTTTCACCTCTAGGACGTTCCTAACAAACTCCTCCTTCAAGATAACTCCTACTCCATTTCTCTTCTTGTCAGTACCATAATAGTACAACTTAAAGCCTGCTCCTAAGCTTCTAGCCTTACTACCTTTCCACTTGGTCTCCTGGACACACAGTATATCCACCTTCCTTCTCTGCATCATGTCGACCAACTCTCTACCTTTTCCTGTCATAGTCCCAATATTCAGAGTCCCTTCTCTCAGTCCCAGGCTATGTCCTTTCCTCTCCTCCTCTCTCTCTGCTTCCGAACACGCACTCCTCCTCTTCTTCTTGTTCTTGTTCTTCGACCCACAGTAGCCCAATTTCCATTAGTACCCTGTAGGTCATCAGTACTAATGACGGTCGTTGTTAACCCGGTCTGCGACCGATCCGATATGGTATAGTTTTGGTTGACTCGCATATTTGGTTTTGGCAAAAGTTTTACGCCGGATGCCCTTCCTGATGCAACCCTCTGCATTTATCCGGGCTTGGGACCGGCACAGGGAGACACTGTTCCGTGCCCCCCCAAGGCAGGCTTGGAGAGACACGGGCCAGTGCCGCCCTGAGGCTGCATTCCCTCTATAGTTCTTGAGAACTCTATAGTTCTATGAGAGGAACTCGGGTGGAGCGATGAGGCTACAGGGAGTGGAGATCAAGAAGCTGGAGGATTTCAGGTACTTAGGGTCAACAGTCCAGAGAAACGGAGAGTGCGGAAAAGAGGTGAAGAGATGGGTCCAAGCAGGTTGGAATGGGTGGAGAAAAGTGTCAGGGGTACTATGTTATAGAAGACTTTCAGCCAGACCTTCTCCTTCTCTTCAAATTCACATCCCACCAGCAGTCCCCTCGGTCAATATTCCCCCACATCTCCCCACCATTCCCTTGAACACTGATGGAGACACTCCCCCACCCTCTCCCCAACCACGGCCTCACCCTCATCTCCAGCCAGGTGCAGAGCGAGTTCTCCAGGTTGAGGCACAGCAAAGCCAGTGGGCCAGACAACAGCCCCAGGGTCCTCAAGGTGTGTGCTGGGCAGCTTGCTGGGGTCTTCCAGCACCTCTTCAACCTCTCCTTGAGGTTGCTGAAGGTGCCTGACCTCTGCAAGACCTCCTACATTGTCCTAGTGCCCAAGAAGGGATGTCCATGTACTCTCAATGACTACAGGCCGGTGGCAATAACTTCACATGTCATGAAGTTGCTCGAGAAGCTTGTACTCCAGCACCTGAAAGATCAGCTATCTGCTTCCCCTGACCCCCTGCAGCTTGCGTACAGGTGTGTGCAGGCAGCACATGGGTGTGGAGGATGCAATCATCTTTGTCACCCATAGGGCCCTATCTAAAGTTGGGGGTAAAGGAAGCACTGTGAGAGTCACCTTCTTTGACTTCTCCAGTGTCTTCAACAGCGTCCAACCTACCCTCCTCAAGGACAAGGTGCTGAGTTCACAACTTCGGTATAGTGTGCTGGTGGGGCGGTGCCTGGACTGGTGAGTTCAATAGGCTCAATACTATAGTGAGGAAAGCCCACTCTGTGGATTGAACCTGGACTATCTTCAGTAGGCAGTAGGGAGGGTAAAGGACAAACTGGGATCTACCCTGGACAATCCTTGCCACCCCCTGCACAACGAGCTGTGGCTGATGTGCAGCTCCTTCAGCCAACAGTTAATCCCACCCTGGTGCAGAACTGAACGCTTCAGATGCTCCTTTGTGCCCACAGCCACCAGACTGTACAAGAGCAGTCTGGCACACAACTCTGATCGGCCTGAGTGCGCCCATGCTGCTTCCACAATTCCACAGTCTCACCACCCTACCCCATTCACTACCTCACCCATTCACATTATGTCCTAACTATGCTGTTTTTCTTATCCTTGTTTGTCCCAGCCTGCACACTACTTGCTTGTTCTTGTTTATTTATTTAATTCATTGTTATTTATTTTTGTCACTCTATTTATTTTTTTGTTTAGTATTTTCACCCTCTCTGTTCCTTGATGTTGCCCATTGTCATCCCTGACGTTGTTGTTGTTGTTGTCTGCTGTCTATTTATTCGTTGTTGTTTTTTTTATCTTGCTATATTCTGTCTTCTGCCTTTCTATTCATATTCATATTCATATTCATATTCATATTCATATTCATATTCATATTCATATTCATATTCATATTTGTTTACTTTTTTTGACTCTCTCTCATCTCTGATGATATTCTGCATCACTTCATCTAACCCACACCAGACCTCCTCCTAAAACTCACACACCACCTGTGGGCCATAGCCACTAACAACATTGAGCATTACACCTTCAATTTCCAGTTTCAGACTCATAAGTCTATCTGACATTCTTCTTGCCTCCAGAATATTCCAAACAAACTCCTCCTTCAAGATAACTCCTACTCCATTTCTCTTGTACTATCTCATGATAGTACAACTTAAAGCGTATTCAAGACCCTGCTCTCAGTCCCACACTCTTGCCTTTCCTATTCTTGCTTTGCTTCCGAACACACCTTTCTCCTCTCCTTCTTTGACCTACAGTAGCCTAGTTTCCACTGGTACTCTATAGGTCATCGGTACCGATGGCGGTCGTTGTTAACCCGGGCCTCGACCGATCTGGTTCGAGATTATTATGTTGTATGTATGTATTATGGCTCTGGGAGACACTGCCCTGAGGCTGCATTAGAAAATATCTAATTAGAATACATAAATAAATAAATATTCAATATCAAAAATACATTTTGAAATTATACAAATGTTATCTGTTTTTTGAGGCTCCACACTGAAGATGCACCCACACCATGTAAAACAAACTAACCCATGATAATGTTTACTTGAGTTTTCATTCAACAACATTAATACCAACCATTTACAACTGTATGAATACACACCCACAAATGCTGTTGTATATATATTTTTTCCAAAGAGAATTTGGATTGGCGAGTAAACAGTTAATGGTTCATCAGTTTGTCTATGCTTGGATAATGAATTGCAGTGGAAGTGAAGTCTACTCATGTGATTCCTATGTACTCATGGATGGGTGACCATAATTCTATGGATAGGGGTGTCTGGTTATATTATATATATTGAAAAGGTTATCTATTCTCCTGTTTCTTCTGTCCAACATTTTTCTTGACCACTTAGTGCTGCAGGGTAGCCTGTGCCAATGCTTCTTCTTTTCCTTTTGGCTGCTCCCTTCATTAATCATCTACCTCCATCTTACCGGATCCTTTGAATCCTCTTCTCTCACTCCAACTAACTTCATGTCCTCTTTCACTACATTACTAAATCTCTTCAGTCTTTCTCTCGGCTCTCTGCCTGGCAGTTCCAACCTCCATAACCATCTACAGAAATATTCTAGATTCTTCTTCCGCACATGTCCAAACCACCTCAGTCTGGTCTCCGAATTTATCTCCAAAACAACTTAAGTACTTTCCCTCTGATGGACTCACACCTGATCCATCCATCCTTGTCACTCCCTGAGAAAAACATTTTCCATCACTGCTACCTCCGGCTTTGCCTCCTGACTTTTCCTCAGTGTCACTGTCTATACCAGAAAACATGGCTGGTCTGACCCGTCTTGTTTACCTTTTCTTTCATTCTTGCTGAAACTCTTGTGTCATATATCACCCCTGACTCTTTTCTCCACCTGTTTTAATGTACTTGCACACAATGTAACACTAATGGTCTTTGAAGACAAAGTACAAGTCGTGCTACGAACACACACAAGTCGCTCTAAACAAACATCATTTGACATTTATAACTATTGAAAGATTACAACCCACTTCTTTCCTCACAATTGTGCGGTCCAATCTATTCTCCCCAAAGGAGAGGCTGCGGCAGCTACGATGCTCCTCACTCGTGCATTGAGAAACGGGTCATGCAGAGTTTGGTTAGAGTAGTAAATTCTTGTTAAAATCTTTGACAAGATCTGAACTGAAGAAGTCTCTCAGATGAGGGGTGAAACGTCTTCAAGTGAAGCAATTCAAGTCCAGTTGCCAAGATAAGAATATTTCAACAAGAATTCACCATGACCTTGATGACTGAGAACCTACAGACATGTTAAGATATTAACTGCATTTAAATGTAAATGAGCAACTGGATAATAAGTTGTTAACTACTTCAGTTATTCAGCAAGTGCATACAGAACATGAAGAGCATGCTGGTATGCTTAAAGCGCACAAAGCACCCTAGTTAAGCTTAACAAACATTAACAGGGTGCTAATTGTAAACAAGCTAAAACAAACTTTAGCGCTGTATACCAATGAGGATCAATTGCATAAATACAAATACTGTTTAATATCATCGTAACCCCTATGAATATACAGGCCCTTCTCAAAAAATGTTCATATTGTGATACAGTTCATTATTTTCCATAATGTAATGATAAAAATTAAACGTTCATATATTTTAGATTTATTGCACACCAACTGAAATATTTCAGGTCTTTTATTGTTTTAACACTGATGATTTTGGCATACAGCTCATGAAAGCCCAAAATTCCTATCTTAAAAATATAGCATATCATGTAAAGGTACTCTAAACGAGCTATTAACCTCATCATCTGAATCAACAAATTAACTCTAAACACCTGCAAAAGATTCCTGAGGCTTTTAAAAACTCCCAGCCTGGTTCATTACTCAAAACCGCAATCGTGGATAAGACTGCCGACCTGACTGCTGTCCAGAAGGCCATCATTGACACCCTCAAGCAAGAGGGTAAGACACAGAAAGAAATCTCTATAGGTGCCGCATTACCCAGGTCAAGCCACTTTTGAATCAGAAGCAGCGGCAGAAGTGCATGACCTGGGCTACAGAGAAGCAGCACTTGACTGTCGCTCAGTGGTCCAAAGTACTTTTTTTTCGAACGAAAGCACATTTTGCATGTCATTCGGAAATCAAGGTGCAAGAAAGCAAGCCTGTGATAGAGTTTTATTGTATTGAGAACTCCGGTGCATGGAGCGCATTTTTTTTCCTCTGCTAAATGAGCCTTTGCTAGCCATGCAGGGAGATTAACATTTTACTTACTGACAAGAATAATTCCTATAAAACCAGTTGAAGTAGATGTTGAGAATTGTGTGATGAGTTATCACAGTTCAAATGCATTTAGTGTTAATGAAAATCACTTGTTGCAATAAATATTTACTTTGATATCTGACTCACTGGTAAAAAGCAAGACTTTAACCTGTCATTGACCTGGAGAAAAACCTGGCTTTAGCCAAAACCACACATATTTATCTCCCTTTATTTGTATGAGAGACAAATTGAACAGAGCTGATCAAATGAAGGAAAAATTATATATTTCTAGACAACAATCTAGTGCTGTAGATAAAACTATGTCGATAGGGTAACACTGGGGCCTTTGAGGAAGATAGAGCTTTCCCATTTTCATGATTCCTATTTTTTGTTTGTTTTTCAACGTTATGCTTTTTATCTGTTGTTTTATTTTATACTTTTAACAATTCAGTTTGTTATCAACATATCATAAAAATAGAAATAACAAATGAATAAATAAAACTGTCTCAATATACAGCAAAGCAACATGATTGTTTCCAAAGGCCTTAATAAATCCTAAGTTCTTAACTGCCTGAAATTAGGACTATCCTTAAATGTATTTGATTGATACAAACTTTTCCCTTGTCTAAAATAAAGCTTTGGTGCCATTTACCCTAAAGATCTGTACACTGTATCTTCACATTCTAATAATAATGTAATAATATAATAAGTAAATTTAAAGAATTGATTGGCTTCTTGGAGTCAGGGTTTGTTTCTGGGATTGGCAGTCATCTGGGTCATCAATTGCTCTGTTGGTAGAGCATCAATGGACAAACTTCAAGGGAGGAGGGGGGTTAAGAGGGATGCCCTGGATTATCGAAGATCAATGTTTGTGGTGTCAAACACAAACATAGGCCAAATATTAACCAATGGCTCCAGTAGTCTGAATGTATCTACAGCAGGGGTGTCAAACTCATTTCTCATGGCAGGCCACATACGGCCCAGGTAGATGTCAAGTGGGCCGGACCATTAAAATAATAGCATACTCAGCAATAAATAACCAAAATATCATGTCTTTCCTCTGTTTTGGTGTAAAGAAGTACAAGGACATTAGGAAAATCTTGGAATTTCATGAACAATCCTTTTACAAAACATTTCATGAAACACCTCATATTTCCTTAGACAAAAGTGCAATTTACTTCTATCATTCACATGTATGCATTGCAATCATGTGATCCTGCGATCCCACTGATTGTACAAAGGCATAAAACTTTAACAAGTAATTGGTATTGAAAAATATAGTAATGCACTTTAAGATTAAATGAGACTTATAAAGAAAAACCATTAACCCATTTACACATGTGCATATAAAATCTGAATTGAATCCCTGCCTACACACCCTACAAACAAAAAAGAGTGCTATTAAATGTTTAATGAAGAAAGTATTCACCTGTCCTGTAAATGTGTAAACTTCATTCATGAAACATGCATACACATACAATACATACTGAAAATGTATGGAGTTGCATGAACAGTAGAATTCCATCAGACTCGTTTGTAGTGAAGCTGGTGACTAATGTTAAATTGCACATTTTCGCTAGCAATTAGCTAGCTGGCTTTTACTGCTGCTTCGCTGATTTCTCGGCTATGGGTGAAAGCGGCCTGCTGTTTCCTCAGACCCGCCAGCAATTGTTGATCTTATCTCTTCTCAGTTGTCTTTGAAAGCTGTCATATTTTTCGCTCTAATGAGTCTCGTAGTGGCGCCATATATTATATTCCTTAAATACCGAAACTTGTTGCAAACACGCCAAGCACAAAGGTTTCTCTGTAAATAAATAGGACTTAGTCAATTTTTCTTTGAAAATTCTACACTCTTTAACTACTTCTCTGTTTTGATAACGACATTTTGGCTATTGAGGGCGTAGCAGGGAGGTAGAGAACGGGGTAGAAAAAAAACATCATAACAAGCAGCAGGTGGTGTATTGATAACGTCTGCTGATTGGTCCGTCTCAGTGATGCGGATTGTCGTCTACTCTGACCAAAGTAGTACGCCCCCTAGTGGAAAATTTGTGAATTGCATTTAATAAAAAAAAAATAAAAAATCCTTGTCTTTTATGCATTTTTTCACTTTCAAATTATCCTGCGGGCCTGGTCGAACCCCTTTGCGGGCCAGTTCCGGCCCGCGGGCCATATGTTTGACACCCCTGATCTACAGCCACTTCTCAAACATATTATATGATCACCACCTTATGAGTGAGATCAGGTAGTGAGGAAGTCTTGAACAGACTTAGCAAAACAAAAAGGTCAGTTAAAGGTGAATCGGGAGTATTTGGTGGGGTCCCATATCTGGAAAGCGTTTGATTCACATTTCCAGAGGAATTTCCCCCTTCATTCTTGGGGAAATCAGGGACATAGAAAAAGTTGATGGTCTAGGAATGCATTTTGGAAGGAGATACCCAGACATGTGGTCAGATAGTTATCAGCGCTTGTTGTAGCTGCAAACTGTGGACTCTGGCAAAACATGTGTGTACAGCAGCGTTGAATGAAGCCATCAAGAAGAAGAAAGACTTTCAGGCTTGCTGACCCAGGGGGTTTAATGAAACTACTAACAAGTAACAGAGGGCTAGGAATGCTGCAGTATTGAATATTGTGGAAGGAATTGGCCAAGTATGGGTAGATTTTGGGGAGGCCGTGAATAATTGGGCTTTTAGAGGGTTTTGAGGCTGTGGCAAACTGTCAGACAACTCAGGAAATGGAAGCGGGGCTTTGTCAAAGCTTTTTACAAAAGGGAAAACACTAGTCATTCTCATCTGGCAACATCATTAAGCAGGCAGTGTAGGAGGACTCAGGTGTGCATCCATCAACCCTGGTGTATGTCACCAAGATAGCCATGAATTTCTTTATTGGGTATAAATGAGTTTTGTCCAGAGACTCTGAAGGCTATTGACATTTGTTTATACCAACTTATCAGGGAACAGACTCAAGTTGTTTAGAAAACCTATAATTTAATTGGAGCGATGCAGATTATATACAGGTCATGGAACAATTGGCCAGCTCTTCACTCACAGGGATTCTGGAAGATCAATATGAATGTATTCATCTTATCTGCATGCCTTTTTTCTGGTGTGAGCATTATTGAGTTCAGTCAGGTGTTCAGTGGGGGATGCTATGGGAGTATGTGGTCATGAGCCATCCCATCTCTGCAAAAACAGTTTGCCCTCTCAGTACAAGATAAAATATGTTTCTAGGAGGTATTGGGACCCGCTGATATGTGGTTTGATATGTGGTTTTTGTGGGCAGGATTTTATGGCACAGTCGAAGGGAGGATAGGGTCTGGGATGGATATTTCAGGACTGCTTTTCTGTTTTTCAAGGAAAGCGTGCTCTTGTTGGCCTCATCCCCATAAACTTCCTGCTGGAACTGATTTGTAGCTGTGTGTGAGGCAGTCTGGATGAGTCTGCACCTAAAATCAGATGCCATGATTCAGTTTAAAAAGTCAAATTCATTCCCCCTCTGGGTTGGCAGGGGGTTTCTGCCTCAAGGAAAGGTGTACCTTCAAGTGTACCTTGGAATCTTGTTCATGAGTGAGAGTAGCATGGAGCATTAACTGGATAGTTGCATCTGTACAGTCTCGAAAGGGATGCAAATGCTGCATGATATACAGTTTCCAAAACCAGAAAAAAGAAAAATCAACATGAACAAGATTAAGATGAATTCTGTCCTATGGGTGGATGGGCTCTGCCTTAGAGATAGATTAAAGAGTACAGATATCTGACGGGAGCATGGGGCAAAATTGGATTTGTTTCCAAAGGAGTCACATGCACTGTGTTGGGCATGTCCAGCTGGCAACAAAATCCACGGTAGAACATGCCTAAGGGATTATATATACCATCTGTCCAATGAACGCCTTGGGGTGTCCGAGAGAGTAGAGAGTGTATTGCTGGGGAAAGTGGGTTGACCTATTCAGTTGCTTAACCCGGCCAAGTCATGGTCACCTGGGCCATATAAACATTAGGAAAATGAAGGAATGATTGAACTATAATGCTGAATTTCTGCACAAACTCCCTCTTTCGAAGTATCACAGTCATCTAAGGAGTCTAATACATTTGCTGATTATGACAGCCACACACTGTATTAAGCGTGTTTTTCTTTAACTTATTTAAGAATAGCATCATGTGTGACTATAATTATACCTCAATCAACAGTCAGTATCTCTTCTATTACCCTACCCTCTCTCTATCTCTCACTAACAAGACATGACCGTATTTGTCAAAAAATAATTGAAAGAGCGGTGAAAAAATTAACGGTTGGGATAAAACTGAAGTCTGTGATCATCTAGGACTCTGTTGAGTTAGCTAGTTAGTTAGTTAGTTAGTTAGTCAGTCAGTCGGTCAGTCAGTCAGTCAGTCAGTCATATAATATGATAATGACTGAGATGTGATTATTGTAATTATAAATGGTGCACCAGCTTATAAAGAGAAAAATTATAAAAGTATACATACTTGCATAACTTTGAATTGGTCAAAGGCAGCCCAGATTTGAAATGTGGAGCACAAATAACAAGACAGAACATCAACTTGGACTGCAAAATGTTGCCTGCAAAATATACTGGAACCTCAATACACACAAAGGAAATCCCGAGACAACCAGGATGAGAAATTCCATTTAATTGAATTGAGCAAACAATCCAGATCGGTGGAGCTCCTCCGATCGCTGTAGATGAGCACCATACCAGAAACACTGGTAAAGTGCAGAGGCTGACATGTGGTTTTAATCTATGTGACGGATACAAGCACCCGACACACACTCATTATGCTCTCTTAACATATTATAATTCTGTGTTGATATATGTTGTAGAAGATCCAAGATTGTATATCAGGCATTACTTGTTAGGTGCAGTACATTGTATTTTGTTTTGTTTTTTGAGTCTTTACAATGTGAAAACAAGTGACTTCATATGTCTATTCTGCTATGAAAATACAACTATTTCACATCTATAAAAGGTGCAACAGACTCATAAATTCAGGTGAAAATGTTCCTTGGGAAAATTAATGGTAAACTGATGTTTTCTCTAGATAATGGTAGATAATGACTTATGGTAGGAACCCTCTGAAAGAGACAACCATCATACCTTTTTGTAGAGGATATAAAAGTGTATGTAATATATCTCATCGGTGATGAATCTGAGTCAAGGATCATAGATAGCGTTAAGGACCTTAATAATAATCCCTCTTCCTCATATAAATCTTCTCATTTTGCTTTGTTTTTCTTGCTTAAACTATATGTTTAAAGACAGAGCTTTGTTTTTTTATTCTCATTTAAGTCCGACTGTCCCACATCTTTAAACCACACAAAAATTCCGTTCATAGACAAATATTTTTGTCTTGTACAAAATATTTAAGATATGTATGATAGTCGCACGACAGAGGGGGGATGTGCAGTTGGAGTCAGATAGATTCCAGATGGAGTTGGGACTGCATCAAAGATTGGCCGTAAGTCTCTTCTTGGAGGAGAACCTAGAGAGTTGGCGATATGCTCTGGAGAGAAAAATAATTGTGGTCAAGAAGAGGAAGTGATGTTGATACAGGAACTTGAGTATTTCAGGATCAACTATTCGGAGCAAAAGGAAGTATAGTTGGGTGGAGTAGATGAAAAGCAGTATCTAAGGCTATCAGTGTTGGGATGATCGAGAGAAGAAGATGGGCAGTATTAAAAAGGAGAATATTAGAGGTACAGCTCAGGTTAGGTGTATCAGACAGCGTCAATATTAAGATGGTTGGGGTATGTGAAGAGTAAGGGGGAATCTTACAAGAATGTTGGAGATGGAGCTGTGAGGCTCATCGGGGGCTCAATCAAATGATCTAGGTGACCCTAGATAGGAAGGAGCTAAAAGAAGAAGAGAGAGAAGATGACAAAGATGACTATATATTTCATTCCGTTTTGGCAATTTGTTTCACCACCTTTACTGCATAGAATATCCAGTCACAACATAATGGAAACAGTGCAGAACCTTATACAATGTGGTAAGCTTTGCCATGTAGAATCTATCCTTCTCACCCACTTATTTTGAAGTTTTGTGTATTGACCATTGGCTTTGTTTCCAGGTGAGAAGAGCTGTAACCTACACAAGATATGGTCTGTGGACTAAAGGCTATGTTCAGATATGAGCTGCGGGCAATCTGAAAAAGTGTGATTTGATCTTTTATGACTTCCACTTCAAGTGCTAGATGAAGGTAATGTTTTTGTAATTTTTTGTAATAGATGTTGCTTGGTAACTGCACCCAAAGAATTCATGATATGTAAAAGGACATTATTTACTTCACTTGAGCAACTTACTACTATATACCACTATTTGCCAATAATCTCCTCTAAATTGGCCTGGCCTTAGATCAGGGGTGGGGAAACTTTTTGGCTCAGGTGCCACATTGACTCTTAAAATTTGACAGACGGGCCAGGTCAGGACAAGATACGATACATATAAAAGAAAAATGCATTTGTAAACTGTACATGTCAGACTCATCTGACATTTGCTTTGCAAGTAAAACCAGCTTTGTTTTGAAGGCTCTGGCATTTGCTCGCATTTTATGGACAAACCAGTTTTTCCCTTGTAGCGTCATGTCTAACTCATTCATGCGTGTCAGTATGTTCACAGTAAAGGTTGATTGCAACCTTTTTTGAGCCACAGCAGATTTTTTACATTTACAATATCCTGGGGCACACCACCAACCAAAATGAAACTCTAACCATAGTACATATAATAGAATACAGTCATTTGGCAGAAGCTGTCCTCCAAAGCAACTTACAGCGGAAATGCCTGGGATTGAACCCAGGACATGATACATGCAAAGCATGCGCTCTACCACTGATATATATAGCTAATAATATAGTTTTTAATGTAATTATACTCACTTCGTGTGAAACTTGGGGTTTCGATAAACACACAATGGATATCCTGGCAGTAGTAGAAAGACACACGCAAAGCTCTTGCTCAAGTTTTACAAGCTGGCAGTATTAATGTTTCTTCCACAGTATGAGACTTTTTTGATTTACCTACGAGTTCAGCAACAAGGTAGCTAGCTTTGTGGTTTTTCTCCAAAACATTGCCCGTTTCTCATTGTTTGTGTGTAAGCGTATAAAATAGTCCATTGGCTTGTTGTTAACGGAAGAATGTTTTATTTGGAGATGGCACTTAAGCTTGCTTGGCACCATGGCACTAATGGATAGCTTCTTACGACACACCAAGCACAGCGGAGTCGGTGCCATTGCATCCCCAGTGAAAGTGAATCCAAATGAAAGATAGCTTTCACTGTATTGCCTTGAGCTCGCTCTTTTCTTTTTTCTTTTGTCCATCTCCTTCAGTGTCACTCGCTTGTCTTGCCGTGATCCCAAACTGCCACTGTCATGCAGTACTCATGCTAACATTGACCTCTACGTCATCGCGTCACAGATGTGACGCTCAACGATCTCTCATGGCACACTAGTGTGCACTCTGGTTTAAAATCACCAGGCTAAATCACAAACCCGATCTGTGTCATTCAGCTCAAAAAAATTCTCAAGTAGCTCCAAAAATAAAAAAATAATCTCCTGTTTGAGCTCCCACATTCATTGATCCAATTATTCAGTCATTCACATCAAGTATGAATTCTGTATTAAAAAGACAAGTGGGCCGTATATGGCCCGCAGGCTGCAGTTTGCCCATCCCTGCCTTTGTGTGTGTTGGAATACAGCTGTCCTCACAGAGGCTGATGTATGATGTTACAGCCTCTGCCTACCCGGCCAGATCGTTGGTGGCAGACCTGAAAACATCCCAGTTGGTGTAGTCCAAACACGCCTGGAGGTCTTCCACAGCTTTAGTGGTCCACTTCTTTGATTTCTTCACAACAAGTTTGCAGAGTTTTAGTTCCTGACTGCTTACGGTGGTGTAACAGTGATCCAGAATGCTCCCCCCCCCCCCCCCCCCCGGGATGGGCATTTAATAAACTGTCTGTTTTTTGGGAGTTCATAGGTGAGGTTCCCTTTGTTAAAGTCCCCGGGGACTAGAGAGTCCGGGTTCGTCTGCTCCACACTCGGTATCTGGTCTGCAAGCATGCACAATGCCCCCTGCACGCTGGCCTTTGCTGGGATGTTAACACCAACCAGGGTGAACAAGGTAAACTCATGGGGAGGAATAAAATGGCTTGCAGTTGATGAAAAAGGATTCCAGATCAGGAGAACAGTGTTTCTGGATCAGGTCCTAGTGGTCCTAGTGTTTATGAGCTCCTCTGTTGTGTATAAACTCCTGGAATTTTCACAAAAAAACAGTTTACAAACAAAACAACGTGCAATGAAACACTGAGGCAGCCCTATCCTCTTCCATCTTTGATCAATGATTAGTTTCTTTGAAAACAAAATGGAATCTTGAAGGATCTTGATGGGTTTGATGGAGGCTGGATTTATTTACCAAATCAAATAAAATGTTTTAGAAATATCTCAATTAAGTCATAACTGGAGTTTGCTTAACAAGGCCACAGTGAGGGACATATAATTTTTTCATGGGACCTTATTCAGAAAAATACAGTATGACAAATGCTCTACTTTTATAATCTATCTAAAAATATGTCAGGGTTGATGGCTGTATTTCTGAGGCTGTGACTTGCAGCACAGGAGTGTCCAAAGTATTTTCTTGTCCATTCCCCTTCATCTCCTTCACCCTATTCACCTCCGACATCTGATACAAATCCAGTTCCTGCCACCTCCAGAAGTTCTCCAATGACTCTTCCATTGTTGGATGCATCAATGATGATGAGGAGAAGGAGTACAGAGGTCTGATTGCAAGTTTTGTTGAGTGGAGCAACTGGAACCACCTCCTACTCAACATCTCCAAGACCAAGGATGTGGTTGTGCACTGCAGGAAGAATTGCAGGAGACATGTACCAATCACCATCAAGGGTGAGGAGTTGGAGAAAGTGGACTCCTACAAGTACCTTGGACTCCACATTAACAATAAACTGGACTGGACACACAACATAGATGCACTCTACAGGAAGCGTCAGAGCAGGAAGTTCTTCCTGAGGAGACTGAGGTCGTATGGTATCTGTAGCGGGCTCTTCAAGACCTTCCACCAGTCTATGGTAGCCAATGTACTCTTCTTTACTATAGTGTTCTGGTGCCAGGACTAGTGAGGGCAATAGGCTCAAGAAGCTAGTGGGGAAATCTCGTTCGGTGGTGGGACTGAACCTGGATCATCTTCAATCAGTGGCAGTGGGGAAAGTGAAGGACAAACTGGGAGATATCATGGACAGTCCTTCCTACCCCCTGCATGATGAGCTGTGGTTGATGTGCAGCTCATTCAGCCAATGGTTTATCCCACCCTGGTGCAGAACTGAATGCTTCAGACGCTTCTTTGCGCCTATGGCCATCAGACTGTACAAGCAGTCTGGACAGCACTAAACCCTGATTGGCTGGAGGTGCATCTGTATGACCATGACCTCACTACCTCACCTATTCACATATGTCATGCCTTAACTCCATTGTCTATTTTTATCCTTGTTGGAGTGGAGATCAAGAAGTTGGAGGATTTCAGCTACTTAGGGTCAACAGTCCAGAGCAACAGAAAGTGTGGAAAAGAGGTGAAGAGACAGGTTCAAGCAGGTTGGAATGGGTGGACAAAAGTGTCAGGGGTGTATTTGCAAGTGTATTTGCAGTCCCTATGTCCTCTATTGTAAGTCGCTTTGGATAAAAGCGTCTGCCAAATGCAATGTAATGTAATGTAATGTAATGTAATGTAATGTAATGTAATGTAATGGGTGCTATGTGATAGAAGACTATCAGCCAGAATGAAAGGAAAGGTGTACAAGACAGTGGTGAGACCAGTGAGGCTGTATGGCCTAGAAACAGCAACAATGACAAAAAGACATGAGACAGAGCTAGAGGTTGCAGAGATGAAGAAGCTAAGGTTCTCTTTGGGAGTGACCAGGATGGATAGGATCAGGAATGAGTTGATCAGAGGGACGGGACATGTTAGATGTTTTGGAGAGAAGGTCAGATAAGCCAGACTGAGATGGTTTGATCATGTACAGAGGAGGGATAGTGAATATATAGATGAGAGATGAGAACAACTTTATTAATCCCGAAGGCACAACAATTTCCTTCAGGATTAATAAAGTTGTTCTCATCTCTCATCTCATCTCTTATATTGGTAGAGGAATGCTGGAAATGGAGCTGCCAGCCAGGAGATCTCAAGGAATACCAAAGATGAGATTTATTGATATAGTGAGAGAGGATATGAAGGTAGTTGGTGTGAGAGAGAAGGATATAGAGAATAGGGTTAGATGGGGGAGGTTGATTCGCTGTGGTGACCCCTGGAGGGAAAAGCCAAAAGGAGAAGAAGAAGAAGGTCTTGTTGCTTGTCAGCACTCAAAAGCTAAGGATTTCATCTCCAGTCATTTATTTATTTGCTGTTTTGAAGACAAAGGTGGGTTTCATACTAATGGTTTAATTATCCAATTATCCAATCACAATCACACATGCACTCTCAGACACAGAGTTCTATTTTTAGCTTTCTGATACAATCTTGAACGTTTAATCTGGGTATATCTGATCATGTTTAAATCATACAAGAAAAAATAGCATCTTTGGTATGTGTGTGTGTGTGTGTGTGTGTGTGTGTGTGTGTGTGTGTGTGTGTGTGTGTGTGTGTGTGTGTGAGTGTGTGTGTGTGTGTGTTTGTTTGTTTGTTTGTTTTTATCATATAGGTGTTTAACACCAAGCCCAAGAGAAAGTGTGGTGCAAAACATCAGAGGCTCAGATTTTAAGAATTATACAAATTTACCTTTGTAAGTTTTTCCACTAATCATATTCTCTGAGCTGCACTTAAAAGGACTCAAGGGAACACCCTTGGAAAGGAATAATGTATTAAATAAATAAATTGTGTTTGATTAATATACTATAAAATAAATAATTCATTTTTTATGTTTACATTTTCAAGAGATAGTCTTGAAACAATAAATGAAGCATTTTGGAAGGCCCATGGTGCATGTGAGAATTTTGGAATTGAGCGATATTTCCATCATGCGGAGATTATAGCTAGACCACTTGAAAGCATCAAATTTTTTTTTCAACCAATCTTACAAACATCAAAGGATGGTCTTTTGTGATAGGATGCCAAAAGACCTCCTATTTGGTTAATTAGATTTTAAGCTATCGTGTAGCAGCAATGTTTGTAGAGGAAAGGCATTTGGCTACTAAGACTTTGCAAAATGAGACAGGTGTATTTAATGTAATAACATAGACACATTTACAAGCTGGGCACCATCCCCTGTGACCTTGAGTGCAGGGTAAGCGTCAGAAGCTGGATGGATGGATGGATGGACAATTACAAACTGACGATATTGTATCATGATTTGCATTTATGCAATTATTTGCCCAGGGTGGAAAGTAGTTTCAATATGCTTTGTGGCTTTTATGACATTCACACATTTAGTATAATTAATGCAGGCCCAGGGGGGCACAAGCCAGTGTTTTCCTTGAGCCAGTCTCAAAATGCAGAGGGTTGTGTCGGGAAGAGTGCCAATGCAAACTGAGCTTCTGTGGCTTAAAGCAGGAGAAGAGGCATGTCCACAGGCACAGGGAAGAGAAAGGGATTGGGCTTGAGAGATGGGACTTTTTATGGTGGGACTATGACAGTAAAAGCTAGAGAGCTGGTTGAAATGATACAGAGGTAGATGGATATACTATGTATTCCAAGGTGGAAATAGTAGCAAGGTAAGATACTTAGGAGCAGGAACTAAATTGTTCTAGATTTGTCCTGAGTGAAAGAGGAACTGAGTGGGGGTTACCAGATACCGAGATCAGACAGAAGTTGGAAACTGAAGGTGTCATTTTCAATGTTGTCAAAGGCTTAATGTAGCATATATATTACTTTCATCACTTTGAGGTTTCAAAGCACTCTTACACTGATTACACAGGGGAACGTGTTGGGCAGTTTTGGTGTCCAGGACAGGAACGTCAAGGGAGACAGAGGTAGATTTTGCAAAAAGGATGTCAACGGCTGTAATTAATGCTTTCATCCAGAAAAGACAGGACAATAGAATAACTTCTAAGAGCAGAGGCATGAGCACACAGGTAGTCTACATCTTATGTAGATGATGTTATCCAAAGGACATCAGTGACCGCAGAGAAATTGTAGGTGAGAGTGTAGGATTGTGGTTTGTAGGATGATTGGTGGCAAGGTGGATGAAGAAGCCATATGAGGATAAGAGGATGAAGGGGAAGAAGCTGAAAAAGAAAAAATGTGTGGTTTTCAGGGAGGACTTGAGACCAGCCCTGGGTGGTCAGGATACAAAGGTTGGACAGAAAGGAGGGATAGACTGATTTATACAGGTTGACTAGCTATGGGATGCTTCATGTCAAAATCTTCTTGTCATGGCAACTGGACTTGAATTTCTTCACTTGAAGACGTTTCACCCCTCATCCAAGAGGCTTCTTCAGTTCCAACGACTAGTGGGGAATTTTCGAATATAAATTCCTGGGTTTTGGGCGGGTCTTGGTTATGGTGGCTTGTTATGTTCTGCTAATCAAGTGTCGTTTGTTGGGGACAAAGGAGAGCTTTTATGGGATAACCTGGCTTGGAATGTGAAATGGTAAAGCTAAACAAAGGATTCCTTTGAAACCTGTTGGATCACATTGACTGAGACTCATGTGGAAGTTCCTGGTGGCTGGTTCTGGTGGTAAATCTTTCCTGGTTGTTTGGAGGGTGCAGATGGGCCTGGTCCATGTGTGCAAATCTGTCCTGGTACTGATCCCAGCAGGGCGTTATACGTTTGTGAATGATTGTGTCTGAGGCCGTGAAAGATTGTGTCTGAGGCCTCAACACTCAACAACAAATAAAAAATAGATTTTCCTGGGTAAAGATAGCAAGGATGTACAGCATGTCTGGGTGATTAAGAATAGGGAGGGAAATGCATAGAAAATTTCTGCTCTTCCAGAGTGCGCTCCAGCTCCAAGCACTCCCAGCAATATAATTTGCGATATAACTCGGAGCCTGTGAGCCAGGTGTTATAGTTCGTGGCTTGAAAATGTCAGACAAATCTTTTTCCTGGTTGTGACAGGTTCGCTAGCTTAGGTGTTGCCCGACCTTTCTTTACTATGTCCAGCTTTTTTTCAAAACTCCATCTGGAAAATGGCTTTAACAATATATTAGCAACTAACTCCGTCTCTTCTCCTCCTGCAGCCATTGTGGGTTGACAAAATCGATATTAAACAAACACAATTATATTTCTGTTCGCAGCTCCCTAGTATGCTTCTCCTCGCTAATACACTGATCCACTCTCTGACTATCCAATCAGAGGGTGTGAATACGCTGAAGTTGCTGTAGCTCGCTAGAAGGCTTTGATGTCGCCTACTCAAAATCTGATTGGCTGAAGCAACAGCATCATCAACATTTATTTTTTTGCGCAAAGGGCTTGCAGAACCGATTGTGCAGGCCCCCCTGGGAAGATTTCTTTGACTTTGACCCTGGCAACAGATGATGGCTAAAATATGATTGGTTAAATGCTTTAATATGAAAACGCATAACTGGAAGCGCCACAACCAGGAGAAACGCTATGAAAGGAAGTGAACAGACAAATTGGAATTACTTAATTAATCTAATTATTTAAGTATCCATGGACAAAATATAATTAACATCTGTGATTCAGATATTATTTTTAGACCAGCAGAGAAGCCCTTGCAGGCCCTGACGGCCTGCCACTGGTATATAGTGGCTTGTCCGTGGCCTGGATACAGGCTTCCGTGAGAGCTACCAGGCAGAGGTCCCGAACACACACAACCATGGTCAGAGACAACAGCAAAACCCACATTATTCTTTCCATCTTTACAACGGGAGGCAGACCCGTCGACATAAAGAATTAGGTCAGGGTTTGTCAGTGGTGGGTCTTTTAAATCAGGTCAAGGGGTGCAGGTTTAGTCGAGTTGTGCTGTACAGTCGTGAATGTGGTGGGATTCTTTGTCATTAGGGGGTGGCATAAGGGTGGCCGGGTTGAGGGCATTACAGCACTTCATTTCTACATTTAGCATGTTGAGGAGACAGGTGTGATATCAGAGATAACGAGTGGCAGATAAGTGGGAGGTCTTTTGTTCGAGCAGAATCATAGACATATCATGCAGCACTTGGGGAGTTAGGTGTGCATAGTCAACAATGTCTTGGAATACTGTTAGGGCTTTCTCACATGTTGCCACACCACAAAGAACATTTGGGAAGGCCTGTTGCAACAGGATCAAGTTTGGAGGAGGAGTGGGCCACTGGTCTCCGTTTATGTCCGTGGTGTTGAAGGAGGACTGATGTCATGCAGCCGGACTTTTCGTCGACTTCTTGGACAAATGGTTTGGAAGGATCAGGAATACCTGGTGTAGGTGGAGATTAGAGTGTTATTTTCAATTCATGGAATACTCGATCTGCTTTGTAAGTCCAGTTAGTGCATCTAATGCACCTAGGCCAGGTTAATGGGCCATGTTCCTGAGTGGGAGTTCGATAGTAGAATAATTAGGAATGAAGCAATGACAATACGAGCCCATGCCAAAGACGGCCATCGTCTGTTTTTTGGAATTGGCTTTGGCAATGACGTAATTGCCCGGATTTGTTTTGGAGACAGGATTTTGGGGTTGTGAGATATTACATGACCTAGGAATGTCACCGTTGAATATACGAATTGGAGTTTGGAGAGACTGGGTTTGTGCCCTTCGTTGTAAAGATGTACCACCCCAGACATTAATATGGCTGTCCTGCATTAGTCCTATATTGTTGCCATAAATTTTATCTCAATCTTGAACAAACTATGGTCCTCTAATTTCAGAAATAGTGTGTCTCACTGGATCAGCTGTGAGTATTTTGAGTTTGTTGGATAGACGTGAAGTCGATCTCCTCCCTGGACGTCGGTCCTCTTTTTCTGTAATTCGCTTTTAGCTGAGCAAGAGTAGGATTGTCAGTCCTCGTGATCAGCCAGGGACAGTCCAGTAGGTCCCCAACGAATCTTGAGCTATCCCACTTCTGACACCAAACTGTAGTGGAAATTTTTGGAGTCTTCTTTAATAAAGTTGGTGAATAACAAAGAATGGTCAGAATGGTCTTTGGATGTTTATTGTGAGGCTATTTGGACCTTCCAGATAGTACAAGCCATGCAGATCACAGAGTAGTCAGCAGGAGAGTACAAAGAACATACAGCAGGGCAAGGCTTTTATGCATAGAGAGAGGAGGCACCATCTTGAAGGATGCAGTTTGCTGGGGTATGTTTTGAAAATTCAATCTTGAATGTATTTTGCTTTTTAATTTGGATTATTTCACAGAATGAGCAATCTTGCAGATGAAAATGAAATTGCAGTTTAGATTACTTGTTAATCATTTTAGATACGAGTCAAAATATGCTGCCACATTCTGAAAATGAAAAAGCATTAATGATACCTATATGATTCCATAGTCAAGAGGAGACAAGTAAGATGATCAAACTCTCATCAACTTGACTAAACTTGGCAATGTTTCACCACTGTGTTAAAATCCTGCTGCAGAGAGCTAAAAGCTGCTGTAATTTTAGATATTCTGTATGGGAGGGGAAGGAGAAAGACAATGGACAAACTGAGATTTAATTGATGAGAACAATGTTATGTGGGACTATGAAATTGCCATACAGTTAAATTTATCCAAATGGCACAAATCACCTCATCAGTGGGCAAAGGGAGAATTGATCCTTGTTGTATAATTGTAAATGACGACATCATGATGCCAGACAGATATGTGCAGTATGTGAAATACAAGTACAAACAAGGAACAAACGTGTATTCATCTACTCATACAAATTATTATGGCTACAAGCCTCATATCTATCAAGAGGAAGGACAAAAAAGAGAGCCACACTATGCCGTGGGAGTGAGCACATACACAGTCACCAAAGCTACCAAATATTTCCTTTGTGCTTGCAGGCTTCACTTAGACACTGCATGTTCATAATTCAGGAGTTCTAAAAATAGCTCTGTGAAGTAAATAATGCAGCCAGCCGTTTTAAATAGGACCAAAACAAGAGAGTAGGAAAATGAGTTGCATATGAAAGGTTTAAGTGAACATATGAAAAAAACAAAATTTAGCATCACATTTCTTTGTCATTTTCTGTTTGTCTATTGGATGGAAAAAAGATAATTATTAAGTGCATAATGTCTTTGTAAAGGACTGTCATAATTACACAATAGTGAATAAAATACAAGTGCAAAGACAAGACATCTTAATCAAAACACAGAGTATCATTCATGGACATAAATCTGTGGTCTCTACAGGTTGACAGCTAGTTTAGTGATTCCATACCACTAGCTATACAGAGCATGTATATTGAAAATAAATCATAATTGTAATAATGCAGGAGAAGACTATTAATGTGAATGTTTAAACAGCCCTTACAGTTATCACAGTGTAAAAATCCAATACATATGAATAGCCATTTCCCCGAGTTCAATTCACATTTCCTGGAATTATACAACAAGTAGGTTGTGAGAAACCTGATGATGTATGCACAAAATCATCATCCAATAAACTCCATATTAAGACTTCAAATCAGATCGAGCCCACTACTCAATTGTTACCAGTAATAAGACGTCCAAAAACGATGTTTGTGGATGACATTGTGATCTGTAGTGAGAGCAGACAACAAGTAGAGGAAAATCTAGAGAAGTGGAGGTATGCTCTGGAAAGGAGAGGAATGAAAGTTAGTCGCAGCAAGACAGAATATATGTGTGTAAACGAGAGGAACTCGGGTGGAACGGTGAGGCTACAGGGAATGGAGATCAAGAAGCTGGAGGATTTCAGGTACTTAGGGTCAACAGTCCAGAGCAACGGAGAGTGCGGAAAAGAGGTGAAGAGACGGGTCCAAGCAGGTTGGAATGGGTGGAGAAAAGTGTCAGGGGTACTATGTGATAGAAGACTTTCAGTCAGAATAAAAGGAAAGGTGTACAAGACAGTGGTGAGA
This sequence comes from Fistularia commersonii, assembly GCF_037954325.1. Taxonomy (NCBI): domain Eukaryota; kingdom Metazoa; phylum Chordata; class Actinopteri; order Syngnathiformes; family Fistulariidae; genus Fistularia; species Fistularia commersonii. The sequence goes on from NC_141301.1 coordinate 7,024,898, forward strand.
CCAGCGATGATGTATGGACTAGAAACTGTTACAATGACCAAAAGACAGCAGGCAGAACTAGAGGTTGCAGAGATGAAGATGTTGAGGTTCTCTTTGGGAGTGACCAGGATGGATAGGATCAGGAATGAATCTATCAGAGGGACGGCACATGTTCGATGTTTTGGAGAGAAGGTCAGAGAAGCCAGACTGAGATGGTTTGGTCATGTACAGAGAAGAGATAGTGAATATATTGGTAGACGGATGCTGGAATTGGAGCTGCCAGGCAAGAGGTCTCGAGGAAGACCAAAGAGAAGATTTATGGATGTAGTGAGAGAGGATATGAAGGTAGCTGGTGTGAGAGAGGAAGATACAGAGAATAGGGTTAGATGGAGAAAGTTGACTCACTGTGGCGACCCCTAACGGGAAAAGCCGAAAGAAGAAGAAGAAGGTACTATGTGATAGAAGACTATCGGCCAGAATGAAAGGAAAGGTGTACAAGACAGTGGTGAGACCAGCGATGATGTATGGACTAGAAACTGTTACAATGACCAAAAGACAGCAGACAGAACTAGAGGTTGCAGAGATGAAGATGTTGAGGTTCTCTTTGGGAGTGACCAGGATGGATAGGATCAGGAATGAGTCTATCAGAGGGACGGCACATGTTCGATGTTTTGGAGAGAAGGTCAGAGAAGCCAGACTGAGATGGTTCGGTCATGTACAGAGAAGAGATAGTGAATATATTGGTAGACAGATGCTGGAAATGGAGCTGCCAGGCAAGAGGTCTCGAGGAAGACCAAAGAGAAGATTTATGGACGTAGTGAGAGAGGATATGAAGGTAGCTGGTGTGAGAGAGGAAGATACAGAGAATAGGGTTAGATGGAGAAAGTTGACTCGCTGTGGCGACCCCTGATGGGAAAAGCCGAAGGAAGAAGAAGAAGAAGAAGAATAAGACGTCCACTCATCATCCCGGGCTTGGTTCCTACCATATTTTGAATAGGAATCAAGATAACTCTACATTAGTAATCTTACTCTCATAAAGGTTATATTGCAGCCTCAGGGGGACACTGGCCCATGTCTCCCCAAGCCTGCCTTGGGGGGGCACGGAGCAGTGTCTCCCTGTGCCAGTCCCTAGCCCGTATAAATGCAGAGAGTTGCGTCCAGCATAAAACTTTTGCCAAAACCAAACATGCGAGTCAACCATAACCATATCATACCGGATCAGTCGTGGACCGGGTTAACAACAACCGCAAATGGCACTGATGACCTACAGGGTACGAGTGGAAATTGGGCTTCTGTGGGTCGAAGAAGAAGAAGAAGAAGAAGAGGAGGAGTGCATGTTCAGAAGCAGAGAGAGAGGAGGAAAAGAAAGAGCCTGGGACTGAGAGAAGGGACTTTGAATATCGGGACTATGACAGGAAAAGGTAGAGAGTTGGTCGACATGATGCAGAGAAGGAAGGTGGATATACTGTGTGTCCAGGAGACCAGGTGGAAAGGTAGTAAGGCTAGAAGCTCAGGAGCAGGCATTAAGTTGTACCCTTATGGCACTGGCAAGAAGAGAAATGGAGTAGGAGTTATCTTGAAGGAGGAGTTTCTGAGGTACGTTCTGGAGGTGAAAAGAATGTCAGATAGACTTATGAGTCTGAAACTGGAAATTGAAGATGTGATGTTCTATGTTGTTTGTGGATATGTCCCGCAGGTGGGATGTGAGTTTGAGGAGGAGAAGTTCTGGAATGAGTTAGATGAAGTGCTGGAGAATATCCCCAGAGATGAGAGAGTAGCATTTGGAGCAGACTTCAATTGACATGTTGGTGAAGGCAATAGAGGGGATGAAGAAGTGATGGGTAGATTTGGTATCCAGGATTGGAATGCAGAGGGACAGATGGCGGTTGATTTTGCAAAAAGGATGGAATGGCTGTAGTAACCACCTTTTTCCAGAAAAAACAGGAACATAGGGTAACTTATAAGAGCCAAGGTGGGAGCATGCAGGTAGACTAAATCTTGTATAGAGGAGGTAACCTGAAAGAGATCAGTGACTGCAAAGTAGTTGCAGGTGAGAGTGTAGCCAGACAGCATGGGATGGTGGTTTGTAGGATGACTGGTAACAAGGAAGATCAAGAGGACAAACACAAAGCAGTGGACAAAGGGGGAGAAGCTGAAAAGGGAGGAGTGCTGTATGGTTTTCAGGGAAGGCTTGAGAAAGGCTCTGGGTGGTCAGGGTGAGCTTTCAGATGATTGGACAACAACAGCTAGTGTTATCAGGGAGACTTGGTGGTGGAATGAAGAAGTGCAGGAGTATATACAGAGAAAGTGGTTAGCAAAGAAGAAGTGGGACACTGAGAGGACTAAAGAGAACAGACAGGAGTACAGGGAGATACAACATAAGGTAAAGATAGAGGTAACAAAGGCAAAACAAAGAGCGTACGATGACTTGTACGATGACTATGCTCGGTTGGATAGTAAGGAGGGTGAGAATGATCTATACAGGTTGGCGAAACAGAGCGATAATGATGGAAAGGATATAGAACAGGTCCACGTGATTAAGGCTAGAGAGGGAAATGTATTGACAGACAGAAGAGTGATGGGAAGATGGAAAGAGTACTTTGAAGTGCCGATGAATGGGGAAAATAAAAGAGAGGCAATGGTAGAAGAGGGGACTATTGTAGACCACAAAGTAGCACAAATTAGTAAAAGTGAAGTGAGGAAGGCATTGAAGAGGATGAAGAGTGGAAAAGCAGTTGGTCCTGATGATATACTCGTGGAGGTGTGGAAATGTCTAGGGGATATACAACATCATTCTGTGCTTAATATTCACTTACTTATGTCGTGCAGCACACAAGCATCATCACAGTGAGAAATGTACAGGAACAATTTGAGGAAAATGCAGCCAGAAACTTTTGGAGCAAAATTGATTAATCACATATACACAGCTAGGGAGGCCAAAGTTCATGCACAGTTATTTCTCCTTCTTTTTTTCTGTTCAATAACATACCACTGCATCAGTGGAAACAGACGCCAAAAGACCAAAGGGGTTATATGAGTGTTTGCAATGAAGAGGGCCCCCAGGTTAGGGTTATCTCAACCAACCCCATCTTTGTCTAGCAGTACCAATAAAACCACTGAAATAATGTAACTATCATACAGTATATTTTCTCCTCAACAACTCTTATGTTATCATTTATAAACATGAGAGCAATCATTCTCTGGTAAATTTAATTTCCTTCTTCTGACCATTTTCATCCATTTAGACAGAATTAGCATTTTTAAGTTATTTAAAGGTAACAAGTCACAAGAAAAGGTACAGGCTATAAGCGTCAAGATAACCTGTCAAGTTAGTTACATTTTGTCAGATTCTTCAGACATCCCACAATAAGACAGATTTATAGTGGATTTGGCCTCATCTTCAGTTATGGCCATTTGTAAGTTGACTTACAGTCTCAAATGTAGGCTGTCAGTAAAGCTAACATGGAGTCAGCAGGAACCTTTGCTAAGCAGGATCTGACCCCTATTTCCTGCTGAGAAAGTGGGTTGGGCGTGAACTGCAAGCAGGGAATATCAGGGTAATCTACCAAACAATAATAAGAACAAATTTTTGCCATTTAAACAGAAAACAGACTTTAAATAGAAGACAAAAGGGGCACACAACCATCTTTGCATGATGGTACTATGTTGCATTTCTTTAAGTGCTTTGTGAATGAAAAGTAATTTGCTGTTTTTTCATAGTAGTAGTAATAATCACAATCATAATCTAATCACAATCATAATCAAAATCATCCCCTCTTTGTGCTACCACCTTACCACGGTGGAGGGGTTTACACATCCCATTGATCCTGAGAGCTATGTTGTCAGGGGCTTTATAACCCTGGAAGGGTCATGTAAGGCAAACAGGTCCTAGGTGAGGGACCTGACAAAGCATGGCACAGAAGATCACCCACCAAAAGCAAAAACTTTGGATCCAGTTTTCCCTTGCCTGGGGGTCCCCACCTGGAGCCAAGCCCTGGGATGGGGCCCGATAGTGAGCACCTAGTGACCAGGCCTACACTCATGGGGCTCAGCCTGGCACAGCCCGAAGGGGCCGTCTTCCCCTGGGCTCACGACCCACAGGAAGGGCCAAGGGGGTCGGGTGCAGTGTGAGCCGGGCTGGAGCAGGGTACCTTGGCGGTCCGATCCTCGGCTGCAGAAGTGGATTCGTGGGACATGGAATGTCACCTCTCTGGTGGCGAAGGAACCCAAGTGAGGTTGGGAGATTCCAATTAGATATTGTCAGACTCATCTCAAAGCACACCGTTGGGAACTGAAACCAGGCCTCTCGAGAGGGGCAGGACTAGTTTTTACTTGGAGTTGCCCCCGGTGAGAGGCTCTGGGCAGGTAAGGGCATATTGATTGACCCCCAACTCTGTGCCTGTATGTTGGGGTTCAACACTGGGGTTCTGACTATTGGTTGTGGCTATGCATCCAACAACAGTTCAGTTTACCCACCCTTCTTGGGGTCCCTGGAGGGGTGGCTAGAGAGCTCTCCTACTGGGGAGTCCCTCATTCTACTGGGAGACTTCCTCATGTCGGCAAACACAATACGACTAAGAAGGGCATGATCAGGAAAAACGCCCCCCATCTGAACCCAAGCTGTCATTTGTTAATGCACTTCTGTGCTCGTCACGGATTGTCAATAAAAAACAACATGTTCAGGCCTAAAGGTGTCCATGGTACTAACTAATGTGTAATTGGTACTAACGTAACGTAGGCCATAGTTCTTTAATCGACCTTGTGGCCGTGTCGACTTGGGGCGGCATATCCTGGACACTCGGGTGAAGAGAGGGCGGAGCTGTGATTACCAGGTGATCACCACCTGGTGGTGAGCTGGCTCCGATGGTTTGGGGAGATGCCAGTCAGACCCGGCAGACCCAAACGTAACGTGAGGGTCTGCTGGGAACATCTGGCAGAGTCACCTGCCAGATGGAAGGAATTTAAAAAAATTTAAACTCCCACCTCCGCAAGATCTACAACCACGTCTTGAGGGAGGCGGGGGACATTGACTCTGAATGGGCGATGTTCTGTGCTTCCATTGTCGAGGTGGCAGACTGGAGTTGTAGTCATAAGACAGTTGGCACCTGTAAGAGTGGCAACCATTGGACCTGCTGGTGAACCCCAGTGGTGCGGGATGCTGTCGAACTGTAGAATGAGTCCGATCAGGCATTTCTGGTCTGTGTGGCTCCAGAGGCAGCTGTCAGGTATGTGCAGGCCATCTCGCAGCTCAGGAGGCGGAAGCAGTGCTCCATCAACACTGAATACAAGAGGAGCGGGGCGCTACTGATACTCAACTCGAGACGTTGTATATCGCTGGCAGGAATACTTCTGAGATACTTCCTCCGTCCCATTGAAATCCCTTCCAGTGAGGAGGTAGAGGCAGCAGACACACCTATTTCCGGGGCTGAAGTTGCTGAAGCTGTCAAAAAGCTCTTCAGTAGCAGGACCCCAGGCGTGGATGAGGTCCGCCCTGGGTTCTTTAAGGCTTTGGATGCTGTGGGGCAGGGGTGTCAAACATACGGCCCGCGGGCCGGAACCGGTCCGCAACAAGGTTCGATCAGGCCCGCAAGATAATTTGAAAGTGAAAAAATGCATAAAAGACAAGGAATTAATTTTTTTTTTAATTAAATGCAACTCAAGAATTTGAATTGCGCACTATTTTGGTCAGAGTAGAAGACAATCACTGAGACAGACCAATCAGCAGATGTTATCAATGCGCCATCAGCTGCTTGTTATGACGTTGTTTCTACCCTGTTCTCTACCTCCCCTCTACTCCCTCATTAGCTAAAATGTCGTTATCAAAACAGAGAATTATTTACGGAGACGGATGGGAAACCTTTGTGCTTGGTGTGTTCGCAACAAGTTTCAATATTTAAGGAATATAATATTCGGCGCCACTGCGGGACTCATCACAGCGAAAAATATGACAGTTTGCAAGGACAACTGAGAAGAGATAAGATCTACTAATTGCTGGCGGGTCTGAGGAAACGGCAGTCAGAGAAATCAGTGAAGCAGCAGTAAAAGCCAGCTACGTAATTGCTAGCAAAAATGTGAAATTTAATGTTAGTCACCAGCTTCACTACAAATGAGCATGGTGGAATTCTACTTTTCATGCAACTCCATACATTTTCAGTATGTATTGTATGTGTATGCATGTTTCATGAATGAAGTTTGCACATTTACAGGACAGATGAATACTTTCTTCCTTCCACATTTAATAGCACTCTTTAGTTTGTAGGGTGTAGGCAGGGATTCAATTTAGATTTTATATGTACATGTGTAAATAGTTTAAAAATCCCTTTCTTTATAAGTCTCATTTAATCTTAAAGTGCATTCCTATAATTTTCAATACCAATTACTTGTTAAGGTTTATTGCCTTTACGATCAGTGGGATCAATTGCAATGCATACATGTGAATGATAAAAGTAAATTACAAGTTTTTCTTAACGATGAGAAATTAGTTTGACATCCCTGCTGTAGGGTGTCCCGACTGGCACGCCTCTGCCACATTGCGTGGATGTTGGGGACAGTGCCGCTGGACTCACAGACTGGGGTGCTGATCCCCCTTTTTAAAAAGGGAGAACAGCCAGGTCTTGTAAGGACCTGACTCCAGATAAGCAGGGGCAGATGGATGGATGGCTGGATAATCATAGTCATAATCAACAAACAAGTCCACATGACCAAAAATTCACAAGCAGCAAACAAGTTAGCTTTGTTAGCCAAAACATTCAAAGAAATAATACATTATTAGCCAGTCATAAAAGAAATCATCAAAGCAATATATTGACAATGGCATTATGGTAGTAGTGTGCTCAGCGAATCCACCTCTCAGCAATGTTCTTGGTTCAATTCTAACTGTGGCCTTTCTGTGTAGAGTTGCCATGCTCTTTTAGTGTCTTAGTGTGTTTCACCTGGTTCCCCTCTTTCCTGTTATGTGAATTTAATTCAAGAATCTAAATTGCTAGGATATTTGAATGAGAAAGTCAATGGTTGTTTGTCTCCTTAATGGGCTGGTGACTGGTCCAGGTCTTACCCCACTTCTGACGCAATTCCAGGTGAAATTTTCTACATATATTGAGAAAAAAATGCCTAAAATTTACCAAACTAAAAACTAGCTATAAATCAGCCTGAAATCCATAAAATGCAGCAAGAGATATAAAACCAATTGAGATTGTCTAGCATTTTTTGACTCCTCCTCAGATAATAATTGTTTTCATCAACTAAAAAGCTTGTCCTACACTCAAGGTTCAAGGAGGGCTGTGGCTTATCCCAATTATCGTTTGGCAAGTGGACAGGTCCACCCTGGCCTGGTCATCAACCTATTACAGGGCCATCATGTATCGTATTGAAAACTGAAAAATTGAAAATTTTATATTGTCTTGGCCTTTTTTAATTTTAATAAATATGTATTTCAAATTTTAAAAAATTATATAATCTTCAAAAATTAACAAAACATTATCTCAAAATCAGCAATAATCTATTCATATAAAAAGATAATCAATATACATATAAACTTTGCACAGAAAGAAAGATTCAATTAAAACCAGGAACTTTCTTGCTGTGAGACAGAGGCCCTAACCACTGCATCCATGTTCTACCCTGTTCCATATTAATTGTGGACAAAGCCATATGTTAATATCACCCAATATCTCTTTTTATTTATTTATTTATTTATTTATTTATTTATTTATTTATTTATTTATTTATTTTTAAAAGTCTTTTCACTCTTCGGAGAAGCCAGTTTTTCAGGACCAAGTTTCCACTTCATATTCAGATAAGGTATTATCTCCCTGTTACCTAAAGCAATTGATGCCATTCCTTAGATGTTTCCACAGCAATATGAAAGGTCAACTTCAGTCACTGCTTCAGTTCCTGTAAAACTTCATGTGTCTTGTTGCTCTGCAAATATATGACTATTCACAGCCTGTCTCTTTCACTTCAGTGCACACTGAATTTGGAAGCTGTGTCCACTGGCAATGAGCACGCACTCTGTGGACCATGGTAATGGGTAGGGAATGTCAGTGCATCTGTCTGTGCCCTCCACCTATATTTCCATCCACCTTTATCTTCCCTCCACTTTGCTTTTCCACAGGGCTTTTGCAGCCTGTTATTCACACCCAGGTGAGACCAGAAATCAGATGTCAGCCACAGGAACAATCTTTTCAAGTTTAAGGTAAGGTAAGGTACTGTTAAATTATCCAAAACATTCAGCAACACTGGGCATCTATTTGATTTTAGATTGATGTCAGAGCATCAGAGCATTGCCCATGTTCATTTGTTCATTTTTGAAAATTGTTTTTTTTTCCAGTTTCATATGCTCTGGAATCCCACACATCTTATTTTGTTATTGTCTGTTTTGTACATTGCCTTGAGGATAATTTGAGTGTTTCATGTCCGGAAGGACGATAAACCAGATCTAGGCAAAGTGTACATGCAAAAATACAGTTTCAATCACTTACCTCTATATGTACTAGTTTTGATGCACACTATGTCATCATCACTTATCATGTCCTGTCTCTTTTCAACCCTTGACGAAGATTCCTTCCCTCCAATAGCTAATTTGTCAATCAATGACAACCTGAAAAGGTACAGAGCTGATTATAGCTTTTAATCTACAGTCTCCCCTGCTGAGCAAATAAAGTGTCAGGCTGCCTGAAAGATAAAGGTCAGCACTTGAAACGAAATGAAAATAATATGAAAATTATTATTTAGGACGTACGTAAGATTTAATCATTCTTCCTTACTTTAGAAATTCCTTTGACACTAAAATTGCCATTTGTAGACATTTACCTTGTCAGTCTGAAACAGCACTAAACATTTGGGAGCCCTAATATATATTTGGTTGAAGTCCTTGCTAAAACAACATAGAACGTTCATTGTTTTTATATAGGGACACAAAGAGCTATAAATGTAGCTTTCGCTTCAAGATTCAATGTAATACATCCTTTTTCACCAGCATTATTTGACTTTACAGTTGTATAAAACCTTTTTTTTCATTATAAACAAATCTGCAAGTTATTTTTTCCTCCTCCTCTGACAAAGTGGTGGAGGATTTTTGTAGAGGATATTGACCCTTTAGGGTAGGCTGATTTTTAGGGATTTTTTGTGATTGTTAGATGTTTCCAAACTTATTTCAGATCATTTTTGCATATTTAATAGTATTTTTTGACTAAACCTTGGTGATCTTATTTTTTAGTATATAACTCCAAGATACTTCTTCTTCTTTTCCTTTTGACTATTCTCCACAATCAACCTCCTCCATCTAACCCTATTCTTTGTATCCTCTTCTCTCACACTAACTAACTTTACCCCCTCTTTTACTCCATCCATAAATAATCTCCTTGGTCCCTCTTTAGGCCTCCTGCTTGGCAGTTCCAACCTGAGCATCCTTCTTCTAATAAATTCACTATCCCTCCTCTGTACATGACCATACCATCTCAGTATGGCCTCACTGTTGTTCCAATGATGGGCTTATTCCTGGTCCTATTCATTCTCATCACCCCAAAAGAGAACTTCAACATCTTCATCTTCTCTGCTACCCCCAACTTTGCTTCATGGGGGCCCCGTGAGAAATCTGATATGTGTTGGAGGGCCGAACTAACAAAGACTCTAATAATTGAATACTGTTAAAAATAAATTTTCTCTTTCATTCGTTTTTATGCATGACTTAAATCAGATTCTTTTGGTGATAAGAAATAAGAATAGTCTGTAAATATTTACAAAAATGTACAAATTGTCATTTAGGTGAAGGGGGAATCATTAATAATTCTATAAAAGTAATAGTTTAGATAAAACAAACCCAATCATACCATCACATTTTACTTTTATTTTTAACTTATTAATTTCGTCACAACTGTAATGGTGTGTATTACGCAAGAAGTGAATTTCTCTATTGTGAGATCAATAAATTCTTATCTTAAAGATGAAAAACTGATCAACTTTAAACACTAGCAATAAGTGTCATGTTTATAGTTCATTTAAATTGTTGAGAAAAGTCCAATCTGTCTTGGGCTTCAACAAGTGCATTGAAATCTGGTTCAATGTCTGATGTGGCTACGAGGTGATCATCGGTAATGGAAGACCTGTATCTTGATTTGTTAAACTTCATCACTGAAAATATCTGCTTGCATACATATATAAATTCAAAGAGCACAAGGATCTTTTGAGCTTGTCTCCTCATGTGTGGAAAGTTCTCCTCTTTGACTGAAGAGTAAAAGTCAAGCAGTGGGATTTCGACAGCCATCTGTTGTCATGGCCACCAGTTTGTCCCATTTCAGTCCAAAGTTTTTGACACATGCATTTACCTCTGTTAAGAAATCACTCCCCGTTGGTGTCCCTTTCATTGACGGCATGCCTGCCAGCTCCGTGATTTTGAAGTCCGCATTTATCCCACGCATGAAGATGAGTAGCCGGGCAGTGTCCCGTATATCACATCCAAAGCTACGGAAAATTACCCCAAAAAGTCATTCATGCTGTCCGTCAGTTGCGGCTCCAGGTTTTTCACTATGGCCTCAATCCTTCTTGTTACGGTGCAGAGGGATAGGGGGCATTCTTAAAAGCTCCTTTTTTGGGGGGACATATTAGCACGGAGGAGTCCACCAAACACTCCTTGATAAACTCCCCGTCAGACAATGTTTTGCTCTTTCTAGTGATCTTGTGAGATATGACAAAACTTGTCTTGACTGCTGCACCCCTTGATGTCAAGCGTTTTGTAAAAAGTGTTTGTTGAGTTTGAAACTTGGCTAGCATAACGGACAACTCAGTGGTCCACTCTTTATCTGAGAAGTTCTTGCATTTCACCTCGTGTCAAGTCACGTTGTGGCGATGGAGATCGTAATCCTTTAACACAGCCGCTTGGGCAAAACAAACTAAACACACGACTTTATCTTTGACCTCTGTGAACAAATATTTCGCTGTCCATGCCTTGTGGAAAACTTTTCTTTTTTTATCATTAGTCGACATTTTGGGGGAACGTGGATATTTGGCTGCTAGCATAACCTGTCACTGTGCAGACACTAGCATTAACATGCATTCACTCATAAACAATGCGTCAAGCCTTTTCAAAATAAAAGAATGCTGTGTCGCATCCACACCAAAATACTTGTTTATTCATGACTGTTGGAATGCGAACCAGAGAGGGACGCCCAACAGGACGTATGTGGCTCACGGGCTGTAAAATGCCCAGGTCTGCTATTAATTCTTCACTAGCACTGGTCTCACAACTGTTGTAAAAACTTTTCCTTTCATTTTGGCTGATACTCTTTAATGACATGTTACCTCTGACCCCTTTCTCACCATGTTCCAGTCTGCTTGAATACTGTCTTTACCTGCTCTGGATTCTCGGCCCTAAGTACTTAAAATCCTCCACCTTCTTCTACTTTCCTTCCAGGTGACATGCAAAGCACTGGCCTTCCTGTTTCCCTGTTCCTATTAGTTGTACTTGTCCAGTCATCTGGAAGCTCTCCCTGATCACCCAGAGCTGTTCTCAACTTTTCCCTGAAAGCCATATAACACTCATCCCTTATCACCTTCTACCCTGTGTCCTCTGCTCTGCTTTTGTCCTCTTCACCTTCCTTGCCACCAGATTCATCCTACAAACCACCATTCTTTGCTGTCTGGCTACATTGTAACCTGCTTCTACTTTGCGGTCACTGATCTCCTTCAGATTACATCATCTTCACAAGATGTAGTCTACCCGTGTGCGTCTGCCTTCAGTCTTGTATAATTTTGCATAATTCACATCACACAAAGGAATCAATGCACAGATGTCGGTAACCGAATGTTATGTAGAGGAAGAGACAAATGAAGTCAGAGGGTCTGAGGGAGAATAACCAAGTGTGCAAAGAAGATGAAAATGCAAACAGCACAATTAAAGTCATGCACATACATAGGTCCTTGAGCTTTTTTCACTCCTTATGCTTAGTACCTTACCACTTATCTATTTTCCTCCTCCTTAATCTTAGTCTCATCAACTGAAACAGAATTGAATTAAAAAGGTTGTAATTCAGAGAACATCAGTGAGGTTCTTTTCTGAGGCGTTAATACCACCATGATGTACTGAACTCAGCCATCATTCAAGAGTCCGACAAGCACAGAAAAGTCAGTTTGTTGGGTTGACTGACACTAATCTTTATCCTTGATGTCCCCAACACTTTATAATGTAAAAATTTGAAGTCATTATGCCTTCTTTTAACCTGGGGCCCCCTACATCCCAGGTTCAAATGTATCCTGCCCATATTGTCATTACTACCACGTGAAACAGGGCATTGATTGATTTTGTATTTAAACTTTGAAGTTAAGTCGTAAGTTATTTATTTGCACTGAATCATCCATGACATTGCAATCACTCCTAAACATATGATTGCTGTGAAAGATAACACTTACTTGCGATTCCCCATCTCTAACTGTATTTGATGTGTTATCACACCACTGCAGCGTAATACCTGGAATACAGTGAAGCTGTAGCAGCTGCTGTGCGGAAACTCTTTAAAAGCTGAGTTTGTGTCAGTGATATACCTCATTAAAAGACACTGTGGCATTGAAATTTGACTCGATGTGGAAAAAAAACTTGAAAAATGGCAGAATCTTGATTAAAACAATATAAGTAATTGTAAAACTAGTCCTGTTTATCAGTAGTAAAAAAAATAATCTGAAACTAATTAATGCCTCACTTATCTATTGCTCTATTGCTAAAATCTCAGGCACATTTTATTCAAAATCTTCACTTCAGCTTCGCTCCACATGGACTTACTAATTAGTTTCATACTACTACTACTACTACTACTATTTATTAGTGTCATTATTATTATTATTATTATTATTATTATTATTATTAGAATGGAGACATCACAGGAAAACACCAGAATAGCCTGGATGGCCACAATCCCAGCTATACTCAAATTAGTAGTGGAACATTGGTAAAGAGCATGAGTTAATATCCAATAGAAAAGGACAGGTAAAGGGGAACAGATGCTTTGTCAGGATTTTTGTCACTGAAGGTCATTGATGTTTGATCTAGCGATTATTCTCTGCGACCTTTGAGAAGTGATCAGTGTAATTTTCTGCTGTATTGCGTTCTAATGTAACAATCATGATGCTCAAAATTGCCACCTCATCAGATTTAATCAGTGTTTTCTGCTGTATCCATTTCAAGAAAATATCTCTTCATATTGGGTGGCACAGTGGTGCAGTGGTTAGCCCTTCCACCTCACAGCACCAAGGACCCTAGATTCACACAGGGAGCCTTGAAGGAGGAGTTTGTTAGGAACGTTCTCAAGGTGAAAAGAATGTCAGATAGACTTATGAGTCTAAAACTGGAAATTGAAGGTGTGATGCTCAATGTTGTTAGTGGCTATACCCTGCAGGTGGGTTGTGTATTTGAGGAGAAGGGGAAGTTCTGGAATGAGTTAGATGAAGTGATGCAGAATATTTCCAGAAATGAGATAGTTCTAATTGGTGCAGACTTTCAATTGACATGTTGGTGAAGGCAATAGAGGGAATGAAGAAGTGATGGGCAGATTTGGTATACAGTATAGGAATGCAGAGGGACTGATGGTTGTAGATTTTGCAAAAAAGGATGGAAATGGCTATAGTGAACCCTTTTTTTTAGGAAAAGACAGGAACATAGGGTAATTTATAAGAGCGGAGGTAGGAGCACACAGGTAGACTGCATCTTGTATAGATGAGGTAACCTAAGAGAGATCAGTGTCTGCACAGTAGTTATAGTCGAGAGTGTAGCCAGACTGCCTAGGATGGTGGTTTGAATGATAACTCTGGTGACAAGGAAGATGAAGAGGACAAAAGCGGGGCAGAGGACAAAGTGGTGGAAACTGAAAAGGGAGGAGTGTTGCATGGTTTTTCAGGGAGGAGTTGTGACAGGGTCTGAGTGGTCAGGGTGAGCTTCTAGATGATTGGACAACAACAGCTAGTGTTATCAGGGAGACAGGTAGGAGAGTACTTGGTGTGTCATCTGGAGGGAAAGTGGATTAGGAGATATGGTGGTGGAATGAGGAAGTGCAGGAGTATATACAGAGACAGCGGTTAGCTTAGAAGAAGTGGGATACTGAGAGGACTGAAGAGAACAGACAGGAGTACAGGAGATACAACATAAGATAAAGATAGAGGTAGAAAAGGCAAAACAAAGTGCGTATGATGATTTGTACACTCAGTTGGACAGTTAGGAGGGTGAGAATGATCTATACAGGTTGGCAAAACAGAGAGATAATGATGGAAAGGATGTACCACAGGTGATTAAGGATAGCAAGGGAAATGTATTGACAGATGCTAGAAGAGTGATGGGAGGATTGAAAGAGTACTTTGAAGAGCTGATGAATGGGGAAAATGAAAGAGAGGTAAGGGCAGAAGAGGTGACTATTGTAGACCACAAAGTAGCACAAATTAGTAAAAGTGAAGTGAGGAAGGCATTGATGAGTGGAAAAGCAGTTGGTCCTGATGATATACCTGAGGAGGCATGGAAGTGACTGAGAGTGGTAGTGGTAGATTTTCTGACTGGATTATTCAACAGGATCTTAGAGAGTGAGAAGATGCCTGAAGAATGGAGATGAAGTGTTATGGTGCCTATTTTTAAGAATAAAGGGGATGTGCAGAATTGCGGCAACTATAGAGGGATAAAGTTGATGAGCCATACATCGAAGTTATGGGAAAGAGGAGTAGAAACTAGACTGAGAGCAAAAGTCAGCATTTGTGAACAGCAGTACGGCTTCATGCCTAGAAAGAGTATTACAGATGCAGTATTTGCGTTAAGAATGCTAACAGAGAATTACAGAGGGCCAGTGGGAGCTGCATTGTGTTCCTAGAAAATGCATATGACAGGGTACCAAGAGAGGAGCTCTGGTATTGTATGAGGAAGTCTGGGGTGGCAGAGAAGTATGTTAAACTGGGGGAGGACATGTATGCTAGCTGTGAGACACTGGTACAGTGTGCTGTAGGGGTAACAGAGAAGTTCAAGGTGGAAGCCCACCTTGAACTTCATGTCCACCAAACTGAGCCCCTTCTTGTTCTAATTGGTGATGGATAGGCTGACAGATGAAGTTGGACAGAAATCTCTATGGACTATGATGTTTGCAGATGGCATTGTGATCTGTAGTGGGAGCAGAAAACAGGTAGAGGAAAATCTAGAGAGGTGGAGGTATGCTCTGGAAAGGAGAGGAATGAAGATTAGCTGCAGCAAGACAGAATATATGTGTGCGAATGAGAGGAACTCGGGTGGAACGGTGAGGCTACAGGGAGTGGAGATCAAGAAGCTGGAGGATTTCAGGTACTTGGGGTCAACAGTCCAGAGCAACGGTGGGTGTGGAAAAGAGGTGAAGAAACGGGTCCAAGCAGGTTGGAATGGGTGGAGAAAAGTGTCAGGGGTACTATGTGATAGAGGACTATCAGCCAGAATGAAAGGAAAGGTGTACAAGACAGAGGTGAGACCAGCGATGCTGTGTGGCCTAGAAATAGTTACAATGACAAACAGACAGGAGGCAGAACTAGAGGTTGCAGAGCAGAAGATGTTGAGGTTCTCTTTGGGAGTGACCAGAATGTATAGGATCGGGAATGAGTCTATCAGAGGAACAGCACATGTAGGATGTTTTGGAGAGAAGATCAGATGAGATGAGATGAGATGAGAACAACTTTATTAATCCCGAAGGAAATTGTTGTGCCAGAGTTTCAAGTATAAAAACATAACAGTAATAGATGATAGTAGAAAGGAGGAAGAATAAGAAATATAATGAAATATGAATCGTCTTAACTGTTGGCAGTAACTACAAAGATTGAAGATTCCCTGCAGCTGAGGGAAGAGGAATCAGAGAACCCAGACTGAGATGGTTCGGTCATGTACAAAGGAGGGATAGAGATTATATTGGTAGACGGATGCTGGAATTGGAGCTGCCAGGCAAGAGGTCTCGAGGAAGACCAAAGAGAAGATTTTTGCTGGGAGCGCTCTCTCATGAAGTCCACAACAATCTCCTATAAGATAGTTTGTGGGCACCTTGCCACACAGCAAGGTGGCTCACCTTGCTCCTAAGACCAACCATAGTTAAATCATTTGCATACTTGATCTAAATGTTGGAGTGGTGTGTCGGTGTACAGCAGGGGTGTCAAACTCAAGGCCTGTGGGCCAGATTAGCACCGTGAAAGGGTTTAATCTGGCTCGCAAAGCTAAAAAATACCAGGTTTGAGGAGTGAATTGAACAATAGGTACGTAACAGTAGTTCATATGTCATGATTTTACCAATCCGGCCTACCTTAGAATAGATTTTCCCCCGTGTTGCCCCTGAGCTAAAATGAGTTTGACACCTCTAGTGTACAGTCTTATATCCACAGTGTGAACAGAAGGGGGCTCTGCACACATCTATGAGGGCCCCTGTGTTCACAGTGATGGTACTGGATATGCTCCTGCCAACCCATACTGGTCTTCCTGTCAGGGAGTCCAACAGCCAGTTGCACGACGAAACATTGAGCTCCAGGTGGTAGAGTTTGTAAAAGATTCTGGAGGGATGATCATGTTGAATGCCGGGCTGAAATTGATTAACAGCATTCTAATGTACTAGCCCTCAGTGTCCAGGTGTGTGAGAGCTGAGTGGAAGGCCATGAGGATGGCGTCATCAGTCGAGTGGTTCGATTGATTCGCAAACTGGTAGGGATCCATGGAGGTGGGGGAGGCCGACTTGATGTGCTCCATGACTAGCGACTAAAAACCCCTCATGAGGATGGGAGTGCGTGCAACTGGCGGTAGTCATTGAGACAGGAAGGGGATGACTTCTTCAGAACTGGGACGATGGTTGTAACTTTGAGGCACATTGGGACAACAACCTGGCTCAGCAATGTGTTGATTAAGTCCATGAGGACATGTGCGAGTTCCTCCGCACAGGCTCTCAGTACATGACCAGGTATGTTGTCAGAACCTGCAGCTTTGAGTGCCTCTGCTGCTAATGAAACAGCAGGCAATCCTCCTTGAGTGCTGCCTCTTAGCCTTCCTGATACTACAGGAAATGTTGGCCCTAGCTATCCTCGGGCAAATGGGGTCCCTGGCTTTGAAGGCATTATTCTGATCTTTCAGGAGCCTCCCTGGACCTCCCCTGTCAGTCAAGGTTTCTGATTGGCCTGGATAGGGATGGTCTTGGTGTATGCTGTAACAGACCCGGTGTGCTCCTGGACGTCCGTGGTGTAATTGGAGGTGGCAGCCCACTTTAAACATGTCCCAGTACGTTGTGCTGAACCAGTCTTAAAGAGCCTCCATGCAACTTCCAGCCACACCCGGACCTGCTTGTGAATTGATCTAGTGACCAGTGGTCTGTGTGCTGGCATTAGCATGACAGAGATGTGTTTGGAGGCACCAAGGTTGGGGGGGGGAGGCTGTAAGCTCCTTTCTGGGTGGAGAAGACATGATCCATAGTGTTGTTACCCCAAGTTGGAAAGTTAATATCCTGGAATATGTTGGGGAACTACACTCCTTGGGTCAGCGTGATTATAGTCCCCCCAGCAAGAATGAGGAAGGTGTTTAAATGACCTGTCAGCTGCTCAATGCTGTGCTGGTGGTGCTCATTCAGAACCACTAGCCTCCAGCTTGGTGATGTTGCTGGGGCTCGCTGGGAAGTAAATAATCAAGCTGTATGGCCGTCACAAATTCCCTCAGCAGGTAGAATGGCCGGCACCTTATCACCATACACTCCACCAGTAGTGAGCAGTGTTTGAAGACTACAACAGCATTGCGTCACCAGGTGTCACCAATGTAAATACCAATCCACTACCGTGAGTCTTACCTCCATCGACAAGAGCTCTGTCCGCATTGTAGCATGTTAGCATGTCAGCCAGTTGAGCTGGATGGCGCTGTGCGGGACATTGTTGGTGAGGCATTTTTCCACAAACACAAAGACACAGCACTCTTTCACATTCTTCATAGTATTCCAGGGTAGGCTGATATGGTCCAATTTGTTGCCCAATGAGTGTACATTGGACCACACGATGGCTTGCTTGTGTTACGGGTTTCAAGGTTTATGACCACAGTAACAAAAATATTACCTGTTTTAAGCAGGTGAAAGAGCAGAAGTAAAGAAGCGTGCAGCTAGTTTTCCCTCCCAAATAACATCTGAGGAGACAGTGGAAGCATCCGCCCCTTTACCGCTCCCAGTGCAACGAGAGGAGATAAAAGTCTCGCCCCCCACTTTTACAGAAAAAAATACTAGACTTGAAATAAATCACCAAATGATAACAAATAAAATCCCAAATAAATTTGGTCCCCCCATTTTCGGTGAGCCACATTTGGGTTCAACACTAGCCGAGCCCAGACAACTCCGTACTTACCCCTCTTCTAATTAAACTTGCACCAGATGTAGCGTTTCCACGGTGGGTGGGATGAAGGAATAGGGGGGCAGGCGCAGCATGGTTCTCTGGAACAGGTTAAGGTCCCATAACCCCAACTTTGTTAGAGAACTTTTGCCGATCGAAATCAGAAGTTCCCAGCTGTATGTGCGCCTAGTGATGAACAGAAGGGATGAAGAGCAACAAAAACGCTTCGAAAAACACAAAAACACTGGGATAAAGAGAAGCTGCAGCGTGTGCACGCACCCCCATCTTGTTGCATCTCCAGACTACTTCAGTCATCAAATGTGCCATTTTATTTGGATGAAAAATATATGCTTTGGGAGCTCACATTGTTCAACATTCAGTTTAAGATTTTTTCGAGGAGATACTGGAGATAAAGTGACAATTACAGTCAGAATAATGTCTCTCATCCATTTGTGAATGAAACAGCTCAAATTAAAAATAGAAAATTTATAGTTAGTTTGACATTTCCAGACTCTTATGCACTTTTGCCAATAGAAGTCCTCATTTTACTTGTTTAGTTTAGCTGAGTCACCTTACCCAGAGTCATGTCTTCTGTTGATTAGATCTTAAGCACTCATTACTACCACCTGTGACTTGTTTGTTTTTGTTTTTTTTTTCTTTGCTCAGTCTTTGCAGTGTCTTCTTGAGTTTGGATGACTTTAAGTCCCCCTGGTGTTTGCCTGTACTGTGGACAGGTTGCATTTTTTTGACTTTGCTTGAACTCTGATCTCTGTTGTTTTGGCACTGTGCCTGCCTTTTGGCTCTGCTAATTTGGAACAATTTTGCCAAGCTCTGTGAAACCTTTTTTTGAGTCAGTAAAGATACTGAATCTGAATTTTGCCTGCCTGTCTATATCTGAGTCTGTCTCGTGGTCTTGTGGTAAAGGGCCGGGTTCATTTCCCAGGTTACCTGGGAACCTGACAGCAGGTTACCTGACAGCAAGACTGAGCCATGGAAGAAGACGCAGCAGCATTGAGGGTGACATGGATTGGGGGGGCTATCCCTGCTCAATCACCGACCAGCACCGAACAAATTTATGTTGCTTGGTTAGCTATGAGATCCGTCTGCGGCATACAGTTGACATGAGCAGCTCTTACAAGAGCTCCAACAGATTGTCACTGCTCTCCTAGCATGTCCTCAACCTTCCCTGGTCCTACCCTGGCTGGAGCTCAACAGACTGGGCCCAGACTCCCTGCTCCAGACAGATATGATGGGACTCCCAGAGACTGTCAAGGGTTCTTGAACCAATGCTCTCTCACCTTCGAGCTGCAACCCACTTCCTTCCCCTCTGATCACTCCTGCATCACCTACATAATAATCCTGCTAATTTGTAAGGCCTCTGCATGGGCCACATCTATCTGGGAACAACTTCTATGGGTAGTGAATTATCATTGTCACAATTGCTTACTGGAATAAAATGAAAGGTGTAAAATTCACATAAATACCTAATGGGCTTTTTCACCACAAATAGGCTCCATAGCTTAAAGCCATTTTGGAACCAAATGAAAGAAATGTGAAACAGCCCCATGAACCTACCCCTTATATAGTTTGTTTACGTGATTTCTATATATTCTTTGCTTTGGAAATTCCTCACTAATTTTTTTAAATTTTGTGGTCATTTTCAGCCAATCATGTAATTTCATGTGATTTCTTAATTACTTTTAAGCATATTTTGTCTACTTTCATAGAGCACCTGGTTTGATTAAAAAAAAAAAACTAATTTCAAGATATGTTAAAACCTTTCCAGATATAACAGGAACATTTGGAGCATGATAATAGTTTGAAATCTGTGCCTAGATTTCTGACCCTTCACACAGCTCACAAATGTGAGTGCTTAGCTTCAATGTTTTTTGACCATTGAATTCAATTAAGTAAGGATATATCAAGGTTTACTGGGCAAAAAAAGTTTTAAATATAAAAATGAACAAAAAGAAAAACATGTCTCCCAAAGTTTACATTGCACTCAGTACCACTTCCCCGAAGGGGTTTAAAAAAACATGCATTCTAAGCATTGATTGAGACGTGCTAGGAACCCAAAATGACACAAACTGCAAAAACAAAATAATCTGAATAAGACAGAGGGTATGTGATGAAGCAATGACAACGAAGACAGGAGAGAATGAGTCAGTTTCACCACCTCCTCTAATGGACACATTTCCCCTGAGATTAAAATTCCCATTCAGGGTTCAGTCATCTGTATTATCCCCACTGCCTCCTGGGCAGCCAGAAAGGCCCTTCTTCCTCCATCTATGATGTCCATCAAGCCTGTCGCAGATTTTAATGAATGATGCTGATAAACTGAGTTTCTGTGACAAAGTATGATGGATAGCCCGCCCCAGAGCGCACATTAAACAGGTTGTTTCCTTGCCATTCATGGCTTTCCAATTTCATCATGAATTTTTAAGTGGAAATCTTTACCTCTAAAGCCTCTACCAGACCAGTTATAACTCATTTGTTGCCAGCTGATGGTACTTTGCTGGATGCTTGTGGCAGCTGTAACTTGACTGTGTTCCCTAAAATAACCTGTAGTTCAGTTCAATTCCTGCAATTTTATCAGCCTACAAGATATTCAACAGATTTTAACAGAGTGTTTTCACGTTGTGCGGCTTGTTTCAATCTATTAACTGCTCAATCAGTCAAATATAAAAAAATATTATATTTTATATTTCGTTCAAATCTAGTAAACTGTGTGCTTTATTCAAAATGAATTAATTCTTTATTCCATAAGTAAAATGTAAAGAAATAGACAGCCCTTGACACAAATAAAATCAGTGTTTAATTGCAGAGGAAAATAGAGCACGAGACATACAAGCTAGAAGAATAAATGGATTTCTCAATTAACTGGGATTTGGTTATTTGAGTTGTTTGGTTAACATCCATTTCAACTGATTAGCCAGGACGTTATTAGTTTTTTTTTCTACTTTTGATCGACAAAAGACCAACAATACATTATCGAATTTTAGAATTGCCGCTTTTAAATAATTTGTGTGTGTGATGAGCTAAGAATTTGGAGTCCATTCATATATTTGCAAAGGAGATAACGAAGAAGTATATATTTTCAATATATTTTGGAGACATTACTATTTTAACGTGTTTTTTTTTATATATCTGGCATTTTTCAAATGCCTGCTAAACTTAACCTTTCAAATGGCACCTTGTTTCTCAGCATTGTTATTGAGTTTTGCAAAATTGATATCCACCTTCCTGTCAGGGTTGGGTTCAGGGCAGGAGTGCATTTGGCAGTGGTCAGTGGAGACAGTGGTCAGGTGTGACATAGGTCTGTAAGAGTAGTTTAAGGTGGAGGTGGGACTACATCTGGAGTAAGCTCTGAGCACCACGTTGTTTGCAGTGGTGATTGACTGACCATGGACCATGATGTTTGCCAATGACATACATATATATGTGTGTGTGTGTGTGTGTGTGTGTGTGTGTGTGTGTGTGTGTGTAAATGCATGAATACTGTCAGGGTTCACAGCTGATCCCCATTGTAATCTGCGCCAGCTGCAGCAGATGCCGCTAATCAAGATCCCTATAAAGGGCAGCGGCACTCTCTGCCTGGCACTGGGGGATTGAGGTCCTCACGGACTACTGTGGGGCCCTGCCACGACCCGGACCTCACCCCTGCTACGTCCGGACCCCAGGTGTGACCTCTGTTCCCTTCCCGAGTCACGGCTGGGCCCAGTTGGCCGGCGTGACCTCTGTTCCCTTCCCGAGTCACGGCCGGGCCCAGTTGGCCGGCGTGACCTCTGTTCCCTTCCCGAGTCACAGCCGGGCCCAGTTGGCCGGCGTGACCTCTGTTCCCTCCCGCAACCCGTACTGTTGAGGCCCAGCCTCTGCCGTTCTGTCTGCAACTCGTCCTGTCTGCATCCCGAGCTGTTCAGTCTGCCACCCTGCCTGGGGCCCGCCCCGTCTGCAATCCGTACTGTTGAGGCCCAGCCTCTGCCGTCCAGTCTGCATCTCGTACTGTCCAGTCTGCAACTCGTCCCGTCTGTAACCCGTACTGGTGAGGCCCAGCCTCTGCAGTTCCGTCTGCAACCTGTCCAGTCTGCAACCCGTCCTGCCCAGTCTGCAACCAAATAAAAGCACTTTCCACCCATCTCTGCCCCGAAGTGTGGTTCCCTGCTCGAGTCCGCCCCAGCACATCGTGACAAATGCACTGAAAATGTTTAAATATGCATATAAATACTTACATAAATACAGACCCACTAAAAAAAATGTAAATGAAGAGTATACATGACAGGAATTGAGCAATTCAATATTTCGGGATGGACGGCAAGGAGATGTTAGAGGTGCATTAGTCCAGTCCTATGCAGACAATTTCCTGCTTCATTCCATCAGACATCGGTGTTGTACAAGTCTGTTGCTAGGTTTGCTACCTTGGACCATTTTCCAAACAAGCTCCTCAAATCATTTTTTTTCCCTTTGTAATAATAAAATACCTTCCAAGATACAATCAATTTATCTCTGCTATCACCCTATGTACTGGAGTCATCTAGGGTAGCAGTAATCAAACCCTTCCATCCTGATCCACAGATTTAGACTGGCAATGGATATATTTCCAAACTCCAACTTTTATCTAAGATCCATGTGAGAGTGGCAGCAATTGAAGTAATGTCACTTTTTTGTCACAAAAGGTCATTCAAAATTCCAATCAGGATTTGGAATGCATCAAAGTACTGACAATGTTATAGGAAGAATCATAAATCACCATCTAATTGCATACGATAAGGGACTGTATATGTCCTTGGATCTTACTGTTGCATTCAATACCATCAATCATCAAATCTAATTAAATGCCTGGAATATTTGATTAGCAATCGAGCAACTGCACTGGGCTGGTTCAAGTCCTATTCACTCAAGAGATTGACAGTTGATCATAGGGGTCACATATTCCCTCATTCCTTCAGTATTGCATGTTTTTGGACTTTAGAAGGAAGCCAGAGAAAACCCCCACAGCCATGAGGACTTCATGCAATTTTCACAAAGAAAAGGCCCCCAAAAGAAAGGCCCCAGTTAAAATTGAACCCAAAACCCAATCGCAGTATAGTGACTATGCACTGTCTTGTACTTTAGCCTCAGTTCTGGCCATGTAAAATTATGTTAAATAGACCTGTAATATTTTGGCCTGATTAAGACCAAAGTTATTAATTCGTATGGGGAACATTACAGTGAATAGACTCAAATCATCTGCCAGAGGAAACCGAATCGATTGATAGGATGTGAACAAAGGCTTACATTCATGGGGGATAAAGGGAGAGGAGCTTGAGGGCAAAACAAGGAACTGGGAAAATTTACGCTTGAAAAATCTCTTCACCTTTTACATTGACATTTCCAGCCAGGTGATGTGAGAAATTCTCAACTAATATTGAATCAAAGGGTCACTGTGACATTGAGATGTTATGGAATGGTGTGTAGCTGAATTGGATTACGCTCTCAGACACTGTGAAGGTGATCGTAGTAAATTCCCATTGAAATGCATAGCATGATTCCAACCATGGCCTTTCTCAAACACTGTTGAGTTTGTACACTTTCTCTAGTAAGTTAATTGAAGACTAACTGCTCAGATTTTTGAATGATTTTACATATATATTCACATGGCCCTTATGACTGACTGGGGACTGGCTGCTGGTGAAGCGTGCCTCTTGCACAGTGACAGCAGAGGTTCCAGTGCCTCTGTGACCCTTAGTGAATAATAGAGGTATAGACAATGGATAAATGAGTATAGACATAAAATTAAATATATGTCCTCAGTAAGACTGAGTTATATTTTTCAAAACAATGTCTTTGAAGACAGATAGTAAAGGGAGAAAATAATTTGGAAAAATAAATTAAAATTAATTTGACCTTTTTGATATGGCATAGTGGCATAGCCTAGTTAGGTTACAACCCCAAATATTGAATGATTTTTCATTTGAAATTAAACCCTCAGGCTTGTCCATGTCTTGGCTAAAATGAGATCATTGGCTGATCCAGGCTCTGACCTACATGCGTCCTCCCAGCAGCAGACCGGAACAACAATATGTCACCACCACCAGCTGCTACTGTATACAGTACAGAACTGTGCCACTATTCTTGCACCTGCCACCTCTCATTAGCTTCTATTTATCCCAATTTTAGTCTTTAACATAACATTCTGACTTTATGTATCCAACTTGTATTTCCCCTACTGTTATCACTTGTCACAGGATAGTTTATGATTTATAAAAGCTGTATATTGCTCATATATATGTTTATTAGTTACAGAATAGGGTCAGGCGAAGGAGGTTGATTTGCTATGTTGACCCCTGAAGGGAGTAGCTGAAAGAAGAAGGTCTCATATGTTCTTACTAGTTCCCCAAAATTCAATGAAGTACGGCTTGGGGTCATGCCAGACTAGCAAGCAAATTAAAGTGGGAGGAAAAAAAAGGTTCAAGAACAAAAAATGCAAAAATTCTAATGCATTTATTAAATATTAATTGTCTTTAATAGGTCTTTGAAAGTATATTACCCTTCCAAACAAAGGCAGCATTTTACAGGGTTTGCATCTGACTCTTCGTTTCAATATGATTGTAATAATATCTGATTTTACCGGTACTGCAAAAATCAAAAAACAATAAGTCCATCATTAACTTTTTCATCACAATGATGTGGCCCCAAAATCGTAAGTTTCTTTTTATGATGAGAGGAAAGCTGGGAGTAATAATAGATGCAAAGGTTAAACAGAAATAAATTTTGAAATAACTGTGAGCCAGGACTTTGATTACACTAATTAACAAGGCTATTACATCTAATTGCTTCCAAGAAGCCTTTGGGCCATAAACAGCATCCTTCCCCTACATAGCTTCCTAACATAGTCCAGTCGTTGTGTGCTTCTCTAAAGCTTAAAAAAAGTATTGCCTCTAGCACCTCTAGGTGTTTGGTCAGGTACAGGCAGAATTGAAAGCTGGTAGTGATTCCCATTATACTACTCATAATGTTCTTTGCATTTCTAATATTCTTTACGTATCTTCAGCATACAAAATTTTACAAAGGTTTTCCATTATTTTGTACTATTTTCTTAGTCATGCAGTCAAGATAAGATAATATTTTATTGATCCCCATAGGGTAAATTCATTAAGTTCATGGTAATCAATCAAAAATGTGTTGCACACTGTCTCATGTCATTTCATCAAGTCTGAACTGAAAAAGCCTCTTGGATGACAAATAAGATCCACCCACCCCAGCCCCACCTCCGTAGAGTCCGGAGGGGGGAATCCTGCTGAGGGCTCCTGGACCACTGTGGGCATGCCATTAAAAAGTACATATCCCAGTATAGCTAGTGGTTGGATGTCAGTATGGATATCTGCTCTCCCAGAGTACAATTGAAGCTCTCCACTAATCTGTCACTCTGGATCTTTGTGATACTTTGTGTACAGCACATTGTGGCAACACTTGACACAAAATTTCTGCATTGATCATCATGGATGGATTCTGGGACACCTAGCTGGCTAAACATTCCCTCAAGCAGTGCATCTACTAGTGCCTCTGCTTCCTGATCAGGTGGTGCATAGGCCTCAGGCAATTGCCTCTGTGCATGGCAACGGGCCTACGACGTCTACACCCACCTGTTGCATTGGCTCCCCCACTCCAAAGTGGCCTGACCCGGCAGAGCCCTGAATGGATACCAGGACTGTTCCCTTCATTCCCTTAGGCACAACTTTCTGCCATCTTTTCTCTCAAATAGCTGGCTCCACCCATGCTCTCTGGAGATCCTCATTCAGCAGCTGCAGATGTCTAAACTTAGCCCACAGGTCTGGGTTTTGTTCTTGCCCTTTCACCCAGTCTGTGCTGTCCACTACCTGCAACTTCCTGCTCAGCTCAGATCTCACCTCCTCGTCTGCTTGCAGCACCAGCTCCTTTTCCCTCTCCTCTCTGGGATCACAGTACCGACAGCCATCTGCACTGCATGGCCGGCGGGAAACCACGTCTGTGGAGCTGTGTCTTTCTCCTCTATGGTGGGTCATGATGAATTCATGGCACTGCAGCTCCTACAACCACCACTCTCTGAATGTCATTAGCCACCTTAAGGAGGTATGGTCAGTGCGCAAGGTGAAGGGCTGGCTACACAGGTAGTATTTAATGTGTCAAATCAAAACCACTGCAGGGAGCAGCTCCCTGTGTGTAACACAGTATCTCTGCTCTGCTTTGCTTAGGGCTTTGTTGCAGTAGCTCTACTGCTTCCTGTTGGCTCTAGAGGAGGCGGCGTGGACACTGTCATAGTGATGCAGCAGTGCCTGTATCAATTGAGTGTTGTACCAGGGAGGTCTAACACAGCTCCGCTTCGTTACAGGGGAAGCAGTCTTGCAACTCTATCAACAGCTGCCAAAGCTGCTCCTGTTGTGCACTGAGGTTCTCTGCACCCCCTTGTCATACCCCATGCAGTGCATTTCATTTTTTTTTTTTTCTCCTCCCAGCTTAGTATACTTCCACAGCCCCCTGCCTTCAGTGCAGGTGGCCCTGGGTGGCCTCCAGCAACAGCTGGGAGGCATGTGGCCTGCTTTAGCCATTGCTGAACATCAGGGAGGGTTACATCACATGTAGCTTTCCGCCCTCTCTGTATATTGCTCATATATATGGGGTCCTGTGTGGGGTCCTGCAGGCAGCACTGCTGTATGAGATGCCTGTATCTAGAGGCCTCATATTCACCACCTGTCCATCTCTAAAACTCAGTTTGGCTTTACTCAGGTCCAACCACCAGCCTTTCTCTCACAAAAAGTACGAGTCTTTTACATCAGCTACCCACACAGTATGTCTCATTGTTCAACCCCCAAACTGTGACCCTCAGCAGCCCCCCCCTTCATTGGTGCTAGCTCACCAGAAACTGTGACTGTTGACCCCATGCCGACAAAGGCTGTACATGGAACCCCTTCTGTGCAGATGTCAAATCCAAAATTAAAGTCCTCCCCACCACTACTAAGTCCTGCCCTCCGTCCCTGCTGTCATATGGGACACGGCTGTGCTGAACTGGTAGTGCATGGAACATTGCTGTAGGGTCAGGCAGCGTCCCGCCTACTGTAACCACCCCCTCCATTTTCTGCAGCGTTAGCCATGGCAGGGCAGTTTCTTTTCAGGTGTCTGGCCTGACCTCAGCACCAACTGAGGCGTGCCTGGCCCTCTGGCTGTGTCTGCTGGACCACTGTCATTGTTTGCTGGCAACGCCTCGGAGGCATATTGAGGCCCCTGATCATTTCAGCCACCTCGTCCACGATGTAGCACCATGTAGCGCAGCACCAATCGTCATCTCTCTCTCTTGTGCATATTACAGGGCATCAGTCACGGTCTGGGGTTAAGCTAGCTGGGTGTGAACACGCATATCAGGAGGGGAAAGTACTCTGATAAACTGATCACGTGCCAATTTGGTTTGCACTGTGTTGGGCATGTGCCCACCGTGTCAGCCCCTCAATATCGTTTGCCAGGGGCCCCCAGAGACTCCCCTCTGCATCTCTGATGTCCGTCTAGCTCTCATGTAAAGGGCTCTGAACAAAAACACTATCCAAAGAACACCGGAAGCATGCTGTCGTTAGGTCTCTCACTCGGGTCTAAAACCAACAGGCAAGACAAAGCATCGTCCATGAGACAAAGGGCAAGCTGGAGAGCTTTTTGATCATCAGACCAGCCACTTACACGAGCTAACAATTTAAATTGAGCATGAAAAGCATCCCAGTCTGATTTTTCCGGCGTATTAAGGAGTTTTTACTGTCAGCCCTCGGGCGCTGCCATCTTTGTTTACATTCTGGTCAGAAACGTTGCCTGACGTCATCAGTACGGAAAACACTCTAACCTTTCCAACCCCACCAGCAGGGCTCTTCACAGAACTCTGTGAACAACAAACCAGAGACAAAGGAAGTGTGTGTGACAGAGGAATTCTGAGGCCGGGTACTTTTGACACTGAAGAAGACGACTTTAGTGGTTTTAGAGAATTCAAGGAAAAGATGAAAATAGTGATCAACGACTTTTCCTGGTGGGCTACTGTATCTTATTTTACTTACCAGACATGTTACAGGTGCTGTTGAAGGGAAAAGAAACATTTATGATACATATTTAATTAGAGGTTAAACAAATGTTCCTGTGTAACATCTTTCTGTGTAAATATCTCATTACAAATTGACACTTGTGGCTTATGCACAAGTACAGCCCATATATGCATTTTTTTTTCTTTTCAAATTTAGAGGCTGCAGCTTATATTCGGGTGTTCTCATAGTAGGAAAATTAAGGTAGCATAAGAAAGGAACTAAACACAAAAAAGTGGATTTGCTTATGCAGCTTGGAATTAAAAACAAAAACTTGTATAGTTTGCTTTGTTCCAATAACAGGTAAATGTCTATACAGAAACAAAACAAGGGAAGGTAGGGTAAATTATAGTAAAGTATAATATGGGAAAATTTGTGGAGAAATCAAAAGTTAATGTCCTAAAATGAAAACTCATGGAACAAGAGTCCATGCAAAAATATTTGGCTACATTATATTTGACATTGTAGTGACTCTATGGTACTGATTAGAGGGAGATTGACACTGCTAATACTCTTTTTACTTTTTCCATTTATCTTCTTTCATTCTTTCATTCATTTAATTCATTGCAGGTGTCTTTTATACATGTAACAAGTTTGAACTGGTGCAGTTAATACAGGTAATGACCGCTACATACTTTGCAAGTGGGAAAAGCTGAAGAATCCTCAGTGTATCAAATACTGGTTTTCCCCACTGTATATAACTGAAATGTTAGTTCTGTTGTTTAGCAGAATAACATTACTAAGAATAAAAAAGGGGAGGTATTCTGGGCATATCCATTTGGTAGGAGACCACGGGGAAGACCCAGGACATTCTGGAGAGCCTATGTCTCCAGGCTGGCGTGGGTACTCCTTAGGGTCCCCCCAGAGGAGCTTGACCATGTGGTGGGGGAGAGGGAGGTCTGGGCCTCACTGCTGCGGTAGCTGCCCCCATGACCAACCTCCGGATAAGCAGGAGAAGATGGATGGATGGATGGATGGATGGATGGATGGATGGATGGATGGATGGATGGATGGATGGATGGATGGATAACAAAACACCTGGGGGGAACTTTGCCAACTGAGAAAAGGAGCCGGACACCCCACTGCGCGTATCCCAGAGGAGCATATGGCAGAGCACCCGATGGGGGAGGGAAGCTGGCGCGAAGGTGAGAGAGTGGACTGAGAGATGCAAGCCCTTCCTGCCCTACCCATCATGGGGAATGTGAGGTCACTTGCCAACAAATCCAACAAACTGGCAGCCCTCGTGGACAGTCGGCATGTCTACAAGGAATATAGCATGCTATGCTTTACCCTGACTTTGCTACAGGTGAAAATACTGGACAGCGCCATTGAGCTGCCCAGCCTCATGCTGATAGGCATAGGCCAGGGGAGGCAGAGCGATAAGAAGACAGGAGGAGGGCTTGCCATCTGCTTTAACAAGAAATGGTGCAACGCCAGTCATATCACTGTTAAGGTCTCTGCACGCCCTGATGTGGAACTAATGGCAGTAGGACATGAGTTTTCACACTCCATCCCGCTGCTCGTCTACATTCCTTGGTCTGCAGCCAAAGCCTGCAGCAGTGACATCATCCACTCAGGGATCGCAGACCTACAGACGTGCCGCTCCAGCACTCTCATTCTGATCAGCTCGGACTTCAACCGCGACCCCCTAACTCTTGTTCTCACCACCTTCACCCAATATGTAGACTGTGCAACGAGAGGGAATAAAACCCTGGGCCTCCTGTATGCCAACATGAGGGACGCATACAACTCTCTCCCTCCCCCGGGCAACTCGGACCATAACCTGGTACTCCTGGACACTGACTACACACCAATGGCGGAGTGGCAGGTCTGTGAAGATCTGGTCCAACGCCAAAGCCACAGAGGAGGCCTTGCAGGAGTGCTTCGATGTCACTGACTGGAGCTTCTTTCAAAAGGACTTCCGTGACTACATCAAATTCTGCAAGGACAACATAGTCTCATCAAAAAAGGTCTGTTGTTTCCATAACAACAAGCCATGGATCAACAAAGACATCAGAGGCCTTCTTAATAGGAAGACGACAGCCTCCATGGCTAAGAATCACCAGACCCTCAGTGCCAACCAGAAGGAGCTGAGGAGGAAACTGAAGGAGGCAAAACTCAACTGAATGAGGAGAAGGTTGAGGCCAAGATGGAGCAGAGCAAGGTTTGGAGGGAGGTTAGGAAGATGCCAGGCTGTGTGACAACCATACCTCGAGCCAAAGGTGGCCCCCTGAGTTTGCTGTGGAGCTAAATCTTTTCTTCAATAGGTTTGAGACCCCAGTTAGCTCTGGGCTCCCATTCCCTTCCTCCTCATCCCTCACACCTCTGCTGTATACTGTGCACCCCCATCACCACCTTGCCCCCCTCCCACCTCCCCCCCAGCCCACCAGCAGCAGCTTCTAAGGACATCCACTACACAGCCACTACCTGCCCCCCCATCCGCCCATCACCAGTTCCCTTTGACAGTATCCTTCCACATCAGCCCCCCACCCCCCTGAATGCTGAACCAGACACTCCCCTCTACCCTCTCCCCAAATACGGCATCACCCTCACCTCCAGACAGGTGCAGAGAGAGTTCACCAGGTTGAGGCAGAGCAAAGCCAGTGGGCCGGACAAAATCAGCCCCAGGGTCCTCAAGGTGTGTGCTGGGCAGCTTACTGGGGTCTGCTAGCACCTCTTCAACCTCTCTGAGGTTTCCTGACCTCTGGAAGATCTTCTACATTGTCCCAGTACCTAAGAAAGGACGTCCGAGTTCTTTCAATGACTACAGGCGAGTGGCACATGTCATGAAGTCATTCGAGGGGCTTGAACACCCGAAAGGCCAGCTATCTGCTTCCCGGGACCCTCAGCAGTTTGCATGCAGGCAGCACATGGGTGTAGACCACCCCGGTTCAGGACTGAACGCTTTAGATGCTCCTTTGTGCCTGCGGGCATCAAATTGTATAACAGTAGTCTGGATGCCACACAACTCTAACCAGCTTGAAGTGCATCTGTGCTGCCACTACAACGTCACTACTTCACCGCATTCACTACCTACCCATTCACATGTCATGCCCTTACCCTGCTGTCTTTTTTATCCTTGTTGGTCACAGCCCGCACGCATCCTGTCTATTTTGTTTATTTATTTCATTCTCGCTATTGCTATTGTCACTCCATTTACATTGTCGTTTAGTTTTGGTTGTCTATTTTCCACCCTTACTGTTCCATTCTGTGATCCATTCCACCCAAATAGTCATCAACTTTTGTGTCTGATAGAAAACACTGATATGGATGCATATCAAAACATTTTATTAGTAAAAAAATATGCTATGATGATGCTAATTGGGGAGTACACATTTAAAAATGCTGGGGGTTGTTTGGGGCAACAACAAGGCCTTTGATAATTAATCATTAATGTTATATCATAGAATAATTTCGTGATCTCTCTCTGGCATACCCTTATTTTGTAAAACTACGATACATGACATTAAAAGACAAGGTGCACCTTATGTAATCGTTTGAGTCTCCCACATCCCAAGTGTTTGAAACAGAAACACATACTAAACAAATAAAAGCTAATGTCTCAAAATTTACAGTAAGAAGGCAATGCGTTTGAACTATGCAGAAAATCAGTTTCCCATTGGAACACTTTCCATTACAGAGATATGGCTTGTATTGTGTTTCCTGTTGAATGAAAACAAAACGCTTTTGTGAAGATATAGTTATCACAAAGAGATTGAGAACGGCATGTAACAGTATTCTTTGAGGAAGACATGTTGAAAATAAGGACTGCTTTTAACAGATATTATCCCTCAAGCTCAGATATACACTCGCTCTCACACTGTTTCACACAAATACAAACACTCAAATGCAGAGACATAACATTAAGGACATCTAATCAGGAAACCCTTCTTTTTCCTGACAGCTTCCTTTAACGAATATCCGCACTCCTAATTTTCTGTCCAATCATTTCTCTTCTGCCCTATTTTCAGGTAATTAGTAATTATGTGAGACAGTACATACATGAAGGAAATTGCTTTTTGACCACTTTTTTGTCAGGTTAATTCTATATAGAATCACTTAAATCTTGATGAAGATGATAACCCATCTGTGTGCTTTTTTTGCATTTTCATTACCTTGAGACTCCCCATGCAGATTAATCAACTGCTCTATAAAATGACTGAAATGTATTTGACATTGACAGAACCTAGTTAGGTTGGCTCCGCTGCCCCTGTGCTAAGGTAAGCCTAAGGTAAGCCAAGATAACCCCAAAAAATTGAAACATTCTATTTTACATATTTTCTATAAGGAAGCCCAATTCTGCAATAATAGAGGTTAAATTTATCACATGAATATTGATGAATGCAGTCGTGCATCGACAATGGATGCTCACTCACTTCTCTATATTAACAAGTTTCTTCATGTATGACAGACTTGTTTCAAATGTTTGCCACACAAGAGGAGAATTTGTAAAAGTAGGTTGAATAATACGAAAAAAGTAGTGTTTGTTATGAGGGACCTATTGACAAAAATAGCAGCCAAGATGAGAATATTCATGGTTCTTATAGAATACTTTTCCCCCAGTTGTACCATAAAGTGAATACAATCAGAGTTGAAGACATGTATGCAGGGATAAACAATGTATCTTATTGACAGATGGATACATATGTACCCTCTGCCAGGATATTCAGTATGCATGAATTGGTCTTAACTCACACAAAGAAAGACTGATACACCTGTGCAAAGTCTATACTTGTTCTTTTAATAAATAAGCTTGGAATTTCGGTTCATGTAATCTGTTCACGTCAATGAAACTAAATGTATTTGTCAATGTATGTACCTATCTATCAATGTACGTTTCTCTTCATTACTGGAATACATGTACAATATGAAAAGAAGACT
Source organism: Fistularia commersonii (assembly GCF_037954325.1). Taxonomy (NCBI): domain Eukaryota; kingdom Metazoa; phylum Chordata; class Actinopteri; order Syngnathiformes; family Fistulariidae; genus Fistularia; species Fistularia commersonii. Next base: position 7,058,143 of record NC_141301.1, read on the forward strand.
ATGTTGGCATTTTTTTTGTTGTCCTTTACCAAGATAACACCATGTTCAGGTATAAATGTAATCTGATGAATATTTGTGTTAAATTCCTACTCTAATTACATTACTAAACAGCACTGTAGATATACAGTCTCAAAAATAAAAAAGAATTTAAATTTACAACATATGCCAACAGCTTACAACTGACAAGATGGCAGCTAAAAAGAATTAGCTATATTTTTTGCACAAGACCTAGTACTCAGTGCTCATTTCTGGGGTAGGTCTCATCCTAGATAGATAGATGGATAGATAGAGTTGTCTATGAAGAAGTCTGGAGTGGCTGAAGTAACGAGTAATCGTAATGTATCTCTCTCCGCGCGGTGTAACCCAGTTTCGCCCCGTCGTGAGGTGCAGAGAATATTTTTTGACATCCGACGCGCGCTGCACTCCAGTCCATTCTGCCTCCCGCGCTGAATTTTGGTCCTCCTACTCCTAGTTCTTCCCGCAGTTCGCCGGCCACTTGTTCGTACGCACAGGGAACATCGCTGTACCGCTGCTGAAACCCTCGCGTCTGTATCACCGTCCTCCCGCGTTCCGTCACGGTGTGGCGGTCTGGAATTCTTCTAGCGCTTGGGGATGCGCATCTGAATCGGAGGAGTGGGGGGGGCGGGGGGTTCACGGGGAATATTTGGCTGCACCGTGTCTTTTCCAGCCCTCTGCCCTAAAAAACAAATCCTTATTCGTGCTGAGGGGAGTTCGGCTATTTTGCCTGTCGCGAAATGGCAGGCGCGAAATGCTTTTTGAAAACACTGAGGTAGGAGAAAACATCTTATCATGGCATGTCTGTGTTGATGTGTGCATGAATGTTTATATGCTGTATATGTGTTTGTGTGTGTGTGTGTGTATAAAATATAAAAGAATATAAAATGAATAAATGTGTGTGTGTGTGTGTGTGTGTGCGTGCGTGCGTGCGTGCGTGCGTGCGTGTGTTTTCAGAGGCGTCGGAGTGCACTGTTTGGGGTCCATATCATAACCGATGTCATATCGTTTCTAAAATTATGTTTGACGCACCGTTCGAGAACGTTTCTATACAATGGGGTAAAACAGGCAAAAATTATAGCATTTCTTGTCAATGATACTGTTTGAGTTCATTTAAAAATGAATAAAGTGCATGTGTACCCCCTTTGTTGACTGGTTAAAATGTTGTTCGGTTTGTTTGTAATTGTTTTTTTCTTGTTCCTCTGCATGGAATTGATATATTTTGACTTGAAGGGGCTATAAATGAACATGTCATGGTTTATGTTGCCATTTGGTTGTCGTGACCTGAACCCTGACACTGATGCTCGGTTTATGTAAGCCAAGTGATGCGCAATAAATGAGCCATAAGTGTCAGATGTGTCCCAGATTAGATGCTGTAATCCGGGAATGGGTCCAAATAAATATATCGATCGCTGTAAAACGAACCCCATCAACTCCAAGACACCACCTCCCACAGCCAATTATGGAAAATACACGGGAGGCTGTCTTATAAAAGATATATTTCAGGCGTTAATTGTGACTTCACACCTGCTGAGAGGCCTAGGGCCGGCAGGAGCAGTGAGAGCACTCTCAACCACCCTGTCACCGCTCCTCGATTAAAAGGTCAACATGAAAGATGGAAATAAATGTGAAGCGTATGACGGACAAAACCCATCAGTGTCCCCCCTGAAGATTGTCTTCCTGTCCATTTCATATGAACAGGCAACAAATCTGAATTGTCTCCTTTCGCTGGCTTGTAATTTTGTTGCATCCAACATTCCCCAGTAGTACCATTGCTTTTGTGTGATGTTTGTATCTATGTGTTTTCTGCATGTATGTTTGAGATGTGTACTTTGGATAAATAGAGCCAAGCATCTCACTATACCATTTTTTCAGTATTTTAAGCCAGTCTAATGTCTAATGCAATTATATAGGAAGTGCTCATTATCTGCGAACAGAGACATCAGATCTCTAAGGGCTCCTGGGTGGGAATACTTAACTTTACTTTGAATAACTGCAATGAAGGGTGGAAATAGCCTCCCTTTTAAAATGCATTCTCATTCCTGACAATTCCAAATAAAGTCTCCAATGCAATTTCAGGTGGGTTTCCATTTGGCTTATGATGGGAAAAGCACATTATGAGTGTAAAGATACTGCCTAGAATATCTTTGAAGCTTAATGTTGTCTGTCGTAAGATAGATTTACAAATATTTGATTTGTTTGAAGAAATATTTGATTTGTGCCATTTTCTATCATAGACAGAAATCAGAAGTCATAACCAGGTTTGATTAAAGTTGGTGCAAAAGCGGATTACTGCTGAGTTTTGTCATCACTAAAAATCTTATGAATTTGTGTGCATTCTCAGATAATAGTCCATTCTTTGCCCTTTTGTTCTCAAAGGGTTTACCACTGTGTGTGATCCTCCAAACTCTCACTGGCGTTAGACTGAGACGATGAGAAAGTTATGTTTCAGATGATAAACCACTTTGCTTGGGCTTAAGACTTGTTTGTCTGTTTGTTAAGAAAAATGTTGTGGTTTTCGGAGGGTGTGCCTGACCCAAATGCAAAGACACTCAGGAGGTGTTCGAGGCATTTATTTACTAAGAGATGAATGGAGGGCTGTGCTCGGTCTGGGCTATTATTGTAGCCACAGGAGTCTCAAGAACTTGCAATGACGGACGAGGCGTAGGTCTCTGGACTTGGGAATGAGGAAAGTTGAGGTGTCAAACTCGAATGAGGTACTTGCAAGGAAACCAGTGAGACATAGATCTCCTGGACTCAGGAACAAAGAGATGATGGATCTTACTGAGGAGCTGAAGATCCCAAAAGGAAAAGATGACTGGAATTGTGACTATATGTCCATGTGGAGGTAGCTACTATAGTTTAACGCTCTGGCACTGAAGGGCTGGCAACAGGCTCCCCAATTGCTGTGACCATTCTCCACACTGACTGGGCAGAGTAGAACCATGCCTGCTATCCTTTCCCCCTGCAGTCATGCAAGAGCTCCTTGAATTTGGCGCTCAAATGCCTGCTCACAACCCTCTTCCCATGGGACTCCAAGTTCAATGAGGATGATCTTCTTTTCCTCTTCAGACCACAGTACTGCATCTGGCCTCTGGGTTGTCTGGACAACCTGGGGGATCGCAGTCTCTCCCCCCCAGCAGCAGAGTGCTTGTTGTTGTTGTTGTGGTTGGTGGCTTACAAACTTGATTGATGGTATTGCTCTCCCATATGGTTGGCGTTTTTTGCATCGCTCCTGCTCCAGGGTGTCAGCAAGTTGTCATGAGCACCTTATCTTTGCGCCACCTCTATCTTCCTTGGGCAAGTGCTGTTTTACACCCTGACAGGATGTGTGCCATGTTACCCCTCTCCCCGCAGAGCTTGCACGATGGGTCCTCCCTCATGTTGCGCTTGTGCAAATTTGTCAGTCGGGAGTGTATAATACACTGACCTTAGTATGAATGAGATGAGAAAGGCTGCAGTCTCGATAGGTCTCCGCACGTGATCTTCTTCTTGGGTAGGTCCCATTTGGTCCATGCTCCCTGGGATGCTAGCTCCACTGCCCTTGCCCTTCCTCCTCCAGGGTTTGGATCATTGCCCTTTTCTCCTTGGACTCCGCCTTCCTGGTCATGGGAAGTTCCAAGACCCTGTCTTTCTGTGCAGGATATTCCAATGATGTTACATAGCGTCAACATACTTTCAGTTTGTGCTACAGATGAGTCAGCTGCCCACTTATGTCCTGATCTTGTGAGGACGCCTGCTTGTCTGACTTGTTCACCCTGGGAGTCTCTGTAAGTCATTATGACTCTGCACTTTGCTACCCTAAGTTCCTCCACCACAGATGACAGAGGAAGTTGGAGCTGCCCTAATCTTATCTAGAAGCCTACTGAAGTGAAGCTTGGAGGGATTCCTAGCCAACTTCGAAGGTACTTGTTGATCTTCCTCTCCACTTCTTCAACACTTGTCATAGGAACTTCATACACTGTTAACAGGCACATGAGCCTTGGCAGCAATCCATGTAGGTAAAGCCATGCTTTGAACTTCCGAGAGCCCTGATTTTTCAATCCTCCTCAGCCATTCCTCCGTCAGCTTTTCTGTGCTGCTGATGTTGTTCCTGTCAGCATGCGAGTCATCAAACCACTTCCCGAGACACTTGATTGGATTTTCCTTTATCAATGGAATCACTTCCCTTGCACATGCAGCGTGACCCAGTTCAACAGTTTACCTTTCCTGATCACCATGCACCTGTATTTCTTTGATTGATTCTACTGCATAGTGGCCGATGCATCTAAGTGCCAATTTTCTAGAGATCAACTTCAAGGGGATGTTGCAAAATGAGAGCCAAACCTTCTGCCCAGGTGAAAAGATGGGTACAAGAATCCACTTGCGGTCAGCAAAGTGGCGGTTGTGTTCAGAGGTGCGTTGTAGTTTAATTAAATTAAAGTCAAATTAAATCTTGACGTCATCATGGGGAAAGCAATGTGGTAAACAATTGAAGGCCAAGGTGTAAGAGAAACCCCCCACAACAGCCTATCTCTCCTTAGAATTTCTCCACAATGGGTAAGCTAACATCGCAGGAGATGGAGAGGGCCTGGGAGAATGGTGGAGCAGAAGGGACCTCTATAGGAGGGCCAGATGGATTGAAGACTTAGTGAGCTGATCCAAACACTGGTTGGAGGTACCCTCTTGCTCACTGAAAGACATAAGAACAGCCTCATGAGAGTGGACTGGAGAACTCTGTTCAGATAAAGTTCTCCTGAGAGTGGCCGTTGGGTCAGGATGGCCAGAGCGTACTGCCATGGTTTTCGGAGGGTGTGACTGACCCAAATGCAAAAACACACAGGAGGTAAGGCATTAGAGGTGTTTATTTTTCAAGGAGATGAATGGCAGGCTGTGGTGGGTCCAGGTTGTTTCTGGTACCACAGGAGTCTCAAGAACTTGCAAGGAAGGACCAGGCATAGGTATCTGGACTTAGGAATGAGGAAAGCTTAGGTGTCAAACTCTGGAACAAGGAGCTTGCAAGGAAAGCTGTAATTGTGGCTATGCATCCATATGGCAGTAGCCGCTGTGGTTTAACACTCAGGCACCTTTGGTGCTTCAAACAGGCTCCTGTCAAGCTTAGCCTGACTAGAGCTGATGAGCTGCATGTGTGCATTGCACCCCAGCTGGAATCCATTCTCCTCCTCAATCAGGCTCACTGGTGAAGAACTGAGGTGAAAGGAGCTGCAAACATACAACAAAAAACATACACACATACATATCCCTAAGGAATGAACAGATCGAAACGTTTAGGTTTTTCAACTCCTTAAAGGTATCTGATGCTCAGAAGGCGCTTTGGTTAATCACTTGAATTACAATTGACCTTAGATAGCTTAGTGTATACATCCATACATACATATCAGAATGTCAGAGCTAAAAGCATTAAAAGGAAAAGTATTCATACTATCTTTATAAATGTAAAAATTATGAATGAACTTTGTATGTAACTTAAACAAATCTTTCTATCCTATAGTTTATTCATGTGAAGAAAATTAAAAAATGAGGTACCAAGCCTTTGACAAGAACCTCTTCTGATAAATTCAACTCTGCCCTTTTTGTCTTGCAGTAACTTTCAGCTTCCTGCAATGTTTGAAGGCTCAGAGGCATTGGAAGTGGAGGGAGGCAGCACAGAGAGTCGAACCGCCTCATCCATTAGTGCTTGTAAGAAGGTAATAAGTGCTGTTGGGATTGATCTACCTGCTTCTCCTTTTTTCAGCTTCATATGTCCAACTTTTTCTCATATCTGTCTCTCTAACTAGTTAATTTGTTTGCTTTCAGTGGTCACTGAAGATCAGGCTAAAGTAGCCTTTCAATACCACCACAAACATTTCTTGAAACAAGTGGAGACATTTCACTTTTTTTTTTCCACAACAATGTTTCACCATAACACAACAAGCTCCAACAACTTAAAATCACCAAACTACTTTTCAAAACAAACACACCTGCACATGCACACAAACAGACACACACACACAAGGGAAAAACAATGTTCAGAAACCAACATATCTCAAACCACAACATTTTGGCTTTTGTGTCTTGAGAGCTATACTTTTTTTTTTTTTTTTTTAAAGAATGTATTTACCAAACTGCTAAATTGCCCTTTGAGATATTCTATTTTTGGTGACTTTTTCAAGTGTTTACTTGAAATGTTTAATTTTTTTATGAATTGTTTTTGTGTTTTAACCTTCAAGGACTTCTTCAGTCATTCTGTAAGATACTTTAATATGCTCATCCTGGTTCTTCTGACAGTTGAGGAGTACATTAAGAGAAACAGTCATGTTTTTAGCGCAACTCTGTAGGTTTACCCTCTCCCACTGCCAGATATAAGTGGGGAAATAGCTTGGATCTGTGGGCAGACTGATTGCATTTCCTATCAAAGTGTATGAGTGTCCTGGAGGAATTGCGGGCTACTAATCATCCAAGTGATAATTCCACTGAAATGTCTAGCAGATATATGGGGTGATGTATAGCCTATAATTACACATAAGTATTTGCTAACCTGAATGAGCAACCCTTGTATATCAGTTCAGCAGTATATGTCACTTATGTTAACCTGCATGTGGTCAATTCCTGAGCACAGGCATTAGGAGACATGATTTTTCTCTCAATATGCAGTGACAATAACATCTACACGTAAGCAGTCACTTAAATTCATACGATCTGCATCAAGATGTTCCATAAAATCTGTTATTTATTTATTGGTTGGTTATTTTTTTACTCATTTATCTAATATTCTATTACCTAATATTTTATCTAATATTCTTCTTGTAAGTCGCTTTGAATAAAAGTGTCTGCCAAATGACTGTAATGTAATGTCTATCAGCATTTTTTCCTCCTTTCTCATTAGCTTAGAGTTTTCATTGTCAAACTATAGAATCAATAATGTGACAAATGAGTTTATCATTATAGTGGAAAAGTCAGTTCCCTAGGACAAAAGCGGCTTTGCAGACTCAAAGGCTCCATTAAAAATGACAATATGAGGTGATGAGAATTGTCACATGTATAGTGTGCATTGTATGGTTAGCTAACAGATTATTGATTGTATACCAGAAAAAATAGTCCTGGAAAAAGGTCAATTGATCCTACTGTCTTGAATGGGAAACAATGTCTGAGAGATAAAAGGGGGTGTATGCCGTCAAATGGTACCAACCTGTATGTGGAGTTATCAGAGTAGTTGTGTTGCACCTGAGCTGATTTTTCTTTGCATTGCAGGTTCTGTCCAGTAGCACTGTGTTGGACTCATCAGACTATTGGCAAAGGAATGGCAAATCTCTGTGTAGACTAGGGCTCCTCGATGATTACACCAAGGCCAGTTGCAATATGGTGAGTGGCATATTTAAGATGATTTAATATACAGAACCTTTGCAGAGAATAAATTGGAAGAGTCATCTTGTGTTGAGTCTTGAAACTATTTGTTTATTGCATCAGAAAATAGTACTAAAAAAAAACTCAAAATTTAAGGACAGGCCACTGGGCATGAAGATAGTGTAGAAATATGCAAAATACAAAAGAATATTCTTTGCTTCATTCATGCATACATTACTTCATTACTTGACTGTTAATTGTAATATTTTTCTTGAGTCAGATCTGTTGTGTAGGACGAGGTGTTGATATCCCTTGATGAAAGCATACCTAAGGTACCGATGAGACTCTGTGGGGTTTCAAGTGAGCGATGGCCTCCTTTGGGTCGTCAAGTGAGCGCCCTCCTTCATGGATGTTTCGCTGATTGGCCCACGACATCTCCAGAGGGTTCAGCAGTGAATCCCAGCGTCCCAGGTTCACTCCCTAGATGCCATCAGCTCACTTGAAGGCCCACGTTGGATCTCTTCTCTTCAGCCACAGCCACTGGCTCCCATTTTCAGCAGCCCTGGAGAAGTCCTTGACTGCCTGTGGGCACGTCCTTTAACTTCCATCTCCCTGAGTAGCCTAGATGTTGACGTGGCTATGAAACCTCTGCAGGGTACTTCCACTGGACGAACCTTCACTTTCCAGCCTTGTCGCCGAGCATCTGTGACAAGTTCATCATATCTCAGCTTCTTTCGTTCATAGACCTCCTCCACTGCATCCTCCCAGGGCACCGTGAGCTCTATGATGTAGGTGAGCCTGAGAGATGATGACCACAGAACGAGGTCTGGTCGCAGGTTGGTGGATGCGATCTCAGCTGGGAAGCAAAGTTTCTTGTCCAGGTCCGCTAGCAGCTTCCAGTCCGGTGCACTGGCCAGTGGCCCAAGGTCAGTTCTCACGGGGGCAAAGCTGGCTTGCCCCTCCCGTACAAATGGAGTTGTGTGCCAACGGGACGGCTGGGGAGGAAGGGCGTTCACGCTTGTCCGGCGAGTTTCCAGCACCGCTGCAAGACATTTTAGTACCTGGTTGTGTCGCCAGGTATAACGGCCTTGGGTGAGGCTGGTCTTGCATCCCACTAGGATGTGCTTCAATGTTGCTGGCCTTGAGCATGTAGGGCATGTAGGGTCTTGGCCATACCACTGGTTTAGATTTGTAGGAGAAGGCAGACATCATAGGCTGCCCTGATGGTAAAGCTCGCCCTGAAGGCCTCCATCTCCCACAGATCTTTCCAGATCTTCTGCTTCTCAACTCCCTCCCTTGTCATCCACTGCCCTTGCTTCGCCTGTGACACAGCTTGTGCGCGCCTTCCTGCTTCCTCTTCCCGGCGAACTTCCTGGACTACCGGCTTGCGTCTCTGGGCTGGATTGGCCTTGCTCCAGGCTGGTGTACTGGCCTCGAGCCCAAGTCCACTCCTCCCCTCCTGAACCCGGCCCACGATGTCCCAGGCTGCCTTTGTCTGTTCAGTTGCAGCCAGCGGGGTCCATTTCCTCCCAGTTGCCAGGATGGGGGGCGCTTGAGCTACGAATGGGTCGCTTGAATCCAATAGCATCATCTCCAATCTGACTTTGGCCCAACAGACTGAGAGCCCAATACTGCTGAAGCACCTGGAAAGGACAAGCCACTTCCTTGCATATGAGTTGACCAGTCTCTCCAGCTTTTCTACCTTTGAGAGTTGAACTTCTTAGTGGGTTAGTGGCCACAGGAGGTGTGGGAGTAGGCCATACTGCAAGCACCAGAGCTTTAGCTTGCCCGGAAGCAGGGTTCTGTCAATGTTCTCCAGGCTGCTGGCAACCTCCTTCCTGAGCTGCTCTATTTGCTCTTTGTCCTTGAGGGAGGCATCATACCAGTGACCTAGGCTCTTCACAGGCTTCTCCAAAACCATTGAAATATGTTCCTCATCAATGTAGAAGCGGTGGTCTAACCGTTTCCCCCTCACAATGGAAATGCTTCTGGACTTGTTGGGCTTGATCTTGCCAGCTTGCGAGCCAGCTTGATGTTATCTTGGAGCTTGCCTATTAGCTGTACTGTACAAGCCTTGGTTGTGGTGAGTGTTCTGAGGTCATCCATGTAGGCTCTGACTGGTGGCAGCCTCAGTCCGGGTCTTTTTTGCCGTCCGCCAACCACCCATCGCGAAGCCTGTATGATGACCTCCATGGCCAAGGTGAAGCCCAAGGGGGAGATGGTGCAGCCAGCCATGATCCCCACCTCTGGCTGTTGCTATGCTGTGGTGTACTCTGCAGTTGTCACACAGAGCTGAATGTCTTGGAAGTAGGCCTTGATAAGGGTTGTGAGAGCTGGTGGGACGCTGAAGTAGTTGAAGGCTGTCTACAGGAGGTTGTGAGGGACTGAGCCAAAGGCGTTTGCAAGATCCAGAGACACCACATGAAGATCTGTTCCTTCTTTCTTTCTTGGCAGCCTGGATCTGATGCCAGTTGACACTAGCATGTTCCACACACCCGGAGAAGCCGGAGATGCCTGCTTTCTGAATTGATGTGTCAATCAGGTTGTTTTCCTTCAGGAATCCTGCCAGTCTTTGAGCGACCACGCTGAAGAAGCTTTTCCCCTCCACATTTAGAAGGCTGATCTGGCGAAATTGGCTGATTTCTAATGAATCCTTCTGTCAGGGTCTGACACGGCTGGATCAAATTGGCAATCTGCGCCAGCTGCCGCTAATTACCCGGCCCATAAAAAGGAGCGGCACGCTCTGCTCGGGGCCGGGTAATTCGCGAGGGATCGAGAAGGCTCGAAGGAAGGATCGACTGGAGGTCCCAGGGCTGAAGGATTGTGGGGCCCTTCCCTGTAACCCTGCCTGGGGCCCTTCCCTGTAACCCTGCCTGGGGCCCTTCCCTGTAACTCTGCCTTGGACCCTTCCTGCAACCCTGCCTCTGCGACACCCTGTCTGCCTGAGACACCCTGCCTACCTAAATAAAAGAGCTCCAACCCAGATTTCAGCCTAGGTGGTGTGGTTCCGAGTCCGCCTCCAGCGACCCATGACACCTTCTCCTTGGGGATAGGGATCACTCCAGCCCTCTGCCAGGACGTCGGTATTTCCTTCTTTTGCCACATCACTCATCAGCCTCCAGAGAAATCCCAGGACATCTGGTGCGTTTTTATAGAGCCTGTATGGTATTCCGTTGGGGCCTGGGGCCGACGCGGCTCTTGCTCTACGCACAATTCTGTCCACCTCACTCCATCTGGGTGGGCTAATGTCTAGCTCGTACTGTGGTGGGTTGACTGGTGGCATGTCAGTTGGGAGGGGAACCTCTTCATGGTGGCGGTCATCTGTGCAGGTCTTTTCCAGATGTTTTTCCAGGTCAGCCTTTGACACTGAGAGACTTCCACTCTTCTCCTTTGTAAAGAGAGTCTTCACAAAGTGGAAGGGGTCTTTGTAGAAGCGTGCTCTTGTTTGCTCCTTCCTTCTGCGCTTCTTGCGGCGGTTTTCAGCTCCCCTCAGTGTTGTAAGCCTACTCTGAATTTCTTCCTACAGCAGGTTTATTCCCTCCATCTCCTCCTCTGTGGCTTTCCGCCATTGCTTCTTCAGCTGACTCCTCTCCTTGACTAGGCGGTCTATTTCTGTCTGCCTTCTGGACTTGGTAGGAACTGCTGTTTGATCGCTTGCTTTCGACCAAACCGTTCCGCTCCATAGGCATAGATCAGCCCGCCCATTCTCCCCAACTTCTTCATGGTGTTGCTCTTGATCCCCTCTAGGATATTGCGGAGATCAGTGTCGATCTCCTTCCACAGCGATTTGTTGCAGGACTTTGGCCACTTGACTAATGGCCTTCGCCCCGGGAGTTTCTTCTCTGCTGATGGACGTGCTGTGTTGGATTCCGGTTCCTCTCTTGCGCCTAGCTCTTCCTCCTCTGGGACAGGTGCATTGATGTCCTGCAGACTGTGGTGTGTGTGTGTGTCCTGCTGCTGGACTTCAGTCGACTGACTCGGCCTGCTTCTCAAAAAGTAGCTGTTGATGCGACATCCCTGTTGACCCTTCTTTAAGCACCCTTTCTTGCCCTGGTGTATCTTCAGGCCGAGGGTGGAGGTAACCTTTGTCCAGCCACATACGCAGTTCTGGAGCCTGTGTCCTGCTGTAGCTGGCGGAGCCCCTGGTATGCTGATCATCAAACTCGTTGTCTGTTCCGTTCCTGTGTCTGTTACCGTGTTATCTGCCGATGCTATCTTACGCTCTCGGAGTACTTTCTTTCGTATCACTTTTCATAGCAAGTTATGGGTGGGACCCATACAGCAGTTGTGCTGGGTCTCGCCGACCACGGGTAGCTATTCCATGATGGCCGCTTTGGGGTCTGTTCCCTCCTGTCCGCTGTCTTTCTATGCTGTCGCAAGGTCTTTCCCTTGTTGTCAGCTGCACTTTCACAGCAGTCACTGGTTAACCAGATGATCAGATCTGTTGTACATATACTGTGTATTTTTTTCATTGTACATTCGTAAGCTGACTACCAATTTCCCAGGTCCAAGTGATTATGAAAAAACAAGGTTCTCATTTGTTACACAACCAAAAAATACACAAATGAATGAATAAATACTGAAAACAGGAAAAGTGGTTTTTGAGTTTAAATTCAGAGCCTAAAAGCCAAAAATGTTGATTTGTATATTTACACACTGCACCCTAAGCCCTAAGTGAGTTTGAATGGTCCCTACAGACATTCTGCCCACAGGGACATTCTGAAAAAGCAAGTGAGAATCTGTGTCTATACAGTTTGATGTGTATAGGTGCCACCACTGCCGGTATCATGAGTTAATGGTGTTAATACTGTTGTAGGATGTCAACAGTAGAGTTTACAAGTCAATAACAAAATATGAGTAGAAAGTCTTACTTACTTTGTGCTTATTAGTAGCCTTGGTGCAGAATAGAACCAGTTTCCACACAAAAGTGATATGGCATTTTTTTCATGTCTGCCTAAAAGTAATACGTCAAGTGTTATCACATAGGTGACTCAAATACATACTTGTCTCATTCATATTGTACTTTATACCAGTACAACAGGTCCTCCTCAGGCACCCTCCATTACTCCCTCTCCCACTAAGAAAACAAAAAACTCCTACATCAGGGTGCTCTTTGTAGACTAAAGCTCCACCTTCAACATGATCATCCCCCACAAACTCACACACAAAATGTCAACACTCCTGTACCCACCCTCTGACTGGCTCCTTGACTTCCTGACTAATAGACCCCATCCAGCTTCTCTCTGTACTGCCTCTTGGCTGTTCTGATGGCTTTCTTCATTCTATACTTCTTTGTACCCCGTGCTATTGTCAGACTTAAATGCATGAGAGCAGGCCCGCAGCATTTGGCATACCTGACTGTTCAGCCAAGGTTTCTGGTTGGGGAACTTCCTGACTCATATGATGGGCACAATGTTGTCAACACAAGTGCTGATGTACCCAGTAACATACTCAGCGTACCCCTATACACTGACAGAAGAGTCCTCCTGTCTGGCTGCTGTCTGGAACACATCAGTCTGTTTTAGAAAAACAGTCCTTCATGATGTCCTTTGAGTCCGGGGTCCAGAGGTTGATTTCTGTGGTTACGGTATAGGTCTGTTTCAGGCTCTGTCTGTAGGCATGGTACAGAAACAGAGAGATATGGTCTGACTGTCCAAAGCGGGGGCGGGTTGTGGCCATGTATACGCCATGGATGTTGCTGTACAGGGTGCAGGGTACAGGGTCCAGGGTGCTTTTGTCCCGGGTGAGATTGTCCAGATGTTGGTGGTGCATGGGGTGTATGGTCCGCAAGCTGCACTGGTTGAAGTTGCCAGCTACGATCACAACGGCATCAGGGTGCGCCACCTTCAGCCCCCTTATGACGTCATGGTGCGTCACAAACACACACACCTCCCCCTCTAGTCTTACTGGAGACTGCGGTCCAGTCCCGTCAGTGTAGTGGGTCTGCAACAGGAGATAGAGGATTTCTTTTGAAACTGGATAATTGTGAAGCATTTGAAGCAGGAAGGGAATTCGCACAACTCTATCTGACCTATCTATAATCCGCATGAAGATGGGATAACTGCAGACCTTCTAACAAGACGATGACACACTTCCACTTCTTAAGAGCTGGTACATATTCTCTTCTTAGATCCTGAATGAATGATGGTAAGGTGTCTGTTGGAAGGGTTGGGGAAGGAGTGGGTTGTGTGGAAGTTTGACTGGAGTCAGAGTTATAGCTAGTGATCGGTATGAATGTGTTCTCGAATCTACAATAGAAGTCATTCAGCTTGCTGACCAGTTGACGACTTAAAGTAGTAGGGGGTGGTAGTCTACTTAACTGGTTATGTCTTATAGTCCTCTCAACTGTGACACAGGGTCATTGGGTGAAAACCTGTCTTTCAGCTTTTCAGTGTTGCACCTCTATGCTACTTTGATCTCCTTTGTAAGTTGGTTTATGGACAACCTATATAGGACACAGTCCCTGCCTCTCCCTAGCCTGGCAAATCTGTCTGAATTTTGAGTTGAAACAGGGTTTATTGCTCTGTGTGCAGAAGGTCTTGCTTCACAAAAGCTGTTGTAAGATGTCACAGTATTGGTGACTTCCTCCAGGTCAGTGCAGTCAAAGCAGGCCTATTGTTACACATTTACCTCACTGATCCGTTTTCTCACATTCTTCATCACAAACTAAGAATATTTTAATTTTGGCCATTGAGTTGGGAGAAGATGAACCATGCAGTGATCGGGTAGTCCCAGTCATGGGGGATCAAGCAATAGGCATTGTTTAAAATGATGTAGCCGTGGTCTAGGGTGTTTCTGTCTGTGCTTTGATGCTTAACATGCAGTCTGTGCTTTGGAAGTTTGTTGCTGTTAGCTCAAAGTCCCAAAGAATAATGAGTAGGTATTATGGATGTTTCTGCTCCCTTATCTGGTTAGCCAGGTGTTGCCTCACTAAAACACACCTGAGGGGTGGCGTAAACACCAGCCAGGATTAATGAGGAGAACTCGCACAGTGAATAAAACACATGGAGTTAATGAATTTGGCCTCCAAGTGCAGACTGCATGATGTCTTCAATACTGTGACATGTGTGCACCAACCTTCATTGATATCAATGCAGATTTCACCTCCCCTCTTCCCCTGCCAGCCCGGTGCTGTGTTCTGCACAGGAAAGTTGAGAGCTTGGCAGATGTGATCGTTGAGCCATTAATCAAAGCACACAAAAAAAAAACCTCCATCTTGTTGAGAAGAAAACGTATATTCCAAATGTCTTGATTGGACTGCAGTGTAGAATCCCCCATGCCACAGAGATGGCATTACAGAGATCTGTTACTCCCCTAACCAGATCTTGAAAACTTAAAAGTTTGAAGAAAAACAACAAAGAATCAGTAGCTGACTGATTGAAGTTCAAAAGTTCCTCTCCGGTGTACTGGATGAGGGAGGGACACACTAACAAAAAAGAAAAAAACAAAGAAAGTTCAACAGAGCAGTGGCATTGACAGCACAATCTTTGAATGTAAATAATTCTGTTGCTGGTGGTTGAAATTTCCTCTCTGTGGGATGATTAAAGCAATATTCTCTATATTTATAAAAATATGACAATAAATGCAGACCTTTATGTTTACTGAAGGGGGTGGCATGGCGCAGGAGGTAGAGCAATCATCTTCAGGACCAAACATTTCTGGTTCGATTCCCGGCTCTTCCTGGTGTGTCAAAGTGTTGTTGAGCAAGACATTGAACTCCTAACTGCTCTCCTGGCACTGATGGACAGCAGCCAACTACTCATGGTTCATGAGTAACCCTAACCCAACAGTAGGCATGTTTCATGTTTTTTTCATGTAATGCTAGTCAGGGAGATTTATCAGGCAGTAACACTCTCCATTGTGTATCATAATTTTTCTTTTATTAAAAACAATCTTGAACAGGGGTGGGCAAACTATGGCCTGTGTGCCACATCCAGCCCGCCAATGATTAGTACAGAATTCATACTTGACATGAATGGTTGAATTATTGGATCAGTGAATGTGGGTGCTCAAACAGGAGTTGGTTTTTTTTTGAGCTCATTGAGAACACTTAAGAATTTTCCTAGGCTGAATGACACTGCTTTGTGATTTAGCCTTTACTGTACACATACTGACACACATGAATGAGCTGGATGTGAAGCTGCGAGGGGAAAAACAGGTTCGTGCGTGAAATGCAAGTGAATATCAGAGCCTTCAAAACCAAGCTGGTTTTATTTTTTTCAAAAAAAATTTCAGACGAGTCTGATATGTACTGTTAACGAATGCGTTTTTTATATATTTTCTATATGTATCATATCTTGTGGTGACCAGCCCCGTCTGTCAAATTTTAAGTCAATGTGGCCCTTGAGCCAAAAAGTTTGCCCACCCCTGATCTAGAAAGTGTTTGCAAGTCAATATAACATTTCTAACAAATAAGTCACAGCAGTAAAATAGTGCCAAATATATTCCCTGAGAATCCATCTTTTTTTCTGTTCTCCTATTCTCCCTAGCTGAGAGCAGTCCATCAATCATTAAACTGACACTTCATACCTAAAGTTTGATTCTTACTTTTGACTTCCAGTGATATGAGATGCGTTCTGACTCACAGCAGGAAGAGCTGGAAGTCAGGCCTACTTTCACATATTAGATCATGTTTATCTAGCATCTTAAGATGCCACGAATTTGTGTTTTGTGGTTAAACTTGATCTACAAAGGATCCAAAAGAATTCAGGATCTCCTTAAATTGCAGACTATTTCAAATATGCCATTGTTTGGTTATTAAGAGCAAGATCCATATCGAGTTTTATCAAACCCTGTGATATCTTGTGATTTTTTTCAGGTTATGTGTAACATCATTCAACATTGATTAAGATCGTTGTTCAATCAAACTGCAGTAGTATGAATAAATGTTGAATAGTCAACCATTGTCAAACCATGTTGTGGCAAGCGGATTAATCCTTTATAACTTATCATAACGTCAATTCATAAGAGACTTGTTATATTCAATTTCAATGTAACTGTGAAAAGAAAGGTGGCTAAATAAAATTCCTTGTGCATCTTTTCAAGGACAGAAAAATACAATGTTACATTTGACATTATAGAAACAGTGTGAAGACACATATTAACAAATCTCGAAATGTGAAAGTATCATAGCTCTAAGATGTGATTCAACACCCACCACAGTCTGTTACAAGCCTGCTGTTAACAAATTTTGATTTAGTTGTCTCAGTCTCTTGATATTCACACTACAGACACTACAGTGAATATCCCTATGTATTATTCATGATGTGAAGAAGGAAAACTGGGACACTATCAACTACTTAATGTTCTCTTTAGCCTGGAGCATCTCACTGCCAAGCATGGGTTCTATATGTGCTATACTGTACATATCTTACACTCTGGGGACTCTTTTTTTTGAGAAGTTCATCCAAAGATAAAATGTAAATATAAATGCTCAACATTGAAGGGAAAACGTGTTTTAGATACCTATATGTATGATCCTGGCAATTTAATCAAGTAGATGTAACATTCTGTGTGTGTGTTTATCTTATATACAGGCCATTCTAGTTTCATAGTTCACATATTTCTTCAGTTCAGTTTTACAATATGTATGTTATTTCCCCTAATGGTGGACGATTTAGTAGTATAATGCAGTTAATTAGTCAAGTCAGATTTAACTTACAGGTCCTTCTCAAAAAATTAGCATATTGTGATAAGGTTCATTATTTTCCATCATGTAATGATAGAAATTAAACTTTCATATATTTTAGATTCATTACAGGCAACTGAAGTAGTTCAAGCCTTTTATTGTTTTAATATTGATGATTTTGGCAAAAAGTAAAGAAAAACCAAAAATCCCCATCTCAAAAAATTAGCCTATGTCATCCCACATAAAAGTGTGTAAAAAAAGTATTTTTCAAACAAAAAAAGTCAACCTTCAAATAATTATGTTCAGTTATGCACTCAATACTTGGTTGGGAATCCTATTGCAGAAATGACTGCTTCAATGTGGTGTGGCATGGAGGCAATCAGCCGGTGGCCCTGCTGAGGTGTTATGGAGGCCCAGGATGCTTCGATAGCGGCCTTAAGCTCATCCACAGTGTTTGGTCTGGTGTCTCTCAACTTCCGCTTCATAATAGCCCACAGATTCTCAATTGGGTTCAGGTCAGGAGAGTTGGCAGGCCAGTTGAGCACAGTAATACAATGGTCAGTAAACCATTTATCAGTGGTTTTGGCACTGTGAGCAGGTGCCAGGTCGTGCTGAAAAATGAAAGCTTCATCTTCATAAAGCATTTCAGCAGATGGAAGCATGAAGTGCTCCAAAATATCCTGATAACTAGCTGCATTGACCCTACCCTTGATAAAACACAATGGACCAACACCAGCAGCTGACATGGCAGCCCCGAGCATCACTGACTGTGGGTACTTAACACTGGACTTCAGGCATTTTGGCATTTCTTTCTCACCAGTCTTCCCCCAGACTCTGGCACCTTGATTTCTGAATGACATGCAAAATTTGCTTTCATTGGAAAAAAGTACTTTGGACCACTGAGCAACAGTCCAGTGTTGCTTCTTTGTAGCCCAGGTCAGGCGTTTCTGCTGCTGTTTTAGGTTCAAAAGTGGCTTGACCTGGGGAGTGCAGCACCTATAGCCCATTTCCTTCACATGCCTGTGCATGGTGGCTCTGGATGTTTCTACTCCAGACTCAGTCCACTGCTTCCACGGCTCCCCCAAGGTCTGGAATCAGCCCCTCTCCACAATCTTCCTCAGGGTCCGGTCACCTCTTCTGGTTGTGCATTGTTTTCTGCCACACTTTTTTCTTCCCACAGAGGTCCCACTGAGGTGCCTTAATACAGCACTCTGGGAACAGCCCATTCGATCAGAGATTTCTTTCTGTGTCTTACCCTCTTGCTTGAGGGTGTCCATTATGGCCTTTTGGACAGCAGTCATGTCGGAAATCTTACCCATGATTGCGGTTTTGAGTAATGAACCGGGCTGGGAGTTTTGAAAAGCCTCAGGAATCTTTTGCAGGTGTTTAGAATTAATTTGTTGATTCAGGTGATTAGGTTAATAGCTTGTTTACTTTTTCATGATGTGCTAATGTTTTGAGATAGGAATATTGGGTTTTCATGAGCTGTATGCCAAAATCATAAGTATTAAAACAATAAAAGGCCTGAAATATTTCAGTTGGTGTGCAATGAATCTAAAATATATGAAAGTTTAATTTTTATCATTACATTATGGAAAATAATGAACTTTATCACAATATGCTATTTTTTTGAGAAGGACCTGTATATAGCGCCAAATCACACACACAGTAATTTTATGACACTACATTATTGCAATCATTATCTTGCACAATGGGCATAAAAAACAAAGGATTAAAGAAAAGTGAACTTTATCACTGAATTTCTTGAAAGCCATTCATTTGCCAGGTGAGCTAATTTTTGAAACATCACAAACTTTTGTCCTCAAATGCATGAATAAATTACCTTGAAACTTGTTGAGCAGTAACAGAAAAATGGAAGGAAATACCGGAAAAGCAGAGAGAAATCATCCATGTATCAACAAGACAAAACAATTAAATATATTCATTACAGGGTCATTACAGGACTTTGCAATATGCAAAGTAATTCAAAGGCTCAATTTGTAATTTCTATACAAATGCTACCAAATTACTATGCTTAAAATCTTTGAGGAATGGCAAGCAACATGCTGCTGTTAGGAGTGATGATGATGACTGTCGAAAATGTTAATGAAGCCAGTCTCAATCTCATCCCCTCTAATTGATCTTACCAGCATATAAACTGTAACAATCATTTAAGAAGCCATAGTGCCATTGGTAATTCTGATGAGGAAGAAAGCATATTGATTACAAAACAAGTGACTTTTGTACAAAAGACTGAATATTCATGAAAAGGAGGCCTACAGTTTAAGAAAAAAAAAAACAGGACAGAAGGATGGAGGGTATCAGCTGTGTGTTAGAGGGTGTGAAGAGAGAGAAATTAAGGTGAAAAAGAGTTAAAATAATTGTAATATTTGTATGCACATTGACCAAGGCAATGCATAGACAAAATGCATATAACTGACTTGTATGTAGATACGATTTTATACATAAAAATCTGACCAAAAAAATTGACCAGCGGTTGGTCACTTTATTTACTTTATTTAGAAATACATTTAACATGCTTAATTTGGGAAGGGGGTGTAATACATTTTGATTTGCTTTTTTTTTAATTTGAGAAGATTTGGCCTGCGATACAATTTTTCGCGAATCTTGTTTTTAAACATTTTTTATTATGGTCATATTATTTTCACAGGTCGTTTTTAACACATATTAAACCACAGCTAATTAATTGTTTCTCTCTGGGATTCTGAGTCATCCTTTAAGCTTCACATCACACTGTTAGTGTTCTGGAAACAATAGGACTGTCCCTTCTAGAAATAAAGGGAGTCACTGCTTCAAATAAAAGAGTTCAAATATCTTGGGGTCTTGGTCACAAGTTGCAGCAGGATAGAAAAGTATCTGGATATAATCTGTTTTTTTAGCAGTGAAGTAGGTGTTGTAATGGTTTGTTTGGGTAAAACAAAATATAATTATTAACCCTCTCCAGGCAGATGTTGCAGATTTACGACAGCTAAATGCTACTTAGCTAATTACGCCACAACTTAATTTGAGCCTGAGAGGGTTAAATGCAGCCTCATAAAAACACCATTTAACTTACTTAGGTTAAGGGAATCTTTTTTGAACAGTGATATAGGTCAAGATGCAACTGTTTGAAGCTATACACCTGTACTTCATTACGTACACAGGTAATTCTCAAAAAATTAGATAATCATGAAAAAGTTTACATTTTTTGTCATTCATTGTAGAAAATGAAACTCATTTACTATATAGATTCATTATGTATTGAGTAAAATATTACAAGCCTGTTTCTTGAAATTTTGATGATTATGGTTTACAGATAATGATATTCAAAATTGAGTGTCACAGAAAATTTGAATATTGAGAAAAGTTCAAAATTGGACAGTCATGGTGTCATACCCTAGACAGCAAATTAATTCAAAACACCTGCAAAGGTTTCCCTAGCCTTTAAATGCTCTCTCAGTCTGGATCAGTGGGCTACAAAATCACTGGGAAGATTACTAAAGAAGGTAGTTGTTTGCAGCGTGCTGTATTCAAAAATATTCATAGAAAGTTGAGTGGAGAGAAAAAGTATGGTAGGAAAAGATGCACCAGCAAAAGGGATAATCGCAGCTTTGAGAATTGTCAAACAACATTTATTCAAGAATTTGGGGGACCTTCGCAAGGAGTGGACTGAGACTGGAGTCAGTGCATCAAGAGCCACTATTCACAGACAAATCAGAGACTAATATTGCATTCCTTGTGTCAAGCCACTCCTGAAATGGAGACCGTGTCAGCAGCGTTTAACTTGGGGTATGGAGACTGGTTTGTTGCTCAGTGGTCCAAATTTCTCCAAGTTTTTGCACATTATTTGGAAAAGAAAGGTCCCAGAGACCAGGGGAAGAGTGGAGAGGTACATAATTTATGATGCTTGACTTCCAATGTCAAGTTCCCACAGTCAGTGGAACAGTGATGTTTTGGACTGCCATGTCATGTGCTGGTGTTGGTCCAACATGTTTTCTGAAGTCCATAGTCGACACATCCATGTACCAAGAAATTGTATTGCACCTCCTGCTTCCTTCTGCGCACTAGCATTATGAAGATGCTGATTTCATATTTCAGCAGGACTTGGCATCTGCCCACACTGCCAAAGGTACCAAAAGCTGGTTCTAAGACCATAGGCTTACTTTGGTTGATTGGCTTTTTTATTGCTCTTGTGTATCGTTCTAATATTCTGAGACACTGAGTTTTTGTTTTTGTCATCTGTTAGCCATAATCATCAAAATTTCAAGAAATCTTTTCATTTTGACTACTCAATACAGGGGTCACGACAGCAAATAAAACTCCTCCATCTTACCTTATTCTCTGTATTCTCTCACACCAACAAACGTCATGCCCTCTTCACTACATCCATAAACTAATGTTGTTCTAATTTTTTGAGATGTACCTGCATGTGTGTGTGTGTGTGTGTGTGTGTGTGTGTGTGTGTGTGTGTGTGTGTGTGTGTGTGTGGAATAGATAGAAAAAGACATCCAACAGGATTACACCTGAGTCTCATCATTTGACAACCATGTAAGATTTGACATGAAAACTACAGAACAATATCACACAGACAGGAATGACTTTAATTGTGACTTGGCACTATCAGCTCACTTAACATGCTCTGACCAAATAGACATCCATCCATTTATCTTTGAGTTGTACCAGCTTAGCTCTAGAGTAACACAAGTAAAGTCCCAGACTTCATATGCCAACATGAAGGCTACATCACTTTCTATGAGACCAAAGCCAAAGGTAGGCAACATGGGAAGAGATGAGGGCAGAGAGGGTGACAGGAGAACGAGAGTTGGAAAACCCAGACAAGGAGAAAATGATAGCACACTTAAATTGCTGCAAAACTACTCAGAGACAGGAATGATTTCATATAGCGGGCTTATCTCACATAAGGCTTTTGATGATTATTTAAACATGACGGACAGATGGTATACTTTTAATATGGTGAGTTGCAAAGGACAGTCACTAAGATCTGACAGGGGATAGAAGTGGTTCAAGCAGAGCTTCACTCAGCTTTAATGATGTAATGTATGTCTGCCTCTCTGTCTCCATCTCAGATCTGTTTTGTCACTTTGGATCCCAAGAAAACAGACTTTCGTGATGATAAAATCATCAAGGTGAGCATAGCTTTTGTCCATTCTGTTAGAGTTCTCACTGTTAAAAATATTTTACTGTCAAAAACATAATTTTGTGTACTGTGGACTCGACGAAGCCCCTCTGTAAGCCCTTCACCTAACTTTTAACTGGGTGAGGAGCTTGTGTTCCCAATGAAATATAACTGACAAGGGACCACCTTAGTGACAACGGTAATGTGTATCAAATCTTCTTGCAAAAAGGATATCTTTGTTTTATTCGTGCTTGATGTGTCTCCTACAGAATTTGGCGTCAATATCTCCAGACCTCCGAAAGCTAATTGATTTTTTGGATGTCCATCAACCCAAACAAAATGAGATCCTTTTGCTTAATGGTCTAGAAGCCTCAGAGACTTCTCTTATACATCTAAACACTCAGGTGAATTTAAAGTGCTGTCTTCAAATACTAAAAGTGTATTGCAGCATTTCAATTAATGTCTTAACAGGAATTTGTTTGTTTTATTAAGGGACAATTACCACAGCAGAGAAGCATTGGTGTGTGCCTGTGCCAGTGTTCAGGGAAAAAGCACTACACTCATCTCAGCAGCATCATCTTTGAGATCACCAAATTCCTCACAGGCTTGCAGTGGGGAAAGGAACATCTTCAGCAAGTGTCAGTGACAAGGCAACGGGTTGAAGATGACACTAATTGCTCCATCTCATCCATAGAGGAAGATTTCCTGACTGCCTCAGAACACCCGGGAACTGACAGTGAGGATGACTCTCTCAGAAATGGTAAAGTCTATCTATAAACATTTAAGCCAATATTAGAAGATGAGACCAGAAAAAAAAATGGAATTTCAGATCTAGTAAATTTAGGTAACACTACAATGTTTTCATTTTTTTTTTCACAAATTAGCCCCCCATAATGGTTTAATTTATAATTACAAGTATTCTCATAGAATTCACATTGAATTTTCAGAAATTGTGTCGCGATCATGCTGAGGTTTATGTAATCATGTATTGTGTTTTCTCTTGTGTATAATGTGACACACTCTTAAATATGGCACTGCTTTCTATGCAGAAGTTTTTCAGTCCTTTTTGTCTCTATTTTTCTAATTTTCTCCATAGACCCAGATAGTGGTGAACTGACAGAGATATCTGTAGAGATTACAGAGCCAGACTGTGCTCGTCTTGCGTCCCAGAAAGTTCAGCTGACCTGTCATCAGTGCAGGGATGATGGAGACATTAAAAGGGAAATGTGTCAGCACTCAACGCCCCACTCTAAAGAATCAGCTGGTCACTATGCCACCAATTTGGCTGAATCAGTGCTGCAAGATGCCTTTATACGTCTCTCTCAAGATGAAACCTCTTTTGTGTCTGAGGCTGCTATTAGTGTATCGCTCACTCAGTGCGCTTCCACTTCTACTAGTGTCTCAAAAGTCAGACATTCCTCCAAACAGGACACCAGCTCTTTTGAACTTCCCAGAATTGTCATAGTTCAAAGCCCAGATTGTTCAGAATCATCGACAGAGTGGCCAGAGACTCAGCTGTCAAATATGCCTGACCAGGCAACCACCAAGACCATAAAGACTTTGAAGAATGACAAAAGAGAACAGGCCAACTTTCCTCACCACAATGGAGGACACCCATCCAAACATGTAGAAATGGCTTTAGCCTGTGCTGCCAGTGTTGTTGGAACCCTAACTTCTCCACAGGTGGTAGAGAAGCTTACATTTGAGTCTGCTTCAGAGGAAGAAACAAAGGATGAGCTACAAGAACCAGAGGAGAGGTGTGATTATTCCTTCCCCTCAGCTATGTGTGAAATGGCTCAGGTTGCTGGAGCTGCTGCTGCTGTGGAACTCACAGAGAAGGTAGAGTGGAGTGTTGATTCTGAAGCAGATGAAGTCTATAGAACATCACAAGGTTTGATGTGTGCTGCCGAGGCCTCTGCAGCTTTCACATTGCACTGCAGTGTTGCCGAAGGTACCAGCATTGAAGCATTCCGTGCAAACATTGCCGAAGTTCTCCACAGGGAAGCAGCTGAGGTGCTAAATCAGCCACAAGGCTACAGAAGTGTTGCCCACTTGTTGGAAACCACACATAACAAAATAGTAGATGGTATAACTTGTCCCAAAAAGTCTTATATGGATGAA
Organism: Fistularia commersonii; assembly: GCF_037954325.1. NCBI lineage: Eukaryota > Metazoa > Chordata > Actinopteri > Syngnathiformes > Fistulariidae > Fistularia > Fistularia commersonii. The sequence goes on from NC_141301.1 coordinate 7,082,367, forward strand.
AGACAGTTTGATGATATAATAAATGATGTGGCTGACAGTTTATTTAAATATGCATTAGAGAAAGCAAAAATTAAGAGAGAAATGGATGGGCCGGGAAAGAATACTCCAAATCTCCAGGTATTTCTGCAAGATATTGTAAACAATTTACTGTTTGACATCCTCTGTCATACACAAAGGAAAATCAGCCACATTTCTCAACGTTATCAACACTTTGAATCTCTTGACCATGACACCTGTATTAAGGAACATGCTCCTACCAAGAATGGGGATGAATCCCTCAGTCAATTACAGAGATTAGGTGGATACAGCCAGTCAACTAACAAGGAGAGCAATGGAATGACTCATAACACAGTTGAGCTTACTGATGTTTCTGGGCTTAATTCAGTTCATCAACTGGAGGAAAGTGATGTAACTGTTTCGTCCCCCACAGTACACAAAAAAGAGCAAAAACAGCAGTCATCATGTAGACATCCAAAATTTCCCTCCTTTAGTGCAAAAGATGAGTCTGACCTCCAACAAATTCAGTGGGGCTGCAGTTTAATCATAGAACCCTTCAGTGATGTCCTAGTACAGAGTACAGAAAGAAGGAGGCAACAGGTGACAGGAAGTGAAAACAGGTTAGCCTCTCAAAGTACTCAGTCATCCTTCAGCTCTTGCAGCTCTTGCAGCTCTGTGCTCTCTTGGAGAACTGACTCAGAGTCCAGGACACCTATCATTTGCTATGCTGATGATATGGCTGCTACAGTGGTGTCTATGGCCACAGAACTAGCAGCCATTTGTCTTGAGAACTCAATTGGAAAACAACCCTGGTTCTGTGGCCTGAAAGGAACAAATACTGAGGGGCCAGAAGCCTACTTGTTCACTTCTTGCCGCTCAGTGCTCAGGAGGAAAGAGGTACAAAACCACAACATAGTCTCAAAGAAACATCGGCCACCTCGCCTCAGTGAAATCAAAAGGAAAACAGAGGAGCAGCCAGAACTGATGGAGCGGCTGGTGAATCGTGTGGTAGATGAATCAGTCGACCCTGATGATCCTCAAGATCAATTTGCCCTATTTGCGTCTGACGTCACTGCCAGGATCATGAATTGCCCTGAGCTTAATGTTGTGGACACTTCCAAAACAGGCCAGTCACGTAGCAGGTTGCAGTGTGAGAGGTGGAGTCGTGGAAAGGCATCTAGTTATGAGAGTATTCCAGAAGAGGATGCAGACACTTCTGGCACGGCAAACACTCTCGACCCTGGCAGTCGGTTAGGTCAGAACCTGAGCCAGGGTAGCTCCATTTCCAAGCAGTCTAGTTGTGAGAGCATCACAGATGAATTCTCACGATTCATGATAAACCAGATGGAAACTGAGGGCAGGGGCTTTGACCTTCTCCTGGATTATTATGCAGAGAAAAATGCCAGTAGCATTCTAGCTGTAGCTGTCCAGCAAGCTGCATCCAAGAAAAATGGCCACCTCAATGTAAGGACTGCATCCTGCCTGTCAAAGCAGTCTAGCACAGAAAGCATTACAGAGGAGTTCTACAGGTTTATGCTTCAAGACATGGATAAAGAGAACAAAGAGAATGGTATTGCTAAAACGAAAGAGTGGAGCAACAGCTTGTTTCCCCCATCTTCTAGAACACCCTTTTGTATAAGACAATCCTCTGTTCCAGATCGACTTTCCTCTGATTCACGGCTAACTGTCAACTCAACCATTAAAGCAAACTCATTTGATGGTTTTGCTCGCAATGTACATGGAGATCTGCTGAACATCTACTCTGCCAACTCAGTCTCAGCCACTGGACTGTGTAAATCTGACTCCTGTCTCTATCAAAGAATTAAGCCTGACCAGATCACTGACATGCTAATCCATGAGACCTGGTCAAGCTCTATTGAGTCCTTAATGAGAAAGAACAAGATCATTACTGATCCAGAGGACAGTATTGAGCTTGAGCCTACCGGAGATTCCCAACCCCATGTACAACAGTTTGCTAATTGCCTGGCAACTGATATTGTAGATATTGGCAAGTCTTCTCTCGGAGTCCAGCAAGGTGTTGCAACAGGCCTACTTGGACCTCTCCCAAAGCTGAATCTGCCTGTTGATGAAAGAAGGAGAGGTTTCAAACAGTCTCATATAAACTGTGGTCAAAGGAGAGCGCATACTGGCTTAAGATCAGAGTCAGGGGCAAGTGACAGTATTACAGCATCCCTTAGGGGTCCCGGAGATGTGCCACTTATTCACATTGAGGATGATCAGAAGGATAATCCGTTTTCTCAAAATTCTGGAATGACAGAAAGACATCGGGAATCCACACCAGAAAAAGCAACCACCAAGCACACAAGAACTACTGCCAACAGCAGCAGGTAGTGCATTGGTATCATTTTTTTCTTGATAAAAAACTTTCACAGCCCTGTAGCCCTTTATGTTAGGTAATTTGCCTGTAATTTGTAATTTGTCCGAAAAAGCAAGAAAAATGAATGCTGTGCAAAACATTGTGTTTGTCTGGTAAATGCAGCTTATTATTTACAGTTAGCTCAATGAGTGGCAGGCATACCAAGGATCAAGTCACAGGGGAATTAATGTATTTTACCAGGCTGACAATTTAGCTGTGATGTGACTAATGCTATCTGGTAATGTAGTATGTGTGCAGACTTCCTCTGCTTGAATACCATGGTTAGGACGAGGTGCATTCTCTTATGATCAGCACACAAAATCAAGGATACTATATGTTTAAGATTGAATTTCTTATCTTTGTATCGTGCAATTACCATTGCATCAAAATGTACTTGTATCTATTTAGCATCAAATTAGTTGAATCCCATTTTTTATTGAAACAAAATATATCTATAGGAATAGTGCCAAGAGTTATAGTGTAACAAAAGCCAAAGCAACATTGCAGCAGATGTGCGCAATTTTTCAATGGTCACTTCCACCATTTTGCAATTTGCTCTCCCAGCAGTGAGAGGGACTGCTGGTGGAAGCAGTAGTGAGGAGGGAAAGGTCCTCTATGAGTGCTAGCAGTGAAGAGAGCATGGAAAGCTGGTCCCATATAACCCCTGAAGATGACCCACACAAAGAGACCAGTAGTTTTATCCAGCTGGGTGAGGGGTCAGTCATCAACGCTCCTTGATGCTGTTCCAAATGCTCCTACTTCCACCAGCTGCCCACTTCCATCGGCCCGTTGCTGCTGACAATTGTGCTCTCCTGTACCAATATCAATTTATCCTCTGCTGCACTAACCTCTACAGCTTAGGCATTATTTGACAATGAGATGTCAGGGCTTGACTCTGTGTTCCATATCATACACCTGCTCTAGTAGGATTCAATGCTTTGAGGAAGTGATTCTGTCTACAATGGTGCTGTAACAATTGAATTTTCCCTGCTGCGAGATCAATTTCTATCTTATCTTTGAAAGAAAAAATGTGGTACGTCCATGGTCATTGTAATAAGTTTATGAGGGGTCTTGAAAAGAAAGCTTTATATGGCACAATTATGCAGACAGAGACAAGCTCAAAAAATGGTGTGCTTCATGTTCAGATGCATACAATTGTAAAGATGAATGAATCAGAGGTAAATTTTTAATGGCTGATTCCAAAGGGCTAGTGGGAATATTAAATAAAAGACTGTTAATTAATTTAAGTGTGGTTGACTGTACCACAAAATAACCCACTGCTCCTTGCAACTTCTAACATTGTCCTGTCTATTTATTAGGTTTTCTATGTTTATTCAAGAGCAACGCTGTCATTTTGAGAGCTTGATTCATTTCACATTTAAAATGCAACCTCAAGGCGGCACTGGCCGGTGTCTCCACCAGCTAGCCTCAGGGGGGCACGGGGCAGTGTCTCCTTGGGCCGGTCCCAAGCCCAGATAAATTCAGAGGGTTGCGTCAGGAAGGGCATCCGGCATAAAATTTTTGCTAAAACCAAACATGCGAATCAACCTTAATAACCAGATAATACCAGATCGGTCGAGGCCTGAGTTAACAACGACCGCCATTGGTACCGATGACCTACAGGGAACCAAAGGAAACTGTTGTGGTGGGGGCGTTTCAGCTAATGCTATGTGGCTACTGTAGGTCAAAGAAGGAGAAGAGGAAGGTGTGTTCGGAAGCAGAGAGAGAAGAGAAAGGCAAGAGTCTGGGACTGAGAGTAGGGACTTTGAATATTGGGACTATGACAGGAAAAGGTAGAGAGTTGGTCAACATGATGTAGAGAGGGAAAGTGGATATACTGTGTATCCAGGAGACCAGGTGGAAAGGTAGTAAGGCTAGAAGCTTGGGAGCAGGTTTGAAGTTGTACCACGATAGTACTGAGAAGAGGAGAAATGGAGTAGGACTTATCTTGAAGGAGGAGTTTGTTAGGAATGATTTCGGGGTGCAAAGAATGTCAGATAGACTTATGAGTCTGAAACTTGAAATTTAGAGTGTGATGCTCAATGTTGTCAGTGGCTATGTCCTACAGGTGGAATGTGAATTTGAGGAGAAGGAGAAGTTCAGGGGTCGGTTAGATAAAGTGATGCAGAATGTCCCCAGAGATGAGAGAGTAATAGTGCAGACTTCAATGGACATGTTGATGAAGGCAATAGAGGGGATGAAGAAGTGATGGGCAGATTTGGTATACGGGATGGGAATGCAGAGGGACAGATGGTGGTAGATTTTGCAAAAAGGATGGAAATGGCTGTAGTGAACACTTTTTTCCAGAAAAAACAGGAACATAGGGTAACTCATGAGGGCAGAGGTAGGAGCACGCAGGTAGACTACACCTTGTATAGACGAGATAACCTGAAAGAGATCAGTGACTGCAAAGTAGTTGTAGGTGAGAGAGTAGCCAGACAGCATAGGATGGTGGTTTGTAGGATGACTCCGGTGACAAGGAAGATCAAGAGGACAAAGGCAGAGCAGAGGACAAAGTGGTGGAAGCTGAAAAGGGAAGTGTGTTGTATGATTTTCAGGGAGGAGTTTAGAAAGGCTCTGGGTGGTCAGGGAGAGCTTCCAGATGAAAACAACAGCCAGGGTTATCTGGAAGACAGGTAGGAGAGTACTTGGTGTGTCATCTGGAAGGAAAGTAGGAGACTTGATAGTGGAATGAGGAAGTGCAGGAGTATATAAAGAGAAAACGGTTAGCAAAGAAGAAGTGGGACACTGAGGGGACTAAAGAGAACAGACAGGAGTACAGGGAGATACGATGTACAATGTACAATACAGTCAGATAGAGAAGCACGATTTGTGGCTCCAGAAAACATCTCCACTGCTCTAGAGTCCAGTTTGCTTTACACCACTTCATCTGACACTTTGCATTGCAGTTGGTGATCTATGGCTTGGACGCAGGTGCACAGCTAGGGAAACCCATTCTATGAAGCTCTCTGAGCAATGCTCTTGAGCTAATCTGCAGGCTACATGAAGTTTGGAGGTCTGTAGTGATTGACCGCAGAAAGTTGACAACCTCTTCTCACTGTACGCCTCAGCATCCACTTACCCCAAGAACTGACCCACTTGTATATATATCACTGATGTGCAATGGTTCATGGCTGGTGAGGCACGCCTACCATAAGGCAGAAGAACTGCGTGCCTCACTTAGTGGCTCTTCACAGCCATTTTAAGATCGCTCAGCAGAAGAAAACAGTAACACATATACACATAAACAGTTGTTGGCGAAAAAAAAACCTGCACATTGGAAATGTAGTTCATATAGCAAAAGCGTGTAAACATTTTAATAGCGACATAGAGACAGCAATATGGTCTTAGTGTAGAGCATGCCAGCAGTCAGCTGTCATTACGCAATCTAAGTTGAGGCTCAACAGTCCGCAGCCTCACTGCACATCTCTTCTCAGTATTTGAACAGTAAATGTGAAAATCCAGCGACTTTGAATAAAAAAAATATAAAACTGGTAAAGTTAATTGAAAATACCATTATAGTGCAAATCTCTGATAAATATAACCATTTTATCTAAGATTGGCAAGTGAGGCATGGCCTCCCCTGACTGCACGTCACTAATGTGTATATATATATATGTATACATATATATATATATATAGAGAGAGAGAGAAAGAGAGAGAGAGATGGATAGATAGATAGATAGATAGATAGATAGATAGATAGATAGATAGATAGATAGATAGATAGATAGATAGATAGATAGATAGATAGATAGATAGATAGATAGAGATATATATGATTGTTCGCCACATCTGTTAACAGAGATCACTGGTCCAAAAGTACACCTCATATTTCAGCTGACACTATTCCCTTTTGCGGGTGATGTTAGCATGTATATTTCTTGGCAAATTTAATAAATGTTTAAAACCCTCAAAACTCTGTGTATGATCATGCATATGATATGTTGATGCTGCATACAACTATAGGTTTGAAAAATGTGTTCCTTTATGTTGTTTTGTTTTTTTCTGTATTAAATTCAGTCTAAAATTCTTTTGTACCAGTGAGGAAGCAGAATGGGTAAACCAAGCACCGTCAGAGGAGACTATCATGCGTAAGTCTTGCTTTCAATAGTTACGCTATTACTGGCTTTTTTTCTTTACTTCATCAGTTTGAACATGTCTATTCTCAATAAATGGGTTTGTGACATCAATCCCTTAATTGTTTATACTTGAATTACTGTGTCTTGATAATACTGAAAAAGACAGACTTCTTTAAATGTCTCAAGACAATAACTTCATTTAAATAAAACCTTTGCATAAACAGCCTCAAATCAACAGCGATGCAACGATATATGTATCAAAAGTGAAGTATATTATTTAAGCACGTTACAAATTGTAAAAGTGAGAATGGATTTTCTGTGCATCTCTGTGTTGATAATGGAGACAGTATTAAGTAAAATGCCGACCGTAATGTTTTTCAGTCTCCTCCAAAATATAAGCATTAAATTTTTTTCCATTGGAGGACAGGATGTTTGTTGGTAATGGGAATAAGCTGAGATTGTAAATGGCTGTTTATTTTGATTACTGTTGGTTGGCAATTTTTTTTACAATTTACATCACTGAAATTGATGAACAGAGCTGTGAAGGGTGGTTAGCTTAGGGATGCAAACCATCTTCATATAAAATGTTGGAATTTTCTCCTCTGATGGATGAGGTTATAGTTCCTTTAATTTCTGCATACCTGTTAATGTGTGGGTGTGCAATGCTGATGTAGCCCCACCATAATTGATAGGTCAAAAACCTTAGACAAATAACATATTTTGGGGTTTCACCAACTACTGATTAAAATCATGTGAGATTTTACAAGATTGGAAATGTCAGTTTTGTCATCATATTTGATTGTGGTCTCCTGGCATTACAGGTGGTCAGTTGTCATGTGTTTAGAAATGATGTAATGGCTGAAATCTTACTGCTGATACAGTATTCAGTGGAAGCATTTGAATTGTGCAGTGTGAGACTTGCAAAGTCATATTAAAGGTATTTATGGCATTGTGATTCAGCTGTTTATCAGAAACTACTCAAAAAGGAACATGAGTTGATTGGATAAGACTAATTTTAAAGATTATCATTTGATGTGAACTATTGTTATGATTGCTGATTCCTAATCATGTGAACGATGGCACATCTGCTCCCTTTGTGTCATTTTTGGCAGTGAACAGATGTGTGTCTGATGCTCTTAGTCATCATGAAGTTGTTTTTAATTTTAATCTAAAAGTCAACTTGAGCTTGCATACTAACACTGTGTAAACATAATCAAATAAGAAAAAGCAGAGAATATGAATATTGAGAAATACTGTATGTGACTAATGTAGCATATCTTATCCCATTTGACCTTCCAGAGAAAAGCTCTGCGAGGACAGTGGGCAGTGATGGAAATCTCAGAGAGATACTTGTGGTCAACTGCGACCTTGAAACAGAGAGCATGGACTCTGAGGTGAAAGTGGCTCTGCAATGGATCGCTGCCTCTGAGCTGGGACTCGCCAATCTCTACTTAAGGAAATCCAGTGAAATAAGGACCACAAAGGTGGGCAGAAGTTGTTTTTTTTGTCTGTTCATTTTGTTGACAATCCATTGTATGCTGTCTGGTCATTTAATTCATTTAACTTGACGAGTTTCAAAATCATTGGATAATTACTAACATCACTAACTGGCAACCCCTTTTACCAAAAGATGAAACCAATCACAATTACAACAAAGTGTCAAAATGTGCTTTTATTTTTCAACAAAAGAGTACATCAAAATCAGCTTAACTGTCTCAAGTTCATTATTTTAAAAATAAACAGATCATAACAATTGAAAAACACATTACCACACTACCCCCAATTCATTAGTCTCGTCTCACTAGTCTTGTCTGACTAGTACCTAGAAATTCAAATGAAATGACAAATCAATTCTCGAATTTTTATCAAGAACATTTCCAAAATGTTTTATTTTTAAATGACAGAGAAAATGTCTCAAAATGAAAAATTAACCAAACCAGCATTGAAACACATGTTTTGCAAGCAAGTGCCTTAACATCACCGTATCATTTTTTTAAAAAGAACAATATAATTACTAAAAACTACACAAAATTGAATAATGGAGGGGAGCCAACTTCCCCTCATTATGGTATAGATTGTCTCTGTTAATCTATTTGTGTTTTATATCTAATTTATTATTCCATACAGGTTTTAAATCAACATTATGAGAATTCCCTGAAAGCAATTTGTAAAGTGAATCTGCATACACTTTATTTTACTCATCGTGTGTGTGTGTGTGTGTGTGTGTGTGTGTGTGTGTGTGTGTGTGTGTGTGTGTGTGTGTGTGTGTGTGTTCAGTTCCAGAAGGTGGTGCAGCTAATATCTCAGAGATGTTGGCGTGTTGCAGACTTATACAGTGCTGTGGTTCATTTCTGCAAGTTTTGTGAGAAAGAGGAGTCCAACGAAGGCAGATCGAACCTGTTCGATTGGCTCCTGGAGACTCTTTGAGGCAAAAAGCCTTTCTTCATCCTGCAAACAAAAACTCGTGCTCACCCACCCTTCAAACGTTTTCCTGTTTGTCTCATTAACAAGTGTGTCCTACTTAAAGTTGATAGCACAATGCACACCAAGATATTTTACACACTTATCCCATCCATTGGCCTCAGCATGTGTTTTCTGTCCGTCTGTACTCATGAATGATTCAGTTTCCCCCTAATAAAAGCATGTTTTGTTTCACCAATTTAGTGAGACCACATACAAACCACCAGTAGTCAAACCAGTTGGACAAATCGTAATAGAACTGAACTAGCCTATAGGAGACTTGTCAACAGGTTTCAACAACTTTAAATTATATACAGTATAAAATTGTGTATGTGTGGCACACCTAAAATAAGATGATCACATTTATTGGATGATTTATTTCAGTTCTAATATTTTGTTTTCTTTCTTTGTAAAAGCAGGGGGGGGGCGGAACTTTTTTCTCTCTCGCTGCACCGGGAGCAATAAAAAGTGGGCACTTCCGCCGTCTCCTGGGATGCGATGCGAGAGAGAAACAAGTACACGCTTCTTGACTTCCGCTCTTCCACCTGCTTAACACAGGTAACATTTTTGCTACTGGGGTCATCACACTTGAGACCCGTAACATGTATATATTAAAGATTCTACCAAACAAATTTTTTTTTTAATTTATCTATATATTGTGAGAGGGGGTAATTACTGAGTTAAAAAAATCAGGTTTTAAGTTTCCCAGCAGTTCAACTTTTTGTATTAAAACTAAAATGTAAGCCATAAAGTTATATGTACTTATGAGTTGTTTTATTTGAACAAAATGTAAACCAAAAAAGAAAAAAGGATATGTATTGTGTTCATCATCCAACATACCACCTCTGTTGTTACCTCGATATTATTTCACAAGTATGTGGTAGTGTGTATGTATGTAAGAACCTATCATATATTTGTTGTTGTACTGTATACCGGTACTGTAGATTTGGACCTGTTGCACCTTCAAGAAGTGAGATTTCTTTACCCTTTGCTACGTCAGAAAGTAAAGTTTATTATGTCTGATTTGTGAATTAGTTGTGTTCATTTCTTTAATTAATGTTGTGTCTTTCTTTGCATCAGCATTACGAAAAGAAGCACACAATTTTAACCATCACTGTAGAACTGAAAGTACTGATCTTTTGACATCAATAAATTCCTGTTATGAAAAAATACAAGTATTCTTGATAATTTATGCAATTCAAAACATAGCTATCCAAGACCTATGTTATAATTGACTTACCCATCATTATTATCATGGTACGCCTTATTTGACAGCAAGAAAATAAAAACACACATAACAGACATTACACTGCATAGCAGAGATTTACTCATCTCAATGCTGCCAATTGGACTCTGATCTAAAGACCAGAGCAGATTGACCAGGTTATTTATATTTCCGGGACTTAGATTGAATAACAACTTTCTCATATTGGTATTTTTAAGTAGTCCAATGCAAAGCTAACAGTTGAGTATTCATGAAGCCTATAAACACAAATCTAAGACATAAAAATACATTGCCTGTGAAGAGCTGATCATTAATGCTTTGAAATTACCTGAAAATCATTTATAATATCTTAATATTAATTAATATACATAAACTATAATATGGGTCGGTAAAAAATAAGAACAATAAATTACATGTGCATTGAAATAATTAATTGAAAACCCCTGCACTTGGAAAATATTTAACAAGCCTAGAAAATACAAGGTTCTCATATAGCGGAATTGTGGGGATTGTTTTAGTGAAAACTCCACACCTGGCTTAGGGAAGGAAAGATCCATGTGTCAATAAGTTTAGTTTAGAAGACTAGATTTAGGGGGAAATTAACATGACGAGCTGCAGTTTTATAATGAGGTAAACACTTAATTTTAAAAATAGGTTGAGTCATGGGAGGAACATTGGACAGACTGCAACGAGTTATATTATAAATTACATGTATATTTGTAGTCTTATATACGTCGAAAACTTTTATCTTAATGTGGCTTTATTACCCATAATGACAATAAAAAAAATACTACATGGTGGTGATGCAAAACGTCAGGTCCAAATCCGGCATGTGTTGTCTTTGCTCCCTGCAGAGGAGAAAAAAACAGGAACAGGTGGTTACACAGCTGCAAGCTTTTTCATCCAAAATGAGCAATTAAGCATTTGTGAAGGGCAAACAAGGAACAGTTCATCCACTGCTCAAGGCTACTTTATAACTGTGTTGTGTTGTTTTCAGATGCACTAGATGGTGTGTGTATGTCAGTGAGCATGTATACCAGTAATGATGGTGTCGCCTTCATAGTTAAAGACACAGGAGAATATTTCGTCTGTGTGTCCCTCCAGGACTTGGAGGCAGACGCCTGATTGAACGTCCCACAGACGAGCTGTCTTGTCTGAACTGGCAGTCAGGACCCTGCTGCCCTGTGGGCTAAAACAGATCTGCCAGAGAGGCAGAGTCAGGAGTCTTACGACAAGAGTGGTAAATAAAGCTTGCTCACGTGCAAGAGAGACAGAGAGAGGGTATGTTTGGCATACCAGAACTGTTTGAATGAAGTAAAGATGGCAAAGCATTCACTTTAATATCTAGATTGGCTGAAATGTCCACTAGCACCACTACTCAATTTTTCATATGGTATGATAAGGAAATCATGGCTAAAGCTGATTGTAGTACAGGTGACTAGGCTTATTATCCCCTGAATCAATTTATATCCTCAAAGAGCAGAAAGAGGAGATGACTAAATAATACAGGCCATGTAGATGGCCATGAAAGTGAGGAGTGTTTTCACTGAATGTTGAAAAAGAGCACCAAAGAATGACCAAACCGGACCAAGAAACTAAGAAACAGAAGAACCTTACACTGTTAAAGAATGAAATATGATTAGAATAGAAGTTAAACATGTACAAGGCTGAAATACTGTGCAGCTTTCAGAGGTCATAAAAGGTTAAACACATTGAATTGAACAATTATGATTAACATATTGCATTCCTCAGACGGTACCGGTCCGTGGATCAATTGGTACCAGGCCGCACAAGAAATAATTAATTATTTCTGCTTTATGTATTATCTGAGTCTGGACGATCTTTATTTTGAAAAACCTTTTATTTTGAAAAATGATTCTCCCGGTGACGCCTGAGTCACTTGTGCACCAAAATTTAACCCATAAGCTAGCAAAATGCGTAAGAAACTGACGTCTTAGGACAGTTTCTTTGCAAAGGGGAAAAGACCCAGTGAAGAGACAGGAGAAGAGCCTACTTCCAAGAAAAAGATAGCTTTTAACAGACAATACCAGGAATTTGACTTGAAATATGGTTTTATTCCGGTCGGTGATTCCCACATACCAATCCCACTTTGCATAATATGTGACAACCGGCTCTCAAAACTGCTTCGCCACTTAGAGACCAAGCTCCAGGAGTATTTTAAAAGAAAAAAAAAGGAACATGAGGGACAGAAGACATTACTGAGGGCCACCACATTAGTAAATGCAAATGCACTATTTAGTTTTCTTGACATTGACTCCATATTCTGAAATGTTTGAAATGTTCATAAGAATAAAATTTTCTTTATAATGTATTTATGGCATATCCGAATCTTATTTTGAAGGGATACTTAAACGTTACGATAGCAACCAGTCACGAGTCAGAGCGCTGTGAGGCCAACCCCCCCACCCCTCCACCCCTCCACCCCCCAGGCAGCAGTGAAATTGTCAAGTGTTGACCGGTCCGCGGTGGTAAAAAGGGTGGGGACCACTGATCTACCACATGGCATGAATAAGTAAAAGAAGGATAGGAGAATACAGGCGGATATTCATCCTGGAATAGAAGGAAAAGAGCATCTAATCAAGCTTATAGGGGGATTATTTGTCTGTCTTTTTGTATACACATTTTATACTTTTACACCATACATTTTTCAATTTCACCTGATAAAAGGCTGACATGAGAGTTGTGGTTTGCAATATTCAAAGCTCAAAGACTTCAACGGACACTCATGGATGTCATTTATGTTATTTTCATTTTAATTGACATGTTTTATTAAAGTTTTTAAAGAATCTAGTTGTCCAGACTTGATCTACATGTCATGACACTGAAACCGCCTTGAACCACAACTGCTGTCCTTCCACTTCAGGGTCACCCCTAAGTTCATATGCTAATAAGATTCTAGCAGCTTTTTAACAACATCCAGGATGACAGAATGTTTAAATAGATATAATAAGAAGATAACTTTATTACCAAATATAATAAAAAAACAACTTCAGGACGTATTTACTAAGTTGTTTTGAATAATCAATGCAGCATTATATCATAAACATGTCCTTTGTCTATCCCTGCAGTTCTTTTTACCCCCTCACTGATTTACTGTTATTGTGGTTGTTTTGTAAGCAAGAAGTCCTAAACCACCAGGCCGCGACCAGTCCTGGTCAGTGCGTCATGTGTTACTGGGCAGCAAAGAACGGAACAAGGAAAGCTTTGTTATTTTTCAATTATTTTTGAGTTAAGTCACAACAGCCAAGGAGTCACAAAATGAGCTAGCTAGTCTTTGAAATTTTCAATTTTGCATGATAGAAATAAAAGGTCATTTGAATCAGTCACATATTGTACAATTTGAACTAAACTAGGCTTGTGTGTTTTTATTTTCATCTCTCATCTTTATGCACATCAAGAGCCTATTAATACCTTGCTCCACTTTTTACTGTTTTTATCATCCTGCTTTTTGATCTGAATATATTTAGTTGTTCTAATAATTCGGGCTGATTTTAGCTTTGGCTTCTTCCTTATTCTTACATGGCATCCCAAGGATTCACTTTTAGGGTGAGTTGTACTTTTTTTTTAATATTTCTCTTACGCTTCTTGTGTAATTCTATTTCATCATATTTATCCTTCACAACCGAAGAGGAGGTCTATGAAAATAGTCTGACATAAAACCAGTCAAGAGTGCAAAATAAAAGATTGGGGAAAGCTTACGATCAGTCATTGATGAGAGATTTGTATTAAACTTCAGAAAACAAGGTTGACATTTAGTTCCCAAGTAATTAACCCAGAAGGCAAACTTTTAAAAAGACTGAAAAGTGACAGAAATTTCAAGTTATCTGGCCATATTCAAGGTGGTATCCATGGTAACTTTTTGGATCGAGAGACCAACCTTTGAGATCTCTCCGTTGTGGCCCTCCAGTGTTGCAACACACTGATGTGAAGATGCACTGAACACTCGGGCTGTACCTGATAGTCACAGAGAGAAAGAGTATTGGTAGCCTTTTACAGGTATCCTTTTTTTATATGTTGCTGGTTTGGCTATTGTATCAAATTTAATTTTTCCTACACACATAATATACAGGAATATACACGAAAATACTTGTGAAAGTGAGAAATAGATGAAAATGCAACAATATTGCTCACCATCAGCCGAAGCAGTAGCAATAAGTTGACCATTTAAATCGAAACACACATCCAACACTTCTTCTTTGTGTCCAATAAATGTAGCCACACAGTTTCCATTGGCTGTTTCCCACAACTAAAAGATATAATGCATGGATGAAAATACACAACTATCTGCACCATGTAGACAAGCAAATACAATAATTAGGACACTGAAGTGGTAGCAATATCTACAGTCTCGAATATTTCTGCTGTTTTGAGTGTTTTTTCAATCATCTTCTCAACCTTCTCCATCTAACCCTATTCTCTGTATCCTCCTCTCTCACACCAACTACCTTCATATCCTCTCTCACTACAACCATAAATCTTCTCTTTGGTCTTCCTCAAGACCTCCTGCCTGGCAACTCCAATTCCAGCATCCGTCTACCAATATATTCACTATCCCTCCTCTGTACATGACCAAACCATCTCAGTCTGGCTTCTCTGACCTTCTCTCCAAAACATATAACATGTGCTGTTCCTCTGATAGACTCAGTCCTGATCCTATCCATCCTGGTCACTCCCAAAGAGAGCCTTAGCATCTTCATCTCTGCGACCTTGAGCTCTTCCTCCTGTCTTTTTATCATTGTTACTGTTTCCATACCGAATCGCTGGTCTCAGCACTGTCTCATACACCTTTTCTTTCAATCTGGCTGATAGTCTTCTATCACATAATACCACTGATACTTTTCTCCACTCATTCCAACCTGCTTGAACCTGTCTCTTCGCCTCTTTTACATAGTCTCCCCTGCCCTGGACTGTTGACGCCAAGGACCTGAAATCCTCCAACTTCTTGACCTCTACTCCCTATAGCCTCACCGTTCCACCCAGGTTCCTCTCATTCACACACATATACTATGGTTTGCTGCGACCAACCTTTATTCCTCTCCTTTTCAGAGTATACCTCCACCTATCTTGATTTTTCTCAACCTGTTCTCTGCTATCACTACAAATCACAACCTTATCCGCAAACATCATTGTCTATGGACATTCCTGTCTAACCACATCTGTCAGCCTGTCCATCACCACTGCAAACAAGAAGGGGCTCAGAGCTGATCCCTAATGAAACCCCAACTCCACCTTGAACTCCTCTGTTACCACTACAGCACACTTCACCACTGTCTCAAAGCTAGCATACATGTCCTACACCAGTCTAAAATTCTTCTCTGCTACTCCAAACTTCCTCACACAGTACCAGAGTTCCTCTCTTGGCACCCTGTCATAAGCTTTTCTAGGTCTACAAATCTGGCCTTAACTGTACTTCTCTACTAGCATTCCCAAAGCAAATACTGTATCTGTAGTACTCTTTCTAGGCATGAAGCCATACTGCTGTTAACAAATGCTGACTTCTGCTCTTAGTCTAGTTTCCACTACTCTTTCCCATAACTTCATTGTATGGCTCAACAACTTTTTCCTTCGATAGTTTCTGCAATTCTGTCCACCCGCCTTATTCTTAAAATTGGGCACCATCACACTTTGTTTCCATTCTTCAGGCATCTTCTCACTCTCTAAGATCCTGTTGAATAATCTAGTAAGAAACTCTACCACTACCTCTCCTAGACACTTCCATACCTCCACAGGTAATTCATCAGGACCAACTGTCTTTCCATTCTTCATCCTCTTCAATGTCTTCCTCAGTTCACTTTTACTAATCTCTGATACTTCGTGGTCAACAATAGACACCTCTTCTACTCTTGCCCCTCTTTCATATTCCTTATTCATCAGCTCTTCAAAGTACTCTTTCTGACTTTCCCATCACTCTTCTAGCATCTGTCAATACACTTCCCTCTATATCCTTTATCACCCATACCTGTTGTACATCATTTCCATCTCTATCTGTCTGTTTTGCTAACCTATATAGATCATTCTATCCCTCTTTACTGTCCAACCGAGCATACACGTCATTGTGCGCCCTTTGTTTGGCCTTTGATACCTCTATCTTTACCTTACATGGATTTCTCCCTGTTCTCCTGTCTGTTCTCTTCAGTCCCCTCAGTGTCCCACTTCTTCTTTGCTAACCGCTTTCTCTTCATATACTCCTACACATCCTCATTCCACTATCAAGTCTCCTCATACAGTATACTTTCCTTCCAGATGACACACCAAGCCCTCACCTGTCTCCCTGATAACATTAGCTGTAGTTGTTCAGTCATCTGGAAGCTCCATCTGACCACCCAGAACCTTTCTCAACTCCCCCCTGAAAACCATACAACACCCCCTTCAGCTTCCACCACTCTGTCCTCTGCTCTGCCTTTGTACTCTCGATCTTCCTAGTCACAAACATCATCCTACAAACCGCCATCCTATGCTGTCTGGCTACCCTCTCATCTACATCTACTTTGCAGTCACTACTGATCTCTTTCAGGTTACCTCGTCTATACAAGATGCAGTCTACCTGCGTGCTCCTACCTCCGCTCTTATAAGTTGCCCTATGTTCCTGTCAGTTCCTGTCACTATGTTCCTGTCAATGCCTGTCACAAAAAAGTGTTCACTACCACATCTGTCCATCACTTCTTCATCCCCTCTATTGCCCGCAACAACATGCCCACTGAAGTCCGCACCAATTACCACTCTATCACCTCTGGGGATATTCTTCACTTCATCAAACTCATTCCAGAACTGCTACTTCTTCTCTAACTCACATCCCACCTGCGGGGCATAGCAGCAAACAACATTGACCATCACACCTTCAAAGTCCAGTTTCAGACTCATACGTCTATCTGACATTCTTTTCACGTCCAGAGCATTCCAAACAAACTCGTCCTTCAAGATAACTTCTACTCCATTTCACTTGCTGTCAGTGACATGATAGTACAACTTAAAGCCTACTCCTAAGCATCTAGCCCTACTACATTTTCCATGTCTCCTAGACACACAGTATATCAGCCTTCTTTCTCTGCATCATGTTGACCAACTCTACCTTTTCCTGTTATAGTCCTGATATTCAAAGTCCCTACTCTCAGCCCCAGACCCTTGCTTTCCCTCTTCTCTCTGTCCCAGACTCTTGCCTTTCATCTTCTCTTTCTGAACCATCTCCAATCAATAAACTCATTAATGTGGATTCATCGTACCTGTGGGCATAACTCATTATGTACATCAGGGGTTCAAGATTTGTGTTTTCTCTATTATGTAATGGCGCCCACTGACATATCTTGGCAGTAGGTGAAAGGAGGTAATGGACTTAATCAAATAGTATGACTGTATCTGACTCTTCTGAAATTAAGTTTAGTCATAAAAGTTAATAATATTATCACAAAAATCCAAGATTTCTTTTGCAGCTCCCCATCCTTACCTTGCAGGTTTTATCCATAGAACCTGTGACAATGAGGGAGCAATCCCAGTTAAACTGAACATTACTAATTTCCCCTTTGTGACCTCTCAAAGTGTGGATACATCTAAAAATGAAACACAAAAATAAATTGATAAAAACAAACAAACAAGTAAAGCAGTAAAAAAGTTTCTTGCATTCATTCTATTCATCTTACTGACATGCCATGAACATATGCACATACATCTGAACAAACCTTGAATATACAACCTCAACATCAGTATTTAGTCTGACCTTCCTGAAGCAGCATCCCATATTGCAACGGTGTGGTCAAAGGAGCCAGTGACAATCTGACTGCCAGCAGTGTTGAAGCACAAAGAGAGGACTTCAGCAGTGTGACCCTGAGTGGAGGGAACACCATTTAATGTCTCAGGCCCTTCCTTAATCATACAGTCAGTGCTTCTATTGTTACTGATAATAGCATATAATGATAATTATAATAAAAATGCCTCCCCTCTTTCTTAAAAAAGCCATCAGTATATCAGAAGAATGCCTCCTTTCATTTCCAATGACATGTATATTTTTTACTGCGTGATACTGGATTTTATTTCTTTGGACTTGTGATCAACTGAGAAAACATGGATGTGGTTTTAAACATTCGAGAAAAGCAAGTTCCATTTAATATGTTTGACAAAACAGCATCACTCCTTTACATATGCTGTGTGACATCTCACTCGCAAATTCTCAAAGCAGCAGGTAATAGTAAAGCTTTATTTCCTAAACAGGAAATGTGCTACAATGCAAAGATGTCGCAGTTATCAATTAATCAATAAGCAAAATTCTTATGGAAACAGTGGAGCAGTGAAGGCTCCAAACATTGTCAGGTGTTTCATCAACTTCCCCACAACAGCAACTTCAGAGTATTAGACAGGGCATTTAATGGAAAAATTAAGAAAGGAAGAAAGACATATTGCGAAATTAAAGAGAAATTCAAAGAATAGGAGTTTGATCATGATCACACAAATACTGTAACTATACTGTAAATGGAACAGGTAATTCGTGTCACTGAGACGTCAACTAACAGCAGATAAATTATATCATGTCTTCTAAAATGTGGCTCTGATTACACAGGAAGCTGCTTTCATTATCTTGGATCCAAATAACTTCATTTTGCTCTTAGACTTTTAGTCTATGAACCATATTGTGAAAAGTACGATGACATATTTTAACCTTTGAGCGACATTGTTTCCTAATAGTTCTCCATGCTGTGTCTCTTAAGCAGCAGGATCTAAGTCATCGAATCTGGCACAACTCAGAGTCAGGATCCATCAAACAAAAAATGTGGAACTTGATTAAAAGATTCTGTCATTAAACATATATGGAAAACTTATCATGTTGCTTTCACTGTATATATGGCATTTACTGCATATCTGTGTATCCTGAAAACAGACCCCTTCTGCACTACTCTTCCAGAGGTTTCTTCATGGCTTCATATGATTTTGAGGCATTTTTTTCTCTTTTGATCTAAGGCCAGGGTAAAATAAGGCAATAAGAATTTAAAGATTTTGGATTTTGTTTGTTTAAAGGTATTAACCTTTGTAAGTAACATCAATTTTAATTTTAAGAGGCTTAAAGCAGTCAACATTACTGTATTGTTTTCTCAGTGTTGAATAATAAATAAAGAATACATTTGTTGTTTAATTTGTTCTTCCTATATGAAAACTACTGAAATTGTTGGTATAAGGAAAATACTGGTGCAATTTAAAAAATCCATCATGAGTTTCAGCTGATGAGAAAAGCATGAAAAGCTTTAAAAATGGTCAAGCCAACAGTCTAAGATATTTTTCTTAAGTAACTGAATGGAATGAACTAGTGGACCTAAAACAAAAGAGAGGATAACTGTTATTGATGATAAAATAAGCCGTCCTCTTGCTGTAGAAAAACTATTTCATTGTTTCTTACCTAGTCTAGTCACTCTGGAAAAAATGGCACATATTTATCAAAGTCTACAATCAAGACACATCTTCATGAACGTCAATAAAAAGTTTTTAATAGCAAAGTGCAAACCAATGGTAATCCACAGGAAAAAGAGATCAAACTTTGGTAGAAAACATTTAAAAAGCCTGTTTAAACTTTTCACGGACCAACACAACCAGATAAGCCAGATTGGGTATGCAGTTAGAAAAGGAAAGTTACACATCATTGATCGCATCGTAACATTTAACATGTGGGTGTGCAGGGTGGGAATGAAGCTTCTGCATTTGAGAAATGATGTGACTTCTGACAGAAACACCTGGATGAACATTGGTATGGCAGGGGTTGGACTGTCTGCTTTGATTTAGTAAAACTAAATCAGATACTGCTATACAGAACAGAATGACTTGAAACATACTGTAAAGGAGTAGAGAGTCTTAAATCATGCAAACACAGCAAGCTGCAGAGATACCCCTGAGTGTTGCAGATCCAGACCCAGCTAACCTACCAGTTGCTCACTTTGCTACTATTCAGTGTTCTATGATTATGTTTCAGCTATACTGGTTGGCTGCACAGGGGAAAGGAACATTAATGCAAAGGGATATTGCTTACAATGAAATAATGACTCACAATTAAACTGGCGACCTCCTTTCCAGTCTCCACACACCACAACTTGGCAGTGGAATCCATGCTGCCTGTGGCAACAAGTGTACTTTGCGGGTTGAAGGCCAGGCACACCTATGTAAAACAAAACAGTTTTGTGTAGTTTCTTGTGCTCCATCCCATAGCAAAACATTTTGAAGGGAAGAATCATAATCTTATCACAAAAAAAAAAAAATTCTAGGAATTTTTTTAGAAAAATATTATGCCCAGAACAATACATTTTAAAACTGAATACTTTGAATCAATGCAGTTATATTTTCTTGCAAAATGACATGATATAAACTTTGCATAAAAGTTGTTATCTTCGATCATACAAACATACTTAAATATGTTATAAGCATCTAAAGAATGTCAGATTCATTCTTAAATGATAAATTTGATTTTCACGATGGTCTGGAATTATTTTTGGGGGATTGATTATAACCTATAATATAACACATCATAGGAATATAAAAGTCTGAATAATTATTTATTTTATTTTTAGGTGACTTTTTTTAACTTTGGCAACATTATTACATTTTTCAAGCAAGGGACTCAGAATGTTATCGTAGCGATTGTATTTGCTTAAATTTGGGAAGATATGTCACTACTCATCCAAGTGGTTTCTTCAGATAAAAAATACATTTTACATTTTTACCCCAAAGGAGGCTGATTACCCTAAGGAAACGTGGTTAGATTCAGAAGTTTACTTAGGACTAACAAACCCCATTCAAAACCCCAACTCAGGTGACTCAACCTGCTCCTCAAGTACTTTACAGCTCTTTTCACTCTACTTGGTGGATCAAAAAAAAATCATGATTTTACAGTCAGCCTCTTCTGTGGTATTAAACACTTAAAACTTGCTACAGATATTCTTAAGTCCCTTTGATACGCGGTAATTAGGTGATTTTTTTCGAGGAATTGGGTAAGTCCAGTCATGGTGATAGGTAAGGATAGTTTCAGCAACCATTATGACCTGGATGACGTCATAGAATCTGCACAGCAATACTTGAAAAAAGGACATCTGTCATTGGTTCACCACTAATTTTAAATTTGAACAATGCATGTCAGATGGTAAGGGGGATTTATCCCCACTTTAATGTTTAATAATGTGTTGAAGACAATCTACAGGTCCTTCTCAAAAAATTATGATAAAGTTCATTATTTTCCATAATGTAATGGTAAAAATTAAACTTTCATATATTTTAGATTCATTGCACGCCAACTGAAATATTTCCGGTCTTTTATTGTTTTAATACTGATGATTTTGGCATACAGCTCATGAAAACCCTATATTCCTATCTCAAAAAATTAGCATGTCATGAAAAAGTACTCTAAACGAGTAACCTAATCATCTGAATCAACAAATTAACTCTAAACACCTGCAAAAGATTCCTGAGGCTTTTCAAAACTCCCAGCCTGGTTCATTACATGGGTAAGACTGCCGACCTGACTTCTGTCCAGAAGGCCATCATTGACATCCTCAAGCAAGAGGGTAAGACACAGAAAGAAATCTCTGATCGAATGGGCTGTTCCCAGACTGCTGTATCAAGACACCTCATTGGGACCTCTGTGGGAAGAAAAAAGTGTGGCAGAAAACGCTGCACAACCAGAAGAGGTGACCGGACCCTGAGGAAGATTGTGGAGAAGGGCCAATTCCAGACCTTGGGGGAGCTGTGGAAGGAGTGGACTGAGTCTGGAGTAGAAACATCCAGAGCCACCATGTACAGGCATGTGAAGGAAATGGGCTATAGGTGCCTCATTCCCCAGGTCAAGCCACTTTGGAACCAGAAACAACAGCAGCAGCAGAAGCGCCTGACCTGGGTTACAGAGAAGCAGCACTGGACTGTTGCTCAGTGGTCCTAAGTACTTTTTTCCAATGAAAGCAAATTTTGCATGTCCTTCAGAAATCAAGGTGCTAGAGTCTGGAGGAAGACTGGTGAGAAAGAAATGCCAAAATGCCTGAAGTCCAGTATCAAGTACCCAGTCAGTGATGCTCTGGGGTGCCATGTCAGCTGCTGGTGTTGGTCCACTGTGTTTTATCAAGGGTTGGGTCAATGCAGCTAGATATCAGGATATTTTGGAGCACTTCATGCTTCCATCTGATGAAAAGCTTTATGGAGATGAAGCTTTCATTTTTCAGCACAACCTGGCACCTGCTCACAATGCCAAAACCTCTGGTAAATGGTTTACTGACCATGGTATTACTGTGCTCAACTGGCCTGCCAACTCTCCTGACCTGAACCCAATTGAGAATTTGTGGGATATTATTAAGAGGAAGTTGAGAGACACCAGACCGAACACTGTGGATGAGCTTAAGGCCGCTATCGAAGCATCCTGGGCCTCCATAACACCTCAGCAGGGCCACCGGCTGATTGCCTCCATGCCACACCACATTGAGCAGTCATTTCTGCAATAGGATTCCCAACCAAGTATTGAGTGCATAACTGAACATAATTGTTTGAAGGTTGACTTTTTTTGTTTGAAAAATACTTTTTTTATGCACTTTTATGTGGGATGACATAGGCTAATTTTTTGAGATGGGGATTTTTGTTTTTTTTTTTACTTTTTGCCAAAATCATCAATATTAAAACAATAAAAGGCTTGAACTTATTCAGTTGCGTGTAATGAATCTAAGACATATGAAAGTTTAATTTTTATCAATACATTATGGAAAATAATTAACTTCATCACAATATGCTAATTTTTGAGAGGGACCTATATTGTAAAATAAGTTGATGTAATTGTGTATAATGCATAGCAAAATGACAATGTATGTCAAAACTTAATGAAACACTTACGATTTCAGCAGTGTGACCTTGGAAGGTATGAAAGCATTTCCCGGTCTCAGTGCACCACAGTTTACAGGTCTTGTCAAAAGAGCCAGTGGCAATTTTGTCTCTATATGACATGGAGAAATAATGCTATTATAATATAAAAATTCATTTGAACAGGTGAACACTTTATCTAAATCTAATTGAGAAAAATGTATCTCTCAGAGTTTGTAAAATTCAAAAAAAAGCATGTTACCCAAAGGGATTATTGAAAGCGATTGCATAAACCACATTTCTATGTCCCTCGAGTGTGTGCAGCTCAGTGCCTGAGGCAGTGTCCCAAATTCTACATGTCCTGTCATAACTCCCAGTTATGAACCTGCAAATTTAAAGAGTAACTGTAACCGGAATGCACCAAACACTCTGTACATGGTCACATTATTTCACTGCAGACACTCACTTGAACCCTGATTTGTCAAATGCAACATTCGTCAGTGGGAGTATGTGTGCCTTGAGCTCCTGAAAATCAAAAAATTAAACAAGATTTGAATTATAACCTCCAAGCCAATTTTGATGAGTACATATGAAATTTCAAAATAAGCCAGTCTATATTTTATGTACTAACAGGAAACAAATAATATTCTATGACCTTTATGCATTAGTCTTGTTTCTTACCATTTTGGTGTTCTTATCATTGTCCATATTTGCCTTTTAATGCTAAATACCTAAAACACTGCTGCTCTCTAGTGCCTGCTGCAGCCATACCCAAGAAGTTCCAGTCATTGAACATATATCTAGATTAAATTCTCCTCTGGAAATATCAACAAGGGAGCTCCCATAGAATTGATAAAAATCCCCAGTGTCAGGAGTTTCAAGGATGATTAACATATATATTAAAAGTATGACATGACCCAATGTCTACTTGATAAATCTATATTCAAAGTTGTCCATGCTATGGATTGGTTCATATGTAATTGTGACCACTAAGACTTTATAAAATGTGATCTTATTTTTCTTCTTTTTTTAGAAATCTAAATCAGATCCTAGGCAAGTGATACTGTTTTTAAGACTGATGAATATTTTCTTTTCACAAATTATAGTCAGCCCCACGAACATCAGTTTGACATCACAAAGACTTTAATTTATGACCACAATTCAGGGATTTAAGTTGAGAGATGTTGGAATTGCCAAATAATGCTTTTTGAAATGCCAAAATGATTTTACAATTCAGTAATTGACCCCAAAATAGCAACAATTCAATGTCAAAACAAGTCACATTGTGTTCATGTTTATAAGAGAATACATTGCTGTCAATTAAAAGACAACACAACATTATCAAGCTGGTATCTGTATCTAAATATTAAAAAACTAGTATTAAGGGTTGTGGCAAATGTCACGACTTAGATTCAAGGTAATAGTGCTAAATAACACTGGTGTTCAGTGAATGTAGAGAAAGCAAAGGCAGCAAAGTGATCAATATTTCACATAAATACTGAACTGTTAATTTTCATTTTAGCCAACATACAGAGTATGCTTATACATAGTGTATATACTCTAAAATATAGATCTGTTAATTGGTATACACTATATAAAAATGAAATAAACTCTAATGCCTGACCTTGGAAAACCAGAACCTATGATGGTCCTGCTGACTCTGTTTGTGTTGAAGTCGAAGGACAAGCTGTTTTACTTGATCAGCCTTGGACTCTGTGATCAGAGGCTCTGACTGCCTCATTGCTGAAACCAACTCATCAGGGTTTGTTCTGCATTAAAGGAAAATCTCTGAACATCAACAAAGATTGATCAAATGTAACAATGTAAATAATGCCCTGCTGGAGAAATTAGGGAAAATTCATTCACAAAAAAAGAAATCAAAGCCATATTGATGAATAGGGAAAGTATTTCATTATTATAATTAGTACACTTTTAATTTTAAATGTGATTTTGAGTTTCAGTTTTTGGTGAGTAGAACGCCCTGTCACCCTCAAGGATGATGATGGTGGTGTGAAAAACAAACAATTCCTATTCCAGAAAAAAGTGCGTCACATCAAGTTTGACAGACACATTAAGGAGAATAAAGCTTACGTAACCACAGTTGCAAATGCTCGTCAGTAATAATAAAGTTACAGCTCCACAAACGTTGTCATGAAAGGTGTTAAGAACGAAATTCTGGGTGGTTTGGAGAAATAAACATTTTAAAGTCTATCCTAAATCAAAAATATAACTATAACAATATTGTTTGGGATACTTCTGTCCATATTAGCCATTAAAAGGCTTCTTTGAGACACTGTTCAAAGACTTTTTTTCAAAAGCTGTCAATTTATCTCAATCAATGATAAAGAGAAACTGTGAAACAAGAATAAAAACTGCAATGTTGACGTTTTAATCTCCTAACAAGTCAATAAACTTTGGACGATTTGATTATATTATGCAATCTCAGTATCCGCATACCATGCATAAAATTAATAGCCTAAATGCTGTAAATACACCTAATAATAAAACGTTTACGAGTAACAAAACGTGTCATTGGGGGTTCAGTTACAGTAAAACTCACGCACTCTGGAGTCAAATCCAAAAGGTCGATTGATTTGTTTCTTAAATGTCCTCCTTTCTCATATTCCAGAATAATACCTGCGAAAGCGGAAATGCAGTGGAAAATAGTATGTTATAGAAGTAACATTCAAAACGACAGGGATTTGGAACACAGGATTTGAAACGACGCCCGATTTGTCTACATTATCTTCCAAGTTATATTCGATTTGCTAAGATGATTGCAAAGTCGAAAAGCCCCCGCCCTGTAATTTAGTTAGAAGACACCAGAGTTACTATTGACATCAATGAATTCGCTGATATTACCTGGTGGAAAATATCTGAGAAGAAACCTCTTGAGTTTCATTTTGAGCTGTGTTGTGGACGCTTCACTTGACAACAAACCGTTACTACGGTGATATGTACCGCATGCTCTTTTTTCGCAGACTTCGCATGCGCAGTACGAAAAGAGGCGAATCACATGGCTGAGTATTTCAGCATAGAAGGAATACAATTTGTGTGAATGAAATTTACTCCGAATGATGCGTTTTCAAATTGTGAGCAGCGTATTTACTTTTCACCAAATAATAAAACTTTTTTTTTTTTTTTTAATGTGTGCGCGCCCGCGTGTGTGTTAGTTGCCTTATTCATTCAGTGTCCCCCATCCCACTGATTGATGTTGCTGGGTGCTTATTGGAAACTACATATATCCTGAATAGCAGTTATTTCTTTATCTCCTCCCTCAGTTAGGTTAAGGGTCTGCTAGGGCTCTGGGTGCAGCCAACTGTCACAAGTGAACCTGACTAAGCAGGTGAATGATTCCAGCTGGGAGCGCCGGCACACATGCAGCTGATCAATGTGTGTGTGTGTGTGTGTGTGTGTGTGTGTGTGTGTCTTGCATTCTTTGTCTTGTGCTTCCTCACCAGTGCCTAGTTCCTGTGACCCCTGATGCCTCTCCATGTCAGCGCCTTGTTCCTGTGACCCCACACGCCTCTCCTTGCCAGCCCCTGGTTCCTGTCTCCCTTGGCCAGCTCCTAGTTCCTGAGACCCCTGTGACCTTCCCCAGGACCTTCCTCGTCAATAAGCCCTTAAAGACGCCCTGCCTCCTGAGTGTCCTTGCGTTTGGGTCTAGCACACCTTCCGTAAACATGACAGAACAATCTGGCCATTCTGACCCAGTGGACGCTC
The DNA here is from genome assembly GCF_037954325.1 of Fistularia commersonii. NCBI lineage: Eukaryota > Metazoa > Chordata > Actinopteri > Syngnathiformes > Fistulariidae > Fistularia > Fistularia commersonii. The sequence goes on from NC_141301.1 coordinate 7,109,053, forward strand.
TCCAGAGAGCCATTGCTGAACAGAACTCTCTTGTCCACTCTCACGATGCTGTTCTTAGGTCCCTCAGCTTACAACAAGAGAACACTAACCAGGGCTTGGATCAGCTGACTCAGGTACTCCTGAGCCTTCAGCCTAGTCCATCACCTCCGCCCAGTCTCCCAGGCTCTCGCCTCCTCCTGAGATGTTAGCTCACCCGTGCCAGAGCAATTCTCCGGAGAGGTAGGCCATCATGGGGGATTTCTTCTACAGTGCACCTTGGCCTTCGATCATTCCCCGCATTGCTTCCCCCATGACAAAGCCAATATTTCATTTATTCTAAGCTGGTCTGAGCCCCAGTTCCAGGACCCATCCTGCTTTGGTTGCACCATCCAGGAATTCTTTCAGGAGTTCAAACTGACCTCCGGCCAGGATCCCAACCACACCGCCCAATCCTGGAATCTCGGGATGCTCCGATGAATCCTGAAACTGTTTCCAACTTTGCTGTTGAGTTTAGGACATGCTGTGTCTGAGTTGAACTCTCCTGCCCTGAAGAGTGCCTTTTTTCATGCCCTCATCAACACATTGAAGGATAAATTAGCCCTGGATGAGCCTGAAACTCTAGATGGACTGATATATTTGGCTATTCACCTTGATAATCACTATGACAGAGAGAGAAGCCCACAACAGTTCATGCATGGGACTAACTATTATTCTTCTCCCAGCTCTACCCCCTGTCAGAGGTAGACACAGATCCAGCCCTCTGGGTTCAGAACCAATGCAGGTCAGTTGGACCCGCCTGTCTCCGTAGGAATGTCAGTGGTGAATACAATCCAACCAGGGCCTCTACTGAGGCTCCTCCGGTCATTTCGTAGTCTCCTATCTCGTTCGGCCAAAGAGAGGGGGTTTGCCAGAAGAAGGAGGAACGCTGGTAGGCCATCTCAGAACAAGTACCTCTCCTCAACTCATACTCCATGTTACTCTTGTTTTCAACGAAAACACTCCTTGAAGAGCCTTGAAGAGGATGAAGAATGGAAAGGTAGCTGGTCCTGATGACATACCTGTGGAGGCGTGGAAGTGTCTAGGGGAGGCAGCGGTAGGGTTTCTGATTAGATTATTCAACAGGATCTTAGGGAGTGAGAAGATGCCTGAAGAATGGAGACAAAGTGTGAAGGTGCCCATTTCTAAGAATAAGGGGGATGATAAGCCATCCAATGTTTTTTTTGGAAAAGGATAGTGGAAACTAGACTGAGAGTAAGCATTTGTGAACAACAGTATGGCTTCATGCCTAGAAAGAGTACTACAGATGCAGTGCAGAGAAGGCCAGAGGGAGCTGAATTATGTTTTTGTAGACCTAGAAAAAGAATATGACAGGGCGCCAAGAGGGGAGCTCTGGTATTGTATGAGGAAATCTGGCGTGGCCAAGAAGTATGTTAGACTGGTGCAGAACATGTACTGTATGCTAGCTGTGAGACAGTGGTGCGGTGTGCTGCAGGGGTAACAGAGAAGCTCAAGGTGGAGGGTGGACTCCATCAGGGATCAGCTCTGAGTTTGCAGTGGTGATGGACAGGCTGACAGATGAGGTTAGACAAGAATCTCCATGGAACGTGATGTTTGCAGATGACATTGTGATCTGTATTGAGAGCAGAGAATCGGGTGAGAAAAATCTAGAGAGGTGGAGGTATGTGCTGGAAAGGAGAGGAAGGAAAGTTAGTTGCAGCAAGACAGAGTATATGTGTTTGTGAATGAGAGGAACTTGGGTGGAACAGTGAGGCTACAGGGAGTGGATTTCAGGTACCTGGGGTCAACAGTCCAGAGCAATGGAGAGTGTGGAAATGAGGTGAAGAGACGGGTTCAAGCGGGTTAGAATGGGTGAAGAAAAGTGTATAAGACAGTGGTGGGACCAGCCATCCTGTATGGCCTAGAAACAGTTAAAATGACAAGAAGACAGGAGGTAGAGCTAGAGGTTGCAGAGATGAAGATGCTAAGGATCTATTTTGGGAGTGACCAGGATGGATAGGATCAGGAATGAGTCTATCAGAGGTGCAGGCGTGTCTAGTCCACACCTCCAAGCAAATCTAACGCTTTGCTGACTGGAGGCGGACTCCTGCTCCTGCCTATTCACCTGGGTAAAGAGTCTAGCTCTCTTCTCGTGACATTTCCTTGAAATCCACCAACCGGAAGTTTGCCCCTATATTCATTAGCCCATTTGAGGTGGAGTCCGTAATCAGCCCCTCTGAGATTCACCTCCACCTGCCACCTAGCCTCCATGTTCACCTGACATTTCATGTTTCCCAGGTCAAGCATTTTGGATCCATCCCTCACATCGGATTACCGCTCATCCATCTTGTTCATCTGGGCCGCCAGCCCCTGTGAGACTGCCTGAGCAGGTGAATGATTCCAGCTTGGGGTACCTACGCCTGATCAGGTCTCGTCAAGCGGAGGATAAGAAGAGTCTGCCACTAGCCCTTCAGTGCCAGATTGTCTGTCTTTCCTCGCTAGTTCAAGAGCATAATCCTAAGAGCAAGTTATCCTTGAACCTGATTGTTACTTTGCCAAACCCCAGCTCGCCAAAATATATTCACGTTTTTATTTTTAAACATGACCAGGCTAAAGTGAGTAGGGGCGCAATGCCACTCTACTTTATAAACTCAACTTGTCAACAAATACTAGTGCCAAGAGCAAAATTGTCTTTCAATTGCCAGATAATCACACATACTTTACACTTTCATTTTAAACAAAATTGTCGGAAATGAAAATACGTGATGGCCCATTTGCTCCATTGCAATACACAAGCATAGCATACCTGCTGCATAGAACGGAGGGCTATTAAAATAATAGACAGATTCATGTTTTTATTTTTTTAGAACATAATAAAATGTGCCTTTAATGGTCCCACAGTGGAGAAATTTCAATTTGCAGAGTAGGAAGTGGATGCCGCAAAGTAGAAGTACATCATAAGTTTAAAAAACAGTGGTTTACAATATTTTCCAAAAAATGTAAATGTAAAATGAAAATTGAAACAATATAGACAATATAATCAATAGAAACACTTTTGTGCAAAAAATGGAAGAAATATCAGCATAAAACAGCAATGCCTATCTAATGAATGAAATTAAGTTTTTTTTAGAGCAGAACTCAGTGTGAAGCGGCTGAATAACAGCTGGATTGAAGGACCTGCGAAATCACTCCTTCCTACACCTTTACATGTCCTGCCTCCATTTATCCATCTGCTACAATATGTTTGATTCATATTAATATGTAATTAAGAACAATAGAAATTGTGGTGGGAAAATATTTTTTTAAAAGTACAACATTGTTAATCAACAAAGGATTTCACAATCCAGCAGCAACTCTGTCAATCCCCTGGTGGTTGCAGATTCCCTGTTAAAGACAGGCACTCTGGTCCAAGGGCATAGGTTGCTTTATCTTGATCAGATTTCGAAGTTATATTTATGAATAGAAAACATTACAGGAGGAGCCAACCCAGTACTTGCTGATTATGATAAAAATGTAGAAAACATCACAAACAGGCAAGTTAACTTAGTGTACTAATGAATGTCAAAAATGAATTTATCTCATTCACACTTGTCCTAATTTGCAAACCCAGTGGAACGGTGGCACGGTGACTAGCCCTCCAGCCTCAGAGCATGAAGGTTCCCTGTTTGATTCCAATCAGGGGGCTTTCTGTGAGGAGTTTGCATGGTCTCACTGTGTCTGCATAGGTTTCCTCCCACAATCTAAATATGTACAGTAGATCAACTCGTGTTGAAGTGAGTGTATGGTTGAATGTCTCTTTATGGTGGCTTTGTGATCAACTGGTGACCACTCCAGGGTGTACCCTGCCTTTCGCCCAATGACAGCTGGGTTAGGCTCCAGCTGGATAATGAATATTTACAAATAACGACACGTTTAATATTAAAACCTCATTTTATTACTTCTGAGACTCCCTTCTTTTTCAAAACAGGTCAAAGTCTTTTGCTCATAAAATGTAGTACGTGTGAGTCATAAATGATAAAACACTGCACAGCTCATTTTTAGCGAAGGAAAAATCTCACACCAAAGTGAGCAAGTGCTTGCTGGGCTGAAAGCATGGGTTGCTGGGCGAAGTTGAAGTCCTCCAGCTGGGCTTATCCCACTGCTGTCCTGTCACTTTACGGTTTTTTTGCAAATTGCAGAGTAGCAGAGCCTTTTCTTACTCCATATTTGATTGGACCTCATAAGAACATCTCTGAAGAAGTGGTAAGAAAAAGTAGAGAAACATATAAAACCCATTCATTTGGCCAGATCAACGTTTATGTTCTCTATTTGTATTTGTCTTTCATAGGTGACCAACACCCTGTTTCCCATCTGGACGTATTCCTATCTTGCATTTCTTTTCCCTGTCTTTATTCTGACTGATTTTCTGAGACACAAGCCCCTCATTATAGTTCAAGGCTTCTTTCTCGTTACCAATTATGTCCTGCTTTGCTTTGTCCCTGGAGTACCTGCAATGGTCTTCCTACAGGTAGATATTTCAAGACATTATAATTATTGTTGATGTTACCATGTGATTTTTTTAAATGTGCTTCGAGCACAGGGCAGTGCTTCTCAATTATTTTCTGAATCCCCCCCCCCAGGAAGAAGAAAACATTTTCTTCCCCCCAATTATGAATAGTATAATTTGTCTATAAAATGTTAAACGTACACCTGTGCATAATATTGTATCCTTATACAACATTGTTTTTTGGTCTGTAACAGAAAAGATTTCAAGTGCATCAATTTGCCTCAAATTGAAAAAAAAAAAAAATCCTTATTTTTGACCGACTGGACCACAATCCTAACAAATAAAATTCAATAAAATCAATAAATAAAATAGATTCAAATTGATCTGCAACATTAACTGGGCACAATATTTAAAACACTTTAACCTAAAAAACAAAAAATAATTAAACCATTAGTGCTGATTTTTTTAAATCAAAATAAGGAAGTCAGAATTTATGGCTAAAATGAACACGTTTTGCAGTGCACGGCTTTTGAGCGAGGTTTGAAGCATGGTGCTGCAACTCTCAGCTCAAAGTAAACACACAGGTCTTTCCTCGTCTCCCACCGTAGACCCACTGAAGCTTAGCGCAAGATACGCTTCGTCAAATTTCTTCGTCTTAGCTTTCGAGTTACTTTAATTTGCTTGTCCATCTCTCACTGCCTTTCTTATTGTCCCTGATAAATATTTTTCCACGGTGTCTCTTGAGGATTTGTTAAGTGCACTTCATGCCTCCTGCAGTGTGTGTGCATGCTTAGTGCAAAAAAGAAAACACTACACCAGACAGCTAATACTCTGCGCACACTCTGACGATGAAGCGCAACTGCCACTTACTGTGGATGTGCAACTGCACTTTATTCTATCCATCCATCCATCCATCCATCCATCCATCCATCCATCCATCCATCCATCCATCCATCCATCCAACAGCAAAAATGAACATGTTCCCTGCGGTCACTCGCACCCGCCCTGGCATCGCCCTGCGCCTCTCAAGGGCGGCGCTCCCAACTATTTGAGAAGCAATTATTTAGGGAAACATAGTTCAAATCCCATCCCGATCATCTCTTGGTTTATCTATTCTTATTTGCTGTATTATTTTTATGACATGCTATAGTTCTACTGTAATAGAACTGTTCATTTACAGAAACATACATTTAAAGAAGTGTTTACATACAGCTCATTGCTTTTTCAGCAATCACATTCTGCAATCACTTTGAAACAGATCCATTTCACTGCTTTCAAAGTGCAAAGCAATTTCCCCCTTGGGGATCAATAAAGTATTCTGATTCTGCTTCGAATTACAGGTCAACTATGCTGTAGTGACGTCAACCGAGGTGGCGTACTTTTCCTACATTTATAGTGTGATTCCTGCGGATAATTTCCAAAGAGCCACTGGTTACGTGCGCAGTGCCATGCTTTCTGGATATACAGTCGGTGCATGCCTTGGCCAAGTGCTCATCTCCCTGGCTGGTAAGGCATTTTTAATCCACAGAGGGGTTATAATAATTTAAAAATCGCTTCAAAATTTGAGCAATCCCTAATGGACGATGAACTCTAATCAACAGGACTGGACCTCTTCACTATCAATGTTATCACTCTTGGAGTTGTAAGCATGGCTTTTCTCATCTCCTTCCTGCTGCCAATCCCCAAGAAGAGCATGTTCTTCAAAGGAAAAGAGGCTACAGTATTGAGCTTCCAGACCCAAAAGGAGGGTCCTGTGAGAGCAGACAACTCTGAGGGAAAAGAACTGGAGAGGGATAAAGCATCGAAAGAGGATATGTTGTGTAATAGCAGCAGTAGCTGGTGCACCTTACAAAATGTGTCCAATGCAAGTGCTTTACTCTGGCAAAGCTTCAAAGAATCATACTCCTCCAGGTATCAGTTTTTAGTTCCTTTGCCTTGCATCAAATGCTCATGTATTTTATTAACTAGTGCGCCTCCCAAGTCATTCAATGAGAACAAATGATTTGGATTTTTCCAACCTTTATATAATTTCTATTGTTTTCCTCATATGAAGACCACAACAGATTCAGATGTGTAATTGGCAAATGCACAAAAATGTTTTTGGCTAAATTCCTTCTGTTTCATCATCCCACAAATTTCCACAAATGGGGCAAATATGTGTGTATATATATATATATATATATATATATATATATACACATGGTCATGGTGAGGGACAAGACAAAGCACGACTCAGAAGATCCCCCGCCAAGAGCAAAAACTATGGAGCAAACCTGTTTTTTCCTTGCCGTGATGCAGGTCACCAGTCCGACTTGGAAGGGTGTGATTAGGAGGAACAGCCCCCCTGGGCTGAACTCGAGCAGTGTTTTGTTATTGGACTTCTCTGCTTGTTACAGATTGTCCATAACAAACACCACATTCAGGCATAAAGGTGTTCACATGTACACTATTCACCAATGCACCTCAGGCCACAGTTCTTTGATAGACCTTGTTCTCTGACTTGCGGCCTCATGTCCTGGACACTCCGATGAAGAGAGGGGCAGAGATGTCAACTGATCTGGTGGTGAGCTGGCTCCGGATGGTGGGGGATGCCGGTCAGACCCAAAAGCAACGTGAGGGTCTGCTGGGAATGTCTGACAGAACTGAAGAAGGACACTTATCGGGTCTTTCTGGCCTGTGGGGCTCTGGAGACAGCTGACAGGTACCGGCAGGTCAAGTGGCATTCGGCTTCAGTGGTTGCTGAGGCAAAAACTCGTGCATGGGAGGAGTTCAGGGAGACCATGGAGAATGACTTACAGTGGGCTCGAGGAAATTCTGGTCCAGCATTCAGCGGCTCAGGAGGGGGAAGCAGTGCTCCGTTAACACTGTGTACAGTGGGAGCGGGGCGGTGCTGACCTAAACTCGAGATTTTGTAGATCGGTGGCAGGAATACTTCTGAGACCTCCGCAATCCCGTCGATATACCTTCCAATGCGGAAGCAGGGCCAGGGGACTCTGGAGCGGACACACCTATTTCTGGGGCTGAAGTTGCTGAAGTCAAAACACTCTTCAGTAGCGGGGCCCGGGGGGGTGGATGAGGTCTGCCCTGGCTCTGGATGCTGTAGGGCTGTCCTGGCTGATATGCCTCTGCAGCATTGCACGTATGTTGGGGACAGTGCCACTAGACTGGCAGACCGGGGTGGTGATCCCCCCTTTTAAAAGGAGGGATTGGAAGGTGTGCTCAAACTACAGGGGAATCCCACTCCTCAGCCTCCCTGGAAAGGTCTATTCAGCAGTGCTGGAGAAGAGGGTCCGAGGGATCGTTGAATCTCAGATCCAGGAGGGGTGTGACTTTCGTCATGATAGAAGACCAGTGGACCAGCTCTTTACCTTTGGCAGGGTCCTCGAGGGGGCATGGGAGTTTTCCCAACCAGTCTACATGTGTTTTGTGGACTTGAAGCAGGCATTTGACTGTGTCCCACAGGCAATCCTGTGGGGGTGCTCCGGGTGTATGGGGAACTGAACCCTGATATATTGGCTGTTTGGTCCCTGTATGATCCGTGTTGGAGGTTGGTCAACCTGTCGGTTGTAAGTCTGACCTGTTTCCATTAAAAGTTGGACTCTGCCAGGGCTGCCCTTTGTCACAGATTCTGTTCATAACTTTATGGACAGAATTTCTAGCAACAGCCGGGGCGTCAAGGGGATACAGTTTGGTGGCCACAGGATCAAATCTGTGCTTTTTGCAGATGATGTGGTTCTGTTGGCTACATCCTGTTCTCATTGGAGTGGTTTGCAGCTGAGTGTGAAGCGGCCGGGATGAGGATCAGCACCTCCAAATCTGAGACCACGGTGCTAAACTGGAAATGAGTGGAGTGCCCACTCCGGGTCGGGGAAGAGGTTCTGCCCCTAGTGGAGGAGTTCAAGTATCTTGGGGTCCTATTCACGAGGGAGGGAAGGATGGAGCGTGAGATTAACAGGGGGATCGGTGCAGTATCTGCAGTGGTGTGGACTCAGCACCAGTCTGTGGTAGTGAAGAGGGAGCTGAGCCAAAAGGCAAAGCTCTCAATTTACCACTCAATCCACCTTCCCACCCTCATCTATAGTCACTAATTGTGGGTAGTGACCGAAAGAATGAGATTGCGGATATAAGCGGTCGAAATACATATTCTCTGCAGGGTGGCCGGATTCACTCTTAGAGATAGGGTGAGAAGTTCGGTCATCTGGGGAGGCTTGGAGTAGAGTCAGTGCTCCTTCGGATCAAGAGGAGTCAGATGAGGTGGCTCAGGCATCTAGTCAGGATGCTTCCTGGAAGCCTCCCAGGTGGAAGTATTCTGGGCATGTCCACCTTGGAGGAGACCATGGGGAAGACCCAGGACACTCTGGGGAGATTATGTCTCTAGGCTGGCCTGGGAACACCTTGGGGTCCCCCGAGAGGAGCTGGACCATGTGGTGGGGGAGAGGGAGGTCTGGGCCTTACTGCTCCGGCTGCTGCTCCCACGACCCAACTCCGGATAAGTGTGGGAAGATGGATGGATGGATGGATGGATGGATGGATGGATGGATGGATGGGTGGATAGAGACATATATATATATATATATATATATATATAAGTCATGTCTTTACATTACAAATAAAAATGTTGCTCTCAGGAGATCAATTGATTTTTTTCTAATGTGATGTTATGATTATCATGCAGGAATTCGATGTACTGGTCCCTCTGGTGGGCTTTGGCCACTGCTGGATATGTGCAGGTGTTCAACTACATCCAGCTATTGTGGGACCATATTGAGCCATCTGCTACATCCAGCATCTACAATGGGGGTGTAGAAGCAGCCTGTTCTTTTGTAGGTAAGATCAATCATATGCAGCTGACCAGTATTTACTTTTTTGACACCCCCCTGAGCACAAATTGTGGGTAACCAGAACTCTGTACCACCGGGCCAAGAACATTCCATCAACCGCCAAAGGTCGCAAGGCCGAAGTACAGCACATTTGGAAAGCCCTGAGATCCCGTAGCTACCCTAATTCGCCAAATCAGAAACCCCCAGACGTAGGAACATAGAACAGGAGGAACAGAACAACAAATGGAATAAGATCATCATACCATATGTTGCTGGTGTTTAAGAGAAACTCTGAAGGGTATTCAACGAACACAATATACCCTTTGTTCATTTTAAACCCCACAACACCCAGACACAAAAACTGATAAAGGTTTTTGGCAGAAGTTGTAAATAACTTTGGAATTCTTTTGAGCTGATGTCTGGTGCTGAAATATGCTGAATAGGACATGATTCAACACAAACTATGTCAAATTTACTCAGTACCCGGAGGACAAAACACCGACTCATAAGATAGAGAATGTGAAGCATGCTGTCACTTGCACCGAAGACTGTGACGACGTCTACTTTGGAGTGACCAAACAATCTCTGCACAAACGGATGGCCCAACACAGGAGAGCCACTACTTCAGGACAGGACTCCGCAGTCCACCTACCCCTGAAGAACAAGGGCCAAGACAGCAATGTCTATATTCTGGCCAGAGAAGACAGATGGTTTGAGAGAGGAGACAAAGAAGCCATCTTAACCCCCTAAGACCTAGTTTATGCTGATCAACTCTTTACATTTGCATAACAAGTACCATTACCTTGACCTGCCCAAAACCCTGCGTTATATTCGGAAACTCCCCACATGTCATTAGAACAGAAGAAGCCTCTTGGATGAGAGGTGAAACGTCTTCAAGTGAAGAAATTCAAGTCCAGTTCCCACAAAAAGAAGATTTCGACAAGAATATACTTTATTGTCTTTTTCAATCCTGGATCAAATTCCAAGAGAAAGCATGGTATTGTTTCACCGAAATTGGATAAAATATATTGATTCCTTTTAGGTATTGTTGTGTTTTGCGTAAAAAAGGTGACCGGAGATATTAGAGTAGCACTTAGTTATTTTACTGAAGAGCAGAGCACAGGTGATGATAGCAATTTGTACCAACAGACATGAGCCCGCCTACAGAGAGTCTGCGCATGTGCAGATTGCAAGTAAACATATATGGCTAACTCTTCAATATTACTGTGTCCACAGTCAATATTCTACAGGTATTGCTACAAAAATTACCTTGAAAAATTGAAAAATAAATAAATGAATTTAAAAGGACCCTAAAAAATCCTACCCCTTCTATGATTGGTAAACTGTAAACATGTACACTGTTGAAAAATACCTGCTTGAAAAAAATGTCCAAAATGAATCCGGAAAAATAGTAATACAAATGATCCTAAAGCTAATCAAGCCCCCAAGATATGGTTCTGTGACTACATGTACATAAAATTACAGCTTAATTTTTCTTTTTTATATGATTTGTCGAGCTAGGACATACTGTGGTCAATTACTGAATGGGGAAAACACAACAAGGACAAAGTTAATGTCGTGCTCATCTGACACTAATCCCCCAATTCTTCTGTCAGGTGCTGCAGCAGCCTTCTCTGTGGGCTACATCAAAGTGACCTGGACTGTGTGGGGAGAATTGGGTTTAGGTCTCTTTTCAGCCCTTGGGTCAGGCGCTGTGTTTTTGATGGCTTTCACTAGTAGTATTTGGGCATGCTACGCAGCTTACGTCATATTCAAATCCTGCTACATGTTTCTTATCACAATCACAACGTAAGTTCACACGGATACAGCCATTCTTACAACACTTTTATGCCACCAAACAATCTGCAACTGTCTCCTGATGGAGGTAGCACAGAAAGTCATGCTGCAACAGCAACAATGATAATAATTATAAGAAATTATTTATAAAGTACTTTTCATTAAAGTGCTGTTGAAAAGAAAATAGGTAAGAGGAGTACACAATGCAATGGAAAATCACTCGTTCAATCATTTATTGTCTAGTCCCCCTGTAATGTTGTCAGGGACACAATGGGGTAAGAGAGTTCCATTTAGTTTACGTAATTTTTGGACTGTGGGAGGGATTCAATGTGGACACAGGGAGAATATGCAAACTCAAAACAGAGAGGGACCCTTCTTGCAGCAAGTGCTACCCATTGTGCATCTGTATAGATTGGAGAGGGAAATTAATATCAAGAAGTGCACCATAAAACTCAACAACATCACTCTTGACATATAAGCAATAGATGTTTAAGCATAAATGAGTTTTTCACAAGAAATCATTATCCCTTTGCCCTATTTAGATCTCAGATTGCATCCAACTTATCCATGGAGTGCTATGCCTTGACATTTGGGATCAATATGTTTGTAGCACTCTCATTGCAGGCAATTATGACATTGATATTTGTGGATGAGGCCATACTGGGATTGGACATTATAACACAGGTATGTGCATGCACACACTTTATTTAAATGCTTTTTTTTCATCTAGTTCATTTGTCTATAGTGCATTAAGTATTTACTTGTCTGAAAATAAAACAGGACTGTATTCAGTAATGTTTTCCTGAAAATTTGGAGGGTGTTACTGACAGTTGGTAAGAAGTAAGATCTATAGGATCAGAGTTACTTTATTTTAATTCATTTTTTTTATTTTGGTCCAACTCAAGAGAAGTTGAGAACCTAAACATCAAAATGTTACTGCGGTGTGGCATCTGGTGGATCTAGATCAATTTGCGGTGGCTTGGTTTTGCTGACATTATTTTCTCTGCAGTTCATCATCTACGGGAGCTACTATTCCATCATCTCACTGTTCTTTCTTATTCGTGGGACCTACACTGCCAAGATGAGTCAAAAAAATCCTGAACAGGTAGAATGCAAGACAGAAAAATGTGAAACAAGTGAGCAGGTCATCTTTGATGACCCTTTCTAAGCAGGGTTACATTACCAACCCAATTACCATGTTGTACACTAAGTATTGTTGCTGAGTGATGTTTAAAATTGAGCAATTTTGTTACTTAAAAAGTGCATCAGTGGAATTTGGTTATTGTCTATCTGTTTTTCACTATTTTGCCTGTGCAATTTGTGTGTTCATGACATCAGCAAAAAAAGTTATGTTGAGTCACTGATAAAGTCTACTAAAATGATTGTCCTAGTGGTCAATTTGTCATACATGTTCTGTTTTATCAATGGATGGGTAATTAAAGGTCTGGTGAACATTAACCTGGTTGTTCATTGACAAACCCAATGCAGTATTTAGACAGTGGGGGTTGACTGACAAACAAAGAAGACAGAAGCAGAAAGTTTCAGTGTTTACTGGATGAACTTCTTCAAACGCCATTTAAGGAACAACCAAACATGGAAGCATTAAAGAGCCTGAGGTCAGACTGGAAATATCCCACAAGTCTTCTGTGCATGTATGGATTCTTCAGCACTGTTAAACCCTTGGAACCTTTCCTCATTCCGTTCTTAACTGGAGAAGATAAGAATATAACAGCAAAACAGGTATATATGTACAAGTACAAGTAAACAAGTATATATATACATATATATATACTCGTGTGTATGAGTGTGTTTGCATGGAGAGTGAGAGAGAAAGACAGAGATTGGGATTCCCAAGCATTTCATTCATCACATCACTCTGACCTGACTCTACAGAACTTATTGCAGTATTATGCACAAATCTAATGATTCTACTACCCTCATGTCTTATTTTCATTTATTGTTTCTCTTGTCAGATAAACAGCCAAATTTTCCCAGTGTGGACATACTCCTACCTAAGTTTGCTGGTGCCAGTGTTCCTACTCACTGACTGGCTGCGCTACAAGCCTGTGGTTGTGTTTCAGAGTGTAGCCCTCTTCATTGTCACTGCACTGCTACTCTGGACCAAAAGTGTTCCTGCTATGCAGATTACCCAGTTTTTCTACGCAATTGTGACAGCCTGTGATGTGGCTTATTTTTCCTACATTTACAGGTCAGTGTGATTCAATAATCCTTCATGTTGTCTTCATTTTCATATTCATTTTGCTCACTTCTCTATAATCTTGTAATTACAGTGTAATAGATCTGAGGAAGTACCGAAAGGCCACCTCTTACTCCCGTGGCATTCAACTCCTAGGTTACACAGTGGGATCTGTGCTGGGTCAAATATTAGTCAGCTTCGATCTCATGTCCTACAACAACATCTTGGTATTTACTCTTGTTCTGACTGCCATGGCTCTCGTCATATCGCTCCTCCTACCAATGCCACAGGAGAGCTTCTTCTTTCATCAGCAACGGACCAGACAAAGAAGAGGGGAAATTCAAGAGGATATAAATGGAGATGTTGATGGAAAAGAACACACAAGCAGTTCAGATACATGTGTGGCGGAAATGGCATATGATAAGAGAGATGAAATGCAGGGTAAAAAAAATGGAGATGAAGAAAGTGGAACAAAGGCAGAGGATTTGGAGGGGTCAGCAGAGAGTTACAGCCAAGCTCTTCACCAACTGTGGAGAGACTTTCGGCAGTGCTATTCTTCCAGGGAACTGATCTACTGGTCGGTGTGGTGGGCACTGGCGACTTGTGGCTATAACCAGATGGTCAACTATGTGCAAGTCAGTTACAAAACATTAATTAAATGAAAATAAAGAGCCAGATTTACTTTGCTAAAATAATAACAACCAAATGAGTATAGACAACTATACTGCTCAAAAAAATAAAGGGAACACTTGAACAACACAATGTAACTCCAAGGCAATCACACTTCTGTGAAATCATTGTGTCCACTCAGGAAGCAACACAGATTCATTTTGACTTGTTTTAAGAACATTACATCAAAGTTGGAACAGCCTGGAGTTTGTTTTTACACTTTAATTTTGAGTGTGATTCTTATCCAGAGCTCCATGGGTTGATACAATTGATTTCCATTGATCATTTTTGTGTGATTTTGTTGTCAGCCCATTCAACTGTGTTAAGAGCAAAGTATTTCATAAGAATATTTCATTCATTTAGATCTAGGATGTGTTTTTTAAGTGTTCCCTTTATTTTTTTGAGCAGTGTATATTATTTCATCCTGATGAAAATGCAGAGTATTTATACATGTATGTATTTTCAACAGATGACAGCACAGTGTTGAAAGCTGTGCTTGATCAACTACTGAAACTGTAACCCCCTGTCACATACACAATGAAGTTACCACTGTGTGACTCTGGTGGTAAAGTGCTAAAGTATGTGACCTAGTTTCATAAACACCTAATAGCTCCTTGGAAATTACATACCATCTCAAAACAGCAATACATTAAAAAGCTCAACAACAGTAAAGAATATCAATGAATTGGCAAAACTTTCACTAAAAATATAATGAAAAAATGTAATAACTTAGTATTTAGAAGTATAAAATGTCCTTCCAATGAGCCAAAATACATTGGATAAGTATACCATTAACACAGTGGAGAAAATATATGGAAAATAACAAGATTAGCAAAAAAATATTCAAATAAGCTATAAATATGTTAGCATTGTAAAAATGAACTAATGTCTGCAATAAAATATAGCAAACAAAACTGGAAACTATAAATCTAATTTTAACAACTCCCCTTGTAAAGATTGAAAAATAGTTAGCATAGCAAGGATAGATAACAACAGCCAAAAAATTTAAAATCTACCCTAAAATCAGTGAGGATCTTACAGAATTAGAAAAAAGGTAAATGAACAAAATTGAGCAAAGTATTCTTCCGAGCGTCATAAAATAATGAAAATAATGATGCCATTACAATGATATACATAAAACATAAATACATCCCATGTCAGGCAAATTATCTTCTCAAGTCATGAACGACTTGGAGGTTCAGATGCTCAAAACATTATGTTATTTGACGGACAGGTGCTGTGGGAGCATGTGCAACCTTCTCAGAACTTCAGCATCTACAATGGAGGAGTGGAGGCAGTTTCCAACCTGTTGAGTAAGCACCATTTTATGACGATCTCAGATGTTATTTGGTGAGTGGTAAAGAAATATGAATTATATATTTTACTTTATTTTCATGTTATCATCCTACTAGATCAGCTAGGATTCCAATTTTTACAGATTATGTACATCTTCATGACCAGCTGGTGTGACCCACACTAGGATGAACCATGCTGTCACAGGCAGCTCTTTCCACATTTTAAGAGCACAATTATTTGTTGTAGTAGTTCCTTTCATGTCAAAGGTGACTAGTTAAAGTGCAACTGCAGCAGAGATATTGAGTAAATTGTGGGCAAACTGGTCAGTACCCCATACTGTTCATTTCGGTCTTGGAGGCACGTCAACTCTTTACTCTGAGATTTCAAAGGGTTTGAGGGAGAATGCTCCTCCTGTCTACATACGCTTTTTACACTTTGAGAGGATTTGTAGACTTCTAGGGCAGCGTGATTCTGGTGGTAAGAGCAGTGATGTTGGAACCAAAAACTCCTTGTTTGATTACTGAACTCCTTCTGGCCTTGAAAAAGGATTATGTCCCACCATGAGCCATGGCCCTGGCCATGAGCCATTCCATCTCCAAATTAACAGTATCAGAGCTGTGTCTTAAATATCATTATAAAAAAACAATTAAACAACTAAGGACTTGAGGGAAAAAGTTAACTGTGAAGCTGTGAAGTGAAAAATGGAAACCAGAGGACAGGGGTCACCCTCATCTAAGCAAAGAAAAAAAATGTTGGTTTGTTTTTGCGACAAAGTATTGATAATTAGGAAGATAAGTAAGGACTCTGGGCAATTATTTTTCCCCATGCCTTTCCAATTTCCTTTTATCATTTTGCACATTTTTTTTTTTTGTTTATAGCCTTTTATCTGAATTTTTTTTGTTTTACTTGTCAGTCCGGAACTGCAGTGTTTCCCAAATGCAGCTTCAGGGCAGCAGGGGCCAGTATCTCCCTAAACCAGCCAAGGGAGGGAAACAGGCTAGTGTCTCCCTGAGTCGGTCCCAAGCCCAGATACTGTGTGTCCAGGAGACTAGGTGGAAAGGTAGTAAGGCTAGAAGCTTAGGAACAGGCCTTAAGTTGTACTATCAGGGTACTGACAGGAAGGGAAATTGAGTCTTGAAAGAGGAATTTGTTAGACAGTGGTGCGGTGTGCTGTAGGGGTAACAGAGAAGTTCAGGGTGGAGGAGGGACTCCATCAGGGATCAGCTCGTAGCCCTTTCTTGTTTGCAGTGGTGATGGACAGGCTGGTGTACGAGACAGTGGTGACACCAGCGATTCTGTATGGAAACAGTAACAATTATGAAAAGACAGGAGGCAGAGCTAGAGGTCCCAGAGATGAAGAAGATAGAATCAGGAATGAGTCTATCAGAGGAACAGCACATGTTATATGCTTTGGAGAGAAGGTCAGAGAAGCCAGACTAAGATGGTTTGGTCATGTGCAGAGAAGGGATAGTGAATATATTGGTAGATGGATGCTGGAATTGGAGCTGCCAGGCAGGAGGTCTTGAGGAAGACCAAAGCAAAGATTTATGGACGTAGTGACAGAAAATATGAAGGTAGTTGGTGTCAGATGGGAAGATACAGAGAATAGGGTTAGATGGAGAAAGTTGATTTGCTATGGTGACCCCTGAAGGCAAAAGCTGGAAGAAGAAGAAGAAAAAGCAGAAGAAGAAGAAGACTCTCAGTCTCACTGCAGTCTGACTGGTTGCAAGCAGAATCTGATCGATCACTCTCTGGTCCAGCAGTTCAACACTGAAACCATACCTCTGTTCACACCATTGAGCATTTCTGCCCTAAACAGAAGCCTTACCTTGGATCACCCACAAAACCAAGAGAGGTGAAAGCATGAGCTGGAAAGGAGAAGAATGAAGGTCAGTCGCAGCAAGACAGATTATATGGGTGAATGAGAGGAACCCGGGTGGAGTGGTGAGGCTACAGGATGTAGAGATCAAGAAGTTGGAGGATTTCAGGTACTTGGGGTCAACAGTCCAGAGCAGCACAGACTGTGGAAAAGAGGTGAAGAGACGGTTTCAAGCATGTTGGAATGTGGTGGAGAAAAGTATCAGGGGTACGATACGATAGAAGACTATCAGAATGAAGGGAAAGGTGTACAAAACAGTGGTGAGACCTGTGATGTTAAAATCAGAGCTCAGAATGGATAGGATCAGGAATGAGTCTGCCAGAGGAACAGCTTGTGTTGGACATTTTGGAGAGGTGGTAAGAGAAGCCAGAATGGGTTCAGTCATGTACTGAGGAGGTATAGAGAATACATTGGTAGACAGATGCTGGAATTAGAGCTGCCAGGCAGGAGGTCTAGAGGAAGACTAAAGCAAAGATTTATGGACGTAGTGAGAGAGGACATGAAGGTAGTTGGTGTGAGAGAGATGAAGAAGGCTGATTTGCTGTGGCAACTCCTGAAGGGAAAAGCTGAAAGGGGAAGAAGTAGTACTGGAGTGTTTACCAACCTTTTCTGAGCCAGAGTGCATATTTTACATTTGATGGGTTCAGCAGCTGTGTAGCTACCTTTCAGAGGTTTCTCACTCGTCATGGTAGTTTTCTTCAACAATGCTGCCTGTTTCTCAGTCTGTTAACGCAGATTAACAAAATAGTCCGTGTTATTATCTTGAACTGTGGGGGCTTTAGTTTGGAGATGGTGTTTAAAGTTTGCTTGGAACCATGGAACTGTTGACAGTTTTTCCCGCACACCAGGCATAACGGAGTCGGCTTGGGTGGTTCCTCAGAAAGAGTGAATCCAAACGCAATATAACTTTCATTGTATTGTCTGGAGCTCCCCTTTTTTACTTTCTTCTGACCACTACTCATACTTGGGCCTTCATCTGGGTCAGAATGTTCTTCATGACCAGAGGGTCCTGACTGGGTACCTTTTCTTTTAAAATCCATGGCATATCACTCCCGCTGTGCAGGTACACAGGTTCATTCACAACCTGGTGCTATCTCATGGAAGACCATTTAATTTTTCTGCCTGTCACTTCATGCTGTCCACATATATATACAAAAATTATTTGCGGTGAATAAACAATTTTTGGACCAATCAGGTAAAAGTGGCCATTTTTCGACAGCACACCTGATGATCTCTCATGGCATACTAATGTGCCGCGTCACAGTTGTTGGGAAACACTGCTGTACTGTTACATCTATTTTGTACATTGGCAGAAAAAATATTGAGAAGATAAAATTTCTTCAAATAGCCATCTGTAAGTTCTGTAAGGCCTCTCTGGAACTCAAAGTTTGACAATCACTTTCAAAGTCACAGTCAAAGTGCATTTCCTTTTGTCTCACATCGCTTATTTGCGTAGGTGCAGGAACAGCCTATGGTATTGGCTTTACTGAGCTGAAGTGGGACAAGTGGGGTGAACTGGCTCTGGGTGTCTTCTCTGGACTGGGGGCAGCAGCCCTCTTTCTCATTACCTTTTTGGAGAACATCTGGGTCTGCTATACTGGCTACGTCATTTTCAAGTGCCTTTACATGATGCTGATAACCATTGCCATGTATGTATTACTGTATATGATGAATCTAATAAATGAATCTTATCAACCTACTTTTTGCATGTGCAAGGAAAACTTTTAACGATACATGCAAGTTTTTTATCTTCTATAGGTACCAGATTGCAGCTGGCCAATCAATGAAGAGATATGCTCTGGTGTTTGGTGCAAATACCTTTGCTGCGCTGGCTCTGCAGACCATTATTACCTTTATTGTGGTTGACAGCAGTGTACTGGGTTTGGGGATCATTGCTCAGGTGAGCCCTAAAATGACATCACACATGCACACAGCATGCACATCTGTCAGGTTGTAAAGCTTTTAGATCGACTCATTTTGTTTTTTTTCTCTTTCTAGTTTACCATCTATGCTAGTTACTTCACGGTCATTGGTCTGTTTTTTTCACTGCGTGGCCTTTATACTCTTTGGAGTGCACAGAGAAGAGAAGATTCAATCTTGGCTCAGGAAAATGTAACCAAGATGTGACAGAAGAATCCAAAGATCTACAATTACTGACTGCAACACTTCCAATGATAAAGTTCTTTTTTATACAAATCAAATAAACAGGATCCTCATACATAAATACAAATGAATGATTCGGTCATTTCTTCTTACTTGACATGTGTGTATCGTTGTATATACATATATATATGTATACATATATATACACAGACACCTATACATGCATATGTACATACACGTGTGTGTGTATGTGTGTGTGTGTATATATATATATATATATATATATATATATATATATATATATATATATAAAACCTAAAATTTCAAGTGGTTGACATCAGCCACCTATGCTTCATCAAGGAGCATAGGTTCTCATCAAGGAGCACAACTCAACTTACTCTCGAACAGGTCCCTGGGATAGGGCCAGGGACCTGAGAAATGTTCCTGGTGCATATATTTCTTTGTTCCTTTCTTGAAGACAGAACATGCATTCTTTATTTTACCTTAAAGTGTTTTCTAATAGTTTGGTTCTTTACAAACACAGTAACTGGCAGTGACCATAAACCTTTCCAAGCAAAAAGTTTTGTCATTACAAACTTTGTGTGTTCAATGCAAATAATGATATGCACAACAAACTGCTTTTGAGAAAGAAAAATATATACAGAACTGCAGCATAATGAATAGAGTAGACTTGCAATAACTTAGTTTTCGGCCAGTGTGATTAAACATTGTGGCTCAGTCCAGTTTGGGTCAGTTCACATGTTAAATAGAGAGGGGATCAACCTCTCCCTATACATCCCACTGAAATAGCATCATGGCTCTCACCATCATATTGTTCAGTTTCTGACAAACTAATGGAAAATAAAAATCTGTACAGACACTGAATTTAAAGGTACTTGCAAAAAAATAACAGTGCAATAGGTGCAGGTGCCAGTTGACCCTGTAGTGAAGTTGACAAATCGCTATAAGAAGGGATTCGTTGAAGAGCCTCCCGCTGGGTACTGTGCAGATGGACCTATACCCTGGAGAGGGTTGAACCAAGTCAGAAAAATTATTAAGCAGTCAATAGAAAAATACACAACAAATTAAACTATTGGAAGACTAAATCTTTTTGCAGGATTTTATCGCTTGTATTTCAGCAATTTTAATTGACAACTTTAATATCATGATTTTTTGTATCTAAATAACATTTTAGATGATTAACATTATTTAATTTGGTTTAATCAGAACTACATTCTTGCTAGTTTTCAATCAGATGGGGTGTTTTTAGACTGTTTATATCCTATCAGATCAGTGAAGACTCAGTCGTTTCTAGATTATGTAAAGCTTCATGAACAGTTGGTAAACTAGGATGTACAGTGCTGTCATATGAGCATCTTTCAGTATTTTGAGAACACAAGTTTTTGTTGGAGAAGAGATACCTCCTAACATCACTTGACAAAGGTAACTGGCTTAATTGATGCAGCAGAGAAATATTTCACAAATTGCAGAATTGTTGTTTACGTGAGCTTAAGATTAAGCAAAAATTTGGTAGCATTTCTGTCTCACAAAATCCTATTTCATGGGTTGATAATTCTATATTAAATTTGTATAATAAATATACTGGTGCCCTGGTCTAGAGCATTATATTTATTCTCAGTAATGTATATAAATATGTAGGTTACAATTTGTGACAATATATACATGTTTAAGTATCCAATATTTTCATTAAAGAATTGTTCTGTATCTTCTTCTCCTTTCTGCTTTTCCCTTCAGGGGTCACCACAGCAAATCAACCTTCTCCATCTATCCTCTGACTACGTCCATAAATCTTCTCTTTGATTTTCCTTGAGACCTCCTGCCTGGCAGCTCCGATTCCAGCATCCATCTACCAATATATTCACTATCCCTCCTCTGTACATTACTGGACCATCTCAGTCTGGCTTCTCTGACCTTAACGCCAATACATCTAACATGTGCTGTTCCTCTGATGGACTCATTCCTGATCCTATCTATTCTAGTCACTCCCAAAGAGAACCTCAACATCTTCATCTCTGGGACCTCTAGCTCTGCCTCCTGTCTTTTGGTCACTGTAACTGTTTCTAGGCCATACAGCATCGCTGGTCTCACCACTGTCTGGTACACCTTTCCTTTTATTCTGGCTGATTGTCTTCAAATCCTCCAACTTCTTGATCTCCACTTCCTGTAAGCCTCATCTTTCTACCCCGGTTCCTCTCATTCACACACATTTACTCTGTCTTGCTGTGACTGACCTTCATTCCTCTCCTTTCCAGAGCATACCTCCCCCTCTCTTGATTTCCCTCAACCTGTTCTCTGCTCTCACTACAGATCACAATGTCATCTGCAAACATCATGGTCCATGGAGATTCCCGTCTAACCTCATATGTCAGCCTGTCCATCACCACTGTAAACAAGAGGGGGCTCAGAGCTGATCGCTGATGGAGTACCACCTCCACCTTGAACTTCTCTGTTACTCCAATAGCACACCTCCCGACTGTCTCACAGTTAGCACACGTGTCCTGCACCAGTCAAACATACTTCTCTGTTATTCTAGACTTCCCCATACAGTATCAGAGTTCCTCTCTTGGCACCCTGTCATATGCTTTTTCTAGATCTACAAAAACGCAATGCGGCTCCCTACGGCCTTCTCTGTACTTCTCTATCAACATTCTCAAAGTAAATACTGCATCTGTAGTTCTCTTTCATGGTCTGAAGCCATACTGCTGTTCACAAATGTTGATTTCTGCTCTCAGTATAGTTTCCACTACTCTTTCCCATAACCTCATTGTATGGTGCATCAACTTTATCCCTCTATAGTTGCCACAATTCTGCACATCCCTCTTATTCTTAAAATTGGGCACCACATGTAAAATACTCTCAGTCTACAACAAGATATCTATACAGGGATAAGAATCTTTAAAAACAAATGCAAGAATAATGCTCAACTTATTATTTTGATGTATTTTTCCGCAAATTAATTTTTCTAAGCAAACAATGTGCAATGTCTTCATAGGCATTTGTGCTTAGTTTCTGATGTACACCCTGTGAGCTGATCAATAAATGGCATGATACTGTAATCTTTGTAGTCTTCTCAACAAAAGCTATACAAAAGTATTCTTGAACTGCAAAACATAATTTTTGGGTATATATTTGAGTCAGGTCCTGAAAATTGCTAGAGTAAAAAAAAACAACTAACAAACATACTGGAATATCACAGGTCTATCACACTAACCAGGAAAGGGTTGTTAGAGACTATAGGTCCAGCCATCCTCTGCCCAAAAGGAGTTACAACTGGCTTTGCTGGGCCAAAAGCTAGAAATCCACCACCTAAAAAACATACATTTAAAGGATAACTGATTAATTCATTCTGAGTGAATTTGTTAAAGGAGTAAATTTCAGGTATTTACATGAGAAGCAGTTCAATTATTTGAACTGTCAAATGGAACAAAATGTATATTGGAAGGTGAAGGAACAACAGATGCTTACCGTTCGGTTGCTGAGGATAAACTGCAGGCTGAGAGAAGGGCACCTGGCCAGGAAAGGTTTGCTGAAATGTTCCACTAAAACTGGTTGGGAGGTTGTAGGCTCCAGAATTTCCAAATCCAGCAGGCATACTCATAGAGCCTGTGCCGAAGGTGGCTACAACATAGTAGGACAATGGTTGATTAAAAACAAACGGGCCAGAAAAAGATGCTCTTCTTCATTCTTAAAAATTACAATTTTAAACAGACTGGATCTGATGATGGCCATTTACT
Source organism: Fistularia commersonii (assembly GCF_037954325.1). NCBI lineage: Eukaryota > Metazoa > Chordata > Actinopteri > Syngnathiformes > Fistulariidae > Fistularia > Fistularia commersonii. The sequence continues at coordinate 7,132,031 of NC_141301.1, forward strand.
ACAAATAACAAGAAACAAGGGAAACAACTAAAAATGTTGGTCACGGACTGGGCAATGTGAGAACAAGATATTGTATTTCAGAACCTTTCAATACTTGGTTGTACAGAGATATCACATGTAAAGTATTTTATGTACCAACACAGTCTTTTTTTCTCTAGTTACATGGTTTAAAATCTATTTTATTTAAGTGTTTGATTTTTGGATGTAGTAAGGGAGGATATGAAGGTAGTTGGTGTGAGAGAGGAAGATACAGAGAATAGGGTTAGATGGAGAAAGTTGACTCGCTGTGGCGACCCCTAACAGGAAAAGCCGAAAGAAGAAGTTTGAGAACATTTTTTGCAAGTAGCTTAACAGGTTGGAGCATCAAATATCACTATTATCTATATCTATTATCTATAGTTAGCCCCTTCATTTATACCCCTTCATTGTATAACCCCCCCCATAGTCATCAACCCCTTCATCTATATAGATGAAGTCATCAACCCCTTCATCTATATAGATGAAGGGGTTGATGACTATGGGGGGGCTATACAATTGGTGTCTAATATTAAGAACCTTCCTTGCTAATTTTTCAAGACTTTATTTTCAAATAATGCTGGTTATATCCCATCAGGTAATTTTCCCCACCATTTCTTTCATTTGAAAAAATAAAAAAAAATTACAAAGAAATGAACTAAAGGTATCTTATTCTATATAATTGAGGGAAGATTCTCTATGACTACTTCGCTCAACTGACTAAATTATTTAAATTTTTAGCTTTTCTGCCAAAAAATATTAAATTAATAGCCACTGCTTAACTTGAAGACATACATTGGGGTAAAAAAGTATTTAGTCAGCCACCAATTATGCAAGTTCTCCCACTTAAAAAGATGAGAGAGGCCTGAAATTTTCAACATAGGTACACTTCAACTATGAGACAGAATGAGAAAATAAAATCCAGAAAATCACAGTCTGATTTTCTTTGTGGCATACTGCAGTGAAATGTGTGCTATGACACAATTGTGACAGTGTAATCAGACACATACCAATTTCAAAAGAATCCCTTAAAATGACTTCTGACAAGCAACTGGTTTGTAGTATTGGACACTTTGGTTGGGATTTTTTTTTACGGAGCATCTAAGCTGGTTTGCCACATGTGATGTGCAAAGAAGTGTAAATATATAATTAATTTGTCAACAGCAATGTGAAATCCCTCCAATTTGAAACAAGGCTTTAATCTGCTACTGAATTACAAGTGATAAGGCTCTGTAAAACATACAAACAAACCTGCTGCTGCCATAGTTGTTGGTCTGTTACTTTGAAATGGGTTATTAGATGCTCCTGCTGGGGTGACAGCCGCGTCTACAAATGGATTAGTTGACTGAGCTGTTAGGAAGAGGTGTGAAGTTAGCAATTGATAAAATGCATGGGAAAGCAATTTGAAAGCAAATGCATTCAATAATATGGATTTTACCTGTTTTACTGACTAAAGTTTAAAGTCAATGATTTCCTGCAATCCCGTTACAAATTATATTCACTCAGAATTTTGAATGATCTTTGCAACAGTTGTGATACCTTATGTAATTACTCAAATCTATGTGTAAAATAGCTCCTAATGACAACTTAGGAGCTATTTTACACATATTCCTGCACTCAATTCTCTACTGAGCCAAAATTATAAATACCGGTAAGTTTAATGGACCTCCTGACAACCAAGCACTTATTAGAGAAATTAATTTATTAATTTCTATTAAGTTACTCACCCTTGATTTGTAGTTTTTATTTTATCTGCATAGCTCTCAATGTTGGAAAAATGCCCGCACCAAGTACATGTGTGTCTACAAGTGTGTCTGCTACATTACTGTGTGCATGACGGGTTGTGAATCAGTAGACATGAAGGGTTGTACTGTAATTTCCAGTGCCTTAACACTCAACTGGTGGACCCTTAAATGTAACAGAGACATAAAGTCTACTTATATGTTCTTAGTATCCAAATCATACCATGAAAATGTCCACAACGATATCATAAGACACTTACAAAAGGTACAGAAGCTCGTGAAAAGGGAACACTAACATTTGGTACAAATAGTTACCGACTAAGTTTGTGGCAAACCTTTTACTGAAAGCTATCAAAAATCGTTTCAAACATGAAACTTCGTTACGAAGAAAGAACAATTACTTCAAGGTTCACTCACCCCCAAAACCTTGAGACATGTCAGGCAGGGCTTGCTGTACTTGGGCTGTTGGCATACTGGTCTCTGTGTCAAACCTACTCCTGCAGTGAGAGTTGAGCATGGAAACCAGATAAACAATGTCAAAGACTACTAGACAACCTCATAAGTTAAAATGGGGACATGTTAGGAATGTTGCTCAACATTTTTTTCAGAAAAAGTAACAGAGCTATAACAGAATTCAAACTGTATTCAGGCTTACTGTTTAAAATCCCCCCTCAGTGAGCTGCTACCTTACCGTGATGGAGGGGTTTGCATGTCCGAGTGATCCTGGGAGCTATGTTGTCGGGGGGCTTTATGCCCCTGGGAGGGTCACCCAAGGCAAACAGGTCCCAGGTGAGGGACCAGACAGAGTGTGGCTCAGAATCCGATCTGATCCGATTTTTTTGTGAGACACATGATTTTTTTTGTTTGTGTGCCTTTTATTTTCAGTAATAATTCTGGCTGGTCAGGGAATATTCATTACCTCTTTTATCCATGACATAGTTTGACATTTACTATGGAATGCTTGCTGTTTTAATGTCTCACCCTTGTAAAGTGCTTGTGGTGTTGTAAACACTGGTGGAAGGGACTGGGGGGCCAAAGACAGGATCAAGCTCAGCTAAAGCTGCATAGCGGTCCCCTCCTGGCACTGATTGCTTATTCTGAGGCAAACTCCCCATTCCAGGTGTAGTAGATCTCGCTCCACCAGGAACACCAGCTTCTTGAACAGACGCACAGAACAAAAGAAAAGCCAAGTTTATATTAATATTATTTGGGGAAACAGGCCAAGATAAAAGTTTATTCAGATTTTAAAGTCAGATGCAACAGATCCGGAGGCAGTCAACCTAGTAAGAATAATGAGAAATGAATGATCAATCATAAGAAAGTTGCATTTACCTAGCATCAAGGGATAGCGTGTTGTACAGCAGGGAAAAAACAGTCACTAATCGAAGTTCAAATCACCAGTCCAATAAAACCAGTAGAGTAGTTCAATTTTGAGTCTTGAATGTCACATTTCACACCATGTGACTTTAAAGCTCTATATGATTTTAATAAAACACCCTGTGCAATAGAGGTCCTTGTAAGGGTTGGTTCAAAAGCACAGAGGCTATGGATCCAGGGAAAAACCAAAGTATGGGCACCTCAAAATGCAACCAAACTGAGGCCTAGCCAAAAATCATGGACTGCAAGAAAATGTAACGGGCCCCAACTTTGGAATAATACTTGTAATAAGTTGCTTGTATGCACTGATTACCTGAATCTCGATACTTGAGATCTATGAGACTAGGCTAGGCAGGAGATGTTTACCTTGCTCTGTTTTGGCAGAGCTAAACATGTTATCCAGGTCAGCGAGGGCTGCGTATATATCAGCATGGACACTAGAACTCTGTACAGCATCTCTGCCAGCTCCTGTGGAGTTACTCTGGTAGGAGGAACTGAAGGATCCAAAGTCAGCGCTACACGATTTGGGGAAGTTGTCAAAATTTGCAAAACTGGCATTTGTCATCCCCCCTGAGGTGCTACCTGCATGAAAGAGAGATTACAATACAAAGTCAAAGTGGGACATTTATTGTTAGTTTTAGGAAACATAAAGCAGGGACGACAGGTAGAAAAGCTGCGTGACTGGTAAAGTTGGTGGTGGAGTAAGGCTCTAGATGGAGGTGGGGGGGAGAGGGGGCACAAATACGTTTCTTTGGCGATACAGTATGCTGTCATTAGTCATTAGTCAATCAACCTTGAGAAAGTAGATGATAGCACATGTTACAGTATAGAGAAATGACTCATAGAACTGCAAGTTTCAATGAAACGTTTGTAGAAAAAAAAACTCATGAAAATACACTGAAACACTGCAGGCTCAGAGAAAACTATTTGCCCAACAAATTTGAGGAAAGGCTTAAGGGACCAAAAGACTTTTAGATTTGGTGTCGGAACTTGTTAGAGAAGATGAAGACACTCTACATATCATTCATTACAAGCATAAGTGTAATGCTATTAAATAACCAAAATCTGAGGTGCACAGAGATTTTAACATCTAAACAATGTTATCTTTTAATGGTTTATTATTGTTCTAAAACAGAAAGTTAACAAAGCCAAGATTTTAATACTAAAATTTCAGGTCTCCCTGACTTTTTCCTAAATTTAAAGTCACTTCTTTCTCGAAATGATTCACCCTCAATTTGCCCCAGACTTTGTATCAAGTTAATAGTCAGTATAAAATTGGGTTAAAATTAGTGTTAATATGGCACTATTTTTTGCAACCTTATTATCTGCCAAATAAAGATATCTACATCATTGGCAGGTCGTTTTACTTAGATGGGCTGCACCCCGTCAAACTGCACTGACAAGCACACACATGCAGACATGATGCTCACACTTGAGACAAGGAAGGGCAACAATGACTATAAAATATAATCAGCTACGGGAATGAAATCTGTCAGGATGGAGCGTTAACAGTGACTTACTGTGCATACTCTGGTGAGGAATAGTAGTTGGAAAATCATTCGTACTATGGCTGGATGAGAGGACATTGTATTCTGACAAACAAATAGAAACACAGGGAAATGGAGAGATGCAATAAAAAGAAATGTAAAATAAGGTAATGAAAAAAACAAACAAAAAAATACAACTAAGTCACATTGAAGAATATCAAATTGAAGAACAGCATTAAAAAAACCTGATGATAGAATGAATAACTATGGTCAGGACAGACATCCCGAGAAAGGGATTATTGTTCTAAAGCTCTGGGATATAATATTATATCTTAGTTATGTTATTATTTGTCAAGCCACTGCTATCAAAACATCAATATCCCAACAATCTATGTAACTCTCCAGCAGAGGTCACAATATTCAAAGGAGACGGTAAGTGTTAATCTTTGAAACTAATTGTGGTTTGAGGTCACTGAACAAGTATTCAGGTTAGAAGAAAGACAATTATTGATAAGCCAATGCACTGGGTATGAAAGATGTATTGGCACTGACTGTTTGAAAAGGGACTCAGGAATAGCATAATTTAGGACAGGTAAGATGAATTTATATGCAATTTAATCATGTTCCGACAGGGAAAGCATAACAAGTTAAGTGACTGAGAATTAGACCAAAACATCACAATATAAGTGGATATACCAACTGCTCCTGGTTCATCCATGATGGATAAAATGCAGAGAATAATTTCCTAAAAGAAATTAATACAGTATTTAAATTGTATGTGTCAAAATAATAACACTAATAGAATCAAATATTATTGGAAAAAAAAATCTAATTTTTCTTTTACCTGAGCCAGCTTAAGTTTTTAATTTCATGAAAAACATAAACTTGAGTACATAGTTGGGCTGATGTAACAGACTGCTCTATGACAATGGGATGGATTGACACAGAGCTATAAGTTAATCAACACCTTGGGTAACTCAGAGGAACAAAAATAATGACTTGACTGTAAAGCCAACCGAAAGATTGCCACAGACTAAGCAAATATTTGACATGTACTATTTGTCTGATTAAGGGAACTTACACTACCTGTATTTGAGGGCTGGATAGGTGCCTTGGGCACTGAGGAAAAACCACCTGATGACGCAGAAGTGTTTCCAAATGCGTTAAAATTAGCAAAGCCTTCATTTGCATCAGCATTCTGTACTGCTGGACGTGATGTAAGGATGATGTTCAGACAGGCAGATAAACAAGAGAGACAATGAGATGATAAGGAGCTTTTAGAACATAGAGAACATGTATGAAAAGATAAAATAAAATGCAGATATATATACCGGCATATAGATAATGTCCTAAATATGAAATTATAATGAAGATGTTATTTCCCTATATAATAGCTAATTTCAAGCACGGGATAATGTCCTATAGTCACTTTGATATATATTTATATTGTACAACAAAACATGTATTGCCTCAAGTTGGGGTGTCCCACATCAGTTAAATAACAATTATGCTCACGTTGCTATTGAGAAGGGGAAATTTTCACTTAAGTCACTGCTTTACTGTCTTGATTGTCCTTTAAAGAGAGCATTAATTCTCCATGGGAGGCCAGCACTAACAAGCCTGTGCTTCAGTAGTAATAGTATCGTTTGAGGTGCGTTTTTCCCCTCGCACCTTAATTACTATTCTATTACATTCTGTAGCAAAAGAAGTGCATAGAAGCTACCATTTAGACCTTGCATGATGATATTTGGCCTTTTTTAAGAGTTTAATTACAATTTGTAATCTGCCAGAATGAAAGTTTTTTTTTCAGTTTAAACATTAAAGATGAGTGTAATTAACCAACAAATAGAATGATCATCCCCACATAAGAAATTAAAAATCCATTACATTATTTTCAGGAACATGCTGAATTTCCTTGCAGTTAGAAACATGTCATTAAAGAAAAAAGGAAACCAGTGTAAAACCATTTGAATCTTTTTGCCAAAGTTCATGAGCTATAATCACAAATTCATTATTATTATCATTTTTTTATAACGGCCATTTTCTCCCTTACTTGTGTGGCTGTTGAACTGTGCAAAGTTGGAAAAACTGGAGCATGTGTCTGCATTCATGTTGGTCGGGACAGCAAAGATGTCTCCACCAAGGTCACTGAGAAGATCAAACTTTTTTTCATGGAACTGCAGCTGACTGGTTTTTCCATGGCGAACCACTGGGGACTGACAGGGTTTAAAAACCAACATGGATCTGTAGATTAATTGGCAGACAAACATGTGTATGCATAAGACACAAAACTACGCTAACTTTGTTCTTGCTCTTGCCTTGCCATGCCTTGATGAATGTAATATGATATGATTTAATGCAATAACTCATACCTTTTGATGATCGGTTTTTCATTAGTTTATCTCAGAGACGTATTAAATTGTATGATTTCTGGTACTACTGAAAGCTATTGGGGTGTAATAAAATTCACATTCCCAGACACAGTAGCAGGATGAAACATCACATTCTTAATGAAGGGAGCTTTTTTGTCGGGCTGCTGTATTATAAACCATAAATTTGTCTGACATGCATCAAACAATTTGGCAAGTGAGTGTTTAAACTGATTAAAAATAATGGAGTTTAGGGATCTATGCGCTGCTAATTTGGAAGAGCTCAAACCTAAAGGGCAGGGCACTGACCATAAACAATTCACACTTTTAGGAAGTATAAATATATTAACATTTCAAAAATCTTACCTGATTAGGTGGCGTGCTCTTGTTCAGGTGTAAGGAGGGGACTGACTCCCCCAGGAGGGATTTGAGAGGTCTAACTTCAGGGGTGCTGCTGGTACTACTGTTTGATGAACCAGAGATGGAAGCATGGACTGATGCTACTACCTTTGCTTGCTCTGGAGGTACATACCTAGGAAAAAGAAAAAAACAGGTCTTTGTACAGCATTGGCAAAATGCATTCTGGGACAAATACAGTATCGTCTTCATCTCCTTTCAGCCTTTCCCTTCAGGGGTCGCCGAATCAACTTTCTCCATCTAACCCCATTTTCTGTATCCTTCTCTCACACCAACTATCTTCATATCCTCTCTCACTACTTCCACAACTCTTCTCTTTGGTCTTCCTCAAGACCTCCTGCCTGGCAGCTCCAATTCCAGTATTCATCTACCAAGATATTAACTATACCTCCTCTGTACATGACTGCACCATCTCAGTCAGGCTTCTCTGACCTTCTCTCCAAAACATCTAACATGTGCTGTTCCTCTGATAGACTCATTCCTGATCCTATCCATCCTGGTCACTCCCAAAGAGAACCCCAACATCTTCATCTCTGTGACCTCTAGCTCTGCCTCCTGTCTTTTGGTCATTGTAACTGTTTCTAGTTCATACAGAATTGCTGGTCTCAACACTGTCTTGTACACCTTTCCTTTCATTATGGCCTATAGTCTTCTATCACATGTAAAGCTGACACTTTTCTCCATCCATTCTAACCTGCATGAACCCGTCTCTTTACAGCTTTTCCAAACTCTCCACTGCTCTGGACTGTTGACCCCAAGTAACTGAAATCCTCCAACTTCCTGATCTCCACTTCCTGGAAGCCTCACCGTTGCACCTGAGTTCCTCTCATTCACACACATATACTCTGTCTTGCTGCGACTAACTTCCTTTCCAGCACATACCTCCACCTCTCTAGTTTTTCCTCAACCTGTTCTCTGCTCTCACTACAGATCACAATGCCATCTGCAAACTTCATGGTCCATGGAGATTCCTGTCTAACCTCATCCATCAGCCTGTCCATCAAAACGACAAACAAAAAGGGGCTCAGAGCTGATCCCTGATGGGAGTTCCATCTCCACCTTGAACTTCTCTGTTACCCCTACAGCACACGGCACTACTGTCACACAGCTAGCACCCATGTCCTGTACCAGTCTAACATACAGTAGCCTAGTGTCCATTGGTTCCTTGTAGGTCATCGGTACCAATGGCGGTCGTTGTTAAACCGGGCCTCGAACATTCCAGTTTGATCTGGTTATTGTGGTTGAATCGCATGTTTGGGTTTGGCAAAAGTTTTACGCCGGATGCCCTTCCTGACGCAGCCCTCGGCATTTATCCTAGCTTGGGACCAGTCCAGGAAGACACTGCTCCGTGTCCCCTCGAGGCCTGCTCGGGGAGACACTGACCAGTGCTGCCTTGACGCTGCATTTCTGGTATATATTACTGCAATGACCTAAAACCATTTTTTCTTGTTCCTACATCTTATAAGGGGGTATTGTATTACCTCATTAGATGTCAGGAGAACTCTTGTAAGGGTCCTTAGATTAGCTTGGTTTGCTGATGCCATGCGAAATATGTTAAAACCATGACACTCATGCCAAAGACTTTTAGAAATTAATATGCTTTCTATCGACTTCGCTTTCATACCTCATAATGTGTTCGACAAACTTTGTGGGGCAGGTTGGCCAAGGAATATTACCCACGAGGAGCAGATCATTTGTGGTGGGTAGGCTATGGTACCTCAACACCCCTTAAGCCTTGTAGACACACTATACATTGTGAACATGGTTTGGCCAAGCATAATTACACTACAAGTGAATGGCTGAGCCATACTTTTCACAATGATATATGAGAAGAGTGAGAATCAAGAAAAATGATAAAGCAAAAGTAGCTACTGTCAACATATACTTGATCATCTAACTTTATCCAAAGAGACAATAAAAATGCAAAACACTTAAATTAAACATTACAATATTATACGTGCTGTATACATGGGGAGAGAATGTATAAGGACATTCATTGTCCCTGATTCTGATGACTATCTGGTGAAGCAATAATGTACCATATACATTTGCAAAATTTTGCTGTTGACCACAACCTGTTTATTTAAACAGATGTAAGATTCACAAAACCAATTTTGTGTGTCAAATGAAAAAGTAGGTTTAACAAGGAACTGTCATATCAGGACATGAAGCTGATTCTACACGTTGGTCAGAAAAAAGGATTGAAGGCACCGTGCTACCTGCTTAGATGAATATGAATTATGTCTTTAATTGTGCAGTAATTCACGCTTCATTGTTTCCCCAAAACATACTGTCAATATACTTTTTTCAGTATCCTAGGTCAATTAATGTTATGCTCTATTGTTTTTATCAGCTGACCTTGATTCCTTAGACTTCTATTGATTAATTTAATGTCTTGCTTCATAAACCATTAGTGTGCTAGAGAAGTGATTTTATTTGTTTTGAAGATTTGAAGTGTTTATTGTCATATTCAGTGTAAGAAAAAAATGCTTCCTTGTAAAATTTTTAGAATTACTTTGTTGTTCACAGTCTGCCAAACAGTATATCAAAGTGTTATAGGGGAGACATAGGTAGCTTGATCTATGACCATAAATTTCCTGGACCAAACAATAATTTGCGCCGATCTTGATATTTATTGTTGAAAATTAATTCACTTGTCATCATACAAAATCCGACAACATCTTACATCACTGGTTTAAAACACAATCTGTAATTTGATGTTAAAAAAAAAAAAAAAAGTTGTTTTTGCTTCTTTTTGATATTGACAACAAGAAAGTTAGGAAAGTTCTTGAAACAGAAGCTATGTGTATGATTTCTTAAATTTATATGAGCTACTACTAAGGTGTTATGTCATCGAGAGAAATGGTAATTATCACCTTTTAGCATGTTTTCTTCTGACATTTTGGGCATAGAAAGTGTTTATGCAAAACATTAATTACTGTTAGTAATGATGAAATTTCAACTTATCAAAACACTTTTGGCTTATCTAATATTATAAAAAACAGCTTGTCATCAGTTTTTGAAAGATAAGATATACAATTCACAAGAACCAAGAAAGAATGCCCCCTCTGTGAGCTGCCACCTTACCATGGTAGAGGTGCGCGTCCCAATGATCCTGGGAGCTATGTTGTCGGGGGCTTTATGCCCCTGGAAGGGTCACCCAAGGGAAACAAGTCCTAGGGGAGGGACCAGACGAAGTGGGGCTCAGAAGACCCTCATGGGGAAGACAATCATTGGACCCAGTTTTACCTTGCTGGCCATCTCCCTGGAGAAAGGCTCGGTGGCGAGCGGCTGGTTGCCAGGTCTTCACCAATGGGGTATTTAGCCCGAAGGAACAACATGGGAAGAGAAGTCTATTCCGGATGATTCAGTCTGTTCAGGAGAAGAGGGTCCACCGGGTCGTTGAACCTCGGCTCCAGGAGGAGCAGTGTGGTTTTCTTCCTGGTCATGGAACAGTGGACCAGCTCTAAGCCCTCGGCAGGGTCCTCAAGGGAGCATGGGGATCTGCCCAACCAGTCTACATGCGTTTTGTGGACCTGGAAAAGGCATTTGACCATGTCCAACGGGCAATCCTGTGTGGGGTGCTCTGGAATGTGGCGTACTGAACCCCGTCATACGGGTGGTTCGGTCCCTGTATGATCGGTGTCTGAGCTTGGTCAGCATTGCTGGTTGTAAGTTGGACCCGTTTCCGGTGGTAGTTGGACTCCGCCAGGGATGCCCTTTGTCACTGGTTCTGTTCATAACCTTTATGGACAGAGTTTCTAGGCGTAGCCAGGGTATCAAGAGAATCTGGTTTGGTAGCTGCAAGAATGAGTGATTAGGTTCTGTTGGCTTCATCAGGCCATGATTTACAGCTCTCACTGGAAAAGTTTGCGGCCAGGCTGAGGATCAACACCTCAAATTACTGGAAACTGGAAATGGGTGGAATGGCCACTCCAGGTCGGGGAAGAAGATCTGCCCCAAGTGGAGGAGTTCAAGTATCTCGGGGTCTTGTTCACGGGTGAAGGAAGGATGGAGTGGGAGATCGACAGGCGAACTGGTTTGGTGTCTGCAGCGCTGCAAACTCTATGCCTGTCTGTCATGGTCAAGAGAGAGCTGAGCCAAAATTTACCGGTCAATCTAAGTTCCCATCCTCACCTATGGTCACAAGCTGTGGGTAGTGACCGAAAGAGATTGTGGATACAAGCGGCTGAAATTAGTTTCCTCTGCTAGGTGGCTGGACTATCCCTTCCAGATAAGGTGAGAAGTCCGGCCATCCGAGGGGAGCTCGGAGTAGAGCCGCTGCTCCTCAGCATAGAGAGAAGCCAGATGAGGTGGCTCAGGCATCTAGTCAGGATGCCTCCTGGACACCCTCCCAGGGGAGGTATTCTGGGCATGTTGATCTGGGAGGTGACCACGGGGAAGACCCAGGACACGCTGGAGAGACGCTGTCTCCAGGCTGGCCTGGAAAGGAAGCTCCTCCCCCAGAGGAGCTGGACCATGTGGCGCGGGAGAGGGAGGCCTGGGCCTTGCTGCTCCGGCTGCTGCCCTTGTGACCCCACTTCAGAAAAGCAGGGGAAGATGGAAGGATGGATATACCCAAGAAAGAAGGTAAAAATGGTCTTGACTATGTATGATATATAGATAACTTTCACGTTCTCTTTGTACAAATGATTCCCCATTGGTTGCAACTTCTGCCAACATTACCAGGGCTATGTAGTAGGTTTTGGAACACACAGACAAAACAATCCCTCAGGCCAGAGCTATAGGTGTACTGAGGGAAATAAAGAAAAAGAGAGCTTTTATATTGTATGCTATTGATATAACTCATTTACCATCTCCTCTTCTCATATTTATCTTGAAGAAACTCCTTGACCTTCTGTGGTTCTCTGAAGTCTGGAACCGAAGATGTTTTGTTATCATAAAGCCCAAGCCAGATCTGTTTACATACCTGAAACAGAGATGCAGGATAAGTGACTTGTGATTGGTCCATCTTTTTCCAAACAAACATAAACAAAACTATAGAAGCATCTTAGGTGACAATACATGGAGCCAAGATAGAATGGGAAAAAAATATTTTACAATTTACATTCAAATGGTCAAATGACCTTTATTACAATCATAACAATAGAATTAATTCTGCTGCATATTTTGGAAAACACAACCTTCAACAAAGTACAAAATAAAGATCATGTCACTTCATGCCAATATCAGTGACAACAGGCAAGGGTCAAAAAGAAATTACAGATGCAATACATTATCCACAGGCTAATTTGCACGTGAGGCAACTGCTGTCATGCTAAAATCAAGCAAAGTTTCACAGTTGTCCAAACTTCCTTTTTTTTTTTTTTCTCTCAAAGTACTTGATTAATCTTGCAAAGGCAGATTTATTTTGACTGAATGCGAGGCATTTAACATTAATTGATTAGGCTGGACACTATATCTGTACACTGGCCTCGGAACGCCTTGGGATCCCCCCGGAAGAGCTGGGCCAAGTAGCCAGGGAAAGAGAAGTCTGTGCCTCTGGTGTGGCTGTTGTCCAATCCATTTTCTGCAGATGTGGTGGACATATACCCTATTGTCTGTGGAGGTTCTCAGTCATCCAGGTCATGGTGAATTCTCAAAATCTTCTTGTCTTGGCAACTGGACTTGAGTTTCTTCACTTGAAGACATTTCACCCCTCATCTGAGAGGTTTTTGAGTTCTAATGACCTATGGGAAGTTTCCGAATATAACTGCCAGGGATTTTGGCGGGTTTAGGTTATGAACCATAATGGACCATAATCTTTCCTACCCTCTGCCCAAGATCTAATCACACATCAGCAACATCACCTGGACTTCATTCTTTTGCCTTCAAAACATCATCTGTCTTACCACCTCACTGCCATTCCACCACACAAAAACTCATTCACACCTTCATAACCTCCATACTTGACAACTGAAATAGCTACAGTTAGGCCTAGAAATATTTGGACAGTGACACAATCTTCATGATTTGGGCTCTGCATGCCACCACATTGGATTTGAAATGAAACAACTACAACGGAATTGAAGTGCAGACTTTAAGGTTTAATTCAAGGGGTTGAACAAATATATGATTTAACATGCTGGAATTGTAGCCATTTTTATACAAATGCTCCTCCTTTCAGGGTTCCAATATTTTGTTCAATCCTCTGCAGGCAATGACTGCCTGAAGTCTGGAACCCATTGACATCACCAAACACTGGGTTCCTTCCTTTGTGATGCTTTGCCAGGCCTTTACTGCAGCTGCCTTCAGTTGTTGGTTGTTTGTGGGTGCCTTACATTTTGTCTTGAGCAAGTGAAATGCGTGCTCAAGTGGGTTGAGATATGGTGAGTGACTCAGCCATTGCAGAATATTCTATTTCTGTGCCTTAAAAAAACTCCTGGGTTGCTTTTGCAGTATGTTTTGAATCATTGTCCATCTGTACTGTGAAGCGCTGTCCGATCAACTTCGCTGCATTTGCTTTTTGCAGTATGTTTTGAATCATTGTCCATCTGTACTGTGAAGCGCTGTCCGATCAACTTCGCTGCATTTGGCTAAATCTGAGCAGAAAGTATATCCCTGTACACTTCAGAATTCATCCAGCTGCTTCTGTCTTCTGCCACATCGTCAGTAAACACAAGTGTGCTTCTGAGTCAATTATCCAATTACTTTTGGTCCCTTGAAAAAAAAGGCGGTTACGTGTTAAAGAGCTGTACTTCCTAAACCCTTGCTCCAATCTGGATGTGAATACTATCAAATTACAGCTGAGAGGCTATACTTTAAGCCCATATTGATTATATAATTTTATCCTGAATATGTTTTTGTAAACGGCTAAAATAACAAAACTTGTGTCACTGTCCAAATATTTCTGGGCCTAACCGTATGACCTTCCCTGTATGAGACCTCCCAAAACTACAATATTTACAAGAATCAGCTGGCTGGTTACACACCAAAGCCCACTACTGAGACCACATAACCCCTATTTTCCAACAGCTCCACGGGCTGGCTGTCAAATATCATATATGGTGCAAACTTCCGCTTTCCACTGCCATTCCCCTACCCATCGTTTCTGATCAGACAACTTAAACTCCTTAACCCTCATCACCAAACCAAGCATCAAACCTTGAGGACCAAGCCTTGGCAGCAGCTGCCCTAAATCCCCCTGCCACCACACATCATGTGCTCAGACTGTTTACTGACCTTCAAAACACTACTCAAAACCTTAACAGGCTTTTCCATGTTTTTCTAGTTTGTTTTCCTAATTTATTTTATCAGATATTTTTTTAACTTTTGCTACATTTTAAAGTGTCTGAGTGTTCTAAAAAGTGTTACAGAAATCTGATTCGCATTTGGTAATATTGTATTAGTATTTGCAGCTTTACAATTTACTATTGTCTAATATGCCCTTCATCGCAGTTTCTGAAGAATTCCAACAACCTTGAATAGAATTATCATATATTTGCTAACTTTTTGAAGAATGGAAGAAGTGATTGCAGCAATTATGATGGGCAAAGACAACCTAATACTCATAGTTTGAAGGCAAAACATACCAAAGAAGAGAGAAAGTTGATTGCAACCATAGATGACCCTAGCAAAAGTGTAAGTAGCCTACCTCATTGCCATGTTTCTGTAGAAAGTCAATTTCCTGTTGTGTGAAGTTTGTCATGGAGATGGACTTGACTCTGTTGGGTGGATTTAGTCCTCGACTGTAGGGGGAGAAATGTGAACAAATATCAGGTGAAATTTGAGGGATTCTGTGCAAGGAAATATCCTCTTATCCTTGCTCATCTGAAAAGGTCAGTGAAATGCCATACTAGGAAAAAGTGATTTAACCAATTTAAGATGTTCAGTAGGGAAACAGCGAACAACAACAAAGATTTTCAAGGTGGATGCAATAAAAACATGGCTGATGATCCACCTTTTAAAATGTCTGTGGCTTCTCAGTCATCCAGGCCATGGTGAATTATTGCCAAAATCATATTGTTGTCGCAACTGGACTTGAATTTCTTCACTTGAAGACATTTCGACCTTCATCTGAGAGGCCTTTTCAGTTTTTCACTGGACTGAAGAAGCCTCTCGGATGAGGGCTGAACCATCTTGAAGTGAAGAAATTCAAGTCCAGTTGCTTCAACAACAACATTTCTACAAGAATTGACCTTTGAGCATATTTTGTGAGTTCACACCTGACTAGATCAATTTATTCAAATATAGGCACAAGTCCAATGTGGGAATTTTACATGTCAATAATTCAAAAGATATAGCAAAGCAAAGACTTTTCAATACCAAGCATTAATACATAAGAGTTATGCATTTCAGTGTATACAGTGTAATAACCTATCAATTTCTCCTCGCATGTCCCCTCCTGGGTTAAAAATAGTCACACTCCACTCTCCCATTAATAGATATGGATGACAGATAAAAGCTCTTGTGATTCTGTGTCCTTGAAGTGTTTGGTTAATATCACACCATCTTCTTTGGTGCATGATGCAACCAAATAACACCTCAAACAAAATTGTGCATGTGCCCTGATAAGGAAAAAAGGGAGAAAAACGGTATTCAGGAAATTGGTAAACTCTCCAAAACTGTTATGATTGCGCTAAGGCTATATAGTAAATGTACAAGTGAGCTCTCTTTAAATGAACCTTCCATGATAGAAAAATACAATTAGTACACACAAGCATTGATGAGTGGGTCAAAAGCCATGCTATAAACAGTCAAGATTAAAAATATCATGTTCACTAATGGGGTATATGTGAAAAAATCCATTCTAAGGCTTATATACTGCATGAGCTCCCACTGAGTATGTGACAGTTTTAATCTTGCAATCACATAATAGTGATATTATAGTGCTGCTTTCAAGGATATGAAGGTAGTTGGTGTGAGAGACTATGGAGGATACGGAGAATAGGGTTAGATGGAGAAAGTTGATTCCCTGTGGCGACCCCTGACAGGAAAAGCCGAAAGAAGAAGAAGAAGATGATTTACAATACATTTAATTATACAGGTCAAATGAAAAAATTCTTGGCATGTTTGGCAACAATAGACAAATGTCTTTTTTTAGGACTATAACAGAAAAGAGTCTGGATGGCAGACAACTGACTGGCCTGAGATGCAACCACCTTGTGGTTTCAAAGTGCATTGCACTTGATTACATTCACACACAAATTCACACACAGAAGGCGGCATAACTGCTACGAAAGGCGTTAACAGACTATCTGGGGCAAATAGGGGTTTTGTGTCTTGCTCAAGGACATTATGGCACGCAAACATGAGGAACAAGGAATTTAACAACCAACATTCTGGTTGGAGGGACACCATGACACTGAGCCACAGCTGTCAATAACAAATCACTTTATTCGCCAATGTAATGGTCGCGTGTTTGTTAAAATTCAACTTAAACACACCAAGGCTGCTTCCTACCATACGTAATTCTTCAAAAGTGGCATTGTCAGTAGAATTTCTCCAGGAAAGAACAGTAATTTCATAAGAAACTTGTTTACAGAGTGGAGTCAAACTCCACCCATCAAACAGTCACAAGTATGCAGGAGATGCATGTTTAGTACATTATCATTGTACCTCTGGGGTAAACCATAGACAAGTAAACACTCTCTGTAGCCAAAACTATATATGCAAATAAAAATTGGGGAAAAAAAAAATTATATATGATGAAAGATGGAAGATAGACAGACAGATATTCAAAAATCCTACCACCATTACTGCTGTAATGTCTGTTAACCAGTCAAAGGCACTTATTAAAAAAAATTAAAAAACTGCACTTTGAACCAATAAACAAGTGAGCTGGCATGAGGATCCAAAAATTACACTATAATGTCCCACTGGAGTTGCAGAATTTGCAGCACTTATAGGACAAATGTTCTATCTTCCAGAGAATGTATCTTGTTTGTTTTAATGTCATTCTTTCAAAATGGTATAAAGGACTGTAATTGTTAACATGGATTCAAAATGTTTCAAGAACAACATTCCAAACTTGTCATGGGGAAAAAGAAAAAGGATGCACAGAGATACAGTAAATGCAGCACGCTTAATCATTAGATGGATTATGCTGTGCTGCATATAATGAGTAATATGAATTGATTATCATGTGGACATTTTTTGGATCTTTTTAAGATATTGCACCTCATGTAAGCACTGTTGTTATAAATTCAAACGGTATCCCTGCAAAGCTATCCATGTGGCAGGCTTTTGCCTTACTTCAGGAGAGGATTGTAGTTGATTTAGAATAAGACAGTGTGGCAGTAGTCAAAACAATTCATCAAGCCTGAGCATGCATCTTAGGGCACTCTCTCATGATGCATTTTTTTCTGTTCTATAGCTAGATACAGTGAATGCAACATTATAACATTTACACTATTTCCTGTTTCACACAAATAACTTGCTAATGATGTACTGGAAAGGTATAAAACTTCAGTCAACAATTACGTCATACTTTATGCATACCTCAAGCTGACACCACTCAACACACCACTGACACCATTCAAGTAGTTATGAGTAAAACTTAAAAGAGAAAGACATGACCAGAAGGTGAGAGTTAAGAATGGCAAGCTTAAGCGACAAAGAACTGGGGACATATATTTTGGATTTCGTCTTCAGATATACTGTACCTATTTATTAGATTTCATTTGATTGTTTATTTATGTCATTATATATACTTTATGTCATTATATATACTTTATATATCTAACACACACACACACACACACATATATATATATATATATATATATATATATATATATGTGTGTGTGTGTTTATCTTATATTTATTTAAAAAAAAAACAAAAACAAACAATTATCAGTATTTGAGGTCATGCTCATATTAAAGCTCAAAGTTATATCAGTCAATAATGCTGATGTGCCAGTAACGCTAGAAATAAAATGAACTCTTTTATGCCATAAGGCAAGAAGATCGGATGTTTGCGCTGCAGTCCCTGCAAACAAACTGGTAAAAGTGAAAAACGAGGGCAAGGAACACAATCACAAAATGTGCAAATAATGTGTATTTTATGCGATGTTAAATTCTATTTATATGAAATATACAGTTCGTAAAGATAAGGCCAATTTTGCAAGAAAACAACGGTTATTCCAGTCTATAATCTGAGAATGAAAGAATTGAGTAAACAAGGGAAAAAGGGAGACATTTGACATACGAAGGGACTTGAGTTTGGAAACAGTATGCACTATTAAAAACTGAGCAATAACTCAGTGATTTCCCAAAAAATTATGGAATGATAATCACTGCACTGAGAATTTTATTAATTCCCATTTAAGCCATCAATTCACAGGGAATGGGTTGAAAACCAATACAACAAAACCTGAGTAAAAATTATTTTCAAAATTGATGTTTGTTGCTGGAATTCAATTTTCAGCGGGCCAAAAATGTATCAACTTAAATCATATCAACATGAGTCGACAAATTGGATGGTTAATTAAAAGGAAATAAAACATGTCTGTGAAGACTGGTCAATCAGGTCATGGGCAATCAGATGATTGACCATGACCTGGATGACTGAGAACCTCCACAGACTTATAAGAAAAAACACTTTCTACTACGGTGCTCTCTCTCACATCATATATGCATATAGGTATGTGTCATACGAATAACATTATATTACCTAGTTGACAATAATAATAATAATAATAATAAATAATAATAATAATAATAATAATAATGTGCAAGTCACTATCACAATCCAGCACATTCAAATTCAGAAACAACACCAAAAGAAAACATTTTAGCATGCAATATTTAAACAGTGAGGGGGCATAGGATATCTTCAGAACTGAACTGAAAGAAAGTTATCCCAAACTGCAGCTGTTTGATTACACAACTGCACAGCAAATCATTGAAATTGTGGTTACGTTGTGTGCAAATTATCATAGAACACAACTCAACTCAATCAATTGATGTTGTTTAATATATTTAAGGTTTATAAAAGTTTACCAACCAACATCTTATTTGGATCTTTCAAATGGATAATGATAGCATTTCAGACAGCGAGGCATGATACCAGTTTGACAAGTTTAAAACGAATATGGATTATTAAAAAATCCATAATGCCATGATAATATAGCATGGTCAGATGACAAGCTTCCGAAATTAAACGTTCACCATTAGGAGGGCTAGTAACTGGATAAAAGTTGACTGAAATGAACCAATATATATATATATATATATATATATATATATATACATAGATAGATATATAGACATAGATATATAGATATACACACATATTGGTTAATTGGTTCATATACAGAGAATGTGTTTACAAGGGATCCACAAAAGACAATAGTAAATATCTCATTACACACCGACGCTTCTTAACCGTTACCAGCAACTGGTAGTTAACAGATGGCTACCGTGTCAGATGACAAGGCTAGCAACTGTCAAGTTTCGTGGCTTTCATTTGAGATAAAATCATTGCGAGCAGTTGCTAGCCTTGCCGTCCTGGATGTTGGCACTCCTCTACACCCCACCCTATGTAGCAAGACAATGACAGACCATCGAAAGTCACACTATCAAACAAATTACCATTAGCTGGTGCTAGTTCGCTAATTGCTTACGGGGGTTAGCGAAGTACGAGTTAGGCAAAACATTAGCCGTTATGTCGTGCGCGTCATGTCTATGTTAAGGTCAGGCAGTAAGTTGCGACTTACAGGATGCCAGAACAGGAGGTACATACGAAGGAACCGACAGTCATGTTGGCATAGGTTGGGCCGCGCTGGTCACAGTCAAAGCACTTTCGGTTGGCAGGCAAACTCGTCATTTCTCTGAGCATCTTCAGGTGTTTCTCCTCTTGCTTACGCTTCGCACTCGCCGCCATGGTAAGGGATTAAATAAAAACGGGCAAGTCTGGATAACCAGCGAGAACTAAAATAAAGGCGTGTACGCTTGCTTCTTGACGGTTTGCGACCCGTGTTACCTAAGAGTGGTAAGGAAGGTAGCTATGTTGTAAAGGTGGGGGGCGGGGGGGCTTGCGACTCCTCGAACAAGGAGTTAGAGGCGTCAGATCTTGTTCGTAGACTAATCAAGATAATACATTCTCGAACTTCCGGCTTCGTTGAAATACCGAGATTCGACCTTTATTTTTGTACCACGACTGCCTTGCGTATCCTCTGCTTACCAATATTCATTCAAAATGATGTATTCATTCTAAAAGCGTCGTTTTCATAAAAGCTGGGTGGTAGCGTTGCTACATTGTTCACGAAAATCCAATTAAATATGGGCGTTTTTTAAAATGTAATCTTCCATTGTACGATTAAACGTTTAATTTATTTATTCTTTTTGTTCGCATTTTGGAGTAACAAATAGACAACTATATTCGTGGTCATTGTACCGAAGAGGTTTACGGTAAACATGAGAAAATATTGCCCGGACGTATCCCAGTAATTTCCCATGAGAAACAGTTCGACAGTTTGGAACATTGAAAAGGACATGAACTATCTTGTCTGCAAAGTACCGTTATTCATGTCATTAACAAACAATCAGCGCCCCACTCTGAATGAGTAACGCAATTGCGCTCACTGCGACGAAGAAATTGCGGAAAATTATTGCTATGGCTATTGTTACTAATTCGTCTAGTTGCAACCTAACACGACTCCGCTCTGCCTGGAGTAACTGATGTTTAAAACTTGACAGATTGAAGTAAAATTTGCTGAAGATCTAACTAAGTAGTTTATGAATTCCACTTTTATCTGCACGAAGGAGTAATATAGTAGTCACAACCTTAAATGCTCTAGTGTGCTTCTGCCACTTTCATTAGTGTGGTCATAGTTTGCTGAGACCTTCCACTCGATACAGTTGCTTTCACCTCGGCCTTGTTTAACGTTTATTATTTACTACAGCGGGCAATCAAAGTGCCAGGGCAGTGTAGGATGTTACTGTCAGTCATCATCGAGGAAAAAGAGCATTTGGCTCACTCGCAGTCACATTTTGAAGGGGAATCATTCATTCAGTATCGCTTACCTATTACACTGAACCGTTGGCGGTGGAGTCAATTTCAGCTGACATTGGGTACATTTAAATACGGTCGGCAGTTAATAAATTCATCTGTTTTGCTTGAAATGTAAAACATGTCAATAACTACGTATAGAACGGCCCTAGTCAACACTGAACTATGGCCTTTCTTGTATATAATGTCCATATGTAATATCACATTGTGAAAATTTCAGACAATTCATATGACATATCTTCCACTGAATGTGATACATTATTACCTCTGTAAAAATGTCATAAGTTAATATCTTGTGATATAATTTGATATTTCTTAAGATGCTACATCAAATCAATCCTAGCTCCAAACTAATGCCATTAGTTGACACTGAAAACTTACCAAATATTCTGTCATTATTGATGCTTGATGGGAGAACAGTGCAGAAGCCATCACTTTCACATTTAGATATGACCAGCCCAGTTTTATTCATTTTTAATGACAGCAAACATATGCAGCCCAAAATGGCATAAATCTGAGTAAGACCATTGACTCGAGTGTTATATTCAGTTTTTGGAGAGCGTATGAGAGGGTAGTGTGGCTAAGTGGGTTTGAGTGGTGTCCTTTGAACTGAATATTCCTGGTTCGATTTCCAGCTCCTTCTAGCCTGTGGAGGTGGTGTTGAGCAAGACGCTGAACCCCTAAATCACTCCCCTGCTGCTGTGCAGTAGCTGCCCTCTGCTAATGGTTCATCTATGATGGGTTAAATGCAGTGATCAAATTTTGCTGATGTTGTGCCCTATGTATAACAGACTGTGACAAAGGTCTTTTGTCTTCTTCTATATAGAATATTCATCCCCTTCTAAAACAGCTCATCGAAGTAGTATACTTAATTGATTGAGATGGGTATCAAATGAAAGTCCCTGTTGCCACAGACTCAATTCACTTCTGAAAAATTGCAGATTACTACACTGTGTAATTCACTGTTTTAGAGATGTTATGTCCATGAATTCAAATTTAAAAGTCACCATTTTATATGATGAGATTTGGCCTATCCATTATTAAGAGTTGTGGAAGAAAGTTGTTAATACTTGTTCATGACCTTCTTGAATTTTAAGTCTTTCTCATGTATTAAGAGCTTTAGACTTCTACACAGAGTATTTGGCAACAAAGCATTTTGAAAAACAGAATCATGAAGTGTTTGTTGCTGTTGCTTGTTCCTTTAAAAAGAAACTTATATACACTTTGGGTAATACCAAACCTAAAAAAAAAACAGCCTCATGAGTCTGGCAAGCATATACACATCACAGAGAACACTCTCCTGAACACTGTACTTCATTGTTAAATAAACTGAGATTATTTGAGGGCATAGATTCAGTGTGATGGATATGTCTCCCGGCATTTTAAGGACACTGATTTTTTGTCCTCGTACTAAAAAAACAATGGTTGAACTGCAGGCCTAAAATAATGTCCTGAAGGATGATGCCACAACTTACCTATGATCATGCAAAGATTGATTGTAAATAATAGTGTGTTATCTATTAAGTGTTGCTTCAACAGAAATAAAAACACGATTTTATGTATTTTGTGTTTTTATTTATGCTATGCTTATGAATTATGTTGGTGTCCTCAGGCAACCATATTAAGGCTCTAAAAACCAAATAAGGGACAAGGGATAAAAAAAAAAAACAGTTGAACATGTGTTTCTCTCAATGTAGACATATTCTTACACATTTTGGTCTTTTTTTATTTTAGGAGAAACTTCCCCTAGACTCCTAATGAGAAAACACAAGGAAGGAGTATTTAAAACTTGTAAGAACATTCTCTATTGCAGGGATACCGGTACTCATTTTAGCTCCAGGGTCATATGGAGGAAAACCGATTCTCAAGTGGGCCGTACAGGTAAAATCATGGCATAACTAAGACATAACAAATAAGTTTCTTTCATTGTAAAAGTCACAGCTCATTTTTGGCCTTGCAAAATAATCTTGCGGGGCGATTGAGTCTACTAGCAGGCCATATTGAGTGTCATGAAAAGCGCTATAAAAATCCCATGTATTATTATTATTATTATTATATTGCCATGCACTAAATTTGACACCTGTGCTCTATTGAGTCATTCTCAGAGACAAAAGTGATGTTTTAAAACATGAGGTAGGGAGTGAACAGTCAGTAAATCACATCAGAGCAATGTAAGTCTTTAAATCAGAGGGAGTTGGAATACAAATGAGGGTTGATTCCTGTTTTTTCATGATATCCATGATTTGGATACACAAGACTTCTGTGGTGACTCAGAAAATAAGCAGGGAAATGAAGAAGTTCCTCTTTTGGTCCAGACAAAGCTTATTTTTTTTCTTATGATGCTACAGGAAATCAATTCTAGCTCATAATTAATGCCACAAATTTACCCCCCAAACTTACTTACAAAATATTCTATCATTATTGGTGCTTGATGGAGGTACAATGCAGAAGCCATCACTTTCACATTTTGGTGCAGCGAGCCCAATTTTATAAGTTTTTAATAACAGTAACTCACATGCAGCCCAAAATGAGATAAATCTGAGTAAGACCATTGACTCAAGTGCTATATTAAGTATTTGGAAATGGTTTAAAAGCAGCTCTGAAATGAAAAAAGGCACAATATGCATGCATTGGCATCTTAATATAAAGTGACACTATAACAGATAACACATTAGTTTTGTTGAGGGAATTCTCTTCTAGATCATATTGTACATAGATGTTTTGTGGCCATCATGATCAAAACATCTATTAATATTAGACACATGACACCTTTTTAAGAATTTATTTCCTATTACTTTGGGCATAAATTTTCAAGCCAGTCAATTTGACCTATACACGACACAATTGTTAGGAGACCAAATTTAAATTCAAATAGGAAGGAAAGGATGAGGCTCAGTTATGTCACCTGCAAATATAAGGGAATACAGCAGCAAGTACCCACTAACAGAGGCTAGTCACTATACATACTATATTTATTCACATGGTATGTTTCAGACTTAAGATGTAAAGGTTTATACCTGTTGTTTCCAGTGGAAAGAAAGTGAATGGCTCTTTAATTCCTCTCCAAGCCAAGAAATAATACTTATATACAAAAACGACAAGCAATAAAATGATGAAGTATATAAAGGAAAAAAAAGTAATGAAACAAATAGTTTACCTTTTCTTAAAAACACAAATTCACTTAAATACCACTTCAGATAACTAGGTAGATTTGAACAAGAATTGAGGATAAATGCTTATACATATGGTTGTACTAAATTGTATTACATTTCCAAGCTCTAGTTACATATAATTCTATCTGCATTATAGAAGCTTTATTACACATCCACATCATTGGCTTCAAATTCCTTTTTCCACCATTCACTGAATGACAATCCTTTCCAGGCAACAAATATTTACAAGTCATGCTTAGGCAAGAAGATTTATAATTAAAAACAGAACTTAAAAAACAAAATCAATGAATGCATAGAAAAATAAAACTGTACATGTATTTAATCTAAAAAAAAAGAATAAATAAAACAGGTATGCTGCAGCACGTTGCTTACAGATGTGATCTTTACATAGAAAAAGCACAGGGAGTAGCATTTGATAGATAAAATAAGGAGTTTGGGTTATCAACTAAAAGACAAGACCAGGTCTAACGTCGTAGCCACACCCAGGTATTGATGAGCCAAAAAGCCACTGTAACTGAATATAAGATCATCTCTCGTTTTGCTCGTTCTTTATTTTCTTCTTCTAAAAGTTGGAGTCTTCGATTCAACTTGATGAGCTATGAATGTAAAAAAAATATATTTTTACCCTCGGGTTTGCAGATCAGCTCTCATTCCACAAAACCAATGTTATGTTAAGATCATACCTGTCGTCTAAGTGTGGCTGCATCAACCACAGTCAGGTCATCAGGACCGCCATCCAGTGAGCCTTCATATGTTGATAATGCAAGCCTTTAAACAAGAATAGTAATGGGGTATCAATCATGGGAGTGTTCCAATTATAACTTCTACTTTTCACATTATTTTATATTCAAGCAGATTACATTTTGAAAATTAAATCCTATTTCTTGGCCTGAAATGAGGGTAATGCATAGGGAAGGCTGGTGAAAAGGGCAGGAACAGAATAGATACAGAGCTCTGAATAGAGTTACCTGGATTCATGCAGGGGGTTGGAGCCTGAAGCTGACCCCCCTCGCAGAGATGGTTTGCTACAAAGATGGAGAAAGATGGGTTTGGGAAAGGGGAAAGTAAGAGATAGAACTCAAATAGTACTTTATTGAATTCATGCATATTATCCTTATTCGCTTCATATGAATACCTGCTAAATGTAAACAAACCTCTAATCAGATTATTCAGTGTTCTCAATTTGATTGTACCTTCTATCTAAGCCAATACAGGAGACTATCTGAACAGACAAATGCATACATCAAAAAGTATTTTCTTTTTCTTTAAATCTAATAAAAAAAGTTTACCTAATCTAAATTTTTGAGCCTGATGAGTGTGCTAATTTAAATGTGAGAGGGGAGCATTGTCAAATAGGCATTTTGCTTTGAAAACCTTAAAAAGGATCATGCAACAAATCAGAGCTCTGAACCATTTGTTGGTCTCTTGCATACTTCCTTAGGCTAGCTCTTTGAGATGTGTTTGGGGTGTAATATTACTTGTTACATCCTTTGACTTTAAATAAAAATTAAAGAGACTCAAACTAAAGACCTGCCTTGGTAGACAGACAAATTATTGAGTTTTTTTTAGTAATTTCTGTATTTTTCCCCACACATGTAAGGTAAGTTGATAACTCCTTGATTACCGAGCATTAGCGTCAGACCAAATAGACTCAATATACTGCAGAATAGAATAGAATAGCTTTTGAATAAAAAAATTAAAAATAGGGAATATCAAAATAGATAAATGCAAAAAAACAAGCATAGACAATTCTTAATTCTATATCTTGCAAAAAAAAAAAAAAGAGTAAAAAAAAAGATAAACTGACTTTTGAGTCTCAATCCTATTTCTTGGCCTTAATTAATGTAAGAAGTGTAACAAACTGATTAAAATGAAATGATGATGATAATAGTAAAATACATTACTTTTGTTTCTCCCTGCCCCACAAAAATCTTTGGTTTTTGCAGGTTTAATAATGTTTGTCCTTAAAGAAGGCACATGTATGTTGTTTTTCAGTAACAGAGCTCTTTATTCCTTAACTGAGAATTTAAACCAGCTCAATATATACTTATACATTTTTTAATAAATATTGCACTAATATTGTTAGTAAGTAATTTGTCAAATGGAAATATCGTGCTTGGGCTAAAACCACACAGCAATCTCACTTCAAGCTTACTACACAACTAGAACCACAAAAAAAAAAAAAAAATGTCACTGAGTGGATGACGATTTCTGAGGATTGGGAATCAAACACTTTGAAGTGGTTAAAACACCTAAAGTGGATTTTTCCTCTGGAATGTAACATGGAAAGCTTAAAGCCTTCATTTTTAAAAATATCATGCAATTCACTCGCATCTTCAATTTCCAGATAATATAAAAGAGATGTGGGGTAGTCCTCTAAAAATAAGCCAGCAAGCTCGGTATCAGAGCTTTTTTACAATGGGATGATTGGGAGGTCACCTGCGAGGGGTCTCATCCAAGACCTCCAGGACCTGCTGGTAAGCTCGACGTGTAGTGGACTGGATGAATGATAAAACACCACTAGCGCTGTACAGGTTGTGGTCTTCTTCAGCCACGGACAGAGGGGGGCAAGGAAGGAAAGTGGCTGGGGGGAGTGGTGTTGCACTGTTCACCATTTAGAGCAGCCAATTTAGGGAAAATGGGAAGAAAGACAAAAAGGGAGACATAGGATTGAGGGAGCAAGGTGAGGAGATGTGGGAAAGAAATAAAGGAAAGGTATTCTCCTGATCTTTAGTTAAACTGAAAGCTAATTAAAAGCAAATACAAGCATTATCGAACGGCTACTGTCAATTGAACCTGTAGTAAAGTAGACATTTACTTGCTTTTAATAAACTCAACAATACAGAATGGACATGTGGAACTTAATTAAGTAATGTGTTAAATTATTGAAATGTTGACAAGATTACTCTTGCACAAATGTTGTAAAGTGCAGCATGCAATACAAATTTAAGATTTTTTTCTGTAATCTAGATAATGGTCCTCATGGTTTTGAGAGCAGACCTAGAAGTACAAATATGTGCCACACTGTCAAATGAAATAAAACAAAACAAAATACAACTTGGGCCAGGTTACTGGCTCTATCAGATTATTGGACCTACACTGGTCTAGGATTACTGAGGTTGAGGGATGTCAACAGATAAAAACTGCTTTCATTGCCATTATTTGCTTCATTTTAGAAAATACCATTAGGAAGTGCTACCATTGTTCAATTTGCATCTACAATTGCTTCATTACAAAGAAAAATATTACGGATAAACTGAACATTTTCTATGTGTGCAATCACACAATTTCAAACAAGATAGATTTGCATGTTACCTTGTGATTCATTAATCCAACTGCTCTACAAGGCCAGTTGTACAATTGTGCATAAAAGTAGGAAGTACAATTATCATATGTTAAAATAAAAATCAACACAATCAGAGATCTTCAACTTCTGCAAAAACAGAATTGAATGAAAAGTTAATCATTGTTTGTTTAAGCCATTATGGATAAAAATAAGGGAAAACAAACAAAAAGATACAAAACTTTAGAACTGGTATAGATTTTTTGGTCAACATTTGATTTGACATGAAACTAAAGAATACACAAGCGTTGCTTTTAAAATATTTGGAGCTAATGTTTGATGGTTGTTACTTGCATTATTTGCCCATCTTCACAACAGATTTCATACAATCTATGTACTCTGTACTTCTTCATTCTTCTGGGCCATATGTCATTCATTGTGAGGATTTATATAAGTTACACTTAAATAATTTATGTCTTGAAAACCAAAGTCAGGATTTTATCAAGCCATCCAAGTATAGGTAATGTGGGGAGAAAGCCCTAAAAATGATCAAAATCCTAATTTAATTTTGCTTCTCTCAAGGACATAAATCTGACCTTGGCAATATTTGACTCACTCTAGAGGGTATATAGAAATTGCATAAACAACCCATGTAAATCGTGGTGAGTTAACATATATATAAATGAAAAGTTTTTACTTACAGGGAACGTGGATCATGATTTATGACATAATACACATATTTTAGTCCACTTTTCCAAATAAACAAATATTCTGTTCCTCATTGAAGGACACATGTCAAATTTAGGTTTTAATAATAAGTGACAGACATGTTGAATAGGTACTTTCTTTTGCAGAGTTTATTAATTGGATGTTGGCATGATTAAGGAAAAAACAAAACTTGTAACTAAGTCCTCCCTCTGAACTATATCATTTGTGCTGGTCTTGTTGAAGGAGATAAGTATCAGTTGCATAAACAACAAGATTTATAAAAAAATATTTGTAAACCTAAAAGCTTACACCCTGGAGGCCCAGCCATGTTAGGGTAAAAGGGGCAAATTGAAAGAAAAAGCTGCAACATGCTCATGCAGAAAAAAATTTGATGGATTTAATGCAGTTTAGATTCATGGTATAACATAAGTAATACTCACGAGAAATCATTATGCCTTGGTTGACCGTATTGACGGGATGCTGCATTCTCACTAGCTGAGCGCTCCCGTCGCAACCGTCCTTGGGGCCGCAACTACAAGAACAATGACAACTTATTTATCTTAGTTGAGATTTACTATTATCAAATGACTTGATGACTTGTTGATTTTTTACTTACCTCATTGTCTGGAGCAGATGGAGCTGGTTGCTCTTCTTCTAGGAAATCTAGTGGCCGCTCATTAAGGGTGAGGATTCTGGGTGGTGTCTTCAATGACAGTGTGTCTAAAGGAGTCGACTGGATCAAGTCTAGGTCTCTGGGTCTGGGAAACTGGGGGTCATTACTGTCTCCTGATGAATGACAGCGTGATTTTACACACACACACACACACACACACACACACACACACACACACACACACACACACACACACACACACACACACACACACACACACGTATTACTTTCTATAACTTCAAATGATATATAATGGCATTAAGTCTGATTGATGTGTGTTCAGGATTTTTTTTTTTTAATCCAAAAAGACAAAACAAAAATGCATAATGTTTCAATTGGTGTTTTTGATTTAGTTTTCTGACCAGAAACCAATTACAACAATATTTATATGTGATCATGGTCAAGGTAATTCCAACATATGATTGGACTGTAACTACTTATTGCATGGTACCGGTATATGTCAAGTTTAGAAAACAATTCAACATCAAACAGACAATCACATGTCTAAAAGCTTTCCAACTAAATACTGAGACATCCGATTCGATTGAACATAAAAATCAGGCTCGCATTAATGTTGAGACTGACAGAATATCGAAAGCAAGACATTTTAAAATCTTGTGTTTAATAGAACATTTGGCTGTTTGGAAGATTTGGGGTTTCAGTTTGATGAAAATATTAACTTAAGACATAAAATGTCAATGTCAGCAGCCACAGTATTCAAGAAGGGATTACACTAAAATATTGAGCTTGAAAAGTTTATGGTATACCACCTCTCGTTGTCCTGTTGACTTATCTGTGATCTAGCTAAATAGAAAACAAATTAAATAACCATGACAGTAATCAGTTAAACGAGCTCAAAGCCTGCAGCGACTCAAGATAATAGGCAACAATGGCGTGAAATAAGTCTGGCCAACCTGTGATCACAAGCCTCTCTGGGACCTGCATTATGACACTGTGAAGAGGCTCCTGTGGGCCAACATTCGGGTCCTCGCGGGCTTGAGGCGCCACTTTGAGCATCTCAGGGATCCGCATTCTCTGGCTGATCCCTTCCGTATACTCCAGTTCGTACTGAATACGGTTTATTTCCGCCATCTCTGACGTAGGGGAAGGAAACGCTGCTCCGTTCATTGGGTCCCGAGAAATGATTCGATGAGTTTGTCAGCGAAGCAGTTCAAATTATTGGCCACACTGTCCTGTAAAAATTCGAGTTGAAGCACACAACAGTTTTTTTTAATATATTTTTAC
Organism: Fistularia commersonii; assembly: GCF_037954325.1. Lineage (NCBI taxonomy): Eukaryota > Metazoa > Chordata > Actinopteri > Syngnathiformes > Fistulariidae > Fistularia > Fistularia commersonii. Next base: position 7,162,474 of record NC_141301.1, read on the forward strand.
TGACAATTCCCTGTCACATGCATGAATGGAAGAGTCTGTGGTAGCTGAAGAGCCGTAGGCACAGGTTTGAAATGTACAAAGACTGAGTCATGACGACCACAGTGCCTTGTGACGTTTAAGTGGAACGCACGAGGTGTTGACAACGTTAGCGGTTTAAGAGAACATTGCAGCAAAATATTTACTGGTCTTTTTATCGTTAATTCAGCAAATTACTTAGAGGCTAAAACAATAGCAAGTGCATGCAATATGACTTTTTCAACTAAACGTCCACTATTATTTACGTACGACACAGTTTCGGTTTGGTGGTTTACAGCAAAACAATGACGCCACAGACTCGACGCCAATCGTAATAATATTTTACCCTCAATGAGAATTAGCTTCCAACAAAACGGTGTAATATCAAGTTCACACGCTCATATAACTTACAGTTTGGCGATGGGGCTCTATCTCCTTAGATTTCTGTAACTCAATCCCGAAGCGAAACGACCAATTTTACCGTTGATGGGGCTAGTTCAAAAGAATACTATAGTATAACTAGCTAACGTGAAGACGTCTTCCTATGTTGACATGGGGGAGGAAACTCGCGCGAACCTTCCTTACTGTAAGAGGAAGTGAGGTAACTATAGAAAAATCATTCAAATTAAAAGCACAATACGGTGAGTGAGGTTCGCCAGAAGGTGACCCAATTGAGATTATTTTTAATTCAGCTTGTTCTTTTAAACGTTTCTGTTGCAACATTGAACTAGTTTTTGCATTGCTCTAAATTATAGTATGTGCAGGTACGTTTTTTTCTTGTTGGATATAGATAATAGTGTAGCCGAGGGTTTGTGAAAGTCGCCGATACTAAAATTATTGGTTTCTCGAGTCGGCTCTCGAAAAGCGGTGAAGATAATGTTATAATGTCAAAATGTTAATATGACATGATATATCCAACAAGAGGTGCGCAAAAAGGAATGAGTCAATCACATGATCATGCTCTTTAAGAATGGTACCACAATTACATATTTGTAAACACATAGCGGATTTTTATTCAAACTCTACACAGGAGTGATAATAGACTATACTGTAGCGAGGGCGGGGACTGGCCAGCGGAACCCCAGAATCCTTTGCGACTGATGAGAACGATGACTGTTTTGAGATTCTCTTAGTTCTATTTTAAAGAACTCCATGGTTGTATGGTTATAAAATGTTGTGTTCGATGTGTGAAAGTCGCCTATACTACGCACAATGACAAAATAACAAACGCGGAGACTCCAGTTTTTCACGGGTAACGTCCCGCTCTTTATTTTTCTTTCGTATTCACACCATCACTACCCAGAAAAGCCCACTTAACCACATTTCCGCTCTCTGTTAATGCTTCAAAATAAGAGCTCAGGGCATCTACTGTGGTTACAACTTGTAACAGGAACAATTCCAGAAAGATGTGACAGAAGCGATAATAGCGGGAAAATAAAAACACACGCAAATCCCCTACCCAGTTGGGGATTGGTGCTAGATCGAAAAAGTCGACGAAAAGTGAAAAAAATCCGCACACCAAAAGAGCTTCAGAAAGAAAGCTATGTGTTTTTAATATTACACAAAAATTATTCTCGCATGCATGACGTTTCGAGCGAAACATAGGCTCTTCCTCAGATTTTTTTGAACACAAATAGTATAAACAGATTAACATATGTACAAAGAAACATGGCACAGTAGAATCGAATGTCAATGATTCCAACGGGGATGAGGAAGCATGAGGACATAAGGACATTCGCTTTGTATGCAATCACATAACTGTACGAGTTAACAGTATTATAGGTTTGTGAGAAATGTTTAATGCTAGACGAAAAAGAAAACAAATAAAAACAAATAAATTAATTAAATAAATAAATGTCAAGGAGAATATAATATGTATTTAACTTGGTTCAAAAGGAATCTCTGTCATAAAACTGTAAATATTGAACATTTTCGCAATCAGTTTGTGTGTATGAAGAACTTGGCCAGGCCTAAAATAACATTGACATAGAGTTCATCTCTTTGTTTCTTAAAAGTAAACCAAATGTCATATCATCTCTTGAGGAAGAAATTGGCAAAGATGGAAATTTGTCTTTAATCCATTTTAGCCCAAAAGCCTTGTACTTTTTTGCATGAGAAAAGTATATGGTCTGTGGTTTCAATGTTGTCTTCACAAAATGTACAAATATTATCTTTAGTATTATCTTTAATATTAAATTCCCTCAATAATTCTTTGGATTGGTAGATGTCATTCATAATTTTGAAGTGGGTCTCTTTTGCCTCGGGGCGTATGGGTAGTCAGATACACAGTTCACTTGACTTAGGCCACCGGCTTTGTTGAATAAGTGGTTAGGAATACAATACTAAAAAGAATGATGATGCTTGATCCAGGATTTCAACCAAATCAATCACTTTCAGCCCTCCTGATCTTATTTCTTTCACCATATGTGATTTTTTTTAGAAAATGTGGTCTGTTCCTCCAGATAAAGATAAACTTTATTTGGTTAATATATTTTATGAGTTGATTTGGAATAGCAGTGGAATACACTGGGTATATACAGCTAGATAAACATTCCATTTTGGTCAAATATATCCGGCCTAATACTGACAAATTCTTTTGGAGTCATATATTCAATTTAGCTTTACTTTCATTGAGTTTAGATTCTGTGGTCTTGGACTGATTTAACTTTTGGTCCTTAGAAAGGAAAATACCCAAGTATTTCATTTCTGATTTAATAGGAACTCTGCATATTTTTTTCAGTGGTGAGTCATGAAGCTCAAAAAGTTCACATTTCTTTAAGTTTAAGGATAATCCTGAAGCCTTGGAAATGTTTTTAATTTTTTCAATGCTTATTGGGACTTGATGTTAATTTTTCAGAAATAAAGTTGTGTCATCTGCCAGCTGGCTAATAATAATTTCTGTAGCCAACACGTCTAACTTTTGGATATCATTACAATTTTTGATATATAAATGGCTAGCATTTCGGTAGCTAGTATAAATAAATAGGATGAGATGGGGCAAACTTGGGGGATTCCCACATCCATATGGAAGCTTGGAGTGGTGCCACTTGGTAGGGTGACACAGCTACAGGTATTAATATTCTATTAGAGCCCACAGATCGCATTTCTAAATTTTAATCAAAATCCAAAATGTTCGCGCGTTGCTAAGATAATTTGACCAAATCAAAGGCTTTATAAAAGTCTAAGGGGAATATGAAGCCATTATTCTCTATGAGGTCTCTGTATTCAATGATGTCCATGACAAGCCTTGTATTATTGTGGATTAATCTTCCTCTAGAAAGCCCAAATGTGTCTCTGCAATAATGTCTGAGATTCCTGATTGGAGATGGGAAACTAGGATGTAGGTAAACAATTTATAGTCCAAATTTCTGAGAGTGATGGGTCTTCTGTTTTACCGGGTTTTTGGATGGAAATGATAAACCCATATCTCAATGTTGTTGGAAGTGAACAAGTTTCAAAGATTTCCAAGAAAACCTGAAAGGGAAGTTCCCTTATATCCTCCAGGAAATGTCTATAGAAGTCTCCTGTGAGACCATCTGAACCTGGAGCTTTATTGGGAGGTAGTCGACGCACTGCAGTGTCAAGTTCAGCAATTTCAGATGCTTATCACAGGTTTGCTTGTAGTTGTTGTCTATTTGGGGGATATATTGAGCAATATCTGTTAGAAAGGAGTCACAATCACTTTCGGCTCTTCCTCAGATGCTTTTTGGAGATTATTGTGGTGCCATTTTTAAAGCGATTGATCATGTGATTGATACCCTCCTTTTTTGTTATTTTTCCAATTCTTCCCCCCATGTACACATTCGAAAATCTACATTGTATGCTGCAACCCTTCGATCAAGATATTTTAAAGCCCCATGTCTGTGCATATTGTGGCGAGCTGGAGTTTATTACTGAGGCAATTGGAGTCTAAGCCAATTTACTATCAAGATTTATTCATTGCAATTGTCACACTATATTGTCGTTTAGTTCTGGTTGTGTATTTTTCACTCTCACTGTTCCTTTATTTTGTCTATTATTATCCCTGATGTTGTAGCTGCTGTTGTTTTTGTTGCTATCTATTTGTGGATGTATTGCTATCTTCTGTCTTCTGTCTCTATATTTATATTTATATTTATATTTATATTTATATTTATATTTATATTTATATTTGTAAATGCTTAAGGAATTTCCCCTATGAGGATCATTCTCCATGGCCTCACCAAATTCCTCCGACGTCCGAGTTTTTGCCTTGGCAACCACCCCAGCTGCGTGCTGCCTGGCCTGTTGTTACCTGTCAGCTGCCTCCAGAGCCCCACAGGCCAGAAAAAATTGGTAGGACTCCTCCTTCAGCTTGACCACATCCTTCACTGTTGGGATCCACCAACAGGTTCGGGTGTTACCGCCTTGACAGGCACTAACCACCTTATGGTTACAGCTCCAGTCTTCCACTTCAACAATGGAGGCAAGGAACAGACTCAATATCCCCCCGAATGTGGCTGAAGCTCTGCCAGAGTTTTCTGACAGGGGACTCCGCCAGACGTACCCTACAGACCCTCACAATGCGTTTGGGTCTGCTAGGTCTGACTGGCTACCTCCCTCACCATCAGAGCCAGCTCACCACCAGGTGGTGATCAGTTGACTGCTCCGTCCCTCTCATCACCTGAGTGTCCAGAACATGTGGCCTCAAGTCCAATAACACAACCATAAAGTCAATCAGGTGTGCTGGTGCGCATTTATTTGTCCCCAAGTTAGTTGGTGAGAGAAGAGGATAGGCTACATTGGATGAGATGGAGAAGGTTTATTCGCTGTTGCGACTCCTGAAGGGAGAGGCTGAAAGGAAGAGAAGAATTGATACATTTATGACTACGGTTTAAATATAGCATTACAATGTAGTTTGAAGAAACAGCCCTTTTTCATAACTTTTACATTATCTGTTTTTTTGTTAACTAGACATTGATGAGTGCTTTGCAAAGGCCTCAGGCTGTGACCACTACTTTGTAAACACCCCAGGAACATGTGAGTGTTTTTGTAAGATGGGTTTCCGTTTGGACCAGAATCAGCATTCCTGCATGTATGAGTAGAATTTATCTCATAGTTTAAAAGGGAAAAGTCTCACTATGTGTTTAGATGTTTTATACCACGTTTCTACTGTTTTAGCTTTGTATGACAGAGAATTGGAGGAAGAAGATATGAACGAGCAGTTAGAGTTCATAAATGACCAGATCTGCTTTACCAGAGGGTTCCAGAGTTTCTTAAGTACATGCCAGCCTTGGAATCCCAACATGGCAGTGATGATCGTCAGGAATTAGACTTTAAAAGAAAACCTCAAGGAGAACTCAAACTGGATGACCAAATAGGTAAAGTTAAAAAAAAAGAACTAAAAAAAATGTCAGATAATGCTGAGAGAAACACAACCTTCAAGAAAATCTCATAAGAAGGCAAAAAATATAGTAATGTTAACATTACCAGTTTGTCTTTTTGGGAGTTCGTTCCACCACTGACGTGCCAAGACCGAGAAGAGCAGAGACCAATTCGATCTGCAGCCAGGGGCTCGGAGTGATGGGATTGACAGTCGCCGAGAGGTGGCAGACCGGAGGGGACGGGTAGGGACATGTGGCTTGACCATATTCTGGAGATAAGACGGGGATGTCCCATTCACTGCCTGGTAGGCGAGCACCAGGTTCTTGAACCTGATGCGGGCGACTACCGGGAGCGAGTGTAGGAACATAAGAAGGGGAGTTGTGTGGGAGAATTTTGGATGGCTGAACACCAGGCAGGCTGGCGCTTTCTGAATAAGCTCCAGAGGCCCGATGGTCACTGCTGGGGAACCGGCAAGAAGCGTGGGTGAGTATCTGGGCTGTATCCTCTGTGAGGAATCTTCCTGACGTTGTAATATACATACATAGGTATTGTTTGTTACATTTTTCCCCACACCAATGCTTGGTGATAATTTGTTCAACTTTTCATCACTGTACTCAGAATGCTTGAATTTTACACCTTTCTCATGCTTCAGTGAGACCTTTCACCCGAAAGTGTGTGTAATAAGCTAAAGGAAAGGATATCCTGAACATGAGAGGTGTATTTTATTTGCTTTCTTGTTGACAGGTAAGAGAATAATGAGGTAATAAAAGGAATAAAGGGAATGGTTTCATTCGACCCATTGATATAGCACATCTCATCAGGGTTAATTCTCATAAAAAACAAATACCGGTACCAGTACCCAAGACTTAATTTGTATATTTTGCACTTTTCTAAAGGGAAAAATGTTTGGGAAATTAGTTTTAACCTATGAACTAATGACTGTAAAGTGCTTGTGTCCCCCATGGGTAAAAGGTTTGCTCTGCAAGGATAGTTTGTATGCACATAACGCCATACCTTTACAAAAAAAAAGGAAAACAAAATAACCTTTGTCATCCTTAAATATGTTCTGAAAACACATGTATTTTTTATTTTCATTTTAACTGTTATCAAGTCATAGAAATTGGCACATTATCCCTAAGCTTAGCAGATCCCCGGTATCATTCAAATTCACAGGTTGTCCAAGGGACTATTTTGGAAAGCTACTGTATGTATGAGGAAGTGTAACTGTCATTGTCATCTTTGCTCCCCTGTATTAAATGGCCAACGCAGCCATTCGCAAAAGTATCTGACTATTATAAATCAGCTTTCTCATATGTGATTATGTTGTTGATGATGTATATATTAAAGTTCAAAACATTTTATGTATTTCATTAAAAAAAGACAATATTAAACACTTGAAAAAGGGAGATTATCTTTGAAGGGAATGACTGTTTGGAAGTTGATAAAGGTTAGATTTTTCTCAATTACAGTATGTTAATTCCTCATCTTGATTTGAATATAGTTTTTACAATATCTACAAGTATTATGCCCTTCCTCAGCCCCCTGTCTGTTCAGATTCACTGTTTAGTCTTTGTCATTGGTCACACCTACTCGTTTTGATGGTGGTATCAGGTGAGAGGGTAGCTCACGGGGAAGCCAATGGCCCTCCAGTTTTCCCTCAATAAGGTGGACAGCTAAAGCAAACTCTGCATTGTCCAACATGCCATCACAATCTATATCTGACAGCCTCCAGATATGGGCAAGCACAGAGTGGGGCAAAAGCGTGGTGGTCATCCACTCTCTGACTTTGGTGCCAGTAAGTTTACCCTCATTTGGACTTAGGTTGTAGAAAATCTCATCATATTTTGGCTTATATTTTTCCACAACCCATTCATCAGAATTATTTTCGCTACAGTCATCTTGATCAGAGAGTTCCTTAAAGGGATTGTTCCTAAAATGCTGTGGCCTGAATGTTTGCAGGAATGTACCATCTAACACACTTGGGAGGGATTTCTTAATAAGTTCCTGTTGCTGAAGCAAGGGTACAAGGTTTGCAATGTCAGTGATCAGGAGTTTGTCCAGGGATGCCATCAGGCTTGGTTTTAGTGTCTTGAACTTAGAGAAGTCTTGACCCAGAAGTTGCTCCTGAAAATGAATGTAATGTTGGACATATTGACTGAGAAACTGAGATTCAGATTACATATATACATACATAGTTTGACTATCACCAATAGTGAAAGTTGGAGTTCTCTTTTGTGGTTTTCCCCACAGTGACCTAGCGCTAGGCAGAACATTACAATCATATAATAGTAATAATTTAATTAATAATTTATCATCATTCTTATATTGCTCACAAAATTAGTTGGAGCCAATAGCAATTTTTAGAGAAAAAAATCTGAATACATTGGTTGATATTTTGTTGATATATTAAGAATATAGTGCCAGCAACTGTGAATTTGAATATGAAACACATTTGCAAAGCTTCACAGCAACTGTTTAGTCATCATCCATGTTTTTGACATTCTGATACTTTAAGCAGTCTTCGTATTGCATTACAGTTTAGCCAGTTTTGACACATGGCAACCAGCTGCATTGCACTTCAAGTGAATGTCCATAAGACAGCCTTTTAAGGTAAGACATACAAATTGTCCATATATCATTAAAACTGAATATGAAATATGAGTACTAGCCAATATTAGCAATGTAATAACTCTGGCCATGCAGCTTTAATGCAAATATGATGGATGAAGGGATTGATAAAGAATACAGAGCATAAATTACCTGCATCTTAGTGCAATCAGGGAAATCACCACCTGGAACACGATGTTGTTGCTGGATCTTGGTGAAAATTACAGGAAGCTGATAGATCAGATTGTGCTTCTTGCTTTCTTTGCAAAATACAGTTGGCATCTCCTTCTTCAGATAGCTAATGATGTGTGCATGAGCCTATTTGGGGACAGAGCACTAATCAGACCTTATAAAATATACTAGATAGATTATGTGAAAATAAGATTGATGTAATGAAAAGGTTTTACCCTCACGAGGCGGGCTCTTTTCACCAAGTCGTTCAGTTTTCGTACAGCTGCATTGCGTGGCAGGTTTCTGATGTCGGCCAGTAGATCCTCCTCTTCCAGTTCTATTAGTTCGTGATGGTCACATATCTTCCTGGGCTCTGACCAAAAAGATCCAATATAAACCCTCAAAATTTCTGGGGTTCGAAAAACTTTTCCGAGTGACCACATGAGGGCACCATATACCCTCATGAGTTGCTGGGAGTCCACCCCATCAGCTTTGTTCAGAACGACGCGCAGCTTATCCTCATAGCCAAACAATGCCCCAAAGGCCCGCGTGAGCTCATCAGAAAATTCCAGTTTATGTGCATCAAACAGCAGGATGATTCGATCCACACGCTCGGCAAACCAGCGCAGTACTGCTGGGAAATCATAGCCTGAGAGAAAAGAATGAAAAACACAGGGTTTTCATCAACAGCTATAGGTAATGTGGCAAGTCTCACTGCCTCAAAAAATATGCAACGTATCCCAGTGGCCCTCTCTGGATTCAATCCATTATGGTTACACCCACAGATTCATGTGTCCAAGGAAAGTGAGGCCTCCATTATTGTGGCTGAATTCCTTTAAACTCACTGTCAAATTATTTTCATCTGTTGTGTTTCTGACTCAAGTTCTTGAATAATATGAAGATACAATTTGGTTTAGAGAAATAGGAGTATATTGGTGAAGATTCTACTAATGCTAGGAAGAAAGAGGAAAATTACCATTCCAATCTCACCTCGACTAAGTTTTCTCTTAGCAGCGGTTAAAATGCCAGGTGTGTCAATAATGCTGATGCTCTCAAGGACCTGGTTTGGCATTTGCACACATTGAAACCTGTTGGGAAATTCTGTATAAACATAAAGCATTCAAGAAATGTTCTTATCACAATTCATGTATCTTTATCTACCGATCTGCCATACCTGTTGAGGAATGAATTTCCAAAAGGGTCAAGGTTTCGGAAGGGCTTTTTTGGATCAACTGTCAGTGCATTCCCTGGTATGATTCCTTCTACATCATCATACATTAGCACTGTGAAGCAGTCAGTGGTAGGCTCCGGTCCAACTCTGCTTCCCAAGAAATCTTGTTCTATTAGATATCTAAGGACAAATACAGAAATACGCAAAATACCAGTGTTAGTATTCTCTATATTATATAACACACATATTATTTAACACTCTCTATAGCTAACACTATAGGGAGTGTTAGCATTCTCTATATTCATAGCTATGTTATTTCGACTACTCACATGAAGACAGCCAGACGTGTGAGCACAAATTGCTTTCGTCCTTAAACTGGAACCTACCCCCATGATCGTAAATTTGAAGAAGTATAAAGGTGTTGCAGCTCAGTGGTAGAGCGCGTGTTTCACATGCATGAGGTCCTGGGTTCAATCCCTGGCACCTCCACTGTAAGTCGCTCTGGTTGAAAGTGTCTGCCAAGTGACTACAAAGCAAATAGGAACCAACCCCCCTGATAAGGAGCCTATCCCCCTGACTGTAAACATGAATATCACCCTGTATATGATCTTGTCAAAAACACCAATACACATTCACACAATAAAAGGCTGAGCAAGGAGGAACTCAGGGGGATTTTCTGGATCTTGCCTCCAAAGAATGCGCTGAGTCTCCCCCTCTGCAGAACTCAAAAGAATAGTAGCTTGTCTGTGTTATTTCTTATGACAACCTCAGTTTCCTCTTTACAGGCTTCAACTTAGACCAGCCTGAATTAGAATTACTCCCTAACAACCAGTATCACGGTCCAAATGCAATATCTAACCCACAATAATATATACAACACAATACAACACAGTCCATGAGTTTGTGATTTTATTTTTGAGGTACTTTTGAATCAAGTCAATGTGGTATAGTGCAACAGCCCTGCAGGACATTTCCTGATGTTTTTTAGAGTGCCGCAGTTTTTGCTTATTTTGCAGAACTGTTTTGTAACATCAGGATATAAAATCATAATTCTTACCTGATAAAAGTTGTCTTTCCTGTTGAGTACTGACCCATTACCAGCACCATTGGTTTGCTGTCAAAGTCTGCATCTTCATAGCTAGGTGAGTGGAAGTGATGGAAAGAATAATATTTCTCAATTGGCAGTAGTCTTTTGTAGTAAAGATTCTTCAGCTCCTCTGTCACCATATTGATTTCCCCCATTGTTTTAGGGTTGCATTTAAGCCTTCGGAAAGACATCGTCAGAACCTTATTCCTGTCAAGTCTCCACTGTTGAAATATCTAACTCTGCTAAGACTGAAACATAAAAGAATGTGGACAAGGAATACTATCGAAATCTCACAGCTGTCTGCTCCATCCTGCAGAGGAACATGTAGAGGGTGGAGAGGGTGTAACCAGAGACTGCAGCTGGACCTAACAGAAAGCCAATGTCAAGTGGGACAGGGTGGAGTAAAACTTAGTTTTTGTTGCTGTATAGGGACAATTTTGTTGATTTCATGGATTCTTGTAAGGAAATTATTCTCAAGTGCTGAGAATAATCTCAATAAGACTGCTGAAAATCCCAAGAAGTGCTATTATCCTCAATTAGTACTGTGACTCACATCTTATGATAATAACCCTCAGAAGCTTTTTCAAGGACTTTTGTAATGTTTTAATATTTTCTGTGTCAGTCACACAATGGTGGAAGACAGCTAGTAACTGCAAGTTTACTCATCAGAATATGTTTTTGATATCGAGCAGCTCAACATAACAAAAAGTGTCAAGACTGCCCAAACTTCATAGGTCTTCAAAACAACCAGCTAAGAAGACATTGTGACATCAACTTACTGCCACATTAGAAACACCCCCACCAACATTCTTTTGTTATCCTTTAGTTGTTGCTAAAATGCTCTCATCTACTGCTCTTTTTTATTTATGTATTTAGCCTGCCAAGCCTGCCAATAAATATAATGTATGATACTAGCCTGTTAATATGGATTTGTAAAATCAGCTTTTCAAAACTGAAAATCTTCTTTTTACAGCTGAAAAAATATCTATTTAAAAGATTACATCTATTTAGAGTAGAATTTCTATTCTATTCTATTCTATTCTATTCTATTCTATTCTATTCTATTCTATTCTATTCCATTCTATTCGATTCGATTCGATTTAGAGTAGAATATCTATTTTAAAGATTGCACATGATCCTATTCAATTGCATATGTGTGTAGAGTTGACTTTTTGTATATTTGGATGTGAATGTTGTGAGATATATAAGCACAAGCCTATAAAAACCATAAAAGAAAATATATTTTTACAACTTTGTGGTTTTCATCCAATTGTAACTGCTTTGTCGCCCAGCTTGTCCCAGATGGACACATGTTGTAGGCTGTTCCAAGGAATGTGCCTGTGTTCGAGAACATTCCACTGTCTGTGACCCCAAAAAGTGGAGCTGTTTCTGTAAACCAGGATACCAGGGCCTACAGTGTGAGAAAGGTATAAGCCAATGTTACAGGGAAACAATGTTACATGCATTTATTTCGCAAAACCACAGCTGCAAGATCGAGGTGAGAGGTCACGATTACATTACACAGTAAACTTCCTCAGGTCAACCTCTTTCCTCACACATGTAATCATGAAAAAATACTGCTTCATTAAATCACAATGTTATACAAATCTAGTGATTAATTTACATTTCCTGTTGCAGTGATAGGATTACAGTAACATCAGTGCCAGCACTGAAAAGTTAACTTGGAGTCTTGCTGTTTCCCTACATTCCAGCTGTAATATGTTGTTTTGTGATGGGAAAAGCTATTTGACTATTGTGTTTGCCTTTTGAAACTCACAGGTCTCAAACATAACTTTTACTTCTTCTTAAGCTGCCAGACTCAAAGTCAAGAGGTAGTGCCACATTTTATATTATGATTATCTTTCATGATTTGTGTATGTCTTATATAGTATGCAGGCTGGGCTCCAATGGAGCAGTGTGTAAGCCCTTGTAAATGTTTAGCAGGAGTGTCATGTAAACCCAGGATTGGAGAGTGCAGCCAACGGTGTCCTGCAGGCCTTTGTGGAGATACGTGTGACTAGGTTGAGACTGAATATCACTTGATTGTTTAATGGATTAATGGATCAAGTTAATAGATCTTTGGTGCCAGGCCATACATGTATGAGAATTTGGATTTCAACATACAAGATGGACATATACAGTATTCACACATGATACATCAAGAATACTAAAGCTAAACTTTTTTCAGAGCGGCACATAAATGGTGTGAGACACAATGTACTCTCTTTCATAATTTAATTAGATTTTAGGTTGACTTCAATTTTTTATTCATTCTTTCATTGTCCATACTGCTTATCTGTCATCCAGGCATATATTTTAACATGGGTATTGGTTCTCTACTGTATTCAATAGTAATAATAGAATTATATTTATTTCAGGAGGGTCTCCTCCTGGTGGGACACCTCATCAGGGAGGCATCTAGGAGGCATCCTGACAGATGCCTGAGCCACCTCATCTGCCTCTAATGTGGAGGAGAAGCAAGTCTACTCTGAGCCCCTCCCAAATGGCAGAGACTCTCATTCTGTCTCTGTGGGAGAACTCAGACACCATATGGAAGAAACTTATTTTGGTCACTTGTGTCCGTGGTCCTGTTCTGTAAGTCACTAGCCGAAGCTTGTGACTGCCTGTTGATCTTCCACTCAATTTTTCACTCAGTCTTTAACATAACAAAATACTTGAAATCCCACACTTGGGGTGGGATCTCATCCTCAACCCACAGAGGGCATTCTAGCTTTTTCCAGCTCAGGACCATGGCCTTAGATTTTGAAGTGCAGATTTTCATCCCAACTGCTTCACAATGGGCTAAGCTGGATCTTATGGTTGGATGAACCCCACAGGACCACATCTACAAAGAGGAGAGACACAATCCTGAGGCCACAAAACCAGATCCTACATGGCTGCAACTTGAGTCTCTTTACATGAAGATCCAACTCTCACTGGAAAACCATCTGGCTTATTGCCAGCAAGCTCTGACACTGATTGTACAGGACCCTAATGGCCCATATCACAAGATACGTTACCCCATTATCCCGGAACACCCCCCAGAGGATTGGGTGTGAGCACCCCTTTTTGAAGAGGGGGATCACCACCCTGGTTTGTTAGTTCAGAGGCACGGTACTTGATGTCCACACCATGTGGCAGAGGCATGTCGGCCATGACATCCCCACAACATCCAGAGTGTTGAGGAACGGCCAGGAGCTTTTTAACCAACTTTGCAATTTCCCCCCAGATATGGGAGTCTCTCCCTGAAACCCTGAGTCCCTAGACTCTGCTTCCTCATTGGAAGGCATGTTAGTGGGATTGAGGAGGTCTCCCTTCCACTAACCTACAGTGCCTCAAGTTAACGTCAGGAGTCCCCCTTTTACCACCAAGAAGGTGGAGGAATTTAAGTATTAGGGTCAACAGTACACATCATTGGAGAATGTGAAAAGAGGTGAAGAAACGCATTCAAGTGGATGTTTGAAGGGGTGGAGAAAAGTGTCAGGGGTAATGTGAGATAAAATAGTATAAGCCAGAATGAAAGGGATGTGTAAAAGACAGTGGTGGGACAAGCGATGCTGTATGTTTTAGAGACCAATGCATTTAGGGAAAGAGTAAGTAGACCTGGAGTTAGCCAAAATACAGATTTTGAGGTTCTCATTGGGAGTGACAAGGTTGGATAGGATCAGGAATGAGTCTGTCAGAGGGACAGCACGTTAGATGTTTTGGAGAGAAGGTCAGAGAGGCCAGACTGAAATGGTTCAGTCATGAACCAAGGAGGGATAGTGAATATATTGTTAGACGGATGCTGGAATTGGAGCTGCCAGGCAGGAGGTCTAGAGGAAGACCAAAGAGAATATTTATGGACGTAGTGAGAGAGGATATGAAGTTAGTTGGTGTGAGAGAGAAGGGTACAGAGGATAGGATTAGATGGAGAAGGTTGATTCACTGTGGCAACCCCTGGAGGGAAAAGTCAAAAGGAAAAGAAGACTATACTTTAGACTACCGGTACCTTCTTTTTTAGTACTACTTGAGATAATCAGATGAATCTGTAATTCTACTTTTACCAGTGTATTTTTATCTAACTGTTTGTATATAAAATGTGAACTTTTGGCCGTTGAATGAACATTTAGGGTGAACTAACTCAGACCCAATCTTGTTTTGATACAAGTTTTTAAGATAAGATAAGATAAGATAAGATAAGATAAGATAAGATAAGATAAGATAAGATAAGATAAGATAAGATAAGATAAGATAAGATAAGATAAGAACAACTTTATTAATCCCGAAGGAAATTGTTGTGCCAGAGTTACAGAAAATATAACAGTAATAAATAATAAAAAGAAAAAGGCAGAATTAGAAATAAAAATAAACTATAAACTATAAAGTGTCTCAGTGAAACTATAAAGTGTCTAAAGTGAGGTAAGGAGTGCACAATAGTATGATAAAAGGAAAAATTGTAGTGTAGCTTTTATGAAATGAAATATTGCACAGTTCTGAATATTGCACAGTGAAATGAAATATTGCAGTTTTTGTTTTTTTTAGGTTAAAGACAGGTTTTTATGGTTGCCGGCAGCTGAATGGAGAGGTGTATCGCATTTTAATTTTTGATGCTACATGGGATTTGTAGTATGCCAACAAGTGAAAAATTACATTTTCACAAAAAAAGTATTCCAATATTGATTTTTTTTTTTTTACTTACACCAAATTTAGATATCTGTCAAGGGTAAACATGCTTATAAATGAGGACCTCAATTGAAATAAGTAACATGGAATAGAAATCAGAACTCAAAAAGATACTCAGAACACAGTCACAAATGGTTCAAATGCGTCGTGACTGATCTGATTACAAGTGGCAACCTTGGTTATGGGTGTGAGGTTGCTCAAATTGTGGCTGTCCAATCTCTGACCACATTCAGAGGTTGTCTAGTCAGATGTGACCAGCTTGAAGCTGAGCTTGAAGAATGTCTCATCCTCTAATAATTTTTGCTGCAGAGGAAGTATGATTATTTGTTTTTGGTAATTATACAAAGAATTACAACACAACCTTAATCAGACAGGCGAATTACAGTGTAGACGCGTCAAAGGGTGAAAATCAAGTAAGACGGTTTCATTTAGAAGGCAACATTCACTGATAACTATAAGCAAGTAAAATTTAGTAAATTAGTGACGGTAAAAAAGAAAGAAACAAACCTTCTTATATTGTTTCTATTTTTCACCTTTTTTCTTGTTTTTGTAGGTGGGGCAAATTTGGCGGGACTGTGGCTACTCAGGGGTCATGTTTTTATCTATCATATTTGTTTTTTACTTATTAAATCAAACATGACTTTTTGAGACAGTTTTCTGGTAGGTATACCAATTTAAACACCATCATTACATAAAAATCTATCAATTGTCTACAGCTTATCCTACACTTAAGATCACGGAGGATCCCCAAGTGTAGCCTTTCCCCAGCAAGAGCCTAGCCCAGCAGTCATTGGGCGAGAGGCGGGGTACACCCTGGACAGGTTGCCAGTCAATTGCAGGGCCACATATGGAGACAACCAACCATTCAGTTCACTCTCTCAATCACAAATAAGGGCGATTTTCCCAATTAAACTTCTGCATGTTTTTTCTGTGGGAGGACACCAGAGGAAACCCACACAGTCACAGGGAAGAACATGCAAACTACACAGGGGACTAGGGGCCTTCATACTGTGAGACAGTACTAACAACAGTGTCGCCGTGCCACCCAGCACAAACATTAATGTTGGTCTATAGAGGTGAAGTGAGGTTCTAATCACAGCCAAAGTTAGAGTCAATTGTATTGCAAATAGTGCCATATATTTCCCACATACAGAGCATTGAAATTACGTTACTTTAATACCCCTAGTGCAGTAGTAAACAGATATCACAGACAATAAGCTATGACTGGATTCCGTGAAGTTAACTAATTGTTCTTCAAGAAAACTATGAGAAAAGAGGGTCTTGCAAAAAACAAATAATGTTTGTGACTTAATGCCATGAAAGGAAAGGTGTACATGATAGTGATGAGACCAGTGATGCTGTATGGCCTCGAAACAGTAACAATGAAAAGACAGGAGGCAGAGCTAGAGGTCGCAGAGATGAAGATGTTGAGGTTCTTTTTGGGAGTGACCAGGATGTATAGGATCAGAAATGAGTCTATCAGACGAACAGCGCATGTTAGACGCTTTCGATAGAAGGTCAGAGAAGCCAAACTGAGATGGTTTGGTAATGCACAAAGGAGGCATAGTGAATATATTGGTAGACGGATGCTGGAATTGGAGCTGTCAGACAGGAGGTCTCGGGGAAGACCAAAGAGAAGATTTATGGACGTAGTGAAAGAGGACATGAAGGTGGTTGGTGTGAGAGAGGAGGATACAGAGAATAGGGTAAGATGGAGAAGGTTGATTTGCTGTGGCGGCCCCTGAAGGATAAAGCTGAAAGGAGAAGATATTCTGGAGAAATATCTAAAGTTGCTGAAATAACATGAGTACCGTAATTTCCGGACTATTGAGCGCACCTCAATATAAGCCATACCAGCTAGCTAGTTGCTATCTTGGGCTCCCTCCCTCCTGCCCACTAAAACCGTCAAAGTCGTCCTCTTCGGTGTCGGAGTTGAATGGCCTGAGAAATTCCCAGTCATTTCATCGGTCCAATGTGACGAGGATAAATGTTTTAGCGGTGTGAACCTCATTAGCCAACACTCCCCCCCCCCCAAAAAAAAAAACAAAAAAAAACATCAATTAGCCACATCGTTGTTTAAGTGAAAAAAGTCGCGTCTCATCATCCGGAATTCTAGGTAAACAAAAAACTGCTATAATATTTTCAATACAATAGAGCAGAAAACCATGCTATGACCAACAGTATCCTAATGTTGGTAGAATTTGCCAGAAAATGGAAACTTTGCACATTTCAAAATTAATTGAACAATTTTCAGTTTTCTCCTGTACAGTGTCATAAACATTGATCTGCACGGGGTTGCACTCCAGAGAGAATCATTGACCCTGGAATTTGATGGTGCAACCTCGAGACCCAATATTAAAGATCTCACAGTACAGAGATACTGAATGAAAACCATATTTAATAAAGGTTAAGCATTTGCTTGTTTCTTTCCCTTTTTTTTCCTGAATACACTGTGTATCGCATTTAAATTTTTGTGTATGTTTTATAAAATTTCAACAAGTCTTACAATAATGGTTTCATCTGCCTGACAAACAGTTGTACTGACCAAACAGTCTGTGTGTCACGAGTTACATCAGATTGTAGCCTGTTGGACATACTGTACTGAAAGCTATACAAACAGATACAACTTCATCATTTATGACAGAAATTAGTAGTGAAAGACAAAGGTTTATCATTAATCAAAATGGATGTAGTAATCCTAATGGATTACTACAAACACACAGAACAGTCTATCCTGAATTTCCCCTATGGGAATCAATAAAGTATTATCTTATTATCTAATCTTAATATCACTCCGATAGTTGGTGTTTAAGCCTATATGTGCCATTGAATCTGTACAAAACATTGTTCATTGTCTTAATTGTAAAATTACCAGTAAGTTAATCATTTAATAGACAGGCAAATTTAGACCAGATACATATACATTCCCCTCCACCTATGATTATCGAGCAATTTTGAAATCGTTTCATACATGTTCTCAATCATTTTAAGAACACATCTTGCTAGTCTTTCATGACTTCAAAATTAATTTATTATTGTTGTTTGATTTGTATTAAATGCCCCTGAGAAAAAAACACTGAAATGTAAATAAATAAATAAATGGTTTATTAAGGTCCACTTTTTGGGCTTTAGTGACAGCTCATCTGGGGTGACTTTAAAAAACCTGTTACAGAATTAAAACAAAAACAGTGAATATCTTGAAAATTAAGGTGTTTGGAAAAATGGCTAATATATTTTTGAAAAATTCCTGGTGGCCCTACCCTGCTGAAAAAGCTTGTCAATCAATACTTGAATAGTAGAAATAAAACAAAAAACAAAAGAAACTAACCATATTAGCCATTTAATTTTAATTGAGCTGTGTCTACCAAAAAATTCACTATCCCTCCTCTGTACATGACCAAACCATCTCAGTTTGGCTTATGTGACCTTCTCTCCAAAACATCTAACATGTACTGTCCCTCTGACAGACTCATTCCTGATCCTATCCAACCTTGTCACTCCCAATGAGAACCTCAAAATCTGTATTTTGGCTAACTCCAGGTCTACTTACTCTTTCCCTCAATGCCACAGTCTCTAAACCATACAGCATTGCTTGTCTCACCACTGTCTTTTAAACTTTCCTTTCATTCTGGCTTATACTATTTTATCTCACATTACCCCTGACACTTTTCTCCACCCCTTCAAACATCCACTTGAATGCGTTTCTTCACCTCTTTTCCACATTCTCCAATGCTGCGTACTGTTGACCCTAAATACTTAAAATTCCTCCACCTTCTTGGGGATAAAAGGGGGACTCCTGATGTTAACTTGAGGCACTGAAGGTTAGTGGAAGGGAGACCTCCTCAATCCCACTAACATGCCTTCCAATGAGGAAGCAGAGTCTGGGGACTCAGGGGTTCAGGGAGAGACTTCCGTATCTGGGGGGAAGTTGCAAAGTTGGTTAAAAGTTGGCTGTTCCTCTAACATGTGCTCTTCCTACTCTGAGACTCATTCCTGATCCTATCCATCCTGGTCACTCCCAAAGAGAACCTTAGTATCTTCATCTCAGCGACCCCTAGCTCTGCCTCCTGTCTTTTTGTCATTGTAACTGTTTCTAGGCCATACAACATCGCTGGTCTCACCACTATCTTGTACCGTGCATCTTTCCTTTCATTCTGGCCGATAGTCTTCTATCCCTGACGCTTTTCTTCACCCATTCCAACCTGCTGTTGACCTGGACTGTTGACCCCAAGTACCTGAAATCCTCAAACTTCTGATCTCCACTCCCTGGAGTCTCACCGTTCCACCCGGGTTCCTCTTGTTCACACACATATACTCTGTCTTGCTGCAACTCACTTTCATTCCTCTCCTTTCCAGCACATATCTCCACCTCTCTAGATTTTTCTCAACCGGTTCTCTGTTCTCACTATGTCACAATGATCACAATGTCATCTGCAAACATCATGGTCCATGGAGATTCCCGTCTAACCTCATCAGTCAGCCTGTCCATCACCACTGCAAACAAGAAGGGGCTCAGAGCTGATCCCTGATGAAGTTCCACCTCCACCTTGAACTTCTCCGTCACCCCTGAAGCACACCTCCCCACTGTCTCACAGCTCGCACACATGTCCTGCACCAGTCAAACATACCATTCCAGATTTCCTCATACAATACCAGAGCTTCTCTCTTAGCACCCTGTTATATGCTTTTTCTAGGTCTACAAAAACACAATGCAGCTCCCTCAGGCCTTCTCTGTACTTCTCTATTAGCATTCTCAACGCAAATACTGCATCTGTAGAACTCTTTCGAGGCATGAAGCCATACTGCTGTTCACAATGCTGACTCCTGCTCTCTGTTTAGCTTCCACTACTCTTTCCCATAACTTCATTGTATGGCTCATCAATTTTATCCCTCTGTATTAGCCACAATTCTGCACATCCCCCTTGAACTTAAAAATAGGCACCATCACACTTCGTCTCCATTCTTCAGGCATTTTCTCACTCTCTAAGATTCTGTTGAATAATAGTCAGACGCTCTACTGCAGCCTCTCCTTGACACTACCACACCTCCTCAGGTATATCATCAGGACCAACTGCCTTTGCAATCTTCATCCTCTTCAATGCTTTCCTCACTTCACTTTTACTAATCTGTGCTTCTTTGTGGTCTACAATAGTCACCTCATCTACTCTTGTCTCTCTTTCATTTTCCACATTCATCAGCTCCTTAAAGTACTCTTTCCATCTTCCCATCACTCTTCTAGCATCTGTTAATACATTTCCCTCTTTATCCTTAATCACCCCGACCTGTTGTACATCCTTTCATCTTTATCTCTCTGTTTTGCCAACCTGTATAGATCATTCTCTCCCTCCTTACTGTCCAACCGAACATACAGGTCATCGTACGCCCTTTGTTTTGCCTTTGATACCTCTATCTTTACCTTACGTTGATTTCTCCCTGTTCTCCTGTCTGTTCTTCATTCAGAGTCCCACTTTTTCTTTGCTCACCGCTTTCTTTGTATATACTCCTGCACATCCTCATTCCACCACCAAGTCTCTTTATCTACTACCAAGTACTCTTCTACCTGTCTCCCTGATAACACTAGCTTCTCCTTCTCCCAAAACTCTCATCCCACCTGCGGGGCTTAGCCACTAATAACATTGAGCGTCACCCCTTCAATTTCCAGTATCAGACTCATAAGTCTATCAAACAGTCTTTTCAACTCTAGAACATTCCTAACAAACGCCTCCTTCAAGATAACTCCTACTGCATTTGCCATCTTGTCAGTACCATGATAGTACAACTTAAAGACTGCTCCTAAGCTTCTCGCCTTTCTACTTTTCCACCTGGTCTCTTGGGCACACAGTATATCCACCGTCCTTCTTTGCATCATGTCAACCAGCTGTCTACCTTTTCCTGTCGCAGTCCTGATATTCAAAGTCCCTAATCTCGGTCCCAGGCTCTTTCCTTTCCACCTCTCTCTCCGCTTCCGAACATGCACTCCTCCTCTTCTTCTTCTTCTTGTTCTTTGACCCACAGTAGCCCAATTTCCATTAGTACCCTGTAGGTCATCAGTACCAATGGGGGTCGTTGTCATCCCGACCTTGACCGATCTGGTATGATCTGGTTATTATGGTTGAATCGCATGTTTGGTTTTGGCAAAAGTTTTACACCGGATGCCCTTCCTGATGTAACCCTCTGCATTTATCTGGGCTTGGGACCGGCTCAGGGAGACACTGCTCCATGCCCCGCCAAGGCCTGCTCAGAAGGACACTGGCCACTGCCGCCCTGAGGCCGCATTATATTTCTCCAGAATATGATTGTAGTATATCATGAAAACACATTTTATACTGACTTGATACAGTGCCATTACAGCAATCCTTGTGAGACAAAAGTATAGAGCTGTCAATGTTATCATACAGTATTAACACAATTTTTCACCATAGTATGTGCCTTTGTGTAATTTATTTAGTCCACTTTCTTGACTATTTACGGAATTTGTCAAAAGAGGGCATTTTAAAGTAGTTCAGTTTTTGTCATATTCTTCGAACATTTTTAACTCCTCGCCAAAAATTATGAAAGGCTGAGACAGCATTCCAAACTTCGTCTATCATTACTGTTCACATGATGTGTCCATTGTTCATTTTCACTATGATAAATATGCATAAACATATATATATATATATATATATATATACACACACACACACACACACACATATATACATATACATATACATATATACATACATATATATAATATATATGTACACATTATGAGTAATAATTTTTAAAGCAGGAATGCATAACATTGAATTACATGATAAATCAAATATAACTCTTGCCCAAATTTATTTTAGAACTTTCTTTTTTGCAACATTTTCAGCTTCTATTCCCACCAGAGGGTGCTGCAGGATCACCTTTTAGTAGTCGTCGTCTCTCCATTTTCATAATCAGTGAATCATCATATTGTCGAGAAAACAGAAAACCACACAAATCCTATTACTTGATTTGTATTAGTCATTCTTGGAAGAACCAGGCTGTTATTTATTCACTTCTGAAGTATCCTGCCATAGCAAACCTTTTATAAAAAAAACTTTATTGTGATATGTTAGCTTATGTGTGAGAAAAACCAACTGTCAAACAGGCATTGCAATATATTTTTTTTCTCTTGATTACAGTCTTTAGGCTTGAAGTGTTATTGTGTTATGACAAAGTGAAAGACTTAAAATTGAGTCAAAGAATTCCTACCAGCTCTGTTAAATGCAGAATGTCGTAAATCATGGTTGTGTCACACCAGACCAGAGCTTCATTTCTTCAGCCATAACATTCTAACGGTTTCATATACAGATGTCTCTCTGATTGGACCTTAGTATGAGAACGGGGCTCAGTCCCATCTGACTCAGTGTTTAATGTCTTTTCTCCTTAAACAGAGATATTCATTTCTGGATGTTGTTTTGGCCCTCCTCTGATTTAAGGAAGTGCCCTGTGCTGTGAGAAGGACCTTAGCTCTTAAGCTCTTCTGTTTCATTGAATCCAAAAGGTGTGACTTTCATTTTCAGTCCTTGGTCATCAGTAGGCTGTTTTCATCCCAACTCTGGCTTCACAATGTGCTTCGAAGACTGCAGCACTCAGAAAAGAGTGTCATTATGACTGACGCATTGTGTCATTGTACATGATGTGGTAGTAATGTTGGCAAGCAACATTTTAGTATGTTTTGTAACAAACTGTTTCTCTGATATGGGTTTTGCAAGCCAAAACAGTTTCAGAGCACAGATCAGGCTCATTTCTTGTGATGTAGCTCGATTTTACGGTAAAATGAATTCTGCATTGAACATCCACGTTTCGACTAGAGAAATAAGTTATTACATTATTGTTGCCCTAACTTCTTTCACTGGACCCTTCTAGTTTTCTTCTATCTACTGTTTCTGTCATCTGTTCTCCCTGGCTGTGTGGTCCCATGACCTGCCTTATGGACTGATAGCAGAAGTCCTTACACAACTAGGGATCTGGAAATAATCCTCCTGTCTTATAGAGCTCATTTAGTTTGGACATGGAGTTTTTCAGCAATGACACAGGGTGTGTCGCACTTGTGGACAAAATCCTTTGTGCCCTCCTATAAACTTAGAAAGAGGGATGAGACTGAAGTTATAACTACTAGCAGACACAGCACTGATATCAGACAACAATAAAACAATAGCCCCTAATGGCATGAACAAATAGTAATCCTAACTAAACCTTAACTTTGTATATTATACTCTGATGGAGATATTTATCTCGAAAAGATTTGAGTTTCTCCAGCCGCCTGCGCCAAAAAGGTGTCAACATGTTGAGGTGATTACTTTGTCTGGCTTAAATACCTCATTTACAAAGCTCATCATTCACCTGTGTTTTTTCATGAGTTGACAATCATTAGATAAAACACTCCTGCATTTATTTCTTGCAGAATAAAAAAATGCATATTGTTGCCAAGGTGTTAACAATTGCTTTATTAATGATAATAATAAAAAGAAAGAGCATGATGCAAGAGCCACTAATTTTTTTAGAATAATACCACAAACCGTAATGTAATGCTTCTTCACAGGGCCAACTAAAATAGCATCAAGGCTTAACCTCTGCAGAGGCAGGCAAAGATGTCAGTTTGGGAACACGACAAGAGCCATTCCAGAAACTTCTGAGCAGAATGGATTCTTTCCCGATATGAGGGCTGAGAACAAAAAAAGTAGAGATGCACAGCATCATCCATTGGACATAGGCTAGGGGATATGAAGCAAAAGTGAACACTATGAGTGCTTTGGTTTTTATAAAACTTAAAAGCATAGGGTTATACACGTCTTTCGAGCCTTAATTTGTGCTTTTCTCTGGCAATGTACTCAATATTTTGGTTTCATACAGATGACATGGGACATTTAAAAAAACTCAAGAAGGGAGTTTTGTGGAGCGAGAACACTGCTGCTATAAAAAAGCTATTGAGAACCTTTGTGCTTTCCAACAGAATTGTTGTTCTCCATTGGAGAGAAGTTTAAAGTACCGGTATGTGCGCTGTGTGGGGGATGCAGTAGCAATGATGTACATGCAGTAGCTTAAGTATTGTCAAAGGATTTGCTCCTTTTTTCCCAGTCAGTAATATTCTTTTCTCTTTTAATATACTGTTGAGTTTCATCACCAAGACACATAGTAATGATTTCAAGAAGATATTTCACACTGAGTACATATAAGAGTACATATCCTCATTAAATTTGAGCCTTAAAAAGGTGGTGTTTGACATCTAATGTTGTTTGGAAGGCAATGCTGGTCCAATTTTCAAAGTCTACACATACATTGTGTAGACTTTGGAAGTCTTCTCAATATGTGTGTTGGTTAAACTTCAACTGTGAATACTGTTATAGACAACCAGTTTCATGTAGAATCAGTTAAACAGAGGTGGTGTTCAGTAACATGATTTGAACTTGAATTAAACTTTGTTGAACTGTTTATCAAACTTACACAGTTTTACAATATATTTCTTCTTCTGTTGAGTCTGAGTTTTATAAGTCGCTTTGGATAAAAGCATCTGCTAAATGACAGTAATGTAATGGAATGTAATGACTGATGTTATGAGCTGATATCAACATTATGGTATAAAAAAAATAAAGGTTACAAAGTTTCAAGTTACACTGTTGCAAATTTAACTGATAACACAGGTGAAATTTCTGTGACTACCATTAGCATTGGATGCAAAATTTACTGGTTCTAACAGCAATGTCATTGAGACGTTATATAGTTTCATAGTTAGCGGTATATGGTGCCAAACTTATGGCATAAAAGACAGAAGTTAAATATTGGATTTTTTTTCAGCATTTCATGTCAGAAAGATGACAACTTCATGCCTAATTCATAGTAGTTACATTTTAGTTGAAAACATTACCTCAAGTTGACCAACAAAAGCCACAATATGTTAATGTTAACATCTGAACCTTTAAGAACATATCAATTTAGTCAGTCAACAACACAAAAGTAGAACGGCTTATGAATACTGTTTTCTACCATTATCTTAATCAAGTACAGGGCATTATATGTCTTTCATGTTCTTATATGTCACAACCTGCAATGAATCAAATATTGATGTCTCTGTTAGTAACCCACAGGGAATAAGGCATAACAAAATGCTGATTATACAGTATACAGTATACAGTTTATTCCTTGCAAAGGTAGAGGTGGCAGATGTGCTACACTCTCTTTCTTTTTTTTCTTTTTTCATTAATTAAACATTGAATAAACAAATCATTCCTATCTCTGTTTACATCATGCTTGGAGACAGTATTTAATTAGCAGAATCAAAAATGTTATCCATCCTGCAACCACCCTGCAACAATGGGAGGCACCATTTACCAAACTGTCCGAGTGTCAATTGACTCTACTCACTTAAATAATTGCCCTGTCTCTGTTTGAAAATAAGAAACAGATTCTTGCACTGACATCTTTTATTAGCAGAGGTGCTGAAGGCACATGTGTGTCCTAAGGGGGAACAGCAACCTGTTTTTATTTTATTATATATTGGTGGGGTATGTGGACTCAGCAAGTGCTCTAATTACTGGCTCTATGTGCACCCTCTGAGAGAATGGACTCTAAGCTGTGTTGACTTTGATGTGGCCCAGATCCACCACACATGTGGGACATGAGCTCACATAACAAATGCAGATGCCCTGCAAACGCAGTTTGGCACTGCAATTTGATATTATTATTTTCAGTAGGTGGCAAGACAGAGATGGAGAAGATAGCAAGACATAGGGAAGTGAATCAACAGAATAAAAAAGGGGTGGCCTTATAATCGTTACCCTCCTCTTTTGTGAAGTTGCCAGATCTAACCAGTTGGATGCCTGCAGTTTTCCCGGATGGCTTTTATGGTCTTGGCTGTGGCCAGATGTGTGTGTGCAGGAACGATGCCCGCTGCCACCACATCACAGAAGCCTGCCAATGAATTGCCGGTTGGGCAGGACCACACTGCATCCTGGGTATTGGAACCCACATCGTTAAAATATGGTGAGAGGGAGGCCCTCACTAAAACTCAGCAAAAAACCCCTCTCCTTAAACAAAAGGATGATGTGTTTTTGAAAAATTAGCCGTATAACACTGCCAATGACTTTTTATGGATGGATTAGACCTGTATGGTCTAAATGGGTTATTCTAGATTAATGCAGCACAAAATTAGAGAAATTAGACCATGACTGATAGATTTAATTCATCGCTATTTGATTACAATTTTCATGCATAAGCTTCAGTGAGGATGTCAAGGATTTGCTCTTGCTTCAGCCATTTTGTGTTTCTAACAACCAGAACTACAGCCAGGACAAAGTCATTGGTGTGTCTTGATGATGCACCTCTGTGATTAGTGGATTTACCTTTTACTTCACCTCCAAATATCATCTTTGACTTTAGCCATTAGAGAGAAGTTTGCAGTTTGTGTTCTGTAAACCCCTATTTTTGAAAATATTCTTCAGGCCAATTGTATCATATATTTACTGTAAAGGAAGCTGCTGCAGTTTGCTTTAAGAGAATAATGCATTTCCTTCTTTATGTGCAATATGGGCATTTGTGTCTTTATGGACACAGTGCCCAGAGGATTCATATTGGCATGCACTGAAGGCCGACAAAGTGGAATCTGATGACGACAGAATTAGTGAAGCTTTGAGTAGTCTTTTAGAGTCTTAAACCATTTCATCTTTTTACCCTTTCAGTTACTTCTGTTCTGCTGCAAAGGTTTGATTAGTTGCATGCAACAAAATAATGTGAAGAGCTTAATTTTCCATGGCAGTTTCACATTTTTTTAGTAATGAGTACATTTTCACGAAAATTGTTCATGTAATTTGGGCCCAAAAATTGTTATGGGTCACATCATAAGATGTATAGAGGGAAATCCTGGTCCAGCTTTCAGAACTTTCATGTTACAGACTTTTCAAAGACAAATCTACACATTTTCCTCATAAATGAGTTGAATTACTGTCAGAGTCTTTGGATGCAATGATAGAGATTGGCTTGATTTTGAAGGATTAAAGGTTACATTATTATAGCAAGCAATATTTCTGACCACAAATGTTTCACTGATATACCTTGGCGTTTTCAACACTGTGGACTGCTTGTATATTTGCTTGTCTCGTATTTGCTTGTGAACGAACATTATGAGTTTAAATCTCAGTCTTAAAATCTGATATTTATATGTGTGGATTCAGTAAGTCATTCAGGACGATACAGGGTCTTGGTCATTGTCTTTGTAAAAGCAAAAGCTTTTGGGATAGTATGACTGGCTGCTGGTCCTGGCTATCTGGCCTGGCAGTGGGTGCTTGTGAATTAGCTGAATGTGATTTGTCCTACTCCAGGAACATTACATGTTCATGTCAGAGCAAAATTTGACCAGACATGGGGAACAATAGTAAGTGTTGCTTGAAATTGGGTAATCTGTGCTTGAGAATTGAAGGTATTAGTCACTAGTGTGAAATTAATTTGCTTAGATTGGTGTCATGGTTTGAGTGCACCTGAACTCTGGTGATTTTAATTTTGCATGTAATTTTGTCATTTGTTATTGCCATTTCCATGTTATTATGGGTTTTAATTTTTCACAAAATTACATTTTCAACCAATTTGTAGCTAATGACATTAAAAATTGAAAAAATAACTTAGGTTTGTATTTTAAATAAGTATTTGCAGATTTAGTTCCCTATATTGATATATTTGCCTATGGTATAGGTAATTTTCTGCACCTTTGATCTGCACCTTTGCAAAATGACTACTTTCATACATGTAAATATGATACATGTAGATAAAACATTTATTCAGAACTTTTTCATTATATTTTTCAAATTCCCTAATAATTCCAATGTAACCCCATTTTCAGACATCTAATTTTGATTCCAATGCAATATTTTAGGTATCTTTAGAAAATATGTCATCAATATTTCATTTTTCTCCTTTTTAGGTATTATCAGGACAGAATCACTCATGTGAATCTTTTAGAGATAATATTTTGTTGACAAGATAAGTCCATATACTTCCCACAGAGAAATAAGAGTCAAGCGTTGGGAGGAGGTCTCTCTCAATGTCTCTCCCTCTCTCTCTCTCTCACACACACACACACACACACACACACACACACACACACACACACACACACACACACACACACACACACACAAATACGCAAACACAAAAAAGTTCATTATTTCAATGTAGCCCTTCATATCCTATTTCATTAACAAACCAGTCAATTGGCCTTAGAAAACCCTCTGACAAATTTACAAAATATAAATGAATACATAAATCTTCTTCTTTCAGCTTTTCCCTTCAGGGGTTGCCACAGTGAATCAATCTTCTCCATCTAACCCTATTCTCTGTATCCTCCTCTCTCACGCCAACTACCTTCATGTCCTCTCTCACTACGTCCATAAATCTTCTCTGGTCTTCCTCATGACCCCCTGCCTGGCAGCTCCTATTCTAGCATCCATCTACCAATATACTCACTATCTCTCCTCTGTACATGACCAAACCATCTAAGTCTGAATTCTCTGACCTTCTCTCCAAAACATCTAACATGTGCTGTTCCTCTGATAGACATATTTCTGATCCTATACATCCTGGTCACTCCCAAAGAGAACCTTAGTATCTTCATCTCTGCGACCTCGAGCTCTGCCTCCTGTCTTTTTGTCATTGTAACTGCTTCTAGGCCGTGCAGCATTGCTGGTCTCACCACTGTCTTGTACATCTTTCCTTTCATTCTGGTTGATTGTCTTCTATTGCATAGTACCCCCAACACTTTTCTCCACCCATTCCAGCCTGCTTGAACCTGTCTCTTCACCTCTTTTCCACACTCTCGATTGCTCAGGACTGTTGACCCCAAATACCTGAAATCCTCAAACATCTTGATCTCCACTCCCTGTAGCTTCACCGTTCCACCCGGGTTCCTCTCATTCACATACATATACTCTGTCTTGCTGTGACTAACCTTCATGTAATCTGCTCTGCACTTCTCTATTAGCATTCTCAAAGCAAATATTGAATCTGTAGTACTCTTTCTAGGCATGAAGCCATGCTGCTGTTCACAAATGCTGACTCATGCTCTCAGTCTAGTTGTCTTCATTGTATGGCTCATCAATTTTATCCCTCTATAATTGCTGCAATTCTGCACATCCCCCTTATTCTTAAAAATGGGCACCATCACACTTCATCTCCATTCTTCAAGCATCTTCTCAGTCTCTAAGATCGAGCTGAATAATCTAATCAGAAACTCTACAGCTGCCTCTCCTAGACACCGCCACACTTCCACAGGTACGAATATCATCAGGACCAACTGCCTTTCCACTCTTCATCCTCTTCAATGCCTTACTCACGTCACTTTCTCCTTCTTTGACCTACAGTAACCCAGTTTCCATTGGCTCCCTGTAGGTCATTGGTACCAATGGCGGTCATTGTTTACTCGGACCATGACAGATCCATATGATCTGGTTATTCGGTTTGATTTGCATGTTTGGTTTTGGCAAAAATTTTACGCCGGATGTCCTTCCTTACGCAACCCTCTGCATTTATCCGGGCTAGGGACTGGCTCAGAGAGACACTGCCCCCCCCCCCCCCCCCCCCCCACACACACACACACACACACACACACACACACACACACACAAGGGTAGCTCAGGGAGACACCGGCCACATAAATAAATACATATGAAAACATATTGGTGAATTTGTTCATGGAAAATACAGCGCTGACAATTCCAAAGATAGTCATTTTTGTGTTCCATAGATCCACATTGAAGTAACCTACCAGTATTTCTAGATTAATGACAAATATTTACTGTTGATAACCTAAGAATTGGTTGATCTGTCTAAATTATGACCTTAAGAAATTACTATACACTCGTAACTACAATCCTTTTACATGCCCTGCCATAACAACAACTACATTATTTCCTAAAATTGCTGTAAATGATACATTCCATTTACTTAAACCTTCTCGCAAATTCCATGAAAAGCCTGTATGTGATGAACCACAAGGACACAAAAGTAAATACATGACTGATAAATGAATAGTTAATCATGAAACTCCTTTTTTTCCTCTTTCCAAAATATAGCATTTTAAATTGCCATGGGATTGGCCAACAAATCACTTTCCACCAACTTTTTCTAGGAAATGTTTATCATTAAGACTGGCATCATTGTACATTTTTAAAGACCATGCATGCCATGTTGATTGGAACATTGTTAAACAGAAACGTCTACCAAGGAGAAAAGTTATAATAAAATGCTAAATAAGATTTCCTATTTTTTCCTTTCTTCTCCTGGGAAAATATTGTTTATTCAAGGAAAAACTTTTTGCACTTATCTCTGACTGTCATAGGACTTTACTTAATGTTTCATTATGCTGACCAGACTCTTTAAAAGGCAGTGTACGAGCTCCTTACCACCACCACCTCAACTCCTTTCCTCACACACTCCCCAGACATCTGATAAATGTTACACACCGATTGCCAAGTAAAACAGAAGGCATTGTTTTTGTCTCCTCAGCACCGGATAAGGGCTTTTGGAAGGCAGACATGCATAATGACAGCCCCGTAATTGCCTCTTTAGTCTGGAGTCCTTTCTTATCTGTCCCCCGTGTTGCCTGCTGCTGCCAGGCTGTGTGGGTGCAGTCTCATCCAAAAAATGTTTAGTTCAGATTCATCTTGTTCACTATGACTGATTGTTTATGGATTGTATTCATTATTGTGGCAAGTATATATGTTTGCATGGTGAAGGGGTATACGAAAGAATGTCCCTCTGTCCTTCTGTGTCCCTCTTGTCTGGGCACTAGGGTACATTGTCTGGAATCTTATTTTTAATCGGCCCAGTCAATATTGAATATCTTAATATGCCCACAGCCAAATTGTATGCAGGAAAGGACCTTTATGCTTGCTCCCACAATTCCCTAAATTAAGCTAAAGGATTGCTTTTTACGGAATTAACTATATCGCACATTATACATACAGTGTTCTAGTAATTTAAAAAAATATGAGAAATGTACTTATATATTTCAGCCCTTTTTATTTTAACATTGTTATTAATCAGGTTTTGCTGGTAACTAATTGATAACAAGGCGGGAGAAGACAGATGGATAATTTATATCAAGTGTCTTACAAACATCCCAATTTTGATAACTGAGAAATGGAATGTTTAAAAATATATTCATAGTGATATATTGGTTGGATGTTGCCTACTTTTTGGTATGATACTGTCCATCTTAATTATTCATTTGCCACACATTTCTATCTTGTGATAATGAATACATTCAGGCGGAAGATAATAGATCATAAAGAAAACAACTGCCTTGGCTCACCATGCTCCTTTTTTTATTTAGATAATGACTTCTGGCAATGTAAATGTTTTGTTGTATCCTTTTAGTGTCTCCTGTTAGCATGTTTGGGCAAAACTACTGCCAGTGCTCAGGAGAACAATTGCTATGCAATCCAGTGACTGGGAAATGTAGCTGGTGACCTGGTTACTATGGGACACAATGTGAGTTGGGCAAGTATTCTGGTAAAACACTGCAGATAGGGTAGATGAACATGAGACCAGAATGAAATAACAGTCTGTCTCTATCTGGTGGGATTTTGTCTTCAGGATGTCGACCTGGAACTTTTGGTCCAAACTGCAAGCCCAGGTGCAGCTGTGTCAACAGCGGCCAATGTGATTTCAGGACTGGGGCTTGTTTCTGTCCTCCTGGCCTCATTGGTGCTGACTGCAGTTTGAGTGAGTCAACATATCCTTAACTTGTTTGTAGGCCAGCTTGCAAGCAGTTTCCTTTTTTATTGCTCTTTTGAATGATATGAATTTCACCTAAATTTATTGCAAAATGAGAAGAGATGATGTATGCCAGAGGTAGCAATCAGCTAATTTACTCCTGTAAATACAAATACTTAAGATGTTTTTTAACAGTAAACAGCGATACAATTGCTCCCACAGATATGCAAACAAAACAATGAAAAATCATAAATACTTGGCAAACCAGCCATATAACCTATTGACTTGTAAAAATTAAGTTTGAAGGATTGCATACATCATTTAAACATGTTTGATTACTCAGTATTTATTTAAGGGCCTTTTTCCTATGTAGAGTTGAAATGAACAGAGATGGTGGAACAGCATTGTGAATGATCCTAAATACAAGCCCCGATTTCTGCGGAGCAAATATTTTAAAACTTTGAAGTATTTTTCAGCACTGCAACCTGATGTTTTCCTTTCAAAAAATGTCAAGTTTTCTTTTTCAACGCTGAATATTTTCTTTTAACCAAAATGCATCTTCAATTGTTTTCTTTGTATTCAGTTACACTTCAATAATCATTAAAATAATGTTACTTTTACTTCCTCTTCTTTCGGCTTTTCCCTTCAGGGGTCGCTACAGTGAATCAACTGTCTCCATCTAACCCTATTATCTGTATCCTCCTCTCTTACCCCAACTACCTTCATATCCTCTCTCACTACGTCTATAATTCTTCTCTTTGGTCTTCCTTGAGACCTCTTGCCTGGCAGCTCCAATTCCAGCATCCGTCTATCAATATATTCTCTATTCCTCCTTTGTACATGACCGAACCATCTCAGTCTGTCCTTTGTACATGACCGAACCATCGGTAATTTATCCCCCTCTGGTGGTTAACAACGGAGCCTGAGAAAATAAATTAAGACGCGTCACCCATTTGTACATTTACATGGTCTCACACAATTTTAAAAAAGGAAACATTTCAATCAAACATCACGTGAAATGTACATCAAAGTGGCACACAAGTTCTGGTAGCATCAAATCCTAACAAAAAATATTTAATTACACCTGTGATTGAAAAACCATCATAAGAAGAGGAAGCTACAATCATACCTCCTCAATACATGAAGATCATGTATCTGAAAAGGAACTATAAGGTATTAAATTGTTGATGAAGAGGACAGTATTTCAAACAACTGCATGATCCCTAATAAGCCAACATTATTTCATGTTATTGAAGTGTTGATCAAAGGAATACATTCAAGACTCACTACTGTTTCAGATCTGGTCTGAGGTAAGTACATTTCATGTCAAACATCTTACAAATTAAAACAATATATATGTTTTTTGGTGCAGGCTGTTCTCATGGGTACTGTGAGAAGGACTGTGCAAAGTGGTGCGCCTGTGGGGAAGGAGGACAATGTCACCCAACAAATAAGAGGTGTATCTGTGCCCCTGGTGGGATGGGACAATACTTCAAACAAGGTGTGGAAAAGCTAGAGTCAGTGCCCACTCCAAGAAAAAACGAAACACCCTCATACTATTTGGCACATTACAAAAACATTTTTTCATTTTTGCCAGCTTGCTGACATGGATGTCTTTTTTAAATGCATTCAAGTAATCCAAGGGCCTCGAAAAAAGAAATTGATTTTAAGAGGAATTTTGGAAAGATGGGGGTCAGTTTAACTCGAGATTTACAAGATCAAGAAGACAATTGAAATTATGTTATGGTAAATAGATGGCTAAATGTTGTATACTGTTAACATTTGTTTGATTAGTGATTTGATTTAGAAATAAATTTAAACTTCCAAGTTTTTCCTTTTTCTTCAGAAGTAACATAATTTCTTCTGGCATGAAAATCTAATGATCAGCTTTTTTTTAAAATTTTTTCTAGAATAACTTTTTTTTACCATAACTTGATATGAAGTCACCACTAAAGCAGACTCACATCGTTGACCACCATGAGACTTAATGAGTTTTTCTGAAATAGAAGGCATAAGTAGAGAGATGATAAAAAAAAAATAAAGAAAACTGCTAATCAAGTAGGAGTGTGTAGAGCAGAACTTTTCCGCGTATATTTACGTAACAAATTCTCCATTTCCTCAGTGTTAGTTCTCTGGTGATTATAAGTTGTTTTTTTGGGAAACAGAGGCACAGTTGTGTTTTCTTAATCTGTATCTTTATCAGCAATTCAGCAGGATTGCAAAAGGGGGTTTCCAGCACTAAATGTTCTCTTCTTTGGCCTCCTGCAAGATTGGAACACAGCACATCTTAAGGTCCTTGTGTTGAATGTTTACAGAGATCTATAAGTAGCTTGTTCTCAGTTGCACATTACTGAATTTGGCAAGGAATCAAATAAATAAACAGAAAATCAAAGGCATTATTATTGTTTTCCTAATCTAAACTTTTCAAAGAAGCATGATTATTCTTTTATGTCAGCGCCAAATTAGACTATTCTTCCAAATCTTTATTGAACTGTTGAAATTTTTCAAATAGCATTGTAATTTCTTTCGTGTATGTAATCAGACACATATGTGTGTGTGTGTATAAGAGATACAGAGAGAGATAGAGATAGACACAGAGCACTCACTATCTTCAAGGAGATGTAGAGTTGATCCTGGAAGCCTTGTGGGCACTGCATTTTGTTGTACTCTGAATGTTCCTCCAGTTTGTCCGAGGGGGCACTATGGCCTGCAGTGCAGAAACAAATGTGGTTGTGAGAATGGAGGTCTCTGTGATCCAGTTGATGGGACTTGCAAATGTTGATTAGGCTGGAGTGGTACGGCCTGTGATACAGGGACGACTGAAGGGGAACATCAGAATTCAGCATAACAAATTCTTAAGACTACTCACATTGACAATATTGATATGGTAAAATGTTAATAATAGTTACTGGGTGAGAAGGGAACCGTTAAGTCGATTGTAAATATGACATGTTATTTTAATTATTCAACCAAATAAGATAAACAATTTGATACACATTGTATATAAATTTAAGGTATCCATTTTATAAGATTTTTTTAATGCCTGTTTCTCCGCACAGCCTTCCTGCTACTTCCCAAGTAATCAGATAGAAGCAGAAACCATTCATTTTTAATCCAAATCTCCGATCTGGCTTTCCTTACATTTATGCCAATAACTTTTGAATTTTTCAGGAAATTTGAAGACATTAGGACAGAATGTACAGTAGGCAGTGTCTATTTGATGATTACTTACCAAGCAATGTATAACATTGCATATTTAACTAAACAATGCTGTTGTGTCATGTTTTACTGCTGCATTTATGCAGTTATAAATAATCAATTATATCCCTAAATTGTATTTTGATCCCATTTCTCTGTGGTTTTCTCTATTCCTTTTCCTGGAAAAAGTGAGTTACTTGACCCAAAACTACAATGTCTATGTTGTTCCACCATTTCTGACACATGAGAGCAATTCACTAACTTTTAACATGGTGTTGAAATAACCAGTTTTAGGCAATCTGCTGCCTTCATTGTAAATTAAATAAAAACATTTTCCACATCTTAGGACACCGTTTGTTTTTAATGAAAATGCTTAGTTTCATAGGGATATGTTCCTATCAACCCCACATTGATAGAACGCATTTTTAAAAAGAAGGTTCCTAGATAAGCCCTGGGTCACAAGGGATTAAGATGTAATGCAGAATACAAGCTGCATATAGTTAGGAAGATGTGCAGAATATTGAAGACATGGAGTTGAGTCACGAGTTGTCCTGATGGGTATGAAAAACATGCAAGCTGACTACATCTTTAAAGATCCAGGCTTTATGTTGCAGCTGTTTGGGTGTATGGGTGTGCTCTGTCACAGTTGAGAAGTTTCTTGCTCAACATGATTGATTGTGCTGAAATGCATGTTGTTTCATAGACACATTAATATCCTTTCGTCCGACACAGAGATCCGTGTCGGACTTTCTTATTGAAATTGCCATGTCCATAAGATTATATTTTTTCTTTTTAAGCCAATCTGTCTGTATATATCCCTAAATCATTATCTATAAGATAAGATAAGATAAGATAAGATAAGATAAGATAAGATAAGATAAGATAAGATAAGATAAGATAAGATAAGATAATTCTTCATTGATCCCTATAGGGGGAAATTCACAGGAGCCATAGCAGCGCAAAACATAACTATATCAATAAAGAATTAAGGATAAGAATAGATAACAGAATGACAACAACAAGAATAAAAATAGATAACAGAATGACAATAACAAGGATAACAGGATATAATGAAAAAATGAGCTAATTATGATGTCAAAAAAAATCTAATTATTCTGGCCAGGGCAATAAATCATTGTATTGCCAGGGCAATAAATCAATATTTTTAAACTGATGTCATCCAAATATCATATAGTATATAGTATTTTGAATTTTTTGTTATTGTGTTGTAATTCTACTTTAATTGACCAGAATGGCCCAGGAAACTCAAGTGATTAAAAAAAAAATTCAACATTACCATGACGTTATCCAGTATAATAGTGATTAAAAAGTCATCAAGAAGTTACCCCAAAATTACAAAACATAACCACTGCATCAGCAAGAAATTGCCATCAAATAAGAAAAAAATCTTGTATAGACAACTTCCATGATGATTTTTTTATTGCAATTAAGCAGTGTGTTTTCAGATATCTTATATGCATATAATTTTAGCAGAGCTTTTGAATGTTGTGATTTTCGATTTTTATATCAATGGAACATAGAAAACTGCTTTTTTTTAACTTTTTTGAATGATGTATGCTTGTGTGCCTGCCTGCCTATGTGTGTGTGTGTGTGTGTGTGTGTGTGTGTGTGTGTGTGTGTGTGTGTGTGTGTGTGTGTGTGTGTGTGTGTGTGTGTGTGTTTAGCCTGTCCACAGGGAACACATGGACTTGATTGTGCACAAGACAGTCAACGTCTCAATGGTGGGACCTATGACCGTTTTATTGGCACCAGCAGATTTACCCGTGGTTTCTATGGCCACTCCTTCCAACACAGCAAGATAACACCTAGTCTTGTGACAATAGGTAATGGTTAGGGTTCAGTAGCAACTCATTTTGACTTTTCTTACACCCACAGTGAAATGTATGACACTTTAGCTTTGTCTTATCCATAGCTTGTATATTTAACCTAAACTCAGCACTTCATGTTTCTTCTAGTATGCCCATCTGGATTTTTCAGAGTGAGGTGTGCCCTTCCTTGTGACTACAATGTTGGACAAATCTGTGACCAAGTGACGGGACAGTGTATATGTCCACCAGGCTACTATGGGCCTCAATACCAAAAATGTAAGTCGATAACCTAAGGCTTAAATCTTAAATCTCGGAACCTTTGTTATATTTGTGTTAATTAATATTTTACTCTGTGACTTTTTTTTAAGAATGCAGCCTCAGGGCGGCATGGAGCAGTGTCTCCCTGAGCCGATCCAAAGCCCGGATTAATGCAGAGGGTTTTGTCAGGAAGGGTGTATGGCTGAAACTTGCCAAAACCAAACATGCAAATCAAACCTTACAATCTCATACCGAATTGGTCGAGGCCCGTGTTTACAACAACCGCCATTGGTACCGATGACCTACAGGGTACCAGTGGAAATTGGGCTACTGTGGGTAAAAGAAGAAGAGGAGGGAGGTGTGTTCGGAAAGCAGAGAGAGAAGAGGAAAGGCAAGAGTCTGGGACTGAGAGTAGGGACTTTGAATTTTAGGACTATGACAGGAAAAGGTAGAGAGTTGGTCGACATGATGCAGAGCAGGGAGGTGGTTATACTGTGTTGTCCAGAAGACCAAGTGGAAAGGTAGTAAGGGTAGAAGCTTAGGAGCCGGCTTTAAGTTGCACTACCATGGTACTGACAGGAAGAGAAATGGAGTTGGAGTTATCTCGAAAGAGGAGTTTGTTAGGAATGTTCTGGAGGTGAAAAGAATGTCAGATAGACTTATGAGTCTGAAACTGGAAATTGAAGGTGTGAAGCTCAATGTTGTTAGTGGCTATGCCCCGCAGGTGGGATGTGAGTTAGAGGAAAAGGAGAATTTCTGTTGACACCAAAATGTCTGCTTGAATTATATTAAAGGCTGATCAGAAATCTAGTATGACTACTCTTGCATTGATGTTAGCTTTATCTAAATGTTTGGAAATGGTATGGACCAAAACAGCCACAGCATCCTCAGTACCACAACCCTGCGTATAAACAAACTTATATGGTTCAGGCTTATCTTTTCTTGTTGTAAGTATAAGCTGGGGTAGGATAACTTCTCAAGATTGCATGATCATTTTAGTAGAGGCTATTGCTCTGAAATGTTGTGTTTTTTCAGTCACTTTTATTTGGCATGTCAAACCAACAGTTTTCATATGGGATTTCAGGTAATTGTTTTATATACAATGTTTTTCTTGACAAACGAACAGTATGCTTATCTATAGAAGTCGGAAATATTGGTTGCCATAGTGGTGCCAACTCACCTGCCAAATTCTTTAGAAGAAAGGCACCACATTCATCTGGTAAAGCAACTTTTTTTGTGTTTCTGCACTGAAAGGTTGATGGTAATTCATTATTGTCTAAAGGAATTAATTGCTCCAAATATTTGATTAGACCTGCTGAAACAATCTACTAATTCAAATCTAGCAGAAAAGGTTCAGGTCATTTGCAAAGAAAAATTCATTTTCAGCTCCAATAGGTTTAGTTGAAGATAATATTCCAGTCATAGTTTTCAAGTGACTCCTTTGGGTTATTGGCCTTAAAAGTGTCTCAGAAGGTAACAATAGCATTTTTCTCCTTTTAAAAGAAGTCTCTCATCTTTGTTTGTAAAAAGTTATATTCCTAGAGTTTAAAACATCTTTAATGTTCTTTGTCACATATGATTTACCATTCTCACACCACACCTTTAACATTCATTCATTCATTATCTCCCACTTATCCTGCACTTAGGGTCACAAGTCCACATATAAAGACACATCTGGGCATCTCATTCACACATCTGGGCAATTTTCCAATCTGCATGTTTTTGGAATGTGAGATGAGACCGGAGAACCAAGCAGACCACGGGAGAATGTGCAGGGTCCTTGCACTTTGAAGCGGAAGCACCAACCACTGTACCACCATACCACCTGCCTTTTAACAACATATGGTTAGGGAGGGGTGGTGTCAGAAGGGCCCCCTGAGCCCAGCTATGATGCACTTTTTTCGGGATCATCACCGCATCACTTGCATCAGAGCAGATAGCGATCTCAGATCTCTTCGTTTCTTCGTGGTTCATTTACACCAGAGTGCTCTCTGTGTGGTGTTTACCTGTACTCCAAGGGGTTTTCCTTGTTTTTTTCTCCCATTTCAAAGCAGTTCATAATTACCGATTGGAGTGAGTGAAAGTCCACCCATCTTCTTCCGCTTATCCATGCTGGGATGCTGGAGTCTATCCTAGCTGTTGGGCGAGAGGTGGGTACACCCTGGACTGGTCGCCAGTCAATCGCAGTGAATCACATATATAGACAAACAACCATTCACTCACTCATTCATTCCTAATTTTTTCCAATTGTGGGAGGAAATCGCACAGGCACAGGGGAGAACGTGCAAACTCCCCTTGTCAGAATCGAACCAGGGTCCTTCGTGCTGTGAGGCCAGTGAGGCCAGACCACCATGCCACCTGTGAGTGAGTGAGTGAGTGAGTCAATTGTTGAATATCTCTACTGCATTTGTTACCCTCTAATTGACTGGGGATCAGTAGAGGTTGTGCTCCGCCTCTCGTCCAATGTCAGCTAGGATTAGCTTGAGCACTACCAAGACTGTATGCACAATAAGCATTACAGAAAAGGAATGAAAACATCACCAACTTAGGTTGGTTGTCATATTTTGCATTCTATCAAATGCACCACACATATTTCATACAGAAAATGTCTTGATCATAGGCAGGCCAGTCTACTATCCTCGGTTTATCCTTGATAGTTGCGTAGTTGCAGCACATGGTAAATATGACTTGATACTCCTTAAATAAGCTTAGATGTTAGTGGACAAGACAAGGTCTGATTGGCATCTGAGATTGTTCCAAAACCCATGTGTCTCTTTCAGCTGTAATGGTGCTTTCACAGCAGAAGTGCAATTTGTCATTGCCAGGAATAATTACCCTATAGACACTACCTTTGTATCAAGTGCTGTTATAAGAGGTTGGTCCTAATCCTTTTCAATTTTGAGGACAAGAAATTCATGATCTTCGCAAACTTTGAAATTTTGAATTTTGATATTTGTCATATTTCTGTCAGTCCTATAAAAGTAGCTCCCACCCAAACTTGGCATGTTGATAGTATTTCAAATTGCATTTGTGGATTCAGCGATAAACTGTTTTTAATTACAATGGTTTAACTAAGTGCACTTATGGCTCATGATGCAATAATCTGAAAAGCCAGGACAATATGCCTTGCCACCTTAGGATTAAAAGTCACGACATTCATTTTTACATTTAATCCTTGTCCCTGATCTACAGTTTGTCAAATTATCTGATTGTCAATAAGTAAAAAGAGAACATGGGGAAATCTATAAGTTTCAACCAAAGGTGAGCAAAGTTGTTGAACTGCTGATATATTTACCTATACAGTGGGTGATGATGATGATCTCCCTATTACAAATTTAGCCTCTTTACCAGGATTTGACAAGTTTCTCAATGATTTCTTTGTCACAAATTAATTACTGAAAGTTGTTAACAGAATATGTTTGAGTAGAATTGTTGATTTTACTTAAAGCTGAAAATGAAAATATATTTTGCTCGGTTGGTATCACTTGAATACATTTCAAAACTGCTTCTAAAAAATCCATTATACATTACATTGCTTCTGACTTGTCTGTAGCTCCAAGGTCCCATATACAATTTTTCGAATTCATTTAATTTTTTTTTTGTAGAAAGGTACCATCGAAAACATTTACATTTTGAAACACAATAGTAGTTACAATAGATCAACAGGTTTTGTCTCAAAAGCAAATCATTATCAATAGTGTCATTGTGCTTGGTGAGATTGTGTGCTGACAGGGAGACTGACAGGCGTGGCGGTAGCTTGGCAGGCAGGCTGCCAAGTTATTTGATCAGAGACAGGTGTTTTCCAACTGCTTAATGCATTCCTGTTACATCCCTGTGCCCTCCTGCCTGCTTGCGAGGCTCTCTGCTGCAGTGTTAGAGCCTAAATGGCCACTTCAGACCCAGCAGGAGACAGACTCAGCATTTCAGAGTAGCTCTAAGTAACAGTCGGAGTTCTATCTGTCTAGATAGAGCACGCATACGGAATTTTAAAGTGAGCCTGTTTGCATAGCTTTCAAACTGAAATGGTAATCCATAATTGTTAAATTTCAAGCTGTCACATTACTGGAATGAAGAAGTGGATGTATTTTCTCAGTACATTTATAGAATATTTAAAGCAAAAATTATGATAAAAAGGTCAAGTGTATTTTTGTAGCTCGCAAACTCCTGTAGTTGAATGTAAAAAAGAGCATTGCAGTTTTCTGTTAAAT
This sequence comes from Fistularia commersonii, assembly GCF_037954325.1. Lineage (NCBI taxonomy): Eukaryota > Metazoa > Chordata > Actinopteri > Syngnathiformes > Fistulariidae > Fistularia > Fistularia commersonii. The sequence continues at coordinate 7,203,745 of NC_141301.1, forward strand.
GGAAAGCATCAATACTGAGCAGTTAAACCAAAGGCATGTAAAAAATCCTCATTTCAGAAATCAATTGTGTTAAAGATCTGAAACATATAACAGGTTTGAGAAATGTGTTTTTCTGTGTTTCACAGTCTTTACTGGTTTGAACTACTGGCTGAACAAACAAAAACTAAGCCTTTTCAAATCTCTTTGTCATGAGGATTTTGGAGTACCGGGCTCGGTGGTTAACTGGCAGAATGGTGACAATTCATATATTTTTAGTTACTTATTTTCAATTATTGCATATTTTATTATGTGTGAAAAGGCGTCATTATTTACCCTGCTGCTGAGAGGAAATGTGGGATGCTGTTTTTCAGTGATACTGGGTGAGTAATTTGTAAAGTAAACTACACCCCATCTTCCGTCAGAATTAAAGACCTAAAGACTTTTCATTTTTGGCAAAACAAATCTTTTCAGATGTTGTGGTTACTTATAGATAAAGGAATCAGTTTTTGTGTTCTGTTTCAGTACGTGAAGCTGGAAAGTTTGGGCTGAGATGTGAAAAGTCCTGTGACTGTGCAGGTGAGTCTCCCTGTAACCCATTTAATGGACAGTGTATCTGTGTGTGTGTGTGTGTGTGTGTGTGTGTGTGTGTGTGTGTGTGTATAAGAGATAGAGCGAGAGAGTTTTCCTACATTTCCTGTCCCTCCCTCTTTCTCACACAATCACATAGACACAGAATTATGGTTGCTGATAGACTGCAAAACCTACCCAGCTTCAGTGATACCATCATGAAATGTGTGAGGCTCAGCTCCATTACTTCATGTCTTACCCTGTCTCTCTCAATAGCCACTCCTGTCTCCTGACAGTTATTTTAATCTGCGCCCAGCATGGAGTCAAGCTTGAAGCTGTCTTAGTTTTACCTCCTCAAAGCCCCAAGTACACACGATACCACGTACCATTTACTTCTCCTCCAAAAACACACGAACATTTGCTTCCTATTCTCAAATAATGCTGATGTCGTCTTGCTTTTTTTTCTCCCTTTTCAACAGCGCTCCACCAAACGTTAGGACTGTTGAACTTTTCTGTGTCCCAAAGAAAGAGAAGAGCAGGCAGAAAAACCACATAACCCAAGCATTGGTGTAAACTCCTGACTGGATAATTAAACACAGTGTTTGGCTACATGAAGCATTTCTCACATAATCTTGGTAAAGGTGATCAGGTGTTTCAGTGTTTACTCAACAGGGCCTGTTTCATACGTGGCATGTGATAGGGCATTAAAAGACACAATCGAAACTTTCCCCATCTGTCCAAGATTTAAGATCCATGACTACACTCTGTCCTAAGCATTGAATTTTAATATCTGCATGCCATGTGTTACATTGTCAGAAGTCAGTGCTGCAAGATTATATGAGGGATTAATTATGCTCTTTATCAAGGGGGTTTGACCTTATGTGAGAATGGGGCAATCTTTTCAGGCAATTCAACATTACAATTTAAAGTTATGTGATATATTTTGGGATTGTCTTTGTCACAATCCAATTAGTAAGACAAGGATATTGATGGAGTTGTAAGTTGTCAGCCTACCACTGTCAGAAATGAGAAATTAGCCTCATAATTGTCAAATAATTATTTCCCAAGATTGTAAAGGTGCAAATGAAAATGAATGGAGTAATCTAAGCAATTGAATAAACCAAAGGCTACTCTTTATTTTATTTTGCTATGGTAACATATGGAAAGGGGTCGCTGGCTACTGCATGCAGGGAAATAGAGTAGTACATTGATTGTCTATCCTGATTATCGGGATTATGTCCAACAAACCTTTTTTTCAAACAGGGTGGTGTGTTCCTCTAAAACGTTCATGCAAATATAACAAAATTCCATTAATATGTGTTAAAAGCCCTTTTTTGTCAAACCAAATATTAATTAAGGCTGTTCAATGGTACAGTTGTTAACACTGTTGCCTCACAGTTAGATGGTTCCTCAATCGAACCCAACAGGGGGCCTTTTGGAGTGGAGTTGTACTCGGAGTTGCATGTTCTCCCCATGCCTGCATGATTTTCCTCAAGGTTCTCCAGTTTCCTCCCACAGTCTAAAAACATGCATTAGGTGAACTAGAGACCCTAAATTGCCCAACCCTGTGCATGGATTCTGGCACTGTGATCAACTGGCAACCAGTCCAAGGTATACCCTGCCTTTCACCCAGAGACAAGTGGGATCAGCTCCAGACCTTCGGAACCATGACTGCTGTATTAGTAGTACATAATGAATTCTAACTATCCTGACAAACATTAGCACATTTAGATCCACAGCATTAAAGAGCTGTACAAGGTAATCCCCGTAAAATGATGCAGGGGATGTTTATTTAACATAAAATGAGATGAGCTGAGAACAACTTTATTAATCCCGAAGGAAATTGTTGTGCCAGAGTTTCAAGTAAAAAACATAACAGTAATAGATAATAGTAGAAAGGAGGAAGAATAAGAAATATAACGAAATATGAATTGTCTAACTGTTAGCAGTAACTACAAAGATTGAAGATTCCCTGCGGCTGAAGGAAGAGGAATTAAAAAGTCTGATAGCCTCAGGTAGGAAAGACAAAGGATAATTAAGGATAGAAGTGAAAAAGTTGAATTCATTTTCTGTTAAAATGTACTTCAGCATATCACCCAATTAATACGCTATCAAACCTACACCATTTTTGAAGTTGACTTACTTGCTCACACATGTTGTTATGGATATTTTTCAGGTTGAATACATTACAGACAATAAATAAGGGGACCGTTAGTTATATTTTTTCGTACTATGAGACCAATCTTGTTTTTGGTTTGCCTTATATGTTTGTCTAGCTTCTGAATTACAACCTCCATGTATTTTGAATTTGTCAGGTGACTTCTTGAGTGTGTGAGTATTGAGAGCAAAATATTGTTGGCAAATTCTTGCATAACAGATTTCCATGCATTACACTTGTACTTGATTCTTGAAGGCCCCATACAGTCAGTCTAAAAGAGTTTGACAATCTAATATAAATCATGAAAACTGAAATGTGAAATATCATTTTCAGTAAATTTTAGCGCATTATTTTGCCATCTAATGTGAAAACAGTCAGCCTAATTTTTTTTTTTTTTGTATCTCAGATCAGTTTAAGCGTTTGTGTTATTTTTCAGTGTCATTCAGGCCATCTGTAGTTTTCCTTTAATATTTATATTTTAAAGTAGATATATATTTCAATTTTAGAAAGCCCATTGAATATAAATGCATTCAATTTTGATATTTTTTTCTGTTTCTTTTGTTTTGTTCTACAATGCTGACAACACAAGCTGTCAACAAATAAATTAAAATTTGTGGGCAACTGGTTTTGCATCATCATCCCTGAATTGTGTGCTTTAATACAGTTTATGTGGTATTGATTTCTGTGATCACTGAGACAGGTTTGTGAGGAAAAGAAGAAAAAGAGGGGTGCTATGTGTGAGGCCAGCTGTCCAACACAATCCACTGTGTGTATGTTTGGGTGTGTGAGGGTAGATGTGTAGTTCGAAGACTTGACTGCATAGATTTGTGGTAAGTTACTACCAGACATCTCTCATCAGTCAGAAGAAGATCAAGCATTGAAGCTATGTCTGCCTCTCTGACTGTGGTCTAAAGTATACAGGGTGTGTGAGTGCACTTGAACAGGTTGCACTGCTGTAAGGTGTGTGTGTGTGTGTGTGTGAGTGTGTGTGTGTGTGTGTGTGTGAGTGTGTGTGTGTGTGTGTGTTTATATATGTTCACTTCTGTGTTTTTGAAGTTGTCAGATATAAAGAATTTCACCCCTGCTGCATTTTTCAAGATTGTTTGAGCATTTTCTATGTTATTAGCTAAATACAGCTGTGGTACAACAGAAGCAGGCAGGTGCCTGGACTAAGAAATTTACCCTTCCCAGCATCCCCAGATTGAGTGATGGGGAAGCAACCCACCGGTGTTAGACAGAACCCCCCACATCCACTCCCTGGTGTGGCTGATGGATGGGGGCTGCTCTAGCTCGCCCTGTGTTGTGACAAGCAGCAGATGTACTTCAATAATGTTTATTGGCCAGGCCTTCATCTTTAGATGGCACGCACCTGTTTTCAGTCAAATAGGCTCAGAGGGGCCATCCATCCAACAAGCTCTTGGTGGCCACTGCACTGTTGTATCTGCCTACCACATGTAACATAGGGTACTACTAATGAAAAGGTGGCATGCAAAATTATTCATAACATGCCAGGTGCATGCATATTGCTGTGAGGCACATAATCCATGTATATTCTGTCATCAGATAAGTTATTAGACTGCTTAATCACTGATTATTTCAGTCAACACAAAAGGAGTTTCCGGAATTGCCCAATAGCATTTTAGCTGCCATCCTCTTTGACATGCTGTGACTCTTGAGTCCTCATGAAAGGACAATACATTTTGGGATCTGTTCTCCTTGTAACATATATGTATTTTGACATTTACTTGTTTTCTCAATTTTACAAAAAAAGAGCAGTAATTCGTGTGACAACAATACAGCCCCACATTCAGCCCAATCACTCCGCAGGAGAGCCTTACAAAAAAGGTGACCTTGGTGTAGTGATCGACTGTAACGGTTTCAAGATTTTTTGTTTGTTTTCTGAATGCTTAGTATAAAAAACAATAAGAAAACAATCAAATTGTTTGGTGATTAGCACTCTGTCTTTACAACAAGAGACTCCCGGCTAAATTCAGCCAATGCCTGCCTGTATACTTTGCAAGTCATTGCTGTTCTTTGCAGATCTCTGGATTGTCAAGCTTCATCCCACAAACATAAACAATGCGGCAGTTTAATTCACAACTCTAAATTGATAGTAGAAGTAAATGTCAAGGTTAATGGTTTTAAAATCTTTACACATAGCACTAAGATCAATTGGAAAATGTCCAAGACATATCCTATCTCTGAACCCTTTGACTGGGATTGTCTTCAACGACCCCAGTCACCAACTTGTGTGCAGGATAAGGGATATGGATGATGAATGAATGGATAATGTCTCTAGAACAGGCAGGTGTTGCTCAGTTGGTGCCCTTCCCTTCCTATCAGAAGGTTAGCCGTTAGATTCCCGGGTCCTCCTGTCTGTGCACCCTCGAGAAAGGGACTGAACTCCAAGTTGCTCCCAATGGCCCGGTTGCCGCCTTGAATGGCAGCTCTGCAGTTGTTGTGTGTGAGTGTATGTGTGAATGGGTGAAAATAATGTAGTGTAAAGTGCTTGGATACTGCATGGTGTTAAAGGGCTATATGGGTGGAGATTATTTTCCATAGAAGCAAATCAACACATTTGCTGTGATAATGCATTTTTGATGTAATCAGGGAGGACTCAGAAAATATAAACAACACGACAGACCACATGTGACGACACAGAAGATTACTTTGGGGATAGTTAGAGTGAAGCAGAAAATTCAAACATGGAGAAACGTTAACATTTATAAAAAAAAAAACTTTCTGTGATTTTTAAACTGATTCACACATTTTTAACAGTAACTAAGAATTTGAAATAAAACATTGATTTCATTTTAAAGGAGAAAAAACATGCCTTTTGTGCTTTTTTAGGAAGAAATTAGCAGTTCCTTTATGCAGGCTGGTTTATCGGGAATGAGGCTTGAGGGAAAGCAAGAGGGAGGCAGGAAACCGGTGATGAAATAGCCCGTAAAAGGTAAGATCACATCATGGGTACTTTTTCAATGTAATTAAGCATACACCATGATTTACAAAGAGATTCTATCTCTTTACTGCCATGGCGTCACGTCCCAGAGTTAATTTCTGCCTTTTTGAGTTGAACCAGATCTCCCAAAAGGCCTCAGTGTTTTAAACTCGAGCTGATGAAGTTGTTGGCTGAGATAAAAGAATGAAAGGGAAATCGTTTCTCCACGTCCTGGACCATTTGTTTGGTTGTTGTCTGGAAAAATAAATGTTAAATACCAGCCCTGTAAAAAAGATTGGTAGATATGGAAGTCTCCCATACTCTGGAATCTGTGTGGTGTGTGAAGGAGACATCTTTTACTCAGATGGTTCAGCTTGTCTGTGGCAAAACATATACAAATGCCTTTTATAGAAAGTGATTGGTTGAAGGTGTACATTGCTAATTTCACCACTAGATGGCAATAGACACAGAAAAGAACAAACTTTCAATGAAACAGATTTTACACGCGAAATAAATGACACATCATAATCACTGAAACTAAATTGTTAAAAAAAAACCCACTTGCTTTAACATCTATGTTCAAGTGACTCCATTGCTGATCTGTTACAGTGCCTCAAAGAAGGAGCTGGTGGTCTAATGAGGTACGTTACATGTTATTCCATGAGCTGTGATTTGTGGTTCTATCCCCATGCCTTTCCTGAGTAGACTCATCATAATAAAAACATGTGCATGATTGCTTGGGTCTGTCTTGTTTTCCATGGTACTATGAGTGTTCATCAATATTGTTAATGACCCATAGACTACAAGACAAAAAAAAAAAAAAAACAGTAATGAAGAAACCAAAACTTCAAGCTCTGTTGCTTTCTATGGCACAATAATTAGAAAATGACAAAAAGAACAGATAAAGATCAAGAAGAGAAAGTAAATAATAAATAGTTCTGCATGTAGACATACTTTGGGGAGGAATCAGGTAGCAGAGGTGTTATAAAAACCCAACAAAAACCTGATATGATGATTTGTATAGCATCACTCACACTTCAAGTGCCAACTATTCCTAATCCTTCCTTTAGGGCTACATTTCCACACCAGCCCATGCCACCCAGTCTCAAAATGTTTCCCTGGCATCCGAGTAAGTGCCTGTTGCCAAGTCAATCATTGTAAAAGCTGCCATCTGTGATAGCATCTGACTCTGGCGGTGTGATGTATGTTTGTCTGAGGGCAGCAGGGTAGTTACATGAAAGATAAGGGATGAGGGGATTGGTTGTGGGGATGAGAAAGATGGAAGAGAGGAGAGAAAAAGAGGATGGTGGCTACAGAGGAGCTTTAATGAGGCCCGATAGATTCCAAGCGTGTGCCAGCTGCCCCATTAGTTGAGTAGCTCCAAACCCTAAGCATTATTGCCCAAAGTGTGCCCATGAGTCCACACTCACACACACACACACACACACACACACACACACACACACACACACACACACACTAGTGTGTACAAACACCCATTCAAGACTGACCCTGCCAGACATACTTCCATACACACTGACTCCTTTATGTAAAGCTATGGGTTTAATATGGCAATGACAGGGCCCAGTGTGTTGATTAAGTGTGAGAGGATTCATGGGTGACATTAGCATGTGCTGATCACCACTGATCAAATCAGCACACACACTATAATAATAATTAAATGTCTAGATGCCAAACACATCCTTTCCTTCATACCACTCCACTACCCACAGAGAATATCATAATTTACATTGCTCTCATAATATTTTGGATTCTTTCAAGAGGCTGTTTCTTCCTATTTTTCTGGGGGGGCTAATGTTGTAATGTAATTACATGAACAATTTAAAAAACATGGGTGTGTATCAAGTGAGGCATGGGTACAAAATCATTCTGGGATGTTATTTTAGGAATGAATTTTGTAAATCTCAAAAGTGTCTCGATTGCTGTTCATACATTTTCAAAAATATATGTATATTTTCTACCCTTCTTTTAACAGGAACAAAAAACTGCTCACTTACTGTGCGTATAAGCAGTGTCAGCAGTGTAGCCTGTACACTAAAAAATTAAATTTCTGGATTAGATTTAAATAGAAAATTATGACATGCATACATAAAGATTTGCATTAGTTTGAAGTGATACAGGTAGCATGAGTCACACTCAGGACGATAATCATAAGCATTCTATGATGACCATAGTCTGCCCCATTATTGCAGCTGATCTCATCAAAGCTGGACGACCCACACTGACCTCATCAACAATGTATGACCTCCCATGACCTCATCAAAGGTGGACACCCCATGGACCCCTAAGGGCTATACAACAGGCCCCGTAGAAAACTCCCCATCCATTAGGATGCCAAGAGACTGTAAACATGGTTTGTCAGCGCCAGCCATCTTCACTGTCATGCCCAATTCTCCAACCCCCCACCGGATCTATACTTGCTGGACAATAAAGCTGCTGAACCTCCAGCCCTCACAGCTACAATATCCGCCCACCATGGCTGGCAGAGGTGACAGAGGGGGGTGTTGGATGGAAAGGCCTGCTGCATTGGATAGGACTCTTATTGAGTATTTGAGCGATGAGCCAGGTCATCACATCTACCCACCTCATCCATCATGCCCAACAAACAGACACAAATAAAGAGGACACATTCCTGCCTCCGCTCCCACTACCACATTCACTCACTCCAGCCTTTTCTCCTTATCCCTCTTAATGGCGAGCCAGGACCTAGAGAGAAAATAAGGCCAGAGTTCAGCCTTTCTGTCGCTTTCGGAGGCCAAGGGAGTGCCAAAGTTAAGTGCCAGGTGGTTTGCTCATTGTCTGTCAATTAAACCTGCGTTTGCACCAAAAATTATGTGCAGTCATTGAGACTATATGGCTTGAAAAGAACGAGGGAGCGTATTGTGGGCACAGATCGAAATGAAAGACAGGTCTATCCACATTGTAGTCCTTTATTTCTTAGTTGTTCCTCCCACAGTATTTAATTGAAATGCATAACAGTTACATTGTAGAAAGCATTAAAACATAAAAAGTACCTCAATTTGATTACTTTTTAAAATCGATTATAAACAAAACATAACAGAAATAAACCCCAAAACAAACAAAAACAGTCCCAAAAAAGGGAGAATAAATGAAATTGATCTGTTATTTATAATAAATTTGGCACAAGGGTTTAACATAAACTGAACATCACACAGACTTTCAGACAATGTTAGAAAATGTCAGATACAGATCTTACCAGACCAGTCATGCGCTTCTGAAGAAATTATACCTTGATACCTTTTTTAAATCACTTCATTCTTTATAGTGTTTTTTTAATCTTTTACAATTGAATGATTAAATTGTCTTAGAAAACAAAACAAAACAAACAAAAACTAACATCTATTCATCAACCAGTTTCATTAGAAGAATAAGGAGTGAATTGTATGTTTAATACTATCGGGCACTCAAATGTAATCTACAAACCCCGTTCAACTCTGGGATAAGGCCCTTAGAGGAATTTGTCCCTCACATGGGCTAAGAGCAGTGCTATTCGGTAAACAAACTACAGTTTGCCAAGAAATAAATACAATTTGACATACAATAGCAAATATCAACGACAACAACACCAAAAAAAGAAAAGAAATCATGATTGTCTAAAAAAAAGACACACGAGCATGGAGAAGCTAACGACTAGCATTCAGGCTATTTAGTGGTATTGCTGGCTGACTAGAATGGATTCCAGGGTTTTGAATAAGACAAATGACCCTTTACAGAACAACAGTTAATTTCAGCACTGACTATTTATATCAGTATAAAAAGCGTTTTCTTCTCTTCCACTAAAAACAAAATAAAACAAACAGAAAAAAACAACAAAAACTATTTATATCCTTTCACAGATAGCGCAGGCGGGCAGGAAGGAGTGCGGTGAACAGTTGGTACACTTGTGTTCAGTGCTATGATTGTGCAGAAATACACAGTTATGAAAATGCACAAAGAAAGGGCTGGGCTTCAGTGAAATTCCTGTTTTTTTAATGACTAGTTGAATGAAAGCACTGCTATGTCTACCATTAAATGGATTGTAGTTCTTTCTAACCCACCCTTCATTTTCATCAACTACATATTTTTAGGAGAAACACCTGTAAACAATTGGGGATTAGACTGAATCCTTTTGACACATTTTAAAGACATTTCTTGTCAAAAGTGACAGGGACCTTATGCTTTCTGCACAGTTTAACATACTGGTCTAAAACCAGTTGTCTTACAGACACAACTTCACAATGATTTGAATGTGCTGAGAAATAAATGCAGTCCAGACACAATACATCAGCACATTTTCCATATTCACCAGCTGCCTTTGCTGTGCAAAACATAGACAATCAACAGAATAAATACAGCCATTATTACTCAAGCAGTATTATTTTTCAATCAAATCATCAACATGGTTTCTATAATCTTGGTTGGTATTATAAGACTAATTTTATGCTCAGAAGGATTTTTTTTTTTTAATTTTGTTGGAGATTCTTCAGGGCTGGGTTTCATTTTGACACTGACCCTACTTTGACTACAAGGTGCTTCCCTCAGCGGTCAAATGGGCTGTGGTTCTGCATAGCAGTAACTCTGTAGACAATTGGAGCAGAGGCCACAAACAGCCCAACTATGGGCTCCTAGTGCCATTCGTCAGAGAAAGGGGGTAAAAGTTGAAAGGACAAGGACAGATGTCATCATACATGGCTGAGGGACTGGATGGCACTCGATTCAGCAGCTGCCCGTGCCAGACTGTGCCACATTGTGACTGGGGTGTGAGAGGCTTGGTGAAGAGAGTCCTTTTCAGCCAGAGACAGCATCATGGCATACGCCTGAGGGATTGGAAAAGTTATATGTTACCGATGTCAGTTTGTATTTCTTAGAGTAAATTCATTAAATACAGGAAATCTTTCAACTAAACACAACTTTTCAGTTGCCATAAGGAAAACATCATGATTTGGGAAAATATAAAGTAAACAAAGATGGCATCTTGTCAAAACATTGTTGCCATTCGAGGAAATTCAGCATATTTCTAGCTTTTTTCAAATACCTGTGACTTGGATTTCCTAAAAAGCGGCTGTTTGACAGTATCACTCAGGGAAGGTGAGTCAAATGATCTGTCATCTTCATCACCATCTCCATCACTTTGCTCACTCTCCTCCAGCTTGTGAATGTCTGAAAAGTGTCGAATGTGATCCAAAGCTGCAAAGCTGGTCTGTTCCTCCTCATCTTTATACCTGGTGGTCAAAATAAAACAATTTTTTGCATCATTTTTTTACTGTGTGTAAAAAGTAATTAATAAAGATTATCCCAGACTTCATTTCAAATTTACCTCCTTGGAGAGATTTTGCAGTTCACCTTCAAGTCTTTTGTCCCACTGAAGTCTATTTCATCCTGCATGATATCGTCACTTATGTTGCTTGGAAGCGTCTCTGCCTCGGTTTTACCAAGGGTGTTGCTGGCCTCCTCCCCTTCTTCTTCATCAGCACCAAGGTCTTCCACTTCCTCATCTCCCAAGTCACCTGACCCATGGCTGGTTGTTAACGGCTTTTCTTGCTCAAATGGACCATTTAACCTATAGACAAGGACTATTGATTAATTCAGTAAAAGTGTATGAATTTAGTAGAATTTTATATGTCAAAGACCATAAGTACTCTTAGGTAGAGGAGTGTGAAATAAAAATTGTTTATTAAACTCAAGAACTTTGGCGGAATTTTTTTGGTAAACATCTAAGGGTCAACCACTCTGTAAATGAAATATTTGGAATTCATGTTGAATTTCTCATTACTATTAGAAATCTAATAAAGCCATTGCAGTGTCCTTGAACGTGAAGTTTAAAATGGCCTCATACGACTGCAAACAATTCAAGTTCTTTTGATTAGTTTTTAATACCGTAGCCCTTATGTGTCAGTCGAAGGCGCACCAAAAGTTTCTACGTATGAGGAAAATCAAGTGAAAGTTAAGTAGTCTGAAGAATGAGGTGTCAAAAATGCGAAACGTAATGCCCTTTGGCGAGAAGTGAGTGTTACAAGCGGTTAAGATGCCGGCCCCCCAAAATATTAAGTGTACTCTCTCATCTTTATTTAAACCATTAGCTAGAATTTTTCATTCTTTTGTGCTTTTTTCCTGAATGTACTTGTGCATATCCTCTCTCTATATATACAAAACAATTGAGGTTATGGGACAAAGAGTGAGAAAGCAATGGGTTTGAAGCAGGACATGGCAGCTGGGATAAAGCAAAGCCGGAATCCCGTTTGTCATCGAGGCTCTGGGGCCCCTTTGGGCACAGCAGCACCGATTTGATCGCTGCAGCACTTAACTGGAGTGCTCAGCCTCTCTTCTTGTTTATTTTCTCTACTATCTCATATTCATCTAATAGGCAAAATATTTAGCTGACAGCCCCATTTGGTGAGAGAGTTATGAGAACATTGCCAACCGGCTCATTCCTCTTTCCCTGTGGAGTGAAAGAGAGCCAGCTATCCAAACTGCCTGAGTCTTAATTTTTCCCTCTGTCTCAGCGCCACAGGAAACCACCATTTGGTAAATCATCTGGAACCACATTAAGACTGATTCACTAATTACACTCATGGACGTCTTTCGTCAGCTCTTAAAAATGCAATTTCTCGCACAAAGGATTCAGAGAATTGAACTGAGTGAAACAGAGGAAACTCAAGACTCCATTTTAGCACATAAGTATCATGTGCCCTCCTTCATCAGCAGCTGATAATATTGTCCTATTTTCAGAGCTCCCATTGGGATGGAAAGTTTAGTTTGATGCTTACAAGGTGGTATTTGTGCTGTGTTGAGCTTGAAGTGCTCAGAATAGAAACTAAGAACTCTGTGATTAAGAAAACAGATTCACTAATTACACTTTCAAATGTGGTAATTTGCTGGGGATAAAGTATTTATCAGAACTAGTCAGAAGCATAGCACTTTGAAAGGAAACACGAGTCGACCCTTTGACCCCTCCCCTTCTACCCCCCTCCTGTAGGCAGACATGTTGATTCCAGATGTGTCGTGGGCTAACATCCGCACTCCCCTTTTTCTATTTCTCTCAAGCCTGGTCATGCTCTCACAGGCCTTTTGCTCGATCATAACCAGTTTCCTAGATCTCTATCATGCCTCACAATTGGCTCTGTGATCACACCAACACGAAGCACATAAAAACAAACTCTGAGACTCAGTGCAGATCTTTCATTTCATATTTGACCCAATCACAGCTACAAGAATGTATGTGCATAATTTTCAAGTCAAAGTTGCTTATATGTCTTCGGATATCTGTGTGTATGTATAAGTAATGTCGATAGAACGCTATTCCCGCACTTTTCGGAGACCTGTTATTATCTTGGATCTTTATATGCATGATTGTTCTGTATACTGAATGGCATGATTTTAAATGTGCTGAGATATTATAAAAAACTGAAAATACTCTCATCGCTGCAGATGTGTCCTACCTATAAAAAACGTAGCATTGATTAGCACCAAATGGTTTTAACAAAATAAAATAAAAGTGCAATAATAGAGCAAAAAATGTATATGACATTGTGATTTAGAATTGTAAGATGTGCAGAATGCAGGGATGTACACAAAATTAGGCTTACCCTTCCTCTGAGGGGTCAGGTGATGTCTGGCTTTGGCTTGTATTGCCAATGAAATTTCTGATTTCATTGAAATAAGAGTCTTCTTTGTCATCTAATATGGCACTGCTGCTGTCCAACTCAGACTGTGGAGATGACATGGCAGTGCCTGAAAGAAGGTTGCATGTGATTGGTTTCCTGTTATTTGCATTAACAGAATATCTATTGCAAATGAAAGCTATGGATCACTGAGCAATGAGAGCAACAACACACACACAAAAATAATTTAAAAAGAAATGTATGCATATGTATATATACATACATGTGTGTATATATATATGTATTTATACTCATTCCCCTTTCTGCTGATTCAGAGCCACCGCAATTCTACTTATAAAGTCTGTGTTGCTGATGAAAGTAATTATTTCACAAAAAAGGAAATTGTGCTGCTGGTAAATTAGGTTGTAAATGAAACAAAAGAAGCATTTAATGTCTCAGCCTGTACAATAATTGGGTAAGACAAGTAAAATTGTGTTTTCAATTTAGTCAAATGCTATTTATTACCACCTTTGACATAGGCAACTCTATCCCTCATATGAAAGGGGGAAAATGGAATATAACACACTGGTTTTGAGATGTAGTTCCCTGCTTTTTACCTGATAGGTTGCCATTCTCATGCTTTTTGAGGTGACGGTCCAGGTTGGTCTGCTGACCAAAACAACGGTCGCACAAGTGGCACTTGAATGGCTTCTCCTTGTTGTGGATGTTGCGAATGTGACGCTGGAGGTTTGAGGAGATGCTGAAGGAGCGGTCACAGTATTTACACCTGCAGGAAAAGCAATTAATGGTTGATAAAACAGCACAATAACTCAGGAACTCTCATTTTGTTCTGTAAGAAACATACACAAAGGTATAATACTCACATGCACACCCAGGTGTATACTGACTGACTGACTGACTGACTGACTGATTGACTCACTCACTCACTCACTCACTCACTCACTCACTCACTCACTCACTCACTCACTCACTCACTCACTCACTCACTCACAGTCCCAGACATGATGGAGTAGCTTGTTTGAGGTGAAACAGTGCTGCCTCTTAACTCCAGCCAGCACAATAAAAATTGTATTCTTCTACAAAATAAGCACGCAACAATATGGTTTTATCCCTGCAAAATTAGTGCCCCTTGCCAAGATTCTTCATGCAAAATTATACAAGAAGATTACATCTTTTCTTCTGGTGGAATTAGCTTGCTGGATTGGCCATCCCACTGGAGCACTCCCGGTTATCTCCACAAAAAATTACAACAAACAGCCATGATCTTTAATGGCATGCAAGCATGTGGAGTGTAGGCTATCAGACTGGGGCAATGTCTGTCTTTCTCCCCTGTGGTCAACAGGCCTCCTACAAGCTTTGGGCCAACATTCCACTACCTTAGCAACAACAAAGCTGAGTTTGGCCTGGGAGTTCTCATTTTCCAAATGTAGTAAATGATCAGGATTCATTGTATTACTGCATGGTGCAAAGATCTCCGCAGCATCTGAACTTTTAAAGACAGAGAACCGATAATTCTTACAAAAGTTCCAAAACACACAAAAAATATACCTCTTTCGGCAGCAAAGTGATTGTTAACATAAAGGTATTAGATTATCAATCCCCATTTCATTTTTATCATTTTTAAACCCAAATCCCTCTTTTAACCAGTCCAGCCTTCACACCATTCTTTAACAAGTGAATTATTTGACATGGCGAGGGATAATTATTGTAGGCTTTTACAACATGAGAAAACATAACCAATTGGTTTTCCTACAGTTCACAAAATTTGCCATATTTGTAGTTTAAAATAAATGGTCTGTATATAGTTAGGTGTGAGAATTTAGATTTGTGCATTATAATGATCACCTGCACCCAGGAATACACACACACACACACACACACACACACACACACACACACACACACACACACACACACAAAACCAATGTTTCTTACCTATATGGTTGTTCTCCTGTATGAGTCCTGAGGTGGCGAGTCAGGTTTGCAGAACGCGGAAAAATTTTCCCACAATATCTATGAAGGGAATGAAATGTAATTTTGAATGGGATGTGAGTAAGCTGTGGAGAGAGGTGTATGATGTGCAACAAAACTCATGCTAGCAATGTAATGTGTGAATACAACAAACAAACAAAATTGACAACAGAAATACAGACAATAAAAAGGATATAATAGACAATACAATTGGATTATATACCTGCAAGTGTAGCGCTCCTTGCCCTTGCGTAGCAAAGACTCTGGAAGTGCAGAAGGTGGGGCTCTGAAGTCAAACATTGAGGGGACAGAGTGAAGCAGGTCACCAGACTCCGGTTTCAATGAACTATAGGTCTCTAGCTTCTCAGCCATGTTCTCAATTGCTGACATCTGAAGATATACACACACACAGACACATACAGACAGTATGGTTACTGCTTAAGCGCAGCCTCAGCAGAATACACAATTCTTTCTATTATATATTTCTATTTGTATGTTTAGGACCTTAAACAGTCAGATGAAAATTAACTTACAAGATTGAATGTTTCTTTAATAAAAACACTGCAAAATGAAAAATAAAATGCATAATGAAGGTGATATAAACTCACATTCACTCAAGATTAGAAAAAAAACACTACTACCGGATTACATGGATTACAAGTCTATACAAAGCCTGTTCATCAAATCAATTTTGACTTTTTACTGTCTGCTGATGATATATTTAATACTTTACAATGTCATTAATTCACATCTCTTATGATATATAAGCCTTGTTTACAGTCACCATATCTGGTGAAATGATGAGAAATAGGCACCAGGCGAATTCTTATTATGATCATCAATGATTCATGAATAACAAGGTCACATCTGTGGTATGTGTGAGTGACATTTGAACATTTGATACTTGTTTATGCCATAGTAAGCCAAAAACAGCATTATTCAAACATAATAGCTTTATTTTTTGGGGAAAAGTGGTAGCATTTGACAATTACACAACAAAAAGTTGGTATTACAACCCATTTTCTAATGAAACTGAGCATTACCTTTCATCAATTTGCTATGACTAGATTTGTGTACTTGTCTGCTGGTCATCACTGTATATGTGGGTATATAAACAAGAAACTGTGTGCTTCATGATGGTTTACTGCAACCAATATATGAGAAGTTTATCTGTAATGCATGAGTATGTAGCTATACACAGTGTATACATTTATGATAACGCAATTGCACATGTTGTGCAATTGTGTGTGCAAGTGTGTATCCATGTGTATTCAGATACATGTCCTTGTGCGTGTGTGTGAGTGTGTGTGTGTGTGTGTGTGTGTGTGTGTGTGTGTGTGTCCGTACATATGCATTTGTGGGTGCATGCGCATGTGTGGAGTGATTCATGTCCACTGCTAGGCTGTAAACCATTCTGTGCACAATGCGGGCAGACAGCACATTCGTCAATATGAAAGATGTTGACATTACTGATCAAGGGCCAGACATGGGTAATAATGATATCGCTGTGCTGAGAGAGGTAGTTTGGGGAAGGAGCAGGGCTACAGGGAGATTGGGGTTGGGACAGGGGATGTGGGGGGTTGGGGAGTGTCCCAGTAGAGCACAGGGCCTGTCAGACCATCAACCCACACACAGAGTTTTCCTCTCCTATTTTAGAAAGGGGCCACACAAATTTGCATTATTTTGTGTGTATTGAATTTTCAGCCTCATTCTTATTCCAATAAGGTAACAAATCAATGGTGATTCGCCTCCACCACTGCAGCCCTGCTCCTACTCTGATATTCCATCTCCTGTTTTCACCCTCTGTCGCTCACGCGCTTCTCACTGAGATAGAGTCGAGTGAGTGGGAAAAGATGGGAAGACAATGAGAGAAGAAGTCTGATCATGAAGGGAAAGCAGCAGAAAGAAAGAAAGGAAGAAAGAAAGAAAGAAAGAAAGAAAGAAAGAAAGAAAGAAAGAAAGAAAGAAAGAAAGAAAGAAAGACAGAAAGAAAGGAAGAAAGACAGTCAGTAGGGAACAGAGCCCAAAGCATGAAGGGCTGATGGATGATGTTGGAGCCCAGTGTTGGGAGGCTCTAATTAGGAGTGACGGCCAAGTCTAAAGTTCCTGACACAGCCATTGACATTTCACTGAAGGAGGATGTGGCATGTCAGGTCTGTTTGATTAGGAATATGCCAATGTTTCATGGCATGCATCAAAGGCAAGAGAGGGTCTTGATGGACAGAACATAGAAAGAGGTTGTGTGTAGGCAAGGGAGATGAAAGGCTTTCATATTTCTTTTTAGATGTGCATTTCATTGGGCTCTTTCTCAAGCTCTGAAGTGAATACTCAGTTTGTCTTCCTCCCTTGATGAGAGTAAATAACTTCCAGGAATATTACGGTCTCTAAAGCTGTCAGTGATATTGAACAGCTCTGATAAAGTACTTCTTTGAGGTAAAATTACCTAGTTGATAAACTTTGAAATTCTGATCTGGCCATGCAACAATAACCTCTATTATGAGTTTAATTTTGCAACTCTGTCCCCTATAAATGAGGCAAAGGGCATTCATGTGTGCATATATCAGTATAAAATGGTTGGTTGAATTGAAGAATTGTGAACAGATATGTTTGCATTGACTATAACATTCTCCAAGACATTAGTCTGAATGAGGTGGCCTTGCTAATATATATCATTCAGAGAAGGCCATAGTTTGAGGAAGAAGTCGGTCAAACATATATCTGTTTTGACAATAGTTGTAATATAGAGTAGGTAATATCACTTGAATTAGAATTTTTAATCTTTTTTGTAGAGGATGCCCTCCATTTTATACAGATTTTATACAGATAGAGTCATACAGCCGGACACACACAAACACACACACGCGGGCACACGAACACGCATACAACACACACACATACGCACACACACACACACACACACACACACACACACACACACACACACACACACACACACACACACACTCTTATTCCTCTTCCCTAGGGCAATGTGTACACATTTGTGAACTTGCTTGTTGCTGTAGTGTCGCTTTGGGACTAGCTATTGATTGGCTATCTTCAGATGTCTGTGATGCTGTGAGAGCCTTAATTAGTCAGATGCATTCTGAATAGTTGATTTTTATCAGGAACCAGATGTTTGGAGTGAGGAACTGCCTCCCCATGTCAATGTCCCAAAGAGACTGTTATCCTTACGCTGATATAATGCAGCCCCCCTGAACACCACCCTCTACTCCACCATCCACTCATCTCTCTCATACCCATTTTGCAATGGCTTTGCTTTCCAAATAAGCAATTAAAATTCTGAGCTGTTGAATGACTAGGGTGTAGGTCATCTGGAAATTCCCCTCTTGCATTTTTTTTAAACTTCACTCAGAAAGCACTTGTCTAGATCTGAAGATGATAGAGTGGAAACAAAAAACAAAAACAAAAAACTATAATCTTATCCCTTTTTAGAAACTTACACATCTATAATGAGGGCCCAGTTGTATTCAGTCATGTGAATACTAGATTCTAATAAATACAATTTAAAGTGCTATTTACACTTGTCAAATTGAAAAGTAGCTGCCACTTCACTTTCAACCAAATGAATACTGTATATGTTTTCAGGAACGTTATGTCTGCCCTTCCTGTGTTGGACTCAGGAAAATGTTATCGTATTTAGTAAATCAGGAAGGAAACACTGAATATCCATCTTACTTAAACTCATAAGGAAGCTGCACCTTTAAGTCAAATGCCAATCTGATAAAAGGCTGCCTATCTACCAAAATGTTTTACTGTGCAAACATCACTATACCTTTACCTGCCAGATTCATAGCTAACTTGGAAGGATAAATGCATATATACACGTGTGTGTGTGTGTGTGTTTGTGTGTGTTTGTGTGTGTGTGTGGTGTGTGTGGTGTGTGTGTGTGTGTGTGTGTGTGTGTGTGAGCGTGTGTGTGTGTCAACACACATGCATAAATTCTTTGTCGCCAAAAATAAATCTTGAGACAAAAATGTTCCTGCTACAAATAAATTAAGATGAAGGTCCAACTTTATCTACCTTGCTAGATCTTCCAAAGGAAAGCAGTAGTGCTAGATAATTGGAGCAATCTTACTCGTTTACTTCGGATTTTATTCTTCATAATTCTAAAAACAGCTTTTCAGATTAAAATCTTCAATGCTTAAAATTCAAGTTGCTTTTGAAACTTTATGTTATTGAATTCAGCAGTTTTATTTTTTTTATTGCACTGGAGCTCTAAATGTTATTGTAGTTTTTTCCACTGAAAAAAGAGGTTTTTTAGTTACAATGTACATCATTCGAAAAAGTACTTCCATGCCAAGGCTGGGCTCTGACAGATGCAGTACTATTTTTGGAAAAGGAGAAAGAGCAGCCAACAGTGACACAACCAATCACAATGGAGCTAATAGACTGTCAATAAGGTTGATATTATCATGTTTGTGGGGTGAAGATGGGATGGACAGATGACGTTTTTTTTTTGTTTTAGCAGCCCATGCATGATTAAAGAGGAACTTACCCAAGTTCTCTGATCTGGCAAACGAAACTGAGGGGCAGAACAGAGGGACAAAAGATAGCAGTCAAAACCTGGAAGAACTGCATGAATTATCTAATTTTTGTTTGGACACGTAAGGGAAGAAGATGATCAAGCTTGGCCTTATTAAGTTTGAGCGAACAATAAGGTGCCTATCTGCAGAGATTGTGATATTGAATTTTAGGAGGCCCTAATACTTTAGAACACTTACTTGTGTTCTTTTAATGCATTAGAATATGCAGCAATTCCAACCTGTAATCCGATCTGATATTGCTTAGCAGTAAAATACACTGCCAGGAAATAAAAAGCGGAATCAAAAAACTTTAAAAAATACTTCTTGTTTCCGCAGCTTTGCAAACTCAATTTTAAAAAATACGTCTCAAGAGTGAGTCAGGTGTCTGAAAAGAACCTCCAAAGGGCCTCTTGCTTGGTCTCACTTGGGCCCACCCTGGTCTGGTCTTTCTGGGAATGATTTGTGTGTCCAGACATCATAAAGTCATAAAGATGGGCTAAGCACTCTGTTAGTGTTTCTACTGATAGGACACCTCATTAAGGCATGTGGGACAGCCATGTGGCTGCTGCAGGCTGGGCCAAAGCAGAGGTCTGGACAGGGGACATAAATCAGACAAATGAAACAGCCTGTAAAAACCAGACCTGAAATGGCTAGAAAAGAAAAAAAACACCCTCATGTTCCTGAGAAAGTGGTGTTTTCACTTTCCGACAAGCCATTCTCACCCACTGGGTAAGGTTGAGCAACTGAACATCAGTACAGTACATCATGGACCCACAAATTCATACATGCACAAAAGCACACATGCCAATGCTGGCAGAGGGAGCCCAGGGGCCAAAATCCCTACTTTAGAAACATGTCATTTTTTTATATTGTAATCAAAGAGACATTACAGGAAGACATGTAACGATATACCCTTTCTTTCTGCCAGATCGGTTTCGGATATACAAGAATGGACTTCAGTTGCAGTAGCTTAGATATCACTGAATTCTCATGTTAACCATCATTTATCTAGTTTTATCTTGGGTATCCATTGTTAATGATTGCGTATAATTATGTGTAATTTCATGTGTAGCTCTGTTAATAAAAATGTATATCTCATTAATAAGGTGACAAGCAAATAAGTCCCCAAATCAAGAATACACAGTATTCATTCAATCGAAGTAAAGCAAACTGTGGAAGGCACATATCAGATGTTTAGAAGTTACAGTTGACACCACAGTAAGAATGTACCTGTGGATGGAAGAGGAAGCCTGGTGATGGTCGCATGTACTTGTCTTTCAGAGTCTCAAATGGGTCACTCATTCTCCTCTTCTCAACCCTGCTAATAGTGGATTTCAATTAGCTCTTAAGACACAGGAGCAAGGATTTTGATAAGCTTGAGACAAATATAAAATATACTTAAAAAAAAGAGCATTCTTTCTGATTTGTTTTTATCACTGGCAATCACAATAGTTTTGTACAAGAGACTTAATTGCAGACATTGTACTTTGAGTCACATGAGTGTTATTATTATGATTATTAATACGACTACTACTGGTGTTGTCCAATGAATAATAATAATGAAAATAACAATAAATTGATGTTTTTTTAGTAAACTACTGGGAATAACAATACCTGTAGATGGGATCCATGAAGAAAGGAGTCGGCCTGGCATGTTGTAAGGATGAGTCTGCCTTTGGAATTTCCGTAACTGCTTTCTCTTCTTCATAGCCAAGGTTCTTCTTTGTGTCTTCCTCTCTTATACTGTGGCCACGCCCCCTGTTTGATAAGCTTAGATCAAGTGGCTGATCCTGACCCGTGGAGTGAGATGCTTCAGGTTTGGAGGGGGTTAGTGGGCTACACTTCTCATCCTTTCGCTTGGTTGTGAGGTCAAATGGTGACTCGAATGAGGATTTACTCTGAGCTTTTTTGCAGTCATCAGCATGTGACTGGGGCTCAGTCTTCAGGCCTTGAGGTCTGAGGTCTCTGTCTGTGAAAGGATAAACAGAAGGCGAGAAAGCTGGAAAGAAAGGCAAGGGAAACATGGAGGGATAGGGCAGCGAGCCAATCTTCTTGTCCTGGAGGCCAGCCAGGCCTGTGGAGCCAAAGTACTTCTCAGCAATGGAAGCAATGGCCTTAATAGAGTCATTCACAGCCCCTGTGACAGCTGTGTGCTCGTCTAGTGAGGAAGGGATGAGAGAAGGTCCTGGAAAGGTCTTAACACTGCTGTTGATCAGACTGAGGCTTTTGGGCGATCCATCACTGCTCTTCCTCTTGGAGCCTTTACCATTTTCCCGAGCAGCCCCCCGCTCCCGCTCGCTGTCCATATCACTTTCTAACTCAGAGCCAGAAGTGCTCTCCAGGTCACTCCCACTTGGTGTGCTGACATCATCCAGGTCACTGCTCTCGGACTGGTCACTTTGCTTGTTCCGCTGCTTCGTGGAAGATGAAGTGCTTTGGGTGTGAAACTGTGAGTCTGGCATCTCACTTTCAGGTGAACCATCATCATTACGAACAGCCCTTAAAAGCTCCTGGGGCTCTTTAGCTCCAGAGCTAGGAGGATGCAGGGGACTCTTATTCAGCTCTGACCCCGCAGCATGAGCATGGGCTGGTTGTCTTATAGGAGAGCTGGTGGCAGGAATGAGTGGTGGGCGATGGTAGAGCCCAGAGGGGAAAAGCCCAGGGAAACTAAAAGGGAATGCCGGAGCAGCAGGGAATGTAAGCCCACCATGATGACGACTGGCCCCAAAGTAATCAGCCAATCCAGCACTGCTGTGACCCATTGCCAGGGCTGTCTTTTCCAAGCCAGGGGCACCTGGGAGGGGCATTCCCTGGGCAAACAACCCCCCAGCTGTGAAATGGTTCTTCCCTTCGCAGAAGCGTCTGTGCTTGTTCAGAGAAGAAGTAGTGCTGAACATCTGCCCACAGTCCTTACATTTGATCTGTGTGCGACAATCAGCATGCATGCGTTTGTGGCGGCACAAGTTAGAGAACTGGGTGTAGGATTTGTGGCACACCTCACCTGCGGAAGCCCAGAGACAAACATAAAAGGTATCAGTATGCAACAAATCCCAAACACACATGCACACAGTTACATCACATGATACGACACCCCTATTTCCCACGAGAGCAAAGGAATTCCTTATATTCCTATTCAAATTGTTTTTAAGTGCAAGAGGAGCTGTGCCAGTAATTTAAAATGATAAATGTTTTTAAACAGCTGTCTTTATCAGGCATGAAATCACAAAAAAACATGAGGGGAATACATTGACACAACATCCCGATCACTTCTCGGAGGTCAAATTGTCACTTCAGCTGAAGCAATCAGAGCAAACTTTGATAACACTGATACACAAAAGGAGGAATAACATAGTATCAAAAGCATCCAATAGACATACATATTATACTAACAAAATTAAGTGTAAATATATAGATGATGAGTCCCACAGAGCAGGAAGGACTGCTTGTTATATACATAAAAAAATTGTCAAGCATTAAGTGAAGTAAAATATTCTCAGAATGATTAGTTGTCCAGCAATGCAGAAGGAAACAATCTAGAACTCAGCTACATACTCAACTTACTCAACAAAGAATACTTGATCTCATACCTCAAATTGAAAATGTATGATTTAACAGCAGTACTTCAATGAATGTGTGTGTATGTGTGTGAGGGGGCTTAGTAAGCTAGACTTCTCATCCTTTCTGCATGTGTGTGTGTGTGTGTGTGTGTGTGTGTGTGTGTGTGTGTGTGTGTGTGTGTGTGTGTGTGTTAATGTAAATACAACCACAGCTATAATTCACAAGATAGACTGAAAAGTCATTTTAAAATTCACAGAATATAGAATAATATTTATTGTGATTTATTCTGTCGTAGCTGGGTGGTGGTAATGCAACTACATGGATGCTAACCAGCGTAGGACCTCACAAAAGAAGAAAAACTCAGAAGACGAGCCACTGCAAAACCTTTTCTTAACCAACTGCCTCATTTTTACAAAAGTGATGCACAAAAGTGTATGCAGACAACCATACACACATACACACAGTCATGTCAAACGTGAGGTTAAACGGTTTTTCAACTCTTACAAGCAAAAAAATCAGATCACAAACAAACAGTAAATATAAGAGCTGTATGCATTGTAAATTAGCATTATTTTTACCATTATAAATTACCATTGTAAAATATCAGCAGTCTATTCCTCAATAGTTTCATCTAACTTTCAATTTTCCACATATGACCCTCTTCCTGCTTTGTGATTCTATCCCTAGTCACAAATGAAACACAGCTAGATACTGTGTGCTTCTACATTTTTCTTCTGACAAGTTTTACCCAGGCCAGAATTCATTGGAATGCATTAATACCAGTTTCAAAACTGTGACATCTTAGGTCCATGCGACATCATGGACCTTTATTCGAGATTTTAGCCACTTTGGAGACACCACAGCCTCCATCTGATGCTTCCATGGTTTCCATAAAGTGGACAATGATACATTTTGCTTTTTATACAAATAACAACCACTTATAATACGACTACCCTTAGACATTTTATATCTTTTGCCTACATTATAATCATGCAGCCAAAGGAGCACAGTGACTTACTCATGGAGACAACAAGCACATTTGATGACAAAAGAAGACATGTGAATTGATTTGTGCATCATCATTATTTAAACGTGAATAGATGCTTGCCAAATATCCTGATCCTACTGTTTTGGAAACTTTCTCTCAGCACCTGAGAAGAGTTTTTCTCATTTGTGCACAATACTTTGAGCCACCAATATTCTGACAATATTTTTCCAACTAAATGGGGATATGAGGTGTGTCCAGATCCTGGCATTGTAATGAAGCAACTTGGTTGGACAGTGAGTCAACTGCTGCCATTCATCACCTGCACATCAAACCAAATTCCCAGGCATCTCCAGTCTCATTGTCCTCCCAGAGACGCTCCCAGGCAGTTCATAAACAAAACATCTCACCAACACATACAGAGACATGCAGGCGCATTCAGAAAATATTCACAGAGAAACTGAATCACAACAAAAGACACACTGAGGCACACACACATTCTCAGGCATGTGAGGTACAATAGCTCTATTTTAAGTTTGTGAAGGAAGCAGAGTTGAATGAATCCTATCCTGCGGTCCGGTTCCCAGGGACTGATCTCACGTCCTCTCCTGCCCCTCTTCCCTCTTACCCCTCTGGACCTCTCCCATCACCCCTTCACCTCCCTCACCTTGCCTTGTCACTATAGCTCGGTCCCTGTCATCCTGAGCTCAGTAATATTCCCACAGTCAACTTTTCAGTATGCTTGTCCATGTCTCTGTCTGACCCTGGGGCATGTACAGTAACACCCATACCTAGGGACCCACCACCAACACTGAGTGCACTATTATCATTTGTCATTATTATTCTGTGAAAATGATCTACTTCGACTAGGTTGTAAAGATTTTCAAAGTGTGGGATTGTTGGTGGGATACTTTTGACACTGTCTTCCCAAATGCTTTTTGTTTTAGATTTAATGAAAGTCTCCATGACAGTTTATGTCAGGGGAAGGTGCCCTTTTTTGTGGAGACCATTCCAACACTGAATATTTTGCGGATCAGCTACAACAGTTTCTCTGGATGATTGACTTGCTTGCATCGTTATAAAATCTTCAAAGCGAGGAGTGGCTATGCTCACAGTAGGATATTAC
Organism: Fistularia commersonii; assembly: GCF_037954325.1. NCBI lineage: Eukaryota > Metazoa > Chordata > Actinopteri > Syngnathiformes > Fistulariidae > Fistularia > Fistularia commersonii. The sequence goes on from NC_141301.1 coordinate 7,229,217, forward strand.
CTCTGTATATGTGGCTGCCCTCAATCCACAAGGTGCACAAAATGTGATTTAAGTAGTTGGAGATGTGGAGCAGTTATTGTGTAAATTAATTAAACATAGGCCAAAAGAGAATTAGAAATAGTTGCAGAGACTAGCGGTGATCTTATTAAAGTTAATTTTGATGTGTAGACACAATACAGGAAATTAGTTGAATTTGTGGCTTGGTTCTTGAAACCATTTAGAAGAAATGTGGTTGCAGACATCTTCAGACAACTGAGGAAAAATTTTGGACTGTTTTGTATTAATATTTATTTCTTCATCTGATTTCTTTTGTAATTTTTTTGTGTCTGGGAAAACAAACAAACAAATTGGAATTTTTTGTCCAATTATCTAATGAAAGTAACAAAAATGTAGGAATGGTATTTACTCGCAGAGCATTAATATTTGTATTAAAGTCTTAACTTTGTACTAACAATGACTTTGATGTGTGTGTGTGTGTGTGTGTGTGTGTGTGTGTGTGTGTGTGTGTGTGTGTGTGTGTGTGTGTCTGTGTGTGTGCCCGCGTGCCTGCATCTGTGTTTATGTAAGTGTGAATGTGATTGTGTGTATGTGTGAGGATGCTGCTACCATCTCATACAGCCAAATGGCTGTGCAAACAACAAGAAAAGAGCCTGGTATAATAAATAATAATAAATCATGTGGTTGTGACATTTATAGACCAACAACACACATACTACAAGTTGATTGTCTGATCTGATTCACTCTACATCTGTACTCAAACACTCTTAAGGTACTGAAACAATATACTATAAACACATTCCTGAGGGAAGCGGTGGCTAAGTAGTGGCAAATAAGGGTTTTGAATTAATAGCCTATTCGCTTCACTTCCAGCAAGATGCCCAGAGAAACACACACATACATTCTTAAAATATTGACATATTGTGTACATTAACATAAAAACACAATCAGATGTGCATAGTCAAACCAGGTCCATAACACATATATTGTATTCAGTATCACTTCCTACAAATAAATATTTTGGACACACACGTACCCATTCCTTGGTTGAGGCTGCACCACCTTTTCCTTTTTTCTTTTTTTTTTACACAACCATTAGTTGTTTTTAGACCTGCATATTTCCTGCTGATTACAGCAAATGGACTCCTTTTCAGAAGGAGGACAGCAAAGGGGGCTATACATGTGGTTGCTATTTGTGAGGAATGGTGCATGTGATGAATGGAGAGAGGAAGGAGACGGTAGTCAGGGGTCTGCAGTGGAGATGAAGTTCATTCTTTATATTATGTGTTACTATATGCTCGTTGGAGTAAAATAAAAAGGAGTGTGTGTTTGTGTGTTGAGAGTTTTGCATGAGATAGAATTTGCAGGAGGGAACAAGAGAACAGGCAAAGGGTTAAAGCCATATGACTTTGGAGTAAGGAGATGGTCTCAAATGAAATTTTGCAAAAGTGTAAAAGGTTAAAACAGGTATGAATCTTGCAGGAAAAAGTTAGTTGAGGGGCGGAGACAAAATATACATTGATATCTGAAAGAAAGCAATGTTCTTCTATAATGCACAAACCACAAAAAAACAATATTGTTATTATAACGTACTGAGCAGACTTACATAGGTAGGGTCTTAGTGACTTACACATGAAGGGCTTGACACTGCTGTGGATGTGCTTATGTTGCTTGAGACCTGAAGATGTGGCAAATGTTTTGCCACAGTCGGAGCAAGCGTGAGCCCGTGCACCAACGTGTTGTGAACGGATATGCCTCTGCAGGTTACTTGGGTCTGTGAACACCTGCTGGGGGGAGAAACCATACAAACACACAGGGGAGTTAATGGCTGCTTCTTTAATTATTGTAATTCTACCTTTTTCAATAAAATATGCAGACAAAACATTTAGGGTAAAAAGGAAAAAAAAACATCACTTTACCTTTGAGCAGTTTTCACATTCGTAGTGCTTGCCACTGTCATGTGACATCTGATGTCGAATCAGGTTTGATTTCCAGTTGAAGGCCTTGGGACATTGGTCACATTTATATTCTCTCTCCTCACAATGGGACAGAGTGTGAGCCTCCAAACTTTAGGAAACAGAAAAATAAAAAGGAACATTGAGAATATAACAATTAGTTCAGTACTGTTTCCACACATAAAATGATACTCACTAATTCCCAACAAATAATTTAAAATCCCTTCCTGAGAGATATCTAGTGAGAATGACATGCCTCTGGATGTCGGGGAAGACCTGGTCACACTCTTTACACTCATGTAGACTACGAGACATGTGGAGAGGTCGTAGGTCTTGAGGTTCCTGGGCCTTTATCTCAATATCCCCTCCTGAAAAGACAATAATAGCTTTAAATAAAAAAATAAAGCATCTACGATTTTCCACAGCATTGATATTATATATGTTTTTACATTAGAATTAATACAGAATATCATCCCAGGACATATCTATATGGAAGGCTATATGAAGTGATATTAAATTTCCCTTTAAAAACAACAAAATTCTCAACAACCAACACAATCATTGTGTCTCCTAGGCCATTTTCTTGGATAAAGTGGGCCCTTTTCTTCTTCTGAAAAAGAAAATCTTCCCAATTAAAGCGATTTTTTGCAATGGTGATTCAAAATTAAGAACATTTCCCTTAAAAAATAAAAAAGGCTATTTAAAAATCATCCTTTGAAAAACCCAGGCTCAAAATGACTTTTCAGTCACAGAGATTATGTAGGCAACCAAAATGTGATATGTATTTATGTGAGTAACACAAAACATTTGTTAGTACCTTTATGCGTAGTATGAACAATCTTAATGAATTTTACTTGACAATGCCGACTACCCATTCCTTGTAATGCCATTACAGTTCATGAACCAATGAGAATCGTGGATTAAACCTGGGTTCAGGAAGGAGGAGGGGGGCATCCCACATGGCTGCTTCTGGTGGTCCAACAGCTGGTTGCTGGTCTCAAAGAGCAGGTCGCAGTCCTCACAGCGATACTGTCTCTCCTCTGCATGGTATTTAAAGGTGGACATTGAGATGATTTTGAATATATGACAATGAAAAGAATGTGTGTGGGTGTGTGTGTGTGTGTGTGTGTGTGTGTGTGTGTGTGTGTGTGTGTGTGTGTGTGTGTGTGTGAGAGTGTGTATGTTTCTATGTGCTTGCACACATGCACGTGTACGTCAAAGTGTGTGCGTGTTTATGAGTTGCTTACCATGAATGTCAGGAGCCATGACATCACATGAATACTCTTCAGCCTTCATGAAAAGTAGCAACTCTTCACCGGGGAAAATCTCTCTGGTGACTTTGTAGAAGATCTGCAACACAGTGGGTGAAGAGGATTATTCTTGTGAGTTTATTCAATAGATTGGTCACTAAAGGAGTGAAGGAGTGTGGTGAGCCTTTGTCGGAGCTATTTCTGAGTTGACTATTTTTTTTTATCATGGCCACAAAAACACAGCAGAGGTTAATGAGGTTGGAATTAGTACAGTACGAACATACATATGCAAATAAGCTATACACTTGTAAACAGTCTACACAGCAAGTAAACACATACAATTTTTGACTAACACATTGGTAAAATTATTGGTTGAAAGGCACTAAATACATGACTACATAAATGCACTAAAAATGAAACAATTGAATTTACTCAGTGATATGCGTCGAAAAAAAACTGATTTCTGATTAAATTTGTTGTATTTAAAATGCATGCATCTGGTGAACCCACAACATTTTAATGTATCTTGCATCTCGATTATTTAGCAAAAGACCTTTTGACAAATTCTTATTCAAAACAAAATTCAAAAGAGCCTTTTTCTTTAAAACTTTCATTCATGACATTATACTTGTACATTTTGGACATTTCACATAGTATCCTACTTATTCTAAATTATTTGATTATTTGAGGTTGGTGTAGGAAGGCCTCTCAATGGTAAAATGTTTAATTGTTGTAAATAGGATAGAATAGAATAGAAAAGGATAAAATATGATTGAATATTTAAAAAAAAAACAACATTAACAAAGGCTGAGCTTTGTTGTATTGGTTGTGTGCACCAACTGATGAAGTCATTTTGCAGAATAAAAATCAAACACAAAAATCGAAGAAAGCAGCTATATAAGGCAACATATACAATGGCCATATACAAGCCATCTATCTAAGAACATCTATTTGTATGCGCTTTGCAGGATTATAATAATGGATATAAGTAACTACTTGGGACCCATTAACAAACTCCCCAGTTTGTTACAACTTTGTTTTTAAGCATCAGTCAAACATTTGGTGCTTCATCACAAAAAACATTTTAAGGGTAAATGAGCAGTAAAAGCACTAACACATGCAGCACCACTATTAGGGTAATTCCCAACCGCTCCATTTCTCAACTCAAGGGCCACTGTAGATAAAAAGCTAAAGCGCACACACGTATAGGCGTGCGCGCGCATAGACAAATACACGCCAAGTGGGCAGAGGCCCGGTCAAGATCAGAGGACATACTATTTTATCACAGGGGTAATCCTTTTGTGGAGATTTTGTGTAGATACACATAAACATAGACACACAGACACTCACACACACACATAAACACACAAGATGGCAGACTAACAGTGGCTTAAATTAACAGGTTACAGAGCAGATAAGATAATTGGGGTGTTAGAGTTCAAAAGCTGAAGCCAATCGGTTTACTGTCAAGGCCATTTCCTCATCGCAAACATAAGTGCAAAGATATCATTTTAAAGATGTAATTTAACTTACAAAGCTTAATATGTCAAACTTCAATGGCCCACACAGAGCTCATTTGACAGGTACAACGTTCCTCGAAGCTTTGTTACTTGAATAAACAAAATTTTTACATAGCCAATAATAGAAAAATAATACATTTTTATTTGTGCAACATGTAAACTTTGATTAAGTCAAATGCACACAAGACACCCCAAACTTTTCCTTACAAGATGAATGAGCATCAAGTCACATTTAGTGCAAGGTCATTTCATTCAAATGTTGATTTACAGGTTAAAGCCTTAGCATACATTCTGACCACAGGGACAGGGTCTAAATTTAGTTCTGAGGTAACTTGTTTGTGCCCAAAATGGTCCCTGGTCCGGAGGTCCAGGTTTGGGGGTGGAGCATGCAGCCTGACTGGTTGATTGCTGAGAGCATTTATGTCACTTGCTCTCAAATATGCAGCCTAAAATATGCTGAAAAGTCTGCAGCTACATAAAAAACTATCTTTGGTTCAGCTACTCTGACGCCTTTAGGCCTCATTAAATCACAATCACGCTTTGAAACTGAAAGTAACAAGTTGGAAATGATTGGGTATTTATTCAACATTTTCAATTTTGTTTAGTCCATTACTATTGAATATTGCCTGAATAGAATATGAATAGTGTTTTTTGTCCAAATGTTTTTTTCTGATATTCTTTTAGTTAAAAAAAAAAAAATCATGAATCCACTCAACTAATATTTCCCTTTATGTGTTATTTATTTGTGCTCATGCATTATGCATGATTATTATGCAATTAACATTTTCCCTGCAAATGAACTGATTTGTGAAAAATAACATTATAAATAAAGGGAATTCTCTGGGCACAAAGTTTGTGACACAATAGTTGAATTTCACCTTTCATGCAATGTTAACTCTTGTCCTGAATTGCCCCTGTAAATTTTATTTTAAAAACAAAGTAGTTTTCTTAGATGCAGTGTTTCTGTAACAACGTATTTCTTTCTAGATGTTAACAGATCATAGCCCTTGGGTTGTCTGATCAGAAAACATATTCTTGTATCAGAATCAGTCTCCAATCGTGTTTTTTTGGAAAATAATGGCAGCTATCAGAGCTATTATTAAATGCCAGAAAACCTGCATCAGTCGGGACTTCGACCCACATGTGAAGAAATACCCTTGCGCTAAAAAGGGTCATACAATAATGCAGTTTGTTTGGCAGTCATTATCTCTTGGCTTCTAAACATGCCCTTTTTGTGACTTAGATAGCAATAAAAAGAATGAGTCAACATGTGCAGCTGAATCTAGCAAAGTACATGAACCAGGCTGTTGGGAACTGTGGGAAGCTGGAATTATGAAAGAGCAGACACTGTGACTTCATCAAAACACATACTGAACTGAGAGCTAATGTTATGTTTTAGATGTTGTAAAAATTCATTTCCCAAGCCATATGGTAAAAATTGACACATTTTTACAAAATGATAGTATTATTTTTTTCAGTCTGAAACTCTTTAGAACGTGATGATGACTGATGAACGAGAGGCCCCTTTTACATATCAAAACACATATCTGCTTAGGTATGAATGATCACACGTGAACTACATGAAAAATATACAATGAGGTGTCTACTCATTATTCCATGTAGTTAATTCTCAACATTTTTGTTTATTTGCATTCAGGAAGCATTTTGTGCAATTTTCTGCGAATTTCTTCAGAATTTATATTGCAAGAATACCTGCAATTTCGACACTTAATTTCAGAAGATTACAATCAGCTATTGTGTGCATTTTTAGGTGTTTTTAAGATAACTTAATTTAATTCTGACTTTGGAATTATTATTTAGGATCTTTTGATAACTTCTAAGCTGATTTTGGATTAAGATATTGTAGATGAAAAAAAATGTAAACAAATAAAGTGAAGTAACTTTGTGGTCAAAGGAGAGGAGATAATGTCTGAAAATGTTACAAAACATAATTTGAATTGATAGCCCATTGTTTAGAATACATTTTTAATCTCTATTGACGAGGAGTTTTTAAAGAAAAAAAATATATTCAAGCTCAGTCTTCATGAATTATGATCCCGTCGTGATTTTACCTCCGGAGCTTCTGTATTTAACGGCTGTCATTAAGAGTTGCCAAAATGCCCCCTGGCCACGTCCTCCCACTCAATACTGAGTGAGAATCAATAGAGTGATTGAGATTAACATTCATATCCTTTTGCACTGTCTTATGAAATGCTCTTTAGGGGCTCATTGGATGATGTTAATTACATTCATAATCCATTTTCCTTTCAATTGACTCAGTAATGTGTAGAAAGCAGTGAAGGGGTTTAAGGCACTAATTGCCCTAATCATTTTAATGACAAAATTATCTTGTGTTAGAACCATCCATGCAAGTAGTGCTGTGGATTCCTTGTTTTTGTTTATCCACAAGGAAATAAAAACATAAACAAATATTATAGGAGAGATGGGCAGAGAGTGAAATTTAAGGCAGGGTGGCCCTTCCAAAATAATGGATGCAATCAAGGTATTTGTGTGTTTAGTCAGATGTTTTCATAAAATCTATATTTTGGAGGGTACCTGACAAAATAAACCAGCACATAAATTAAAAATATAAATGAGCTTCATTTATTTTTGCAACAGAGTTTGAGTTTTGTATTCAATTCATCATTGTTAGCAACTCCTAAACTCCAACACCTGCCCCCTGCATCTTTTCTGTTCCTGGAGTGTCAAATATGTAAATTATTAACCAAATTGTCATATTTAAAATGTTGTTTTTTTTTATTTGAGAATAATATAATGTATTTACACATATGCTACACAGCATTTGGTAAAACCATTTATTTTGCTTCAATGGTAATCATCTGAATGATGACACAGATTTTCACTTTGACAAATATTTATTCTGAGTAAAGTATCAGATATGTCAAGGTTCATAAAACACAGGTATGAAAACAAATGGGAAATATATTTAAATTATAATTAGATGTTGTGTGTGAATAAATAGTAAATAAGTAAAGTCATTAACTGTGTAAATTTTAAAAATTCCTCTTCAAAGTCTTGTGGTTATTTTCTCTGTTGATTTCTCAAGTATATTTTAGCGATGCCATTAAAACAGAGTGGACATGAAGAGCAAAAAATCCAGAGAAGATAAGAAAGAAAAGAAATAGGATTCCAGACAGAGTTCAGAGTTCACCCGGCAAGACAAAATTTGTTTTTTCATTTTCTTTTTCTTTTTCTTTTTAGTAATTCCTCCCTCACTCATTCACCCTCCTGAGATTGGAGCTAAAGTTTTATGAAAGACAGAAGAAGGTCAGAAATGAGAGGCTGAATGTTGGTTTTACTCGTACACTGGTGAGGCTGAATTGATGGTTGAAAAGAACAATAACCAGAGAATGACCAACACACCTGGAAATTCCTGTGTTTGTATGACACTGTCTTCATATAAACCATGTAGTAAATCTTTTCGGTTGCACAAACGGTGTTGGAAGATTTGTTTGAATTCATTTTTTGGAGGAGATTTAGCAGTGTGAGTAATGTGTGAGCAACAGGGGGCCCACTCAGACTCCTTTGTGAAAATCTGATAATGGTACGTGTGTGTGTGTGTGTGTGTGTGTGTGTGTGTGTGTGTGTGTGTGTGTGTGCGTGTGTGTGTGTGTGCGTGTGTGTGCGTGTGCGTGTGTGTGCGTGTGTGTGCATGTGTGTGTGTGTGTAATTTGTGGTTTGAGCTTACGTTTAGACTCAGCACTTCTCAGAGGCAGTAAAACCCTGCTGGAATCAGGTACTGTGTGTTTTTAATTCTCAGCTCAGAATGAGTAGCACAGGGAGTCATCTGAACAACAATGAACAATTAACAGGTTTGCAGCTTGCACACCCAAGTTCAATACATTTAGAAATACAAGCAGTTACAGGTGTATGCACACATGCCAGAGACAAAGACAAATACTGTTCACTGACATCCAGTTGACAAACAGAAATTTTAGAGCACATGGTAGGACAAAAATAATTCCACATTGGCAAAGACACTTACAAGCACAAACTTCTAAAATCTGACTGCAGCTTTACAAGACCACCCCATTTGATCTATTTGATTTGAACAAACAGACAGGCATTGTGGGACGCTACAGTGTGTTTTTTAAAACACTGATGTTGGCCGGAAGGCTTAAAGATGGCACATTGTGCTGCATTGTGACAGTGTGTAATACTTAACAATCAGCTCATCATAGCCATGTCTGTGACCTGTTGGCGCCTTACACAGTTACCAGAGCAGAACCATGGTGTTGACAGCAAGTCACACCTCGTAGAGAGGACCACTCAGGAAAGCTCTCTCAGCTTGTTTGTCTCTTTTAAAGAGAGAAGGCAAGTGCTTACAGAAAGATTCTGTCTTTTAGATTTTCTTGAAAGGAAGTCTCTCCGGGTTTGAAACTTTTTCTCCCTTTAACTTAGACCATATAAAAAGTGGAACATGAGTGGTGACATTTGAGGGAAGGGCTGCAGATTGCTCTCTGAAAAGCTGTATTAAAATGTTTTCAAAATCATTTCGGAGTTTGTTACAGAACACAGGTCTTTCTTCCTAGAGGTTATTAATACCTTACTACATGTTCTTGTTTAGCTTCTGCTAATGTATCAACAGGTAAACTTCTGACTGAGAAGCGATGAAAAGCTTGAAAGCAAAATAATGTTTTTTTTGTTTTTGGATTATGCTATGCGATGTCCCACACGTATGTCAAGGAAAGTGCTTTCTTGAATGAGTTTTTGTACCAGGAATCTTTGCCCCTAGGATTACTGAGATGAGCAGACCCTTCTGAATGCATCATGCATTTTACTGTACACCCAGGTGAGCCAGAAAAGATTGAGACATTCCAGGCATATCTAAGAGTTTATATCGCAAGCATGACTAGGAAGTGTGTGGAACTATCATCTTGGCGAGGCCGCTTCTGATCCTGCCCTGTGGTCCTTACATGGCTGAAGACAGCGCACAATTACAGAATGAAAACATACGCTGATAGCATGGAGTATCTGAAGTGCAGCATGAGGGAGAGCTGTGTTTCTGTGTGAATTTAACGCAGGGTGGCCAAACCGTGGGACTATCTGACCAAGATCACAATGGCACTTTTTAACACACCAGTAGCAGAAAGCAGGGTGAAATACAAGGGAATATTTGTCAATAGAGTAAGCCAACGAAAGATTATAGCTTTCAGTCATATCACCTCAAATGACTTTATGTCAGACTAGATTCAGTCAACCTAGACTGACATTCAGGAAAAGAATCATCATCTTCGGGGAGTTTAAAATCAAACCATTCACACATCATTTTTCTTTTTTTAATTGTATGTTTAACTTTTAACCAACACCAACTCCTCTGATGTCTTTGAATCATATAGCACTGTTAGATATCTCTACGTACCTGATCATCTATCTGGCACGCTGTCAGATTATGCTGCTTGGCTGCAGGGGCAAACTTAATGTGCTTCAGCCAGCTCCCGATATCTGGCTTGCTGGCATCCACACAGAATTTTACACGGCCTGACCTGTCCAAGATCTAGAGAAAGCAAGACAAGGGGAACAAGAGATAGAGAGAGAAAGAGAGAAAGAGATAACATGAGAGAGAGAGAGAGAGAGAGACAGAGCGAGAGATCAGACTTTGATTAGTATCAGTCCAGGTTACTGTGTCCAAACACTGACTAACCACATACCTCCCACAGAGAAATACGACTCAAATGTAGGGACACACACACGCACACACACACGCACACATATACACATACACACACTCAAAAATATAAAACAATGTGGCTGCGTTCAGAGACAAGACAAAGGAAAATCATTTACATACCGTAATAGTAACTGATATATTGTCTCAAATACTCAATAAAATGATCCAATAAAATACAATATATGGCAATAAATGAAGTTGAAACTTCAGTCAAATGTTTCAGTTTCATTATACTATACTATTTATTATATGGTATTATATGGTCATTACCAACAGCAATCAGCAACAACAACAATAACAATAACAATAATAATAAAATAATTTTACTATAAATAATACTACTAATAATAATTATAAGAATAATAATAATAGATTATCAAAGGTGTGACCAAACAAATGTTAAAACATCGTGCTATTAATTAATGTTTTTGTAGGACAATTGTAAGTATGCAATTTTGAATGAGTTTGCCTTCTTAGCCAACGCTGAACTATTTCAAATAATGAAATAATATATTATAACAAATTCAAGCTAAATAAATAAATGAAACAAAGAATGTCAATCCTTAATTTGTGTGTTTTACATAGATAACATACTCATTAGTAGAGAGAAAACAAAATAGCTACAATAAAAATTTCAACAATAATAATTAAAGATATAATGACCATAAAGGAACAGTACGGTTGTGTTGGTCTTCTTCACGAGCTCAGTGTGATTCGGGGTTATGAGAGTTTTACAATTAAAGGATAATACAAGTCACAGTTTTATAGGATCTCCTTCGACGGATTATGTTGTTTGATACTATTGTGATTTATTATCCAATAATTGTTATCGGATCTTAAACAGATTATTATGAGATTCTTTTAAACCACTGCATAATCTCTGACAAGTGAGCGTCTTCCGTCTTTGCATAACCAGGTAATGAATACATATTTGGGTTGCTTAAGCCTAAAACTGGATGTAGACATTTATCCTGCAAAATCGGGTCCTGGTCTTAATAATATTTAACGATCAAAATTGTCCGATCAGAACAATTAATCAGAGAATGTTTGTCAGTGCCAGGGATCAATAGTAATTATATGTATATATATATATATATATATGTATATATATATACATACATATATATATATACATATATGTATATATATATGTATTTAAAATCAGTACAATCTTACCGTGGAAACTCTTTCACACCAACTTGCAGTAGTTTAAAACTCTCGGGATAAGAAAGGCGTTGTAAAAGGAATGAATATGAGAACTCCTTTAAAAAATACTGAAGCAAACGTCACGTTCGAAAAAACAATAACGACTAAAAGAAAAGCAATCCCTTCACTACGGCTCACTCTCCATTACTTTCAATGCCTCTGTGGGGTCTCGAAGCTGCAGGACAAGTCGAGTCCGCAACGGGACGCGCACACTTTACTGTCCCTCGGACACCAGCGCGCTCAGTAAAAGTAAATCCTCTCACAATATTGTCTTGCAAGACCCCTCCAAGAGACGCGCAAAGATCATCGATCTCACTGTCCTGCAGACATCGCCGTCCCTCTATTATGTATCAACTTGCTTGGAACTTTTCCTCTCTGTGCGCTTCGCCCGGCTCGTCCGCTCCTCTCTTGTCACCCCTCCTGTCCTGACGCACCCAGGTGTCCTATAGTAGCCATTCAACTTTTCATTTTTCTCATCCCCACCCACCCCACCCCCTTTTCTGCCAGTCGGGATGTGTCATTTATGTGACAGCTAAAAAAAAAAAAAACAGAATAAAACAAACAAACAAAAAAAAAAAAAAAAACAACGAGCACGGGCGGGGGCGGGGAGGGGTTCAAGCGTCGCTCCCTGCTTTGCGCATCCTGTCTGATCTTTTTCTTTGGGGCGTTTCTTGGTAAAGACATATGCCCGCGCGTCCATCCCAAGTGCGCCCGAGTCCGATGAGGGACGTCTCCGCTGAAGTCCCCCTGGTCAGAAGCGACTCTTCTCCGCAGTAAATTTTAAAGAGACAGGGGCCCGGGGTTGGAGAGGTTGAGCGGGGTCAATGAGAGGTCGGGATGGGGCAACTAAAAGGATATAGTGCGGCAGAGGTAGCGCACTTTAATGAACCAGTGACAGTCAAAGTGGTCTATTACTATACACGTGTTTCCATAGGTTTTAACGACTGACCGAGCACATTTGAGGGTCTTTGGGTTAGATCGCGAAACGAGCCAAATTAAATACTTCGGTTTTGGTTGTCTACCGTTTCTGATTCCTGTATTTATACAATCGGGGAAACAACTAGTCTTGTTTCGAAATTGCGCGTCGGGGAAAAAAAGTTGTTCAAAGAACGGGGAGAGACCCCTCAAGGGAACTCCTTAACGAGTTCCCCTCGTATGAATTTTGGGGTACTTCCTAATACCTCAATATCACAAAACAATAGAACCAAAAAGAACAAAATTACTCTCAAGCAGATGTCAACGTCGGACACTCACAATAATATTTTAGAGCCATCACCGCACACAGTTGCAAGCGGCGCACAAAATCATGTCTCTTTTTTTCCACATTTAAAGATCCGGTCTTGACATTTAAAACGTGCATTGTTACTAAATCTGTGACTAAAAATTAACGAAACTCCAGTTGTCTGTTTGGCCGACTTTTTATTAGGCAGCTCATAAAACGGGAGGACAAGGCTCAGACTGATTGGAGTAGATGATGATGGATAACGCCTTACTCTGTGACATTGACCTTCCATCCCAGATAATGCTCATTGTTTTGCGAAATCGCGGAGCGAATGTGCAGGAAGGACAGGAAAAATCATGTGTAAATAAGGCGGGACCTTGCCACCGATTCCCATCGTCTTGCGCTCCTTGAGAACCGAGGAGGGACCCCGGACCGCCCGGTCATTGATTTCCTGCTTCTCCTCGACTTGTCCATTGTTGGAACCTTTTTTAATTTAGCCATAAATTGGGAAAGCTCAAGTCGAATGAGCTGTTCTATTTTCTTCCTGTCAGGATGAGGGATTTGTTTTATGATGCATTGTGTATTAAATACAAGTAATCTGGGAAAGTGATTGCTCCACGGCCTGCCAGGGTCTGGTCGTGAGAAAAGACCGAGTTCTGTTCGTCTTCTTTTTTTGTATACATTTATTTTGAGGTGAAAATGAGGGAAACGTCTAAAAAATCCGGCCTACAGGGGGAAATGTGTGGTATTATCGGGGTTCATACAGGAAACAGTGGCAGGACACCCTGAGCCTTTCACCGGAGTTGATGCTGTATTTCTATCCCCGTCAGCAGATGGCGCGCTCAACCGAGCTAAACACCCAGACGTCCTCTACTTCCCAGGATTTCCATATTTAAGATGATTAGAGATATTTTTTCCATAACAGTGACTTTAGCATGACAGTCAGATTCCCATATATGTTGCATAAAACAACAGCTCACTAAAGTTAAAACCAAGGCAGCAGCAATATCATCTATAGAGACATTTTCCCATCAAGCTTTATAAGTTGTTAGTTATTTTGGCACAGTGTTCATGGTTTGTATTACAGTAAATTTTAAAATCAATTATGATTAATGCATCAAGTTATGGCCTTTATTTCTTCAGTGTGAAAAAAAAGCTACTTGATGTTCAGTGCTCACAGTTAAAGAGCCTGAATGCTCCGAGTCAAATTTTTCTTTGCTTGTTTTTTTTCTTTTCGTAGTTATCAAGATAGAGGCCTTTTTCTGGTCTATGCGACTGAAATTACAAAGCATTTGTACAAAGTATTTTACAATTGTGCAACAAACTTGGACTCTATGTATAAATGATTCCACTTTATTTGCTCAATCACCTGAATGAGTAGAAATAAAGCCCTTGAATCACCAATGAAAAGGCTGATGTGCGTGACTTTAAAACAGTTGTTCATCTGTTAATAAACCCAGAGAAACATTTGTTAGGTTTTATTAAGTGTCTATTTGGGACCGCCATCCTGATGCTGAGATTAAATTGATCTATTTTATCTGAAAAATCCCAGGCTTTTTGACGTATTACCGGTGAGGAAAAGCTGTTTATCAACAAATTAATATTAAACACATATGGGCTGCAGGGTGTATTAATCCTGACTATCTTGCCATGCAGCATTCCATACTTATTTGAGGGACTCTTCAAAACATACAGCATCCAGATAATACTTAGTGCTGTGGCTTTTAATTGATATGAAATTCTTGAAAGGAAGTTAAATTGCTTAAATGGTCTCTGCTTATTTTGCTTGCGGCTTTTTTGTATTTGTTTAAGGAATTCTGTCATGCAATAACTAATTCATACATGGATGCAGAAAATCTTTCTGATCAACTTCCGGATCTAAGGGTTGGCTCCATGGCTACAAGCTGCCCCGGTTTTGTTTTAATCTTTGAATAGCTTTGCAAGTGATTTGGATGTTGCTGTTCAGTCTGGAGCCATGTATAGTTAGATGTGACATGCAGAAGAGGGGGATTCCTGTGTGCATTGCAAACTGACTCCAGCCAGTGAGCTTGCAGAGCCTTTACCACTGCAGCTGAGGGGCCACATGGAAACACAGTGTAGGCCTGTGCGGTAAATTCCAGAATATCCTCCAGGAGAGAGGGATGAGAGACAAAAAAAAGGAAGAGAGAAAGGAAATGCTGCAACCAAATCCATATAAAATAGTTCCACTATTTATTGGGAGATCTCCCATGGACCATCAGTGAAAAGCTGCATTATATCTCTATCATGACCATGCCTTAGATGCTGCATTCTTTTCGTTTTATTAAGCTTAAATTTGGGGTAACTTCATCACAACTGAAGCAAAAGGTTACAATACCAAGATTTTCCTCTTCTTACACGCAAATCCTTCATCCATCACTCAGCCCAGTGAACTAAGTAACAACCGCACAGTTCTAAGCTGCTTTATTCAGAAGATATACCTTGACCTATTAAAATCAAAACTGAGCGGAGGAAATGAAAAAGGGAAATGTAAATAAAACATTTCCTTGGGTCTGGAAGTAGGGAGGTTGTGAGCGGCATGTTAATCTCCACCTCACTAATTTGGTTCTGCAGGAGAAGACAGAAGCCCTGCTGCTGTGCCCTGCACTTCATAAATCACTGCTTTATGTGGACAAGGTCATTTTCCCCCTCACCCCACCATCACGGGTCTCCCCCCTTTCCATTGGCCCCTCCGCCATGTTTACACGGCCTCTCGGGGGCTCTCAGTACCAGACCAGCCCACTTTATAATTACTGTGGATTATTTTCATTTGCCGGGGGTCAGTCAGGCATTCTGGCAGGGAGAGAGTAAGGCAGGGGTTGTAATTTCTTGTCAAATTCTGTGAGAAATAAAGTCATCTGTTTGCCAAACTTCCCACTTTATAAATGACAAATCATAAATGCTCATTGGACACATGAAGCCATGTTGCATGTTCATGATGATTATCAATGATCGAAGCAACAGGAAGAAATTAACACAATAATGGCAGTGAAGTAATGGCAACAATCAATGAAAGATTTTTTATTATGTGTATTGTTGTTGAAATAGGATGACTGTTGAATGTGATTTTAGAGAGAAGGGTTTTAAAGAAAATCAAGGTAGTGGTAGTGGTGGTGGTTGTGAGGAGGGTGTTAGATGTCAGCAATGTAATAAAAGTAGTACAAGCTGTTGTAATCATAGACATTTCCGCTGCAAAACCTCCTGATGCAGGGACACACTGTATATGGTCTGTACGGGCTGCGTGAAAAGTGCACAAAAGCCAAAGGTCAGGTTTTTCAAACATAAATTCAACAAGCACAACGATTCTATACGCAAGGGACAGAATCGAAACTTAAACAACCCAATTGGAGAGAAGGGGAAGGGCTAATTAGAGCATGTTGCCATTTGCCACGGGGTGAACAAATTGGCTCAAAATGTCCATAGATATTATCTTAAGACTTTTTTATGTACAAGAGGTAAAATTGTTTGGAGCTGAATACAGCACTTAAGCTCTAGCTTAATGAGTGTCACGACATTTATTACATTTATTGGGCTCGGGTTAAAGGCAATGATAGAACAAAGATTTGTATTTGACTTGATTTGGATGACCAATTTGTAAATTGATGATGAAATAAAACATTTCATATTGAGAAAAAAATGTAAGTCAAAGCTTTTATAGCTTTTATATGTACATACATAGTATGAATATATATTATATAATCATATAATCTATCTATCTATCTATCTATCTATCTATCTATCTATCTATCTATCTATCTATCTATCTATCTATCTATCTATCTATCTATCTATCTATCTATCTATCTATCTATCTATCTATCTATCTATCTATCTATCTATCTATCTATCTATCTATCTATCTATCTTGTTTGTTTTTGTTTTCTCAAGCTGAAAAAAACGTCAGTTTTGTTGAACAAAGTAAAGATAAAAACAACATAAATTAGTTTTTATCTGACAGCTTTAAAAAGGGAGAACAACATCATCGCATAGAAATTGTGTGAATGTTACTTTTGAGTATTTTTTTGTATATCTTATAAAGAAAATTGTGTTTTTATGCAGAGTTTTTAGACATAACTAAACTCAGAATGAACTGAGAAAACAACAAATCAGTTGCAACAACCTAAAAAGAAGGAAAGCTGAGCAGGTCACACATAGCGCAGAGACATGAAGTGGCTCCCATTAAAGGCTTCACTGGCTTTCAGTAGCATCAAAGCAGCCCCAGAGTTAGTCTGGGATTATATTTAACCCTGGAGCTTGTTGCACTGTTGAGCACAGGACACATGCTGATGCTCCTGCCAGTACAACATGCTTCTGGCATCTAGATCAACGCTCTCATTAAAATGTGGTTTGGACACTATTTCCTACAGGAACACACACATGGATTAAAACACACACGGAAACACATAAACACAACAAATCAAAAACATGAATGAACCAAAACTCCCAGTCTATGCTTACAGTAAAGTTCATTTTGTAATACACTACAATTTCCCATTATTACTTTTAAGACTTTTTTACAAAAATAATTTACTGTATGTTAAAATACCATTGAGGATCACATTTTGCATGAATAAAGCAGAATTAAGGCATGAAAACCCCACAAAAAACACAATTAGTTATCGATAATCATGGATACCATTAAAGCAGATTCTAATTCCATAGCTTTCCACTTTTAAGTTAATTAGAGATTGTGATAACATGGATTACTGCATTATCTCACCATAGATTGCATAAAAATAAATGCACACACAACTACAAAAGTTCTCTGTGTGCATATCCCTACAAGGCTCACATTTTAGTACCGGGTAGTCAGATTTGATTTGAACCATCAGACATGGTCGTCAATACTCTCCAGGTTTATTTAATTCTAAACCAATCATTCTGGTGTCATACACTTTTGGGTTAATATTCTAACGGTGTGGGCCAGAGCCAGCTGAAGATAAATCAACTTTTATGATGGGTTGTTATGGTTTTTATGGCACAGGGGTTGTGAGAGACTGATTTGGGGATCAATCACCTGCAGGTGTCTGCTCTGGGCTGGGTTGCTGTGAGGATCGATTGATTATCTAGAGCTGTGAAGATGGAATAGAGGTGTGTTTATCAGTGCGTATTGTGAGTGTGTATGAGTTAGTGAAGGTAAAAGCAATGAGACAACTCCAATGCAAGTGGTTCAGAGACAGAGGAGATATATCTGGGGCTGCAGTGATGATGAAGGACCACTGGACTATGACCATACCATCTCAGCTCTTATCAGAATATCCCCCTCCGTCAACCGTCTCTCACTGAATTCACTTTTTTATCTAGATGGCACATTGGAAAATCCCATTGTCACACAACATTTAACAGAGACAAAAGTCTTAAGCATGCAGCTGGAAATGACTGGCCTGACAGAAAACTTAAGAGTGTGCAAAGTATCCCTCAAACACCCTATCTTGCATTTTCCAGTGTGGGAGGCCAGAAAAATGGGTGCAATACAACACAGTGTATGTGCAAATCAACACACATTCATGTGTGCTCTTGCCATCAACACACAGGCACATTAGTCACACTGAAGTGTGTATGCTTCTCTCCCTTTCCCACCTCTAGAAACACTGTTTATCCACATTCAGCATCTCCTCTGACCATCAGATGGCTGCTTCCTCCATGCTGTCAGCAAAGCCTGGCTAAAACAAAAGAGTGGAGAGCAAAGCCTATAGTTTTTGAATCAGAGGAAGCTGGTGCTGATTATGCTGCCCCTGAAGAAGCATTCCAATCCTGTTAAATCGTGCGCTGGCTGCCAACTCCAAACCATGCAGCAAAGTATTGGGAGAGTAAACCTCACAGCCCCACCCTGAATGACTCTCCTCCTGTCCTCTCCCTTCCCAGGAAACCCTCTGCCCTCTTTTTCATTAACCTCCACTGTCCATGCTGCTGATTACTATAACTTGTTCAATCATCCTTTGATTATTTATCATCTTTTTCATTTATTTCTTCATCTAGAAACCTAGATATTTTTCATTTAATAATCCATCTTTTAATTTACTTCTTTCCTTACCCATCTCTTCTCTGTTTGGCTATCATCCCCTCTGACTGGAGTACAGAATTCCACTCTCTTCACACCCCCAACCCTCTAACTCTGACAAATGCTCTCCCAACACATGTTTATAAGATAAAGGGGGATATTCATAATCAAGCAGAAGTGACTGTGTACACACTGCGGAAATCCTTGTAATAGTAAATGCATTCAATTCTATTTGTTTGACAGAAGCGTTGTCTCTCTCCCTTTCCTTCTCTGAAAGATCCCATCTATTCAAGGAGGGGCATGACCCTAGCAGCACTCCCCTCTTTCTCACTCCAAAGTTCTAACACATCTAAAATAAATGAAAAGAGTCTTCAAGCAGGTAGAAGACAAACGAGCTTCTTAAACATTAGACAACTGGCAGCCTGACCTATCTGTTTACAGCGTAATTGCAACGAAATTTTGACTCTGATGTTACCCATTGGAGTCTGTTTATACATCCTTTAGCCAGGTGCTGAGACTCTATTTTTGTGGTTGAATGTCCTTCATTGCTTTGGTGAACATGTGTTCATATGTGTGTGTGTGTGTGTGTGTGTGGGGGGGGGGGGGGTATAGTTGCATGTGTGACAAGAGCTTCCAAATCAATTGCAGTAAAGGCAAGCTGTTAGTGTGACCACATCCCAGCCAGGAAAAGGTCTATATAGGTTAAAGTGACTGCTCTTGTTCCTCTTCAAGCATCTGTTGCTGTCCTTTTGTTCCATTCTTTCTTTCTGTCAGTCATTACTGTGATTTTGACTGCAGAAAAATAATAATAAAATAAATAAATAACACAACTACTTGTGCAAAATAAAAAAAAAAGAAAGTTCAACCAAGCTGTGTAGCAAGGATGGTGGTTGTCTCGGCGCCAGACAGGGGCGATAAGGCCCCCAGGGGAAGTATAAGGTTTTGGTGAGAGGCTCGTGGGTTGTTGGAGAGGTGTGCTCTGAGCAAGGGCCCTGGTGTAATCTCAGCGCTGAATAGACGGTGTTCTTAATAGAATCCCGTCGTCCGGCTGCCACTGAGAGAAACAAGAGCTGTAATGGATGGGTTCAGCTCTGGCTCCCACTTTCCCCCCTGTGACCCCTGCGTTGGTCAGAAGTAAGAGCTAAAGAAGCATTGTAGCCCCAGGCCTGATTGAATGGGGAGGGAGGGATGTGGTTGTGATGGTGTTGTTGGCAGTTGGGGGTTGAAGGGGGGCGAGGCAGCCACGCTGATAGACCAATTTCCCACTACTGCGTGCAGCAGGGCTTGATTGATGAGGGCTGGTGTTGGTGAGAGGAGGCCCATCACATGCGATCACATAAATACTTATTCAGCTTGAATTGGCCTTGACAAGCCTTACGACAGCTTTGTGCTGTCACTGATATCATTGGAAGGAAAACGCTCCATTAATCATGTGTAATTAACTTTTCCAAAGGGAGGTTCTGCTTGGAACCACTACTAACCCACTCAGTACCATGATAAAAAATTCCAGTGTCTTAACAGCGATTGGACAGGGCCTTATTAAAACCTAGCGCTAGCTTCCCCTGAGCTGCTCAGTTTGAACAGGAAACAGCTTCATTAGTATCGGTTTAGGGGACTAATAGACTCAATACAAAGCATCCTCTCTCTAATCCAGACGTGTTCAGTTGCCTTAGTGTGCAATATCCTGTGGGCATGCAAGGCCATAATGTCCCCTGTTTGAAGTTGGAGTACAACCCATTTGAACACCAGCCACTAGTTAACTACTTTGACCCTTCAATAAGTAGTGTTGAGGAGTGTGCGTCGAATAGCTTAAACATGCTTTGTGGTTTCTGTCTTACTCACTTTCTCTCTCTCTCTCTCTCTCTCTCTCTCTCTCTCTCTCTCTCTCTCTCTCTCTCTCGTTCTCTTGCTTTCTTTTTTGGCCAAAGGTAGCCTCCTCCTGGGAGCAAACTGGACGTAAGCCCTTTTTGTTTTAAAGCAACAGACCAAATGACCTGCCTCATGAAGGAATAAGACAAACACACCCACAGATGCAAGCAAGGACTTACTACAACATCTAAACAACAATCTTCCCACAAACCTGTGACGCTGCCCACCTGCACTGTTGCTATTGCACACAGTGCAAGCAGCTGACATGTCGCAGTAAAATAGAAAGCAATAGTACAAACATATCTGTCTGGCTTGTCCCAGTCATTTGTTAGAAACTTTTGAAATCAGCACAGAAACTGTTTGCCATAATGCATTCTTAAACCCAAACATTTGTATGAATTTAGAAATCAAAACATAGAATGCCCACATTACACTAGTATAAGGCAAAAAGATACATGGAGAACACAGACATGTACAGTTTATAATCATCCAGTCTTAGATAAATAGGATCTGGGCAAAATGTAAAGCATTAGTTTATATTCTCTACAGCGAGGGGAAAAAAACACTTACACATTACAGCGTATTCTTTCTACAAACATTCTGCTATAAAATTAAGTCAGAGAGATGAGAAATTTTCTCACCAAAGAACTCACTTTAACTAATTTACTCACAGATAGATTTATTTTTTGTCTTTGTACCTGATCAATTTTCTCCCTGTAATAGTGTCTCCTTACCAACAGGACCTACTGCACTGAATCACTCGAGATTTAAAATTGAACAGAAAGAGTAATTCAGTGATGTACACTATTTAGAGGATATTTTGCATTTCTTACTGCAACAGAACGTGAAAAGATCAAGCCATTAAACTTAGTCATTGCTCTCCCTCAGTTGATCATTTGTAGTAATTTCCCCTGAATATCTTTCTAAGTACAGCAGAAGCTCAACTCATTTCCTGCCTGCTAATTTCCTCCACCAGTTGTGTTGGAAAAAAACGTAGATGACTCACTGTTACTCTTCGTGAACAGTTTGAATAAATCTAATAATGGAAAGAAAGAGTGAAAGAAAGGAAGAAAGAAAGAACAAAGAAAAAATAAACATCTTAGAAAGTACTAAGTGCTGCTTTTGGAGATGAAGTTAAAAAGTTAGCTGACACAACAACAACAACATTTTCAAATTACACCTTATTTATCCAAGTTCTTATACTGTTGCAGCCTGACATGGGACCAATGTGACTAAATAGGGCATACAGGCATAATGGGGATTTTAGAGGAAAATGCTTGTATGGAAACTGGAATGAGCAAAGAATTGCTGCTTTGAAAACTGTGTGACTTGGTGAGGAAAGCAGCTGTCTTTTTATTAAATTAATTAATTAATGTATTTATTATTTTTTCATTCGTCATAAGTCAGTCATCCTTTAGGGGACATTTAAAGCTGAATTACTGAATGTGCCACTTCAAATTCGACACAAGCATAAAAACAATGATGAACTAATTTATCATGATCTATATTCACTTTGATTTTCTGCCTTACAACGAGAATATCTAAGCTTAACTGACAAAGCATTTTTTTTTCTATGCTAAGTTGTTTCTATCACATGCCTGTAGACAGATTGCATTACACAATTACATAATCTTATTGTAGAAAAATCTGTATATGACTATATGAAATAATTGTAATTATTAATTCCCTTATTTGTAACATAAAAGTTTGCCTTCACTAACCAAAATTTTTCCAAAATAAAACAAATGAATTTCATCTCTTGGGTCAGTTGGGTCAAGAAGTTAGGACTTTCTATCTCCTTGGCCTGAGAAAGAGCAAACGAGTTGCTCGATGTCCTTCAAGTGCAATTTATTACATGCCCATACATGGAAAAAACAAAAGAATAAAGGCAGGTGTTAGAGAAAGACTATATTCAGAGGAGAGAAAAGACGGCGCAGGTTATGGGTCAAGTAAATTCAGCCAGCTTGGTCTGACTCATATGAAGAGTGAGACAACAATAAGTACTTGTATGTTGAGGCCTTCAAGGCACCCAAACTCTTCTGCTCTCACAATGGCTTGCTGGGCTCTCGGACAAAATGGCTTTCACAAAGTTTTTCTTTTTATTAACATTACTATGACCTCTACCAAAAGTATGTGTAATTGATGTTGTAATTTGATACTTAAAATAACAAAATGACCCAACAAAACTCTTAATTGATCATTAAACATTTTTAATTTGTCAATGTTTTAGATTTTTCTTGATGCATCCAAAGTGGGACCATTATTTGCGGGATAGCCATTAAAAACAACCTGATTGTTGCTATGATTTCTAAGGCGTATTGTTCCTTCTTACAGTCTTGGGTAGTGATTATTGTAAAGGTAATGTGTCAGAGATTAGGTGGGTGATAAAAAGCAGGGAACAGATGTTATAGGTCTAGAGTAATTTAACGCCCTTTGAGCCATGTCATTTTAGTCACGTTTATCTCATGCGCAGTCTGTTTTATTAGCTAGCATCTGTCATCATCCTCCTTATTGGCAGAAGTTTGTCTCAAACTCCTCTTTTTATAGGACTATAGAACAATCTCGACATTTCAATGGTGCTAATTGAACAATAGATAGAGAAGACATAACATAACATAAATGACAAGGGAAGATACATAGTTGTTGGTAAAAACTGAAAAAAAAGAGTGCTTATCAGAAATTTCCTTAAGGATTTAAGTTATCATGGCACAGTAGGGAGAAATTCAGATAAGCACAGAGGTGAGGAAAATGGGAGAAGACTGAGCGATATGAGTGAGCGATAGAATTAAGGGTAGGAAAGAGAGGGAAGAAGGAAGGAAGGCTGGGTGAATTCCTGTGGCCACAGCTGCGGGAACTGCAATCACTAAAATTTAGCACTGTCTCAAAAATTTCTGGACATTTTACAAAGAAATAAAACAGCATGACAAGTCTGTTATTTGAATCAAAGAAGAGACTAGCAATCAACATGGTAGGGTTAACTGTACAAGGCTCTCTTTCACTTTCTTCCTCTCTTCATCCCACTGTCTGACTGACTGTCATCCATACCGTGGCAGGGATGACCCCATCTCTGTCTCTATATTTGCCTTGTCTTTATTCACCACGGGCCAGTTGGGGCAGGCATCTGAGACTGAGACCATCGATCATTGCCCTGACAGCGGGCCCCAGGCGGAGACGGCCCTGTTATTTGGACTCTGTGATGACTTCCTCAAAAAGGGGCCCTCCTTCCCCCATAGGCCTGGCATCACTGAGGTTTGGTTTGGAGTCTCCAAACCTTCTCTGTATGTCCATAGAAAACACATCTAATCCGCAGGCCGCATGTTTGGGTCATGCTAGGGTGAGCGAGACAGATAGAGTGTGGAATGAGAGTAAAATAGGTTCAGAGAGTAAAAGTTGTGGTCCTTGAAGTTTCTTGGTCGCTTCTCCATTCCGAAGGAGAAATACAACAAAGTACAAAAGAGATAAAGAGCTGGACTTTTTGATTACCAAGTTGTGTGAAGGTAAAGCAACAATATACTGTATCAAAGCTATCAACATTTGGATTCTTGTTTAAATTATCTTGAATCCCCTTCCTGCGTGATCAAAATCAAAAAAACAAAAATTAAATACACTTGGAAAAAAGGAAGATAAAAATACCCGCAATATCACTTCCTTCCTGTTCGCTGTAATTATTTACGGGTTTAGTCCTAGCTTTACTCTGACCCTCTCCCCCCTTCCGGGCACCAGACAAGTACACATGCAATGGTACTATTTGCTCAAATCATGTTATCTTTGTAGCCACTTATAATTGGAAACAGGAGTCTTCCTATTAGAATGCGTGGGGACACGGGTATCTGTCTCCTCCTATATTCCCACACTGACTAATTTCCCCCCTCATCTACATTCAACAGAGCAGAGACAAGAGACTGTGACAGTGTATATATATAGCCTAATAGCTCTATGTCGACACAACCGTATTACACACACACACACACACACACACACACACACACACACACACACACACACACGCACACACACACACACACACACACAGACTTACACACAGATAGTCTTTAATTTTTTGACAAAGATAAGTAAAATGATAGTTGAATTATTTTTGAAAATCTGTAGTTGTTCATTATTGTACAGTCCCTCTCAAGGTATAAGGTGCAATTCATGGCTTTTAATGTGTTTCCCTTATTAGTTTTTTTATTTTTTTATAAAAAGGATAAAAAGTATAAAGTGCTGTTGAAAAAGACAGTATATTTATATTATTCAAATTATTTATTTTCTGTAAAACTGTTTTTCTGTAAAAAAAGTTATTACTTGCACTTGTTTGGTAAATTTTTAGGCATACTTCCTTGCATTTGGCCGCTAGCTGTTTATCTGATGACACTGAACATTAATTTTAGAGTTTGCAGACAATTCAATCTTTTGGTGACTGCAAAAGCTTTTGACCTACATTAAGTGCCTGTCTTACAAAGTTTACACACTTCATTGGCACTGCCCATGAGAATGATGGAATCTTACTTACGGAATCACTCCTATCCCATCTCATGCAACTGGAGTGCTGAGTCTAGGATTGCTGGCTTTCGTCACAATCTTCATTGTCCCTAACTAAACACAATGCCAAATTTGTCCATATCCAATGTCAAAGAAAAGGGAGACACACAGTAGAATAGAGGTTAGGGTTACAAGCTGTCCTCACAGGTTTAGAATTTTCCTCCACCTGCTTGCACAGCCATTCCTACCACTGCTAACACTTCCAATTGAACTTTTCTAGCAAAGTGAACAATTATGGGTGAAAGATGGGAGGATGATGAGTAGAAGGGTAATGAGGGATGAATAAGAATTCAAATTTCAAGTACACTGTTCACAACCCAGAATAAAAGATAATTCAGTCATTTTGCCGGGCTCAAGCAAACATAAATACGTACAGAGCAAAACTCGCTCAGCTGCTATCTCACATTGCATCACGCTGCTCTGCACCATTATACTGGCACTCGCATTTGCTCTCTCGGTCTTTCTGTCTTGTTGTGTTTCAATGGCATCAAATGATTGGAGCTGACAAAAGAAGAGAGGGGATTTTGAGAGCTGCCCACACATACTCTAACTTTCACCCTAATATCGTGAATATGGCCTTCACCCATAATTATTTTATGGGTGAAGGGGGTAAAACAATAATTTTAGCCTACAAATTAACACAAAGTAGCTCAACTTGTCTTTTATTATTGCCCACAAGGCATATTCAAGTCTGAATTAAAGCATTTATTTTGTAAAACCATTTGGAGTTTTGTTCCTTGAAGATACACCCCTCAGTAAAAAGATCTTCAGCTCAAAAAATGTTAGTATGGCATTAATGATTAAAAAAAAGTTTAATATATCTTGACACTCTGAGAAAAGTCCTCCAATACATAATCACAAAGTTTATAAAAAAAATGCAACACATAGGGAGTATCAGTTTTGGCAAAAAAATCTGATCATACAGTAATATCTAGTACGTATATCACTCAGAGGGCTAGTTGGCAAGGTGTTAACTCTCAGCAATTACTACAAATGATTGACGTTTAACGTCAAGTTGGTTAGTTGACCTTTCCCAAATAGGACACAGTATTATGTTGAAACTAAATGCCTCAACCAGGAGTTAAAAACTTTTCATTATTTGCTTGTAGAATGTTATTCAGTAAACAAATTAATGACACATTCAGATTTTACAAATCACATGTGCAGGATTCCCTTATAATACACTGGTTGTCTTTTTGAGTCACAATCTTTGATATCCTCACCTTTATATAGATTTATAATAAGCCATGCACCTGCCTGGGTTAAATATAAAGAAAAATCAAAATAGAAGAACAAAAAAATAAAAAGAATATAAAAAAGCAAAGAGCTTTGCAAAAGGGATGGAAATGGCTTTCCAGTAAAAACAGGGACACAGGGTAACTTATAAGAACGGTGGTATGCAGGTAGACTACATCTTGTATAGAATAGGTAACCTGAAAGAGGTCAGTGACTGCAAAGTAGTTAAAGGTGAGAGCTTAGCCAGACAGCCTAGGATGATGGTTTGTAGGATGACTCTGGTGACAAGGAAGATCAAGTGGACGACGGTGCGACTAAGACGCGTATGGTTTTCACGGAGGAGTTGGGAGGCTCTGGGTGGTCAGGAAGAGCTAACAGATGATTGGACAACGACAGCTAATGTTATCAGGGAGACAGGTAGAAGAGTAATTGGTGTGTCATCTGGACGGAAAGTAGATTATGAGACTTGGTGGTGGAATGAGGAAGTGCAGGAGTATATATAGAGAAAGTGGTTAGCAAATAAGAAGTGGGACACTGAAAGGACTGTAGAGAACAGACAGGACTACAGGGAGATACAGTGTAAGGTAAAGATAGAGGTAGCAAAGGCAAAACTCGGGGCGTACGATGACTTGTATGCTCGGTTGGACTGTAAGGAGGGAGAGAATGATCTATACAGGGTGGCGACACAGACTGATAAAGATGGAGAGGATGTGCAACAGGTCTGGGTGATTAAGGATAGAGAGGGAAATGTATCAACAAATGCTAGAAGAGTAATGGGAAGATGGAAAGAGTACTTTGAAGAACTGATGAATGAGGAAAAATAAAGAAAGGAAAGGGTAGAAGAGATGACTATTGTAGACCACAAAGTAGCAGAGATAAGTAAAAGAAAATTGAGGAAGGCACTGAAGATAATTGTAAGTGGAAAGGCAGTTGGACCTGATGATATACCCGTGGATGTGTGGAAGTGTCTAGGGGAGGCAATGGTATAGTTTCTGACTGGATTATTCAACAGGATCTTAGAGAGTGAGAAGATGCCTGAAGAATGGAGATGAAGTGTGATGGTGTCCATTTTTAAGAATAAGGGGGATGTGCAGAATTGTGGCTAATACAGAGGAATAAAATTGATGAGCCATACAATGAAGTTATGGGAAAGAGTAGTTGAAACTAGACTGAGAGCAGAAGTCAGCATTTGTGAACAGCGGTATGGCTTCATGCAAAGAAAGAGTACTACATATGCAGTATTTGCTTTGAGAATGGTAATAGAGAAGTACATAGAAGGCCAGAGGGAGCTGAATTGTGTTTTTGTAGACCTAGAAAGAGCATATGACAGGGTGCTGAGAGAGGAATTCTAGTATTGTATGAGGAAATCTGGAGTGGCAGAGAAGTATGTTAGACTGGTGCAGGACATGTATGCTAACTGTGAGATGGTGGTGATGTGTGCTATAGGGGTAACAGAGAAGTTCAAGGTGGAGGTGGGACTCCATCATTGATAAGCTCTGAGCCCCTTCTTGTTTGCAGTGGTGATTGGCAAGCTGACAGACTAGGTTAGACAGAAATCTCCATGGACTATGATGTTTGCAGATGACATTGTGATCCCGTAGTGAGAGCAGAGAACAGCTTGAGGAAAATCTAGAGAGGTGGAGGTATGCGCTGGAAAGGAGAGGAATGGAGGTTAGTCGCAGCAAGACAGAGTATATGTTTGTGAATGAGAGGAACCCGGGTGGCACGGTGAGGCTACAGGGAGGGGAGCAAGAAGTTGGAGGATTTCAGGTACTTGAGAGTGTGAAAATAATGTAAAGCGATGGGTTCAAGCAGGTTGGAATGGGTGGGGAAAAGTGTCAGGGGTACCATGCGATAGAAGACTATCAGCCAGAATGAAAGGAAAAGTGTACAAGACAGTGGTGAGATCAGAGATGCTGTACGACCTAGAAACAGTTCCAATGATGAAAAGACAGGAGGCAGAGCTGCAGTTTGCAGAGATTAATATGCTGAGGTTCCCTTTTGGAACAACCAGGATGGATTGGATCGGGTCTGTCAGAAGAACAGCACATGTTAGATGCTTTGGAGAGAAGGTCAGAGAAACCAGACTGAGACGGTTTGGTCATGTACAGAGGAGGGACAGTGAATGTATTGGTAGATGGATGCTGGAATTGGAGCTGCCAGGCAAGAGATCTCGAGGAAGACCAAGGAGGAGATTTATGGACATAATGAGAGAGGAGGATACAGAGAATAGGGTTAGATGGAGAGGGTTGATTGTTTGTGGTGACTCCTTAAGGGAAAAGCTGGAAGGAAAAGAAGAAGAAGAAGAAGAAGAAGGAGAAGAAGAAGAAGAAGAAGAAGAAGAAGAAGAAGAAGAAGAAGAAGAAGAAGAAGAAGAAGAAGAAGAAGAAGAAGAAGAAGAAGTACAGACAGTCCTGCTTGCCACAGGTTTTCACAAAAGCCTGCTGAGACCTGTAACAAAGCAAAAATTCCCATTAAAATCTGCACATCAATAAGTCTGTCAGGATTTTTAGTCCAAGACTCAATGGAAGATCCGAGCACTTTCAGTGAAATGTGCAAAACAATTTTTCCTCATGCACAACAGCATCAGGTCGTGTTTTTCCCAATAATGGCACAGGGAACGTCAGGGAAATGCCAATGTAACATCAGGGACTCCATAATCCCTGAATGTTTCTCTGTTTCTCTTTAAAACACACTATTGTGGCAGATCCTCACGCCTGCTTTTACCTTGACCAGGTCATCTAGTTCATATGTCTCTCTGGCTGTGTGAACTACACGTGAATAACTTTCAAATATTGTCTCATAGTTTTCTACTGTTTTTCACCAAGCTTTTTTTGTATGTCTTTCATTAAAATACTCTTTATCACTCTGCCATGAAGTCATTCCCTTCCCTTCCCCATATCCGAAGGAGTTGAAGAAGAAAGCAAAGTGCCTTTCAAATAGAACAATGACACTTCATCAAGATCTCTGGTCTGTGTACATTCCACACTCTTCCACAATAACTTATCAAAGGTGACAGGAGGAAGGCCGGAAAGAAAGATAGCTGCAGGATAGAAAGAATAAAAGGCAGAAATCTGGGGAGATAGGGGCAGAGAGGTGAATAGTTGAATAGTGTGTAAAAAGGATCACTTCTTTTTGCTTTTTGCTTCTACAACACCTCTAAATATTATATTGTAACAGTCTGTTGGTTGTAAATGAGGGCAGAAATGTTCTGCTTATAAATGGCAAGGCAATATCGTGTATTTTTTTAATTTACATGTAAGTGTCGGGTCTTTTCAAGGAAAAGGAACATTTAAAATAGAGGTAGCGGTTAACTGAGGTCATATTCTTTAACATACTTAACTTTGAGTTTTAGAAAAGGGCACTCCATTTAACAAAAGCCTCTTGCAAGATGATCTGAAAGTAGAGTTTGTCAGCAAACTTGATATTACAATTTAGGATTGCCTCTATTCAGTTGCAGTTCAAAAGAGATTAGGTATGCACCATTTAGTCATGCAACTCTTGAGCCGAAATCGGTTGTGAAGGAGATCAATCCAAAGGAAAGAGAATATTATCCAAGCTGATGCAGATCTTAGACCAGCTCGTAAAACTGTCCCCCTTAATGTTTCATTTTATTACAATGCACACCCTCAAATGGTCTGCATGTGCACATAAGCATGAAGACTAATACAGATGAAAACTTGTATCTGTGATGTTTATTCTGTGATGTATCTGCATTAAGGGGGCGGCATAGCGCAGACGGTAGGGGAATTGTCTTTGGAACTGAACATTCCCCGATCGTCAAAGTGTTGTTGAGCAAGACACTGAACCCCTAACTGCTGTGCTAGTGGATGGCAGCCTACTGCTCATGGTTTATCCATGATGGGTTAATTGCAAAGAATGAATTTCCCCATGGGGATTAATAAAGGATAAATCATATTAAACAAGGGAATTTAAGTTTGTTTGAACCTGCATTTATACTAAAGCATCTTTTATCGATACAGCTGCTTGATAAGACAACTTGAGAGTTAAGGTCATGAATTCATACAAGGTAAATTCATGTAGATTGTGTGCTCAAATATGTTATATTTGCATGTGTTTTCTAGGGCAAACAGAGCTGTGTGTGCTGTCCCTATGATGTGGACTGACTCTCTCAGGAGAGCACATACACACACACTCACACACTCACCAACAACATTCCGTCTTAACCCCTCTGACCAAGCCCAGAGCTTGACCTTTCCATGTCACTCAATCCACCAAGCAATATTTGCTTTCATCATCATAAATATTAAATATGTGCAGAGGCAAATATTTGGGTTTGGCGACCTCGAAGTGGTAAATGAATTAATGTATTCACACAAGGAGAGCATGGTAGTCAGGGTGTTCTCATACACATACGCCCTTTCAGCTTTTCTAGTGCTTTACCGTAAAGGCCCATCAGTGGTCACTGAGGGGAAGATACACAACTCCTGAGGAATGGCATGCAAGAGAGCCATTGTACATTACTGATATTGAGAGGCAATAGGTTGGTTAAACATATTTTTCTAGTCTGAATACAGTGTGATAATGTAAACATTTAAATTGTTGAAGGATTTGATTTTTTAAGAAGACTTGCAAATTCAACAATGTTAGATTTGCCACACAAAACATAATAAGTTTGATAATAAAAACATGTTGTACCGTTAATGACAAAGTTTGCTTCAATGATGATCAAACAAATGTGAGCAGAAGGTAGTTACAAACTTTAGATCCAAAGCTTGATGTTCAAATCCAGAGGTCTGCGGGTTGTTAGGTAAAGGCAAAAGCTATGTTGATAATTCCGAAGTACATGTTTAAGTGTTTTGAAGTTTTGCTTGAAAGTTTTGTTAAAATGTTCAATGACACAGTACCAGACTATTACCTTATACTAACTTTGAAGGAATCCATCACCCACATATGAAAATTACCTGGCTGTATTACAAAGGTCATTTTTTTGGTGCAAAAAACTTCAACACTAACTTTAACCCTAATCCACAGGACAAAAGATACGTATTTCAAATCAATATGTGAAGTCTAGAAGACTTGACAAGTTTTAATCTTTAGCATGCTTTAGGCAACAAGACAACAAAACAGTATAAATAAAACAGTGAACATAACAAGTATTGTGAACTGTTGCTGAACACAAGGCTTACAAGGCAACCATTACTTGGTTGCTCTGTGCCAGTCTCAATCATTACTTGCCTTTTTTGAAAATTTGCATGAATGCACAGATGGCATTTGTGCCACAACACAGTATAACGTAATAACAGTAGTTTTTTTCACCCCCTTATCATATCAATCTATCTCATACATGGAAGGTATACATACAATTTTTATTAAAAATATTTTTATCATTATTTGTATTTCAGTTGTTTTATGGCATTTGAAACGCCGCTTAATGTTCATGTAAATTGAGCATGCTTTAAAGGTGAAACATAAGGAGTTATTTATGGACGAAGAAAGTTTCCCGTACTTGGATGACTGGGAACCTCTACAGATAATGAAACTCACTGAAATCACAAATATTTAGGTGCACTGCAACCGGCTGAGCCCAATATCACTGGATGCCTTGTCTTCAGCTAACTGCAGGATTAATGCCTATTTTTTCTTAAGGCTAAAACACAAGTCAACTGACAAGAACATTTACATTTTGGGAGAAGTCTAATCTCATGTAATGCACATTTTCGTTCAAAACTTTATAGTGGATCATTCAATCAATAACCATTTGACTTTAATTTGTTTTTCACAGAAAAGGCCTAATTTTTTCAAATTTTTAGTATTTGCCATTGTTATCATACAGTTGAAAGTTCTGTTAAAAATAATTATTGATGTTAAATAACAACTACAATAGTAAAAACAAAACAAACAAACAAACAACAAAAAAAAACAAAACACTGAATTGTCAGTGTATGTCTACAAATGTTGTCAATGATGCCTTCTTCTCAGATACGGTTGCTGGTGTTTTATGGAAGTGTGGGGGATTCAGTGTCCTGAGTAACCCAAGAGGAGAGGATGGAGTAAGGTAATCCATAGATGACCATGGTCTATATATATAATTGTGCCCTCTGACCCTGTGATCACCCGAAATCCCCAATGAAAACATTTAGATCCCAAGTTAATACCCTGGGAGAAGCCCTACACTGCTGGCATGTGTTTCAGGCATGGAGAGTCAACATTGCTCCAGGCATACAAAATGCTCATCAGTAGCTGCCTCTGTTCAGGAGAGAGGTTATTAATCTGTATCTAATGCTATGATTTGTACAAGATCTCTGTTTGACCTATGATAGCAATACCAATAGCAATACCAATACCAATAGCAATACCAATACCAATACCAATACCAATACCAATACCAATACCAATACCAATACCAATACCAATACCAATACCAATACCAATACCAATACCAATACCAAGGCCATTTAAATTAGGGCTGAATTTGAAATTATTATAAGAAAATTAGATGCTTTTAAAAATCAAAGATTTTGGGGATTTCTAAGCAGGTACACCAATACAAAATGATATATGGGCCAGACTTTGTGATATATGGCTGAAGATTTTCTTTGCTGCTTAGTAGTATCACTCACACCTTTTAAGCACAAAATGGAAGATAATGAAATTTAATATCTATGAACATAGGCAGCAGCTATTTTATACTGTGCCCCAATTCCTATGCCATGGGAGACGTTAGTACTACTCAGGGAATGGGGGAATTTTATGGAGGGTGAAAGACTGTGGTTGGAGGGGTCTGAAGTAATAGACCTCCTGGTGTGCCGCACAAAGACACCCAACAACAGAAAGATGCACTGCATCAAACCAGGAGGACAAGAGAGGTTCAAAAAGCATTATTCCCTGAGGTCGTTCAGTCTGGCATGCCTGCACCCTGTCTCAGCAGGGGAACAAGCTTCTTCACACAAACACAGTGGGAGGATGAGAGGATGGGACAGGGAAAGATAATAATAGAGGGAATCTCTGAAGGACAGTGTGAAAATCAGAAAACACGAGACATTGAGTATTTTGGTTATTGCTGTAAAGGGGCATCTATTGTCAAAACCTGTTAGGGGTCACTCCAGCTGCTGTACTTGAGTTCACCAGGTTTGAAGAACCAAACACCAATGCGCCGTGTTAATTTAACACACCCGAAAAGATAATATTTTTGCTTATCCTCTCCTTTTAATCTTTTTAAACAAATTCAAATGCACTTCAAGATCACCAAACTTACCGCAGATGGGCAATACTATTGCCATTTATTAAAATTTAGAAGTCATTGAAATAGCGATGGAAACCAAGCTGTGCCAAGGCAAACTCTGCTCTGCCAAGCCCCAAAAAATTGTAACTAAGCCTGGCATGCCATTGGAGGGTATAATGTGAATCAGGTCCAATTCCTGTTTTGGATGCCAAGAAGAACTCCACGAAACCCCAAACAACAGTCCAAATGTGAATGTCCTCAAAGAAATCCAATAAATCAAGAATGCCAACGTGGCAAACACCAGACATTTCAAGAGGTACTTTTCATCAACTTTTTGGATTTCACAGAGTTTTTTACTGAATGAAACGGTTTGCAGTGCATGCACACATTTCAGCAACATTTATGATAGGTTTCTGCAGTACTTTGAAAACGAACACACACAAAAAGGTCTGCATATTGACTTTCCATCCCTCCATCCATCTTCTGTTGTTCATGAGACCAAAAAATACATTTCCTCGCGTTGGTTCATTTTTGTATCTGTTAATCTTTCTCTTTCTCTTTCTCTCTCTCTCTCTCTCTCTCTCTCTCTCTCACACACACGCAAACACGCACTTATGCACACATGCACACAAAGACATACAAATAAGGGAAAAATTAAATTAAAAATTAAATATTCAGAGGAACAAAAGTAGAAGTTATCCTGAGAAGCTGCAGCTGTACAGTCTAACCTATAGTTAAAGAATTAAAAATGGCTATTTGTGGTTGACAATAGCAAAGGAGAATCAAAGCATCTAAAGTCTACTCTATGACTCATGATCACTGTGCTGGAGTCATCACAGACACTGAAAACATGTTGGAGGAACAAAACAATACAATAGCAATTTGCAATTTTCGCAATTTGCAATCGATGTGTGCAGTAAATAATTTACCTGCAAGTAAAGTGTTAATCAATAAAAGGACAATTTCTAAGTAATTGTCACAAATGTAGTTAAATTGAAAATTAACATTAACCATCTAAAAAATGTTTGTAATCTGTTTCTCAAATCCTAACCCTACCATGAAATCAATAGGTACCGTAATGCTATGGGAATGCTAAAAGTCAACTATTCGGTTCATTACGGTACCCACAATAGCCGCCATCTTCACCCTCAAATATGGCTAATATTTACTGTGCATGAATACCATAAAACATAAAATAGAATTTA
Organism: Fistularia commersonii; assembly: GCF_037954325.1. NCBI lineage: Eukaryota > Metazoa > Chordata > Actinopteri > Syngnathiformes > Fistulariidae > Fistularia > Fistularia commersonii. The sequence goes on from NC_141301.1 coordinate 7,264,116, forward strand.
ATGTGTTTGCTATAGTCATGTTCTCAGCCTCGATTTAACACCTAGCCAAGCAGCTTGTTTTCTATCACTCCCCCCCGTCCCATCCCCCAACACACACACAATGCAGTGTGAGGCTCAGATTTACCAGATCTAATTGGGAGTTAATGACGCAGTTGGATCTGTTCTTTACCCCCCCCCCCCCCCCCCCACACACACACACACACACGCGCACACACATGCACAAGCACATGCACACACATGCACACATCTGTAAGACCTGATCCTCCATACTTCTTTTTTTCCGGATAGATGTAAAGTTTGATTTGATTTAATAAGCTACTGGATAACATTTGATCTTTGGTATCAGACTCCTGTGCTGCAGATTCAAATTAGATTCATTGGCACCAATTTACTGATGCCACATTTTACTTAAAAAAAGTTGCACCTATTCGAACTATAAATTGGTCACTATGGTTCTTTTTTTACACTATATAAGAGTTTGGACAAATGAAGCAGCAGAGTCACTGCATCTAGTACCCCTGGAGAGGTTGGCACCTACAAGTTGTCCAACTACTGATTAGAACAGGGAGGAAGAGAGAGGAATGGAAAGAAAGGGTAAGAGAGCAATTGATGAGATATTACAGAGAGAGTCAGAGAGTGAAAGAGATCCTGGCAGAGAGAAAATAACAGGACAGAGGCTGCAGTGAGGTCAGTGGGGAGTTTCAGAATGTTGTCCACTGTTGTTCTTTAGACTGAAAGATCCTGGAGGATTATCTGTACATGGCACTGTGTTTTATCATCAGTCTGGCCAACATAATGCAACCACATAACTTCACGCCCATAAACAAATGTGCGAACAGAACACATAAATGTGCATGTATAATGCAAGCACCAAAAAATCTAAAAGCAACGTTATAACCAGTGTAACGTATATCTATGGGAATAAAAATGCATATGAAAGTGACATATTAGCATGGTAGCGAAGCTTTGTGCTTTCGCCTAACAGCAAGAAGGACCCTGGCCTTTCTGTGAGTTTGCATGTTCTCCCTGTGTCTGCGTGGGTTTCCTCCCACAGCCCAAAAACATGCTAAAGGTCAATTGGGGCCCCTAAAATTGCCCAGATGTGTGAATGAGTGAGAGAATGTTTGCCTTTATATCTGCCCCTGTGAGCGATTGGTGACCAGTCCGGGATGAACCCTGCCTCTCACCCAATGACAGCTGGGATAAGCAACATTACCCCAGTGATCCTTTGTAATTAGGTCCAGCAATTAATAGATTTATTTTATACTGTATGTTACTTTAAATTGTTCTATTTTCCTAAATTATCCCGATTCTTTATGTAGGCCATCTCCCAAATTACAATATTTATACTTACAAAAGGGATTTTGGACCACATCTTCAATTTAAGTCAAGGACTACTTTATCTCTATTCAAAGTCGGGTACAACCTGTATTTGGTGAAAAAGTGGTGATGGCCATGGGCTCTCTGTGTTGGCCAATCAGGCTGGCAATATTAAACTATAACCATAAAATGATTTGTTTAGTAGTGTGTAATTTTATATTAGAATTTGACCACTGCTCATGAATGGTCAAACCACCTCATGAATTTAGCTTTGGAGATTCAGACAGTCACAGGTAACTGCATATCACAGCATCCAAAAGTGTATTGGATTTGTGTATTGTGTGCATTTCAATCTAGGGACAAAAAGCTGCTCAAATCAATTATGACAATCACATTCAAGTATTTGCCTTTTTACATGTTTCTCTCAATTATTCACTGAAAGTGTTTTTGTTTTTTTTTTTGACTTGTTTTGGTATTGACAGTGGTAGTGTTTTCTATCCTGTTTTACAAATCAATGAGGAGTAGCATATCATTGTCATTGATTTGTCACATGTCACTGTCAAGCTGGAATTTAAGCTACTTTTTTAATTACTTCATTATTTGGATTTTTAGCCAGCGCTGGAGGTAATTTATAATGGTTGGTGAACTGATGAATATGTTGCAGGGTAGCTAGTTTTAGTCTTAGAGGCTCTGCTCCTTTGCTTCTGAGGAAATTAACAGTTGGAGTTCAAGCAGCTGGCATGCTGGCATGGACATTGACTAGATGCTTCCCGGTGTTCTGAAGGTGTCCAACATACAGGTTGCCCAGTAGTTAACCCAGTGTACAAAAATAGAAAAATGTCTTGATCTCATCATCAATACATCTCATCTTTGCAGATCACGAATGTATTTTCAAGTCACTAAAAAGGAAGGTTTTCCTGAGGTGTAAATAGATTGAACAATATGTCTGATCAAAAAAGGTCCAGTGTCTTAATACTATCTTTATCTCTCTTATCCAATCTCCATGTATATTTTTCCTTCTACAACTCCCTCTTGCTAAACTGACATTTGGGCACCATGTTGGGCATATAATTACATCATAGAGTGAGCTGTCATTTATTATCATAGGTGCAGTGATTACTAGTCATCCCCAGGATTAATACTTGGTTGGCAGGAAGACTTGGTGTTGAATTGCAGATGTCTGATCACCAGAAGAACATTCAAGATTTTTATTCTAGAAAGTGAAAACTGTTCAAGTGCATCTCTTCTTGACAGTGACCTGTGTCTCTGTCTGAGCTACCTTTTCCACTTCAACACGACCATGCAGTAACAAACATAAATGTTAAAAATCTGACCAAAGTAAACTAATAGCCATTTAAACTTGTCATGGATGCAAATATGAGAAAACAAAATGCAACCTATAACTTTCTAAAGCATTTTCTGCATCTATCCATTGCAATGTCATCATTTTCTTAAGCAGAGGCATAGTGAGATCCATGACAGTTACATTATTTAAATGCTGAATTGTCCCATTTTCAATTACATGGAGCTAGAATTTATGTCTATTTCTTTCATTTAGATAACAGATATAAATAGGCAGATGAGACCTAAAACGAATCAGTTTCTTTTGTTGCTTACATATGTTCAAGATCTACATCTAATCTGTCCTACATGTTAAGAGTATTTCTAATTCAATCATTTGGATTATGAATTGTAACAGTAGCAAAAACTTTATTGCATTTAAGAATACATAAGATTTTCAATGCAATGTTACCTCAATTGCTTGAATGCATGTCTGTGAAACTATATGTTCCTACAGTAGAATGTTGTCTTTGTGTTTTAGATTGATTTTACAATAAACTTATAATAATAATTATATTAGTAGCACTTTTACTTACTATAAAGTCTCCAGTATTGCTATGAGAAGCTCTGTTCACTCCCCTCTCTCTCTACATGCTGCTCTGGCATTACAATTTATTTCACAGATTCTTTTTTTCTAAAGCGCCAGAAGGCTTTAATTATATACATAGACAACCCCTATAAACTTCTATTCTGAGGACTGTTTTATTGACTTTAGCCAGGCTACCCTCTGGCATTTCAATTAACCATTTATAACAGAAAAAAACTACAATTAAAATTAAATGTTTCTATAAAGAGGCTTTCAAATCATTTCCACTCTTTTTTGGGAGAGGGCAGGATATATCTAAATGGGTAAAGTTGGTTGCTTCATTTAACCAAGGGAAGAAGGGAAGGGAAAAAGGAGAGAGAAGAAAAATTGGAATAGGAAACAAAAAGACAGGAAAAGAGGGGCTAGGGAAGTAAAAATGGGATACAATTAAAAAGTGAATAGAAAGGAATGATGGAAAGAGAAAGATAACAGCAGGACAGGACAGGAGGGGTGACAGTGGTGGCTGCAGGGGCAGGCTGTACTGACCTTGCTACTTAGGTCCTAATTACATGTTGTGAAACTTTAGTCAACTCTCAGTCATTTGGCTGCTCTGGGCCTCCCGGAGCACAGACAGAGAGAAATTACAACACCATTACACACACTTTAAAAGAGACAGAGAAAGAAGGAAATCTGTGTGTGAGCATGTGTGTGTATGAGTGTGTGTGTCTTTGTTGGGGTGGATGAAGAGAGGTTGAGGGAGAAAAAAGGAGGGAGGCTGATTTCACTTGGCATTTTTGAGAGAGAGTAACAAAGCACGAGGCCTTGCCTTTGTATGCTGCTGCTGAGTGGAGCACTGGTATTTTTACAGGCCTGAAGATCTGTGCGCTCATAATAATGTGGGTACACAGCACTCAGCAGGGGTGTCTGTAAAATATGCCCCCTCTGCACCCTCCTTTCTTCATCATCAACTCCCTATCCAAACCCTCGCCCAACAAAACACACACACACAAACAACACCCCCTCCCCCAAACACACATACACAGTACTCAGATTTTTAGCCATGGAGCCCCATAAAACAAAGCATAGAACATTGTGCCCTCATGTATTTTCCAAGCCTACATACAAATATGCAGACACGCGTATATCACAAATACACACACACACACACACACACACACACACACACACACACACACACACACCGATTATGCTGGACACCATTTGAGACTGCTGCTACAGCTAATCTGGGGAAAATGTATATGTTAACTTGGCAGTCGAGGAAGAGACGATGAGAAGGGTCTTCTATTTCCATTTGAAGGGGAGCGAAGAAGCTTCTTCCCCTTTTTCAGTTATCCAATCTGCTTCAGTTTACCTGCAATGCAATATCTACCAACATTCAGTCAGTATTCAATTTAATGTGACAACACCTAAAGGCTAAAATTCTCATTTTGTCTCATGTCCCTTTCTCCTCCTATTTAAATGGATTTATGCCTTAATGACACAAAAAGTATTTTACAAAGCCATTCACACATAAAATAATAATAGTAATTTATCCTTCATTAATGCCCGTGGGGAAATTTATTCTCTGCAATTAACCCATCATGGATGAACAATGAGCAGTAGGCTGCTGTCCACCAGCGCCAGGGAGCAGATAGGGTTCAGTGTCTTGCTCAACAACACTTCGACACACTAGGAAGAGGCGGGAATTGAAGCAGGAATGTTCGGTTCGTCCTGTGCCACACTGCCCCCAGAATGTTACATGCTACATACACTGCCACTTAAGGTAGCTACCTATACATGGTAAGAATATATATTCAATGTTTTACTGAGGCAAGCTGCAACTGGGTCACTACTTATGAACTAATTACTAAATGGCCATTCTTTCACCTGAACCACTTCATCTCCTACCCCCACTGGTTAGACCTGTGATGCAGCAATGGGAATTCTAGGGTGCTGCAAAAAAACAGCAGGGTGTGTAACTGGAGAAGAAAAGTATTTAACTCCACATATTTCTCTGGTTATAATATTTCTGTGTGTAGTGGGCGAGACACGCAGACACACATTTCTAATGCATGCATATGGTCACAATTTCAAACACACATCTAAAATACACATTAAATAGTGTAAAACATTTTGGTTACACTTAAGGCTTCAACTACATGTATATTTTCTAAAATATTTAGAAGTATTCAGTATGTAGTATTCAGTATCTTTAATTGACAAAAAATGTTTTTTTCTTTTCCTTTTCCTTCATTTCGCTGCAGTGAGCAGTTTTTCATCATGTATACACTATATTTGTTTGTTAGGTTTTATTAGAAGAAAACATTGGCCTACACCTAAAAGTATAACTTTGCCTTATAGAAAGGGTAAAACAAGGAATATGCATTCATAGGTTGAAGTATTGTCTAGCAAAATGTGAAAAAAGTACAACGAAAAAACCTGTGGAGACTGTTTAAACAATCACGTCATAAAACACGGACAAGCTGTTTTGCAAGTACTAAAATGCTGACCATTAGAAAGCCAAATGTTGAGCAATGCCAAGAAAACATAAAGCACGGTTTCCTTGGCTGAACATCATCATGCCTGTTCATGAGTGTGCATTGATTAGCGTTTGAATGCTTCCACTCATTTCCTGATATTAATTGGCAGGTTGAGCCCTTATCTCTGGCTGATCGCCTGTTTGTAGGAAAAGTGAGGCATAGAGAAAGGGAAAGGGGAGTCATACATGGGCAGAATTACAATCTGTAATCTGTGATCAATCTTGGACGAAGTGGCTGGTATGCAAGGGAAGTGGGGTCAAAACCTGTGTGTCCCCCTCCCCATCTCACCCTCCTCACTCTACCTCCTTGCTTGTGTCAGCACCCCACAACTACCCGGCCCCACCTTCATCCCAGGGGTGGCTTGGTCAGCCCTGAGGGGAGAACATGCTGCAGAGCAGGCAGACAATTTTCAGGCTGACTGCTTTTACTTTCAATCCTCATGAAAACAAACTGACAAAACAAAGGACAGCAAATTAATGACCCATGAAACCCCCCACCTCACATACCCAACTCCTCTAGCCCGAACCTCAACGAATGACGAATGACTCCGGGCTTGGCATATTCCTACCCTTCCTCCCCTTACCCCTTGTCCTGACTTTTGATCCCCTTGAAATCGCACACACACACACACACACACACACACACACACACACACACACACAAACACACAGGCAAACCACTACCAAGATCACCCTCTTCCTTAACTCTGTGACCCGTAGCATCTGGTTTAGATTGTCACAGGAAAAGAGAGACATAGACATACACAGGGAAAGAGTTAGGGTAAATGAGAGGGCCCCCCCTATCTGTGTCAGAGCCTTCATTATCATGTGCTAATATTAATGCAATTTCAAAAAGAAATAGACATGGATACACACCAGGTGAAGAGGGACTTGTCTTCACTGAGTGAAACAGCATGTGTTCACAGTCCAGACAGATTGTGTTGCCTATGATGAATGCATACATACACTGTCAAATTATCACAAGGTTTCACAATGATATGAGTGCCACCATGATAGGTTTAGGCCCGGCATTATTCTTTTTAGTTTAGAATACCACAAGAAGTGCTTCGAATCACTTTTCTGAGATGTTGTCCATTATGATTGAATTTAATATTGGTTTATTTTGTACATTAAAGTAGTTCACAATTAAGGGACAGCATAACTGCAACTGGGGGTTCGACTGGATTATGATTATTGTCAATAACTCACTAAATCAGCTTCAAATAACACTATGAGCTTTGTTATATTGTGATGAAAGATAATAATTGAGGCCACAACTTTCATTATTTTTTATTTTTGCTTAATCTGTTGAATTATTGATTGGTGTGAAAAATAAGAAAAGTGATGAAAAATTTTAAAAAGGTTTTCAGTTGTCCATTACTATTCCAGAATATATGCAAAACCAATTATTTTCATTGTTATTGCAAGGGTTCGAGTGATGGTTTTGACTATTACTGTTCTTTTTGTAAATAATGAAAATCAAGCAATCTAAATATAATATTACACACACAATTGGATACACATGTGCACACCCAAATGTATGCGCACACACACACACACACACACACACACACACACACACGCACACACACATACACGCACACACACGCACACACACGCACGCACGCACACACACACACACACACACACACACACACACACGCACACACACACACACACACACACACACACACACACACACACCAGAGTACTCAGATGTAAAGTGTGAATATTGAAATTGCAGGAGATTAAAAACCTACCACGCATCAAGTCAAGACTTTTGGGAGGAGTTTCAAGGCACTGTTTGAATTGAATAGACCAAAATAGGAGAACTAAGGTCACACAGCCAGCTCATAATCCCAATTAGGACCACTTGTTTTATTAGCAGGAAGAAAACACAGGGGAAAAACCCTAGTTACTTTCTTCTTTTATCAGTACATCACTCAGAGTCAAATATAATGAGCTTAAATGTTTAGGAAGTTGCGGGGAGTGGATATACCTGTGGCTCCGTATAAATTTGCAGAGCTAGGAAAAGTTCCAGATGGGTCAATCCATAATTGCACTTTAATTGCACAAATTGAATACTGGTTGTTTCTGTGTGGAGGTTGGATGCACTCACTGTTTTCACAAGGGTTTTCCTCTGGGTGCTCCACTTCCCTCCAGTGATCCAAACATGTGTCAATCATTTAATATTTTAAATTGTACACTTTAATGAATGAAAGGTAGGCTCAGACACTGCTCAGTGACTAATCCATCAACAATATATGTGATATATTTGATTAATTTATCAAGAATTATAACCAACAGTCATAAGTCACTAGAGATCTTTTTGAACATTTATCGCCTTGTCTTAAAATTGTATTTTTTAAAGTAGGTTAAGGTTCTGTAATCTTACATCTGCAACATGAAATAACAACCCATGTTGTAAGTATGTATGTGAGAACTTTTTGAAATGTGCAGGTCAGTTAAGTTTATCAATTAACATGTTGGCGGTGTGGCACCATTATATTGGGTTTTAATGCAAAAAAGCAATACAATATAATAGGCTGGTTTTGTACAACAAACTGAAACGTAAACTAGTTATGTTATCAGAGTTGACTATGAATGAACACACACACACACACACACACACACACACACACACACACACACACACACACACACACACGGAATTAGATGAAAAAAAATCAAGTTTTTCACATACTTCATCCATAGAGGAGTGAATGTTACCATCATGTTGGGGGGTTATGGCTTGATTTTTAAACTCAAAAGACGATTACTCTTTCTTGCACAGTATCAGTCAGCATTGGATTAATAAAGCCTGGTGACCCTTATTGTTCAGTGGCACCAATATATGCTCCCATTCTAACACAAACACGTGTTCAGCCAGCATCCTATTGTTATGCCTTTCTCTGCCTGACATGACGTAACTGTTGACCACAGCTAGATTTATGGCTAATCAGTCTTTATCAGCTGCAGTGTGCCATTGACCATGCCAACTTAAGAAAATTACACATTACCAAAATGAGTGAAGAGTGATGTCATGTTCTGTGGAATAGAAAAAGCGGTGGAGCGCAAGAAGGAAATAAATAGCAAATATAAGTTTGTACCGTATTTAAAATGGATAGATAATAGATAAAAGAAAAGGTAAAAGTGATAAAATAGAAAATGTTCTCTTCCTCGCCATAATTTGCCATTGATCCATTACCCCTTGTCCTAGTTGTCAAGACACTGATGCATCCAAATTGAATTGAAATTGAATTGAATTGCCCAATTTAATATATGTTTATTGATCTCTTTCAGAATGTACAAATACCAACAGATACACTTGTATATATTGCCACTACCACTCACTGGCATTAGCTAGTTTGCATAGGTGTTTGTCTGCATGAACATTTGTTTGCATAAATTTCCGTTGTCTTCTTTAGTAGATTTCACATCTTAATGTTGCTGCTACAGATACTGATGTGTGCTGATACATCTGACATTACTATTAACCAGTGGTCAGGAAATAAGTGTGGAGTTTGCATGTTTCCCCGTGTCTGCGTAGCTTTCCTCCCAGCTGGGTTATTGGAAAAATTGCCCTGCTGTATGAATGAGAGACTGAATGGTTGTCTGTCTATAAATGAGGCCCTCTGATTGACTGGCAACAGGTTGTGATCCTATGATTGACTGGTGACCAGTCCAGAGTGCACCCAGCTTCTCCCCTGATGTCAGCTGGGATAGGCACCAGCATCCTCTGTGAGCCGGAATAGGATAAACAGTAGATAATGGATGAATTGATGCTAATGTGTTGGGCATTCCTCATATTGTTGGAAGAAGAATGTGCAACAGATTTTGTCGTGAACTACTGCTTAATTGTATGCTTGCCTGAGTGTGTGTGTGTGTTTATGTGCACACACGTATGTGTGTTTTTTAAACTGTGTTTTTGGGTGGGTGTTTGAGAGAGTATGCATTAATGTAGGAACACATGCATTGTGTTACACTCTGCATTCTCACATTTAAGCCAGTGCTCCCTCTTGGCATAAATCTATATTACTATTACTATTACTATTACTATTACTATTACTATTACTATTACTATTACTATTACTATTACTATTACTATATTATTATGGGACTTTGTTACACCTATTTTTTTTATTTTTATTTTGTTCCATTATTGTATCCATGATGGTTTGGCAACATTTTACCAAATTTTGTATTACTTTGTGTAAATACTCCATAGTGAGTTTAACCCCTAAAACCAGATTTCTAACTGTTGAAAACAGGACTGAGAATAAAGGGAATTGCAGAGAGGTAAGTAAAGAAAAGCAACTATGTTAAAAGAAAGAAAAGGAAAATGAATTATAAGAAAAAAATAATTATAAGAAAAAAAGAAAAACTGATGGAAGGGAAATAAAAAGAAAATAAAAAAAAAACATCAGAGCTTTTCAGTATGTTGAGGGGGCTCTTTGTAAGTCAAAAATGACAAGGACTTGTGAAAGGAATAAATTAATGAATGAATGTCTGGAATATGATTAAATGTGTGTCATGTACATTTCTCAACAATTTCTAACTTAAGAAACCCTTTAACAAGCATTTATTACATATCTTGTGTCAAAGCCAACACTCTGCCTGAACTGATATTGCAAAATTTCAACGTCCACTGCATCATAACCACATATCCAAACTGCCACTGCAAGCATTCTGATAACAGATCCAAATCAATGTTTTATGATGACCCCAGTTCCCTTTCAGTCTTTATTTTGAATTCTACATGCAACGCTACCGCAGCAGGCCAGACTCCACCATCCTGACCAAATCACAACCACATGGACACAGATGAATACCTCCAAAGACCCTCCAAAACAGCCACCAACCACCACCCATCAACTCATATCGCCACATAACCACAAGCTAACCACTGAAAAAAAAGGGGGGGGTGAGGGGGTCTGCAAAATGAAGGCAGGATAAGAGAAACGGAAGAAATGGCAAGGAGCAAGGAATCGGAGAAGACTGACATGGTAAAAGAAAAAAGAGGAAAAAAGTTGAAGTTGAAATATAAGTCAGTCATCATTTTGATTCAAATCTCTTCCCACTGTCAGTTTAATTCACTTTTATCCATTCACTCCTTCACTCTCCCTTATTGCACATGGACCATGTTGAACAAAATAAAGAAGACATAGCGAGCCCCAGAGAGCAGCACCAGCGCTGCTTTCCAAACAGGCACTATGCTAATGTATATAGCCACTTAGGCACTGCTGATTAAAACCCATTTGATTCAAAGACACTTATCTGACTTGCAGAAAAAAAGCTAAAATTTCCTGGGAAGACAAGTGGAGTTATAGCCATCTTTAGTATTCGTCAAAGTCCTCCCACTCCGACCCCAGTTTTACACTGCTGTCTGTCTCTCTGTCCCCCTCAAGTTCGATAGACTGTAATGGACATGCTTTATCTAGGCTGACCTAACCATTGTCACAGGGAGCAAAATTTGTGAGTTTTAGAGTGGGTACACTCTGTGTGTGTGCTTGGTTGTGTTTTTGTGTGTGTGTGTGTGTGTGTGTGTGTGTGCGTGTGTGTGTGTGTGCGTGTGTGTGTGTGTGTGTGTGTGTTTGTTGGGGGGTTAGTTGGCAAGTATCCATCCAAGCACTCTCCAAGCCACTTCGTTAACCACCGCAAATACATCCCTGTGTACCAACCCCGATCTTGGTTATGCAAATAAGATGTCACTTAAATGCTGCATGAGGAGTGAGCTATGAGCTTTGTGCTCATTTGAAAAATGGCCCGATAAGCATAGACAAGCCTTGCAAATGTGTAGCTTTGGAACCAATCTCAAGACAAAACAGTACCTTTGGTAATGACTCACATACTCTTATTTCTTAACATTATTTTTAAATGTTAAAACAGCATAAAAGAGGGGACCATGGTAGAACAAAAAAGAGGGAAAGTTTTAGATAGATTAAGGTAGTGGCTCATTTAGCCCAGTGGAGAAATTGGATATGGGCCACTTTAAAAATCACTTAACATGCTTGACAAAAGATAGCTGAGAAACTCGAGCTGTGTTTGATTTGAGTGTCAGTGAGGGAGGCACTAATCTTTGGATATGGTGGGTACAGGTGGTAAAACAATCAAACAGTCTTGCATGTCACACGTATTACTCATAGTCATACTTTCATGCTTCTAAATGCATTTATGATTCATCAGAAACTGTGTACCTCCCTCACAAGGGCATAGTTTTCCTGGAACAATGAAATTAAATCACACCAAGCAAGTTGTTCTGCTTGATTATTTGAGATAAATACTAAAAAAACTTAAACTTCAAGGACATCAAGATTTTTAATTGTTTATGATTGTAACAATCTTTTCTCCTATATAGAAAATATCTCTTGCATCTTTTGTAAGATATTACACGGACAAGGTGTTAATAACTTTGATAATGTTCTTGTCCTCCTTCGTCTTCTAAGTTGCAAAGAAAACCACTTTTAGACTGATAGTTATAAAAATGTATGATTTATAAAATGTGTGAAAAAGATGCAAAAAATACATGCATAATAAAGGTTCATGCCTCCATTAGCTTCACATTTCAGGAAGCACATCTTCATTCACTTTTCACTATAAGGAACAGAGCACACGGGCACACACACTCACATGCATGTCCATGCTGGACTGTGGAGCTTGGGGTTGTTTTACAAGGCCAGATAAAGACAAGACGGATCAGATTCCCTGCTCCTGTTTCCCTCTCCTGCCTTTCATCTTCTGTTTTTAAGTGTCAGTGGCACACGCCCTGCCTCAGTGATTGAGCACTGATTGAAAAAAAGTCATTTATCTCATGAAACAACACCCCCAAAAATTGGATTGACAATTTAAATAGGTGAGCCAGTGTCCACCTACGCTTATATCATACGTATATGACATTTATTAACAACGCCTTAACCTTTGAAAACACACACACATTCAAACACAAAAGATGCACAGCCTGTCTTGTCTTAGCGAGGTTGTGATATAGTCCATGTCTTAGCCGTTCACGCAACATGAAACCTATCATAAACTGTCAAGTGGAGTAACTTGAACTCATGTATTATTTTCTAATCTAATCTACACTCTGAAAGTAAGCAATGGAGTGTAAATCTTGTATGTGGGCCCACTTTCAATGCACAAATGGGAATGCTCTTTGGTTGAATGCATCAAGTCTGTTACTGAAAAATTGGCAATATTTTCCATTTGTTTGTTTTGTTGAATTGGGGGTCCAAATACTTAAACTTTCACTTTGTGTTTTGTCGTATGCTTTGTCATATAACAACTAAACTAAATCACTGCAAATTATATATATTTAAATATATATTTATTCTTAAATGTTTACATATATTCTTAATAGAATTTAAACAAAACTTACATGTGTTTTATGAATACATTCTTCATAGAATAATTTAAGCATCCCCGCGACCCTCAGTGCAGGCTAAGCGGAATAAGATGGATGGATGAATATATATATATATATATATATATATATATATATATATATATATGTATGTACAGTATATGGAGCATACCTGACAGAATTTGGGTGTTACACAAGGAGACAATGATTCCTCCATAGGACTTCCCCCAATCATATTCATGCACATACAGAAACTCAGGAAAACAGACAGAGAAACAGGCACACACAAACCATATAATACACACACACACACACACACACACACACACACACACACACACACACACACACACACACACACACACATTTTACCCTCAGGCCAGTTTATGTAATGGAATCCTCACTGTTATTTCTGCTGAATAAAATAAATCCCACTAATTAACATGTTAAAATGATTGATGGGGCCTGATTCTGCAGGGAGCAGGGAATGTCTGTCTGCTCTCAAGCTGCCCTGCTATTGCCTGCTCACACACCACTAACACAAAGATTCAAAGGAAGAAATATGTGCAAGAGAAATTTGAAAAGAAAAGAAAAAAGATTTTTTGATAATCCACAATTTGTGTGCACCTCTTTGCAAATGTTTGGATCAGTTTACAGTAAAAAGAAAGACACAATTCATTAAGCAATCCTGAAATAAATAATCAATATTAATTTGAATATTCTAAACTCATATGGGAATAAAAGAAAACAACAAAAAACACAAAATGTGTCATAGGTGTTTAAGGTGTTAGATCATTCTCAGCAAAAGAAACAATACAGACAGCAACAATTCTGAGTGAATAACAAAATCCATTTAGTCTCAGAGACCATGGATACATTCAAATTAGGCTAACTGAAAAAAGAAAATCAAAACTTCAGCTCACATCCAACACTCAAAGTCACCTTAAAAGTAATGCTATTTATTTATTTATTTATTTATTTATTTATTTATTTATTTATTTATTTATTTATCTATCTATCTATCTATCTATCTATCTATCTATCTATCTATCTATTTATCTATTTATCTATTTATCTATTTATTTATTCATTTACTGGATAAAATACATGCCCAACAAGTATTCTTATATCTCAAAATTTGTTATGGATATGTGTATAAAGATGACCTGTTCAAAATAAAATGTCATACGGTATTCAAAAGTAGTTGGTTAGTAGTAATGGTTAGTTTTTAATGACATACAATTACTTTTGATAATCATGTGGTTTATTGGACATCAGACATGTATGTGAATGTGCCCTTCAACTTCTGTTTCACTCCTTTACATTAATTCCATAATATGTTGTTGACTTCTTGGCTAACCTCATTGGTTAGTTGACTACAGTGCTTTACTGGAGTCGAGTACTGTACAATGTTCTGCCGGTCTTCTTTCTTTGAATGAGTCCAGGTACAACAGTAAATCGGAAGAGCTGTTGATGGCTGTGCCAGGTGTGCCCACCCTTTTCTTATGGACGAATTAATCTTGTCATCTTAAATAGCCATTTCTGTAGATGCCCCTCTTTTCTATTGCATTTCATTGATACATTAACATGCATTTTACAAAAAGAACAAGGATACCAACACTGCGGTGGCTTTCTTACTGGTCACTTTGTAGTCTGATCTCCAAAGTCACCTGTTTCACTTTTCTCAACCTTCAGTCCAGAACAAAAGTATGTGAATCTACTTTTGCAAAGTCATATACATGACTGGGGAGGCAGGTGTGACTCGAAAACTAATAATTACAACAACAAAAAACGATTATTAATGAATATTAATATTTCACCACTATGTTATCCATGTATTTTCTATACATTCTTGGTTGATTGATTGATTGATGCTATCAGTATCAATTTCTAAAATTTTCTTTATTTAAAAATGCCAAATTGTACATTACCAGATACATTTCCATACAGTAGGGTGGCGCATGCTTGTTTCTGTTCAGCATGTTGCCAGTATGATGGTAGTAGAAATATTTGTTGAATGATAATATACAACTGACCTTCTATAGCTTGTGTAATGTCTTTCATGTTAGTGTGTGACAAAATCACTCTAATCAGTCAATAAACCAGAAAAGTCACAACGTGCAATATAAAATTATAAATGATTTATAAATAATAATAATTATAAATAATTACAAATAAATAAATAGAAGGAAAAATATATGAACTGGAGATAGATATGATATGAAAAGAGACAATGTGGGTATTTGTAGATTTCGGAATGAAAGTGTTGTGTGAGAATTGCAGCTCAATGTCTAGATGACAGGGTAGACCTTTATGTGTGCAAAGTGGTAAATGTGGATTGGTGAGGGTCTGTGTCACAGAGTTTGTTATTTGTTAAGATAGGTGGGAGTGTGCAGGAGTGTGAGTTGGTTTAGTGATGAGGTGAGAATGATTAAGCCCATTCCTAAAATAATGTTTCATATTTAGCTCATACACCCCTCGTGGGGTTTGTGCCAAATTTACCAAGACATTATAAAGATTAATAAACAAACAGTGCAAAAACCACAACATGTCATGGACAGCAAAAACAACCAGAAATGTGTCTGTACCTTTTGATGTTTGATTGAAGGTGTTGTCGGAATAATGGTAATGTAAGAATTTAGGTTGAAAAAATAAGTTATTTGACTTTTTTACATAAATAGCGTAACTAGGGAACAGGGTTTGTTCATTTATTCAATTATTTATTTGTTTATTTATCTATTTATTAACCCATCTTTGAGATGGGTTAAGATTGTAAGTGGTGAAGGAATTTAACAGAATGTGTGGAAGCTTAACAATGAATATAGGACCTTATAGGACCTTAGGTAATACTCTTTTTGTTACTTATTTTGTTAGCTCTTGTTTCAACACACACATAGAATAGCTTATGGGTTGGTAGTCACCTTGTAGTGTGAATGTAATATTTTATTTATCTTCATTGTGTATCAAACGCTCATGCTCAGAGAACGTGAAAGCTTGCTTTTTTTCTTTTTTAAAATGTTTTTTTTTTTTCAACTATCTCAAAGTTAAACCAATCTGAAATTTGAATGGTACTTTCATGTCTCAACACTCCTCAACTTGATTTTTTAATGTAGTAGGATTGGTGTAGTCCTGCTTAAAGACAGTTATACAAGTCAACAAATGCTCTTGAAAACCACAACAAAGGCAATTACCCCCCAAACACGAAAAGACACACAGACACACACTCACACACACACACACACACACACACACACACACACACACACACACACACACACACATAATTTACAACACATAGACACAAGTATCTACATTAATCCACAAATGCATGCTGACAGAGACTGATTGACAGCACCCAGCTTGCCAAATTGGTTTTAGCAGTGCAAAAAAACTGCATTACACTCATTACAACTTCAAAATAAAATCAGTTAGACTGCTTGACTGACAATTCTGTATGTACACATGCACTCCACTCTGCTGGTGTGGTGCACAAAAAAGGACATAATAATAAAAACAAAGAAACAGCAATATAATATATCATCATCATCATTATAATACTATTCACCACAATCAATATCAGCCTATTTGTTACTGCCATGTTTGGGTTTGTTCTTTAAAGAGTAAAGAAATATCCAAATACATTAGGTTAACATTTAGGTGGATGCATGTAATGATCGGGATTTTGATTCGTATGCTAAGACTCAACTCTTAGATACAAGTTGTAAATTCATTATTTAATTAAAAATAAATAAACACAAATGATTAGACAATAGCCTTTGACCATTGATACTGATAGTGACATCCCTGGAAGAGGGTTAAATTTTGTGATCAAAATTTATCTAAAAGAACGTGACATTAGCTTACAAGATTATTGTGACTAAGCTCACACTATATTTAAACAAGGTCTTATAACCATATCTAGAACTCAATGCACAACGATGCAAAAAAAGCATTTATACAAATAATACTTGCCAACTCAGACACAGACAAGCCATATGTTGTGGGATTGGTACAAAGATGGAGGCTTAACTGTAGCTTGTCTGTCTAGCACATTGTAATTTACAAGCGCTCAGTGTCATGTGAGTTCTCAATTAAGCAGCTCGGCTACATGCACAGGCCCTGAGGGCTGGGTTGAGCTCGGCCTAAATTCTGTTCCCTTGGCCAAGGCAGACTGCATGATTCTGCACCCCTCTTAAACACTCCAGCCACCCTCACCCACTGCCAACAGTAAATTTTTGAGGTTTGAAACAAACAGGGGACAGGGGATTCATTTGGCTCATTTGAAAACATGATGTTGTGATTCCAATCCAGACATTCTAGAAAACAAATATGTAAAAGTGATATCACTCTGTCTGCGTTGGCTTTTCTACGGAGATTGCTAATATGTGTGAGTATGTGTACACTAAATAGGATTGTCCAAACATTGTGTTTAAACCGAAAAAAGTAAATAAATAAAAACAACATATATAGTACATACATTTAAATACCAAACACGAAACAGTGACTCAAGTAAATTAAAAAATCAGGAAAAGGCAAAGGTGTTGGCAGATACTGAGACACACAGTGAAAAAACAGCAAAGTCTTAGAGAGACACCATGTGCTGGAGTAAAGCAACAAAAACCCATAAGCAGCCACTACTGTTCTGTGATCAGATCCATATGGACCTTGGCTTTGGCGTTCTACCACCTGCCTCAAATATTCCCAGCACCTAACAAGCCAGCCGCCTCCAACTGGTCCCAGACACATTTTACAAGCAGCCGTATTGATGACTATTGAGCTGGAGAGCTCACCAGAAATACTAAATTATACCCCAGCTATGTGCCACTATATGCACCCCCACACAGGGAAGGAGGCCACATCAGAGGTGCTACTTCAAGCTTGTCTAAACCTGGCTTTTAGTCACACTCAGAATCATGACAAAGTGAGCAATGCCATGCCAAGATCAACACAATATTTATCTGAACAGCAAATGAAGATGCAATTTATAAAAATGAGTAATTAAACCAAAAAGTTAATATACTAATACAATGTCAATACATATTTTCAATTGTAAAACTGCCAACAAACATTATCAGAAAATGATGACGATGATGATGATTATTATTATTATTATTGTTATTGTTATCATTACAATTATCATTATATCCATCCATCCATTGTCTGCTGCATATCCTATTCAGAGTCATGGGGAATGCAGGCGCCTATCCAAGCTGTCATTTTGTGAGAGGCAGGGTACACTCTAGACCGGTTACCAGTTGATTACAGAGACACATATACAGGTAGTAGCAAATGACCATTCACTCTCATATTCACACATCTTGGGAGTTTCGCAAGATTTTCAATTAACATTCTGTTTGGTTTTGGATTGCAAGAGGAAACCAGAAAACCCGGAGGAAACCCGCAAGGACCTGGGGAGAACATTCAAACTCCACAGAGAAAGGCCCCCAAGGGAATTGAACCAAGATCCTTCTTGCTGTGAAACGGAAGTGCTCGCTGATGTGCCACTGTGATTATTACTATTAATATTATTGCTGTTGTCATTTTTAAAATGTGGACATTTGTTCTTTAGGAGCTAGAAACATAAACATCAGTTTATGAGTAGTCTGTTTGTAATCTTTCTGTAATGTGTATGCCACACTGGTTGAACAATTGACACAATCATAAGAACCCAACTATGAATGTTAGAAAGTGAGAGGAGTAATGTGTTTCACAATATTTAATGAATTACATATCTATCTATCTATCTATCTATCTATCTATCTATCTATCTATCTATCTATCTATCTATCTATCTATCTATCTATCTATCTATCTATCTATCTATCTATCTATCTATCTATCTATCTATCTATCTATCTATCTATCTATCTATCTATCTATCTATCTATCTTTTCACTTACAGCAAATGTGTCTGAAAGATTTGTAAATGAAGAGTGTATAAGAGTTCAGTCTTACAACACAACAACACATAACATTTCAATGCATTATAAATGTACTTGTGATGTTTTTGGCATGGATGTCTTTTTCAGATGTTGTTTTAGTATTTGTCTTTATCTCTGTCCATGTCTGCTATGAGGTCATTTTATACTACCATTAATAAAAGGGTAATAGGAATGTAAGATCCAAGTTTTATGATGTAATTGATGAGGGAAGCTATGTTTGGTATGAGTGAAAGGGTTCTACCCACAGTTGGGGCAGTATGCCTGTCAGGTCATCCCTGAATTTGGCTGGGATACTGTTGTGTGTACTTGGCAATACTCAGCAGAGTGGAGGAGATCAGAGATGGAGTGATGCTCCAAGGGAGATGTATTGGAGGCTTGACAGGACTCGGGGCAAGTGAGCCCAGACTAAGGCCAGACTGAGGACAGAGGGAGAGGCCGAGGCCAGCAGCCAATTCTTTGAGTAGAGTCTGTGTGTAGGATACCAGCTCTGGAAAGTCCAACAACTTATGGGTGCCAATTTCTGTTATAGCAAGCTAGACCTCCCCTGTGGCAGTTTAAACTAATAACAAGATTAAGAAAGCTTATTTGCTAGGTTTGGTTTAGGACGTTAGGTTAGGTTTTGTAGGATCATTAAAAAGTTTAAATTTCACATTTGTTCAGTCTAGTTTTAAAAATATAATTTAAATAATTTATAAGTTAAAAAAATAACTTAAAAAAGGAAATCTTTCTTACAAGACCCTGTCTGTGCCTTCTCTAGCAACTGCTTTTCCCTTCACCTTGGAGCTGAAAAGGTTTTGCTTGGAAATTAAAACTAAAGTCAATTGTGGATATGAGCTAGACTTTCTAGTAGGGCAGGTGGATTTCAGAGCCATTGAAACAAATGCACAATTATGACACACATTTTAAATAAATGAGTCTAAGCACCTATATATATATAATATGTGCTTGGCTATCAAGCATACAATTCTTGCTCACTGTGTTTTTTGTCAGGGTAGTGATTAATGACTCGCCATCAGGGTGACACTGGATCAGGGTGAGACACATTCATTTACACAAAGCCCCTCTTTGATTTCTTTCTCCCTATGTCACCTCTTCTTCTTCCAGGGCCAACGTCATACCAATCAATTTTAGCTGTTAACCTCCCTACTTGAACTCCACCCTAACTCTCCAGTATTGATTATCCTGATACACAGCTGCACATAATACTAAATTTTAAAAAATAAGTTAGGTAAAATATCTTTACCCACATTTTGTGAGAAATCACTTTATTAATGTCCTTCACAAGTTTTCCCTGCAAAGGTAAAGAATGAAATACAAATTCTCTATGCTTATATTTCCCTTTTTTCTTTTTCTCTTTTATTTTATTCTTTTTTTAACTAGACATACATGCACCTTCACACACGGTTGACTTCATGACTGCTGATTAATGACTTTAATTTTGGGAGGAGAAGAGGATAAGAACTGTGAATGTTATCTTTGTTCTTAAAACCAAAGCAGATCGCATTCTCCTCTTAATGCCTTTCATAACTGATTGAACACAGCAGCACGGTGGGGCATGCAGGCAACCAGATGGCCAACAGATCTATTTTCATTACTTCACTATTAGGACATGAACTTCCACTGATCAGATTCTACATTTTTATATGAACATGAAATGGGGTGTGGGTATGGAGAGGAGAAGAATTAAAGAGAGGAGAGCAAAACCATGGTAAGACAGAGGAGAATGGAGGAAGAGAGAGGAGAGGAGAGGAGAGGAGAGGAGAGGAGAGGAGAGGAGAGGAGAGGAGAGGAGAGGAGAGGAGAGGAGAGGAGAGGAGAGGAGAGGAGAGGAGAGGAGAGGAGAGGAGAGGAGAGGAGAGGAGAGGAGAGGAGAGGAGAGTCATTAAGACATTCAGTCATTACTAGTCCCGCCTGTAAAATTGGGCTAGACCATGATGACAGTAGTCTGAAGAAGTCATCAGTGATCCCCTGTCCCCAGCAATGAACTTTAGCTCTGTACGTGGAACTCTTACAAGCTGGTCATGCTTGGAACACCTTTAACTGGAGGAGCCCAGGATATATCCTTGTCAAATGTCCAAATCACCGCAACCGACTTTATTCGACGCAATTGGCTCGACTATAAACTTTTCTGTCTCTTCTCTCCTCTTTGCCCTATCTCTATGGCTAAGTACAGCCACCTTGCAGAAGAAACTCATTTCAACTATTTGTATTCAGGACCAGTTTATTTTGCCCATGATCAGAATTCATAAATCTAGGTTAAGTTGGATCATTGAAGGAATGGTTAAATGAGGGTCAACTTTTCTGATCCCTCTTCTCCTTTTGGCTTTTCCCTTCAGGGGCTGGCACAGCAAATCAACCTTCTCCAGACAACCCTATTCACTGTATCCTCCTTTTTCACACCAAATACCTTCATATCCTCTCTCACTATGTCCATAAATCCTCACTTTGGTTTTCCTCTAGACCTCCTGCCTGGCAGCTCCAATTCCAGCATCCCTGTACCAATATATTCACTATCCCTCCTCTGTACATGATCAAACCATCTCAGTCAGGCTTCTCTCTAAAACATCTTATATGTGCTGTTCCTCTGATAGGCTCATTCCTGATCCAATCCATCTTTGTCATTCCCAAAGAGAACCTCAGCATCTTCGTCTCTGCAACCTCAAGCTCTGTCTCCTATCTTATCGTCATTGTAACTGTGTCTAGGGCATACAGCATTGCTGATCTCACCACTGTCTTGTACACTTTTCCTTTCATTCTGGCTGATGGTCTTCTATCGCATTACATCCCTGACACTTTTCTCCTCCCAATACAACCTGCTTGAACCCTTATCTTCACCTCCTTTCCACACTCTTCACTGCTCTGGACTGTTGACCCCAAGTACCTGAAATCCTCCAACTTCTTGATCTCCACTACCTGTAGCCTCACCATTCCACCCGGGTGCCTCTCATTCACACACATATACTCCATCTTGCTACAACTAACCTTCATTCCTTCCCTTTCCAAAGCATACCTCCAACTCTCTAGATTTTCGTCAACTAACCTTCATTCCTTCCCTTTCCAAAGCATACCTCCAACTCTCTAGATTTTCGTCAACCTACTCCCTGCTCTTACTACAGATCACAATGTCATCTGTAAAGATCATGGTCCCTAGAGAGTCCTGTCGAACCTCATCTGACAGCCTGTCCATCACCACTGCAAACAAAAAGGGGCTCAGAGCTGATCCCTGATGAAGTCTCACCCCACCCCTCCAGCACATTTCACCGCTGTCTCACGGCTAGCATTCATGTCCTGCATCAGTCTAACATACTTCTCTGCCACTCCAGATTTCCTCATACAATACCAGAGCTCCTCTCTTGGCACCCTGTCATATGCTTTTTTTATGTCTACAAAAACACAATGCAGCTCCCTCTGACCTTCTCTGTACTTCTCTGTTAGCATTCTCAAAGCAAATACTGCATCTGTAGTGCTCTTTCTACTCTTTCTAGGCATGAAGCCATACTGCTGTTCACAAATGCTGACATCTGCTCTCAGTCTAGTTTCCACTACTCTTTCCCATAACTTCATTATATGGCTCATCAACTTTATCCCTCTATAGTTGCCACAATTCTGCACATCCCCCTTATTCATAAAAATGGGCACCATCACACTTCATCTCCGTTCTTCAGGCATCTTCTCACTTGCTAAGATCCTGTTGCATAATCTAGTCAGAAAATCTACCGCTGCCTCCCCTCGACACTTCCACACATCCACAGGTATATCATCAGGACCCACTGCCTTTCCACTCTTCATCCTCTTCAATGCCTTTCTCACTTCACTTTTACTAATCTCTGGGTCTACAACAGTCACCTCTTCTACCCTTCCCTTTCTTTCTTTTTCCTCATTCATCAGTTCTTCAAAGAAGTCTTTCCATCTTCTTATCACTCGTCTAGTATTTGTCAATACATTTCCCTCTCCATTCTTAATCTTCCGGATCTGTTGTACATCCTTTCCATCTTTATCTCTCTGTTTCGCCAACCTGTATAGATCTTTCTCTCCCTCCTTGCAGTACAAATGAGCATACAAGTCATCATATGCCCTTTATTTTGCCTTGGCTACCTCTATCTTTACCATACACTGTAACTTCCTGTATCCTTGTCTGTTCTCTTCAGTCCCCTCAGTGTCCCACTTCTTATTTGCTAACCGCTTTCTCTGTCTATACTTCTGCACTTCCTCATTCCACCATCAAGCCTCCTTATCTACTTTTCTTCCAGATGATACCCAACGTACTCTCCTTCCTGTCTCCCCTGAAAAAAATTAGCTGTCGCTCATCTGGAAGGTCTCTCTGAATACCCAGAGCCTTTCTCAACTCCTCCCTGAAAACCATACAACACTCTACCCTTTTCAGCTTCTACCACTTTATCCTCTATGCCAGTGGTGCCCAACCCCAGAGCCGCAGACCAGTATCGGTACGTGGGTCAATTGATACCAGGCCACATAGGAAATAATCAATTATTTCCGTTGGATTTATTATCTGAATCTGAACAATCTTTATTTTGAAAAATATTTCATTTTGAAAAATGACCGGAATCTCTTGGTTACATCTCGGTCACTTGAGCGTCAAAAATGTAACCCACAATCTCGCAAAATTAGTAAAAACAGACTTCAGATGGAAAATTTCTTTTCGAAGGGGAAAGGTTGGATTCACACAGTGGATTTGTGTTTATTGTTATAGTTACAATATAAACATCTACGCCCCCCCTCGGTCCATGGTAAAATTGTCAAGCACTGTCCTATAAAAAGGTTGGGGACCACTGCTCTATGCTGCCTTTGTCCTTTTGATCTTCCTTGTCACCAGTCATCATACAAACCACCATCCTATACCTATCCTATACTGTCTGGCTACAATCTCAACTACAACTACTTTGCAGTCACTGATCTCTTTCAGGTTACCTCGCCTATACAAGATGTAGTCTATCTGTGTGCTCCTACCCTGTTCTTAAAAGTTACCCTATGTTCCTGTATTTTCTGGAAAAGTGTTCATTACCTTTTTGCAGAGTCTACAACCATCTGTCCTTCTATGTTCTTAATCTGTTTTCAAAATCTACCCATCACTTCTTCATCCCCTCTATTGTCTGCACCAATATGCCATTGAAGTCTGCACCAATTACTGCTCTCTCATCTCTGGGGATATTCTGCATCACTTCATCTATCTCGTTCCAGAACTTCTCCTCTAACTCACATCCCACCTGCTGGGCATTGCCACTAACAACATTGAGCATTACACCTTCAATTTCCAGTTTCAGACTCATAAATTATTTGACATTATTTTCAACTCTAAAACATTGCTAACAAACTCCTTCAACATAACTCCTCAATTTCTCTTCCTGTAGCCGGCTCCTAAGCCTCTAGCTGTAAGCTTTTTCTTACCAAAGACTGACTATAGCAGTGATTGCATTACCACAGATGCCATTGCAATCCAGTTAGGTTACTAATCTATTTCACCCCCACCCGTAAATAAGCCTTAGAATACTCAATTTCCTCCCGGATCCATACCATACTTCTGTTTCTGATTCATATTCTGAAATTAAAACTCTTGGGAAAGTAGTTCTCCTCCAATCTGTAGGTGACAATCCACTAGTTTTTGGGACAGCCATAGCCTCTAATTTGGAGTTGCAGGCTCTCATCCCGACTTCTTTGCACTCAGCAATGAAGCACCCCAGTGTCTATTTCAGGTAATTTGGCAAACTACAAAAAGCAGAGGAGCAATTCTGAGGTTTCCATGACAGTCACACTCCTCTCAATAACTCTGCTCAGAAATTCTGTTCACAAACAGAATTGGTAACAAAGGGCAGCCCTGGCAGATTGCAACTCCCACTTAATATGTGATTGTGAATGTAGCTCTCATAACATTTATAAAGAAATCTAATGGTTCATAATAAAAGAAAATATCTAAAAAGAAATGAACCCATACTCCTTTGGCACCTCAAACAGAATACCCCATGGGACACGATCATACCTCCTCTCCAAATCCATGAAGCACTTGTAGAGAGAATGAGTGTATGCCTGGAACCCTCCAGAATCCTTGCATGGTGAAGAGCTGGTCCTCTGTTCTCTCACCTTAACAGAGTCTACATTGTTCCTCCTTAATCTAAGGTTCAACAATCAGTCAGTCTCCAGAACACTTGTGTTATCTTTTCATACAAGGCTGAGCAATGCAATCCCTCTCTAGTTAGAGCACACCGTCTGGTCCCTTTTCTTAAAAATGGAGACCACCTTCCCAGTCTGCTAATCCCGAGACACTGTCTCGGACCTGCATGTGTTATTAAAGAGGCATGACTTCTGAATCTTTGGATGAATCCCATCCATACCTCATGCCTTGCCACTGAGGAGCTTCTTGACTGCCTTTGTAACCTTAATCTCAGATATGGACGAAGGCTCGTCAGAGTATTTTAGGTATGGCTCCTCCACAGAGTTGGAAGTGTTATTTCCACCGCTTCACAATGTCCCTGGTTAAGATCAATAAATAAGATCAATCTCTACCCATACTGCAGATAAAGTGGGCCAACCTGGTTTTGTTGTCATGAGTTGTCTGACTCTATTACATGGGCTCCTCAGGGCCACCCGAAATCCCTTCTCTATGGTCTCTCCAAAATCCTCCTACAACATGGTGTTTGCATATTTGACCCAATAGTCAGTATCCCTAACTGCCCCCCCTGGCTATCTCCAGCTTCAGAAGACCCCTGGCCATGCCATACCCTTAAGGCCTCCATCCTCTGTGTGACACCTCCCTCACTGCCAGGATCTACAAAATGGGCTCTAAATTTGTAACAAATATTTTCTGACCAAAGCTCAGGAAACCTGCTTTCACAATTGAGGCCTTGAACATGGACCATTCACTTTCCGTGTAGCTGACCTCCTGGAGGATGTGGTGGGCTGATCCAACTCATCACCCTGTGGTGATTAGTTGACACCTCTGCTCCTCTCTTCCCACGGGTACCAAAGACATATTGTTATAGATCCATTAGTCCAACTGGTACTACACACACTTCTAAGTGAACATTGAGGTCTGCCTGTAGAATTATTTTGTCCTCATTTTGTCTAACTTAAACTGATCTATTCTGATTTTATAGACAGCATTATCACAGCTCTTGATGGCAGAGATACCAATGAGGAAAATAAACTTTGTCACTCTGCAAGGTAACCTCCCTTGCTGCTATCAGTGCTTCATTTATATTTGAACCTTATATAAACAATTGCAAATTGTACTAGTCTTTAGTGATTCTTGAGGATGGCATTGGCTCAGTTTGTGGGGACTTGCCATGCTGGTTGAAGACCTACAAAACCACTGTGTACAGCGTGTGGACCATTAGCAAGACAAGGAGATATAGTTCACTTCCTGAGCATTGCCGATGTTCCACTCAACAAGCAATGAACCCCTATATTGCTCCTTGGCACCTATAACAGGCATTCCTCTCATTCTTTTACATCTCCATTGATGCATGTATTCAAGGTCTCTGTGCATCTGTATGTAGGTGAGACCTGCTTCTAAAATTGACACCCAGTGTCAGGATGTAATTTCCCTGCTGTGGATGGATAATGTACATTTATTCATTTAATTCCAAACTGACCTGAAAACAAAGTTACAGCACAAATAAATGTGTAGAAAACATATTAGTTTCCTATCTTTACATTAGCTTGGTCATAATACTGCATAAATGTTTCAGTATAAATTCAAATACTTATTTAAGGAAAAATATTTAAGTGATATGGAGTAAACAGTTGGTTCATAAACTGATGTTCTATAGGCCTGTCTTAAGGTCATCCACTTGGAAACATACTCACAATAACCAATAATTACGAAAATTAACAAATATCATAGGCAAACCCAATTAACCCTCTGCATATTTGCTCCTATTGAAAATGTTGCATAAACAAAAAAATCTTGGACCATGTTTTCTGACTGTCTTTCTGCAATTCACATGCTGTCACACTTATTTTAACCTCCCCCCCCTCTCTCTCTGTCAGTGTCTTTCTCTCTATCCTTCTCATAAAATGCCTCACAACTGCTCAGCTAATAAGTGGCATAGAAATGTTTACTTATTTTCTCACTGTGAGACAGACAGAAAATGAGAGGTGGGACTGAGTGCCACCATAGATCTATGCGCCTTGCTGCCTTAAATCACTCCAACGGCAGTCCCATCTTTATGCTGGAGATTTAATGAACTACCATAGGTTTTTTCTGCCTCATAAGGCTCTCTGAGTGACCACTTTGTAGTTGTTTAGAAAGGAGGTCACTCTGCTTCTGCCCACTAAATCTTCCCTATGCCACTAAGATTTAAAATATCCCCTTATTCATGGGCTATTTATCAGATCCAGATTTATTGAGGGGGCACTGTAACAAAGGGATAAAAAAGACAAAACCTCCAGCCTCCCTCCGCCCCAAGACAAGCTGAGATAGAGACCTGGGAATGTGGTGACTTGTTCACATTTAATGGGGCAAGTGCAGCAGAGACCTCATTGTGCATAATTTAAATGACTTGTATGACC
Source organism: Fistularia commersonii (assembly GCF_037954325.1). Lineage (NCBI taxonomy): Eukaryota > Metazoa > Chordata > Actinopteri > Syngnathiformes > Fistulariidae > Fistularia > Fistularia commersonii. Next base: position 7,291,670 of record NC_141301.1, read on the forward strand.
GCTGGCTTGGACAATATTTGTTTTTTTTTTTTTCAATTTGAATAATCTCTTTGAACATTTTCATTACATTTTGATTGCTACAACTGCAATATCATTTGGACAGACTTTAAACTTGATATCAACAAATTCTATGCTCTGCTTTTATCTGTCATTGCAACAGTTTGAGAGAGGAGTAAAAGGAGTAAAAGAAACCATCTTTGTCATAACGGAAAAAAACATCTCAGAACATAGGAGGGGGCCTCAGACACAACCTGTCACAAATGTACAAGGCCGTACTGGGGTCAATACCGAGACGCATTTGCACACATGGACCAGGCCCATCTGTGCCCTCCAAACAACCAGGAAAGACCAACCACCAGAACCAGTCCCCGGTAATGTCCACATGAACCTCAGTTCATGTGATCTAACAGGTTTCACTCCTTTGTTCAGCTTTACCTATTCACATTTCAATCCAGGTAATCCCACTAAATTGCTCTTTTGTTCCAATGAACGACACCCTCATTAGCACAACAACTCCCCTTTCACCTAGCTTCTGCAGATCAACTCTTCCATTTACACAAGTCCTCATAACCTAGACCCGCCCAGAAACCTGGCAGTTATATTCAGAAACTCCCAAAAGGTAATTACAACTGAAGAAGCCTCTCAGATGTTAAGTGAAGAAATTCAAGTCCAGTTGCCAAGACATGAAGATTTCAACAAGAATTCACCATGACCTGGATGACTGAGAACCTCCACAAACATTGCAACAGTAGTATAGACATGTTTATTCTATGAAATGCAACATACTTACAACTTGGCCTTTGGACAGTACCTATGCAAAACAAGGCAGTGTTTACTTATAAAAGAACAACTATGGTAGTAGTACATATACATGCGCACGAACACACACACACACACACACACACATACATATATATAGATATATACATATATCTATATATATATGTGTGTGTGTGTGTGTGCCATCTGTCCCTTCCCTGACCTACCGTTGTCATAGCAACACCTCTGTTAGCCTTTTGTTGCAAGCTTTGTTGAAAGGTGAAAAAGATACATGACCTTTGGAAAAGAATTTTAAAAAGAAAGCCAAAAAAACTGAAACACTGAAACAGTCTTGTCCATGATGACATGATGACGCCCCACTCAAGTAAAACTGGACACATGCACGCATGTATACACACACACACACACACAAACACACATACACACAATAAAATTTACCTGCTTAAGAGAAAGGACACAGGGCGGCTCCTTTACGAAGGTACAAACTTACGTCAATGTATTACATTCTTGCGGATACAAAAATGAAAATTATGAGTTACATAAAAAAATTTGCAGGAATTAATGATATCAAAAATTAAGAACAGGATATCATTGCCCGTCAAATTAAAGTCTTTCAGCATGACCACTACTTCAGATGTTTAAATAATGCGACACATTGTCATTATTTGACATATAGTAAATGATGAGCCCAGATCCGTTCGAAATGTGGTCATGATATTTAACCTTCTTGTCCTTCAATGATTTTCCCATTCTTGGTGTTCAATAGGTTGATACTCAGTGATTGACCTAGTAAAGCCCAGACAGCTGAACCAAATAAAATGAAAAAACAAAAAACAAAAAAAAAAAAAAACCTTTTTGTATACTGGCTTTTCATGTAGTCTCTCCTAACTGCCACTGTTTGTACTTCACAGCTTGCGGTTCATGGGCTTTGCTGACCCAGCAATGACCTGGTTGAATTGTGTCTCCTTGTTCCTCTTGAATAGGCTGCGCACCCTCCTCTGTAAGGGAGGTGCCCTATCAACTCTTGCTTTGGTCTATGTGTTTCTCTGTTATTTCAGCCCTGTGCCAGGCAGCAACCTCCCTATTCAGAGGCATCATTGCTTTAACTCCTGAAGCATCTGATTACAGTACTGTCTTATGTGTTTCCTATATATATTTTCCTAAGCTATGTAAAATACAAAGAAGATTGTTGATTTTTCAAGTGCTATTTTGGTCTGATTTGGGCTTTTTTTCATTTGTTTTTCAAGAGATTACAAATGAATCTTTTCCTGCAGGCACAACACTAATTTCTTACAATTCTTCAAGGAATGACCAAACAACTTGTGTTTCTCAGCAAAACAACTCTTTACAGAGTTCTGCTTCATGGCTTTCTTGCCATTTTCTCATTAAGAGCATGAAAGACGCCTGCCTGAAACACCACTGGTGCACCAACACAGCGGCATGCTTTGTATTTTTCAGGAAGTTTTTTTCTCAATATTAATTCATTAAAGAAAAAAGAAAAAAATAACTCTCACAGATTAGTTTGATCTGGCTTAAGAAACTCTGCAAATTTAAAGTTACATTAGATAAGATGGACATCAAACAGCCACATATGTTTGCTGTTTGCTTATTTTTTAAAAGCTTGGACTTGTTATCAGGGCTGGGCAGGACTTGAGGCTCCACACATGTTGTTGTGCCGCCTCTCTTAACTTTGCTGTAGCAATGAGGGGGTGTTATTGTTGTGTTGATGTGTATATGAAGGAGCTTGAACCCTGCTGCTTTAACCCCCACCAATCAACACACTTACTCTCTCTCTCTCTCTCGTTCTCTCTCTCACACACACACACATACAGGCGGAGGGCAGTGTCTGCTGGATGGGTGCCAGAAGTTCTGAACTAATATTCATGATAATGTTTGCTACTCTAAGGGGCCAGCGAAGGAGAACACTGTGGAGTGGTGCCAGTACCCCCCACCACAACCACACACACACACACATTACCACCATTCCCTTTTATTCCCCCCTTTCTGCGATACGAACACACTATACTCTTGGAGACTGCCTTTCTGTAGTTCAATCACTTCTTGAACCATTTATTTTGAAAGGTATAAGTTAGCCTGAAGTATGTAATACATTGCTGTTTCTTGCACAACTGAAACAACTGACATAACAGAGACATATGGATGTCTAAGAGCACTGATTACAGTGGTTACAATTAGCACCACCAAAAAACTTGTAGAATGAAATTGATGTATATAATTTGGAGGCAGATACTCCGAAGACAAACAGTAAGAATAGAAGTATATGAGCAGTGATAAATAAGTTCATATGTTTAATTAAGACAAAAAAGTGTTAAGTTTTGAAAAAAGGTTTTGCGTGCATTGTCAGGTCTAGAAATGCAGCAAAGGTGTCAAAAGTAGATTTTAAATACCGTATATTCCGCACCATAAGGCGCACCTTCAATTAATGGCCATTTAAAAAAAAATCATAGATAAGGCACACCACATTATAAGGCACATATAATAAAAGCTACAGTAGTGGCTGGGGTTGTGTTATGCATCTACTAAATGTAGCTGCGCTAAAAGGAATGTCAACAAAACAGTCAGATAAGTCAGTCAAACTTTATTAATAGAATACAAACCAACGTTCTGACAACTCTGTTCACTCCCAAAACAAGTTAGTGCATTCACAATACGGTACCGTATGTACCGGTGGCTCTTAATGGTAAATGCGCCGTCTTTGTTGAAAACAATGTATTTCTAACTCAATTTGTCACAGTTCAAAGCTTTTTATAAAACAAAAGCACCAAGGACCGCCTCTAAATTCATCGATGCTCATGTCCCTAGCTAACGCCGTTGCCTTTATCCAAATAGTGACTAGAGATAATTCTACCTGCTGGTCTCTGTTCAACAACCCACTGCTCAAGTTTGTCCTCCAACTGTGGCCATCTCGCTTTGTTTCCTTGGAAACTCAGTTTAGTCTTTTTTACTTGCCGCAGGTCATCTTGTCGCTTCCTCCACTTCCGTACCATTGATTCGCCAGTGTTGAATTATCTCGTGGCTGCTCTGTTCTTGTGTTCTACTGCGTGACCGATTACCTTGAGTTTAAACTCTGCATCATAATCGTGTCTCTTGAAAGGTGCCATTTTGGGGCCTTTATACACACACAAGTGGTGTGAGACTGGAATTCCCCATTACTGTTTTTACTGCTGCTACTTCGACGTGCACACACACACATACAAACACACATACACACACACACACACACACACACACAAATGGAAATGAAATTGTGCCATTTGCGCAGTCATATATCCCTGCATGCACTTCTTCTACGGGAGAAAATGGAGTTGGCGGCTGCTTCCCGTAGTTGCGAGACCTCTTGTGGCTCACTATTGATCCATATATAAGGCGCACCGCATTATAAGGTGCACTGTTGGTTTTTGAGAAGATTTCAGGTTTTTAGGTGCGCCTTATAGTGGGGAAAATGAGGTACATTAACAAGTAATAATTTGAGTTTGACACATAGGGAGTGTTCAGACATTTAGATATTCCTCTGTTGATGAATCTTATAAATTTGACATTACATTACAACATCCATCCATCCATCCATCCATCCATCCATCCATCCAGCCATCCATCCATCCATCCATCCATCCATCCATCCATCGCCTGCCGCTTATCCTGCACTCGAAATTACATAGAATCATCATCCAATTCAATTTGTCAATGTGACCTGATTGTTCATCCCCAAGTGTTACCTCTTTCTCAGACTATACAGTATCTAATATAGCCTTTGGCTCACCTTACTACATCAGCGAAGAACAAATGTTTCATTGCTCTTTATTTATGCTGTATGTGGAGCTGGGTGACAGATATGTACTGTATTTCTCCACTGCAACATCCCTCTTAAGAATCCTTACATGTACTAATTATGCTAATGGCATTACTCTTAGCACTGTGTCTGCATGGTCGTATGAATTTTTGATGTGTGTGTTGACTAGCACAGCTGTCTATGTCCATGCAGTATGGTTATCCATACATGCACTGTATGTCTAAACTATTGTGTGTTTGAAGTATGTGTGAGTGTCAGTGGCCATTATTGCTGCCCCTCCCTCAGCCACCCACCATATTGTTCAATTGATGACTGAATACATCATACCCCAAGACTAAAAAAGTGACGGTACCGTCATCCCGAAATCCGTTCTGTAGCCTTACCATCACGAATCACCATAAATTATTATGACATCATCCCCTTCTTATCAATAGGATGTCCCATGCTGATAGATAGCTTAACTGCTGCAGTGTAAATAGCTTCTAATGCCCCATCTTCTCCTTCAAATAGGTCTACATTATTTATGATAGCTGTTAGGGTTACTAATCTACGACACAATTTATTTCACCCCACCCTTGCTTTTGAGTCTCAATGGGAAATTTGAGCATTGGATTTGTGTGTGTGTGTGTGTGTGTGTGTGTGTGCGTGTGTGTGTGTGTGTGTGTGTGTGTGTGTGTGTGTGTGTGTGTGTGTGTGTGTGTGTGTGTGTGTGTGTGTGAACATGCAGAGAGAAATAAAGCATGTCTGTGTATTACAAAGAATCTACAAACACACATAAACCAGGGCAGCTGTGAGAGGAGGAGATAGGATGATGGAGGAAAAATCAGGTAGAATAAAAGTGGACCTGAGCACTGCCTAGTCCCACCCTATGGTAACAGGGGACATCCGTTACTCAGATGACAGTAAGAGTGGCAGGCCTATTTGCGCGGCTGCCTGTGCACTATGACAGATTGGACTGACAGAACGGTTGGAGGCTGCGAAGATGTGACAGGCTGCATTTCCATTTAGGTGAAAAATCTGGCTATCGTGGCTTATGGGGCTGGCTGAATGTGAAGAAAAGGTTGTGTGTGTTTGATGTTTGTTTGCTGGTTGGTCATTCTTTTATTCCAGTCTACAGTATTTGGTGTATCTATACATTGGCTTGTCTCCCAATGGATGTTATGAAAGTCTGGGGACTTGTCTGGACCAAAATCCTCATTCAGAAACAGATGGAGATGGAGCAAAAATGAAAAAAAAGGCTAGATAGATAGATAGATAGATAGATAGATAGATAGATAGATAGATAGATAGATAGATAGATAGATAGATAGATAGATAGATAGATAGATAGATAGATAGATAGATAGATAGATAGATAGATAGATAGATAGATAGATCGATAGATAGATAGATCTCATTATATTTCAGGCAGATATTTACACAAATTTAAAACATGAGCTTCAACCCCACGGACTGTCACACAATGTTGTCTGAAAAGAAGCAGCAAAGAAATGTGTATATGAGATAGACGGTTAAAATTTTGTTAAACTGCCAACCCAGCTCCAGGGTCAGCCTCTTGGAGACAGACAGGCAAAGGAATATGGGAATTAAATATATCAACACAGACAGTGTGTAACTGTTTCTTTGTTGAATAATACATAATTATATCCATCCTTTCATACAAACATGGGACCATCCGTTAAGCAAGCAAGCTTTACTATAGAACCTTTTGACAAAAAGGTTAGGATATGAGGACTTATTTGGCTGGAGAAAGACATACTGGCAGAAGTGAACATATCACTTGTCAGGGAAGAGGGGCTGTATAATTCTCCAAGTAAAACTCAGAGCTGTGTGTGTGAGAATGGCCTAAGGAATGCTCGCCCGCATGCCTCATTGGTGCTCTCTTTGCTGTGAGCAGATCAAGCAGTGTAGATGGGACACCCTAGATTTACGGGACATGTCAGAAGCTTCACATCCTTAGGCCCCCCTGGGGGCCATCTCCTGTCTTGATATGGCCTGCAAGGAAAACAGCCGTCCCTCACAGCCTGACAGTAAGGCAGAGCCATCCAAACACACAAGGAGGATGGAGACTGGTGGAAATGTGGAATGTAAGGAAAAGAGTTAGTGATGGAGCGAGGCCACCTTTGGTGAGGGCCGCCTCGGCTCTGGTAGCCTGATGCTTCACATTAACAATTCTTGTAGTGACTGAAAAGGGATGATACTAACCATGTGAAGTAATTGAAAGATGATATAGGGTTACTTTTCAACAGCAGGGTACCAGTATGACTAAGACAAGCTTTAATCTTCTTATGGGCAATTGTTGTTGAAAGCCCCTTGTACTTGTTTGCAAGATTAAAGAAGAGGACACAGAACTTGTTGTAAATTTGGATTTTCAACAGTTACTGAGTGTAACTGCACTTAACAGTCAATTGCAAGTTTAATCAACAAGCTTCATTCATTCATAATCTATAATGCCTATCCTTCACTCAGTGTTGTGAAATTCTTTTTTTAAAATAAAGATAAAGAGCTGATCATTTGGAAATGACAATATACCATTCACTATGATCAGCTAGTGACTGGTCCAAGATACTTCCCTCATCCAATGGCAGCTGGGATAGGCTCCATCCCCTCCTGGACATTGAGTGCAGAATAAGCAGTATAGATGGACAATGAATGAATGAATGAACAAATGGATGTTTCATTCAAGCATTTTCTTCTATCTCAATAACCATGTTGGTAAGCATAGATTTAGCATCCTGGTCAAATCAGCACTCTGGACATAGTGGCAGAGGCTTGACAAAAATGAATTCAATAGTTTTGTTGACAGTATGTCAAGAGTTTTTTCTTAATTCCCACAATATCGTGAAGTATTGAAAATTACATCATGCTCATTTTACACTGTGTTTCTTCAAGGTGGTTCAGTTGCAAAAAGGGACCAATATCCATAGACAAAAATAAAATCCTGCTACAAAATTCAAGGAGACTTAAGTAGAGCAGGGTCAAGCCATGTCACATGTTGGAAAACAATTTCAAAAACCCCTTGTTCAACAGGTGTTCACATTTGGTGGCTATTAAAGAGAGTTAGGTCATTTACTTATTAAACTTAATAAGAGAGAAAAAGTGCGTGTCTGTGAACTCTCTTTCTCATCACAGCAGCATCACTCTCATAAACCTCGGAATCCTCAAAGAGTGCAGAGGCTCTTGCTGTCTAGAGGCTCACAAAGGACTTTTTGTCCCCTATAGGAACTGGTAGCTGTTCAGGAAGTGTAGCGTGGTGCCAGCAGGATGATTTATAGCTTTGTGTCTTGGGTGGTGGTTGGACCTAGGCCCAGTCTCACTCAGGGTCAGGGAGAAGCAGCGCATAGCTCAATCAGAGGCTACCCACAACTCTAAAGATATTACAAAGCCTTCCATAAAGTACCCTGGAGGAAAGGGAGGAGGCCATTAAACAGGCATGAGGAGGCAGAACAACTGAAGGAGATGGGAGGAGAGGAGATGACTCCTCTCCTCTCCTCTCCTCTCCTCTCCTCTCCTCTCCTCTCCTCTCCTCTCCTCTCCTCTCCTCTCCTCTCCTCTCCTCTCCTCTCCTCTCCTCTCCTCTCCTCTCCTCTCCTCTCCTTTCTTCTCTTCCCTTCTCTTCTCCTCTTTCCCCTTCTGTTCTCCTCTCCCATCCAACCTGATGACAAAACACAGTTCAGCAGGGAAATTGATTTGCAGGAGATTTTTTCATTTGCAGCAAAGACGCTAACTCATTAGGACTTCACAGCGCTTTCCAGGAATGGAGATATCAATTAGTTTGTTGGAGATGTCAGAAATGGCCTCTGAGTTTTGCAGGAAGAAATCCTTTGTGAGTGATTGGTGCTGACATCGTAGCCCGACGAAGAGGGAGTGATAGACTCCCAGAGGACCTTGTATAGTGGGGGAACCTTTGGGCTGCATTAACCCTTATCTGTGAGCACCCACGAACAAAGTTCCTTCACATACTATCTGGTACATCTTGGAAAATCCTATTACAGACTTCCCAGGGACATTTGGGAACCCTCCATCAGGAAATCTATCTCCCTTGGCACGTACAAGAGACAGGACATACACATTCAGCTCATTCTCCAGCTCCTTGCCTCATTCTGCCTCATTTTCATTCACTGTGACTCATTTTGTTGTGCTCATCAATTCCCTTTATCCATCTTTGTTTCTCTTCTGCCTCATCTATTCTTGTTTTCACCCTGTCTATTTGCCTCGCTTTACCTATCCTATCTTTTTACAACCACCACTCTAGAACAAAATGCATGAGGATGTTTAAACTCTTCTTCTCTCCGTCAGCTCTCTGTTAAAATGCAGGAGGATAATCTTCTCTATTTCTCAATTTGTATGAGTAAGCAACATTTTGTTGATCTGTTGATCAAATGTTTGTGGATCTATTGGGATCAATAAAGTTCATCTTATCTTATCTTATCTTATCTTATCTTATCTTATCTTATCTTAAAATCATTTAAAATATGTTTTATTAGTATTATTAAAATGTAACCTGTAAAACCTGCTGTTACATCGTAGCAAAAAAAATGTATTTCTGCAGGACATGCTCAAAATCAGACTTGCAGCATGTGAATACAACAAGGATAACTTTAGGATAATTCATTTACAACATTTAAAGTTTCATTTTTGTTATTTTTAACAAAGCAGAAACTTATTGAGTGTCTCATCAGGATAAAATTTAATTAAACAAGTACTTTAAATTAAATAATGAAATTAATCTATGATTCTATCAAGAATATGTAAAATGAAAGAAATTTAGAAAAAAATATTTCAATTATAAAGAAGAAAAAACGCTTGTTTAAATGCACAGTTCATTCAGAGCACTTGCCTCTCATTGTTTTGCAGGGAAAAGGGTGCTGTTGATTTCAAAGTGATGCTTTAACGGTGTGTTCACTAACTTCCCCTTTGCTGTTTTACCAACAAAGTATATTAACAAGAATCAATGAAGCGGCCTATAGGGGATGTTTTAATTATTGGGGTTATATCTATTTTTCAATTATTGTCATATCTTGGCGTGGCAACTGGAAGTAGTTTTTTCTTCTTAAAGACTTTACACCTCTCATCTATGAGGGTTCTTCAGTTCTGAGGCTGCACACCCACTATTTTAAATGCCATATATGGATGCCTAATATTTCAGTAAGGTGTAAAACGCTTAAGTTTCATGAAGCTAAAACATATTAATGTGTTACTTTCTAAAATATCAGCTCTCGCAGATAAAATAAAATGTCTCCAATGGGGAGGAAAATAGATCAGGATGTGAAGATTTGTACTTGTAACAATCATCCAAATATCAATATAATTTCACTAATAGCTATCAAAGTGTCTTTTCCCTCTAAAATGGGCCAATCACAGACTGCATCACCCTTCCATTGATTTTATCATCTGTAACATAGATATATATGAATGATGTTAGAGTAGAAGTGATGATAAATCCATCAGCAACTTTAGATGTGGAATAACATGTATCATATATTTCATCAACTGTGTTTGAAGGCAAAATTCAGCTTCAACCCCTTTAAGGGAATTCTTCCACAGACAATCACTTCCTTCTCAGAAAACTATAGTTTTTTACACTTATTGCCAGGTCAGATCTAAAGGTGTACACATAGGGCAAGCAAGCAAATATTGTCTTTCCAATAACATAAGAGTGCACAGCGGCCTATCATATGGCTCGAATTAAAGCATTATGACATAATAGAACAAAGTTGGGGTTAAGACCTCATTACTGCCACCCAGGGCCTCTGCTTTCTCTCTCTTGAAACTTGGCAGCTCTGTGTACTGGTTTTGGACCTGCTGCACTCTAATTGGAGCGGCAATATTGAGTAATTGGAAGAGAGGTACGGTGTTACTGTGCTGAATGTGGTCCTGCATGCATTTTTAGTGTTTAACCAAGTAATAAGCTCTCAAACTAGAATGCACCATGTCATTACCCTTTGAACCAGTTTAGACACAAAAACGGAGCTTGAAAATGTGAATGTAACGTGTATAAAACAGGCATAATGGTGCACACTCCATAAGGGATATATGGCGATATAAGTATGTGTAGATTGTGACTGTGTGCAGACTATAATAGCCGTGAGAGCACAAGATAGAGTCTGGCAAGAGGCAAAGAGGATGTTGATCCTTTGCTTATGCCTGTTTGTACAGCTATGACTACAGACACAGAGAAAAGTGCTTCTGTAATGCAGTATTAGCTCTTGATTATTTGCGTTAACCGGTACTTAGATTTACTGCCTGGGTAATGTGATCTGACCGGTTGTTAAGCTCTTGCAGCAAGTTGGGGCAAGGAAGGCAAGACAGAGTTGCCTGTTTCTATTCCTTTTCCTCTCCCTGGACCAATAAAAAACTTGCAAATTTTATCCCAAAGCTGCTGTCTCTCCCTACCATCCCCATTGCAAAGACATTTGGAAATAATCAGAGGTATGTTTAAGGGGAAGCAGATAAGGTATCAATGAGGCTGAGTCTGTGCCCTGCAGACGGAATTCATCAACCCTGTTTCCTGCACACTGTTTGGGGGTTCCCTCATTTTCACTTCTATCTGTGTTAAATGCAGGGGCCATAGTTTATGTGTGTATCTGTGTGTGCATGTTATGTGGTGGTGAGTTTTTATGTGTTATTTGGGGGGGGGGTACTTTTTTGTTATATATTTATATACACACACATATATAAATCCAATTAATGGTTTCGTGCATATTTTTGGTCAGTGGGGGGAAACCGGAGAATCCGTAGAATCGAATCAGAATTCTTTGTGCTGGAGGCCGACACACTAACCACTGCGCCACTGTAATCCATTCATTGAATGGTTATTCAATATGGAAGTAGAAAGATTTGTCTTTTATTCATTCATTACAAAAAACAACTGACCAGCTTATCACCTGTACACTGCCAGCTTCTATGATATATGTCTACTACATACACCCCCTTGAATTCATCATGTAAAGAAAAAAAAATTAAATCTGCCCTCCAGCTAGGATTGTTACAGTGATGCAGGAAGAGGGCAGTGCGAGGGGTGAGGAAACCCTTGGCCTTTCCCTTGGAGTCTGGGGCCTAATTCGGTTACATCTCAAAAAAATGTATTGCTTTTGTGTAATATTCAAATTTCTGCGACATAGAATTTTGTGTTTTAATATCTGTATCGTCAAAATTTCAAGAAATAAAGGCTTGAAATATTTCACTCCATGTGTAATGAATCTGCATAACATATGGTTTTCCCATTCTGAAAGGATTGACGAAAAATGTTGGACTTTTTAATGACGTTCACATTTTTTGAGATGTACCTATAAGAGGACGTCCCCGAGGTAGTGTAGAAACTGGGTGAGCTCCATCAACTTAGCACAGTGCATTCGTTGGCTGCTGACCGGTGAAAGGAGGCATCAAGAAAACAACCCCCTGGAACCTAAGGGATTGGGCTGATCAAGACTGTTGGTCCTCCATAGGGGCAGCTGTGATGCCAAGCATGACCCCTGGGAAGCCTTTTTACCCACTATCTTTGAGATTGGCCAGTAGAGTGGCCTTCATGGAATGGTGGGAGCACTTGCACAACCCATTAGCCCGAGGCTAATATGCTGGTGGTGCGGTGGAGCTTCAATCCCAGGTGGTTAGCAATGGTGGTCCAGAGTTTGGAGGTATATTATGTGGATGAGATGTCAGGTGACATGGCAAAACCTGTTTATCCTGGCTCAGTGAGCAGTTGGGCTATCTTAGCTGTCATTGAAGATACCATCAGGTTGGCTTACACCCATTGATTCATCCTATCTACCTTGGTGGGAGGTGAGTGAACCTTCTTTCTAGAAGAAGTTAGAGGGCCCACCAGATCCCCATTTATGTGATCGATCCTCCACTCTGGCAAAGGGACGTGGGCTACATGTTCACTACATACTACTATTCATTTTCCTCCTCCATTATGAAATTAACCATAGTTGCTTCTGGCTCTTCTACATAGCGTTTCTTCTACTGAAATCTTCTTGACATGGCAACTGGATTTGAATTTTTTCACTTGAAGATATTTCATCCCTCATCCAAGAGGCTTCTTCAGTTTTAATGACCTTGAGGAGTTTTAGGTGGGTCTGGGTTATGGTGGCTTGTTATGTAAATGGAAGAGCTGATTGGCAGAAACTAGATTTAGGGGAGTTGTTATGCTCATGGGGCTGTCGTTTGTTGGGGACAAAGGACTACGTATCACATCTGCACCCGACTGGACCTTTGTCTACAGACTAACTTTTCCCAGTTCAACAGGAGTTTCTATCAGCAAAAACATGGATGCACCATGGGCTTGCCCGAATCTCCAATTGAAGCAACTTATACGTGGAGGAGGTTGAGATCAAGGCCCTCACATCTTTCACGGGAATACCGCCAAGCAACTGTTTTAGGTTTTAGGAATGAGGTGGAAGCGTTCATCGTTCACGTCAACATGATAAATGGCCACATCAATTCACAAGGGAGGATGTCACTGCTGATCAACTCCACTTCTTGGACTGTTGCGTTCACATCCGGCAGGACAGCAGCCTAGACATCAAGATTTACAGAAAACCAACAAACAGCTATCAGTATTTACTTTTTGACTAACACCACCCACTTGAGCAAAACTAGAGGTAATCAGAACTCTATACCACCGGGCCCAGAACATTCCATCAACCGCCTAAAGCAGCAAGACTGAGGTACATTATATTAGAAAAGCCCTGAGATCCTGTGGCTACCCTAATTGGGCTTTTGCCAAATCGGAAACCACCAGACGAAGGAACATGAAACAAGAGGAAGATACCAACAAACGAAAGAACATCGTCATACCATATGTTGCTGGTGTTTTGTGGAAACTCTGAAGGATGTTCAACAAACGCCATATACCGGTACATTTCAAACCCTACAACACCCTGAGACAAAAACTGGACAAAACACCCAGGCATGAAAATGGAGGATGTGGTGTATGCTGTCACTTGCACTGAGGATTGTGATGACATCTACACTGGACAGACAGAACAACCTCTGCACAAACAGATGGCCCAGCACAGGGGAGCCACCACTTCAAGACAGGACTCCACGGTCCACCAACACCTAATGGACAAGGACAATTCATTTGAAGACAGCAATGTCTGTACTCTGGCCAGAGAAGACAGATGGGTCAACGTAGGAGTCAAATAAGCTATACAGAACTGGTTTTCAATACAGAAAACCATCTCTGAACAGAGGGGGCCTCAGACACAATCTGTCACAAACATACAACACCATACTGGGATTAATACCAAGATGCATTTGCACACACAGACCAGGCCCATCTACACCCTCCAAACAATCAGGAAAGATTCACAACCAGAACCAGCCCCCGCTAACTTCCACATGAGCCTCAGTTCATGTGATCCAACAGGATTCATTCCTTTGTCTAGATTTACCTTTTCACATTGCAAGCCAGGTAATCTCACAAAGTTGGTCCTTTGTCCCCTACGAATGACATCCCATTAGCATAACAACCCCCTTAGGCCTAGTTTCTGCCGATCAACTCTTACATTTACATAACAAGTCACTATAACCTAGACCCATCCAAAACCCTGGCAGTTATAGTCAGAGACTCCCCACAGGCCATTAGAACTGAAGAAGCCTCTGGAAAGAGGAGTAAACATCTCAACCAAAGAAATTCAAGTCCAGTTTCCATTACAATAAGATTTTGAATAAAAATTCACCAGGACCTCGATAACTGACAACCTCCATAGCCAACATTCCTTTTACATGGATTCTGTTGTTAACTGTCACCACATTCATACATATGTTGAATGAAACTGAGGGCTTTAGTTTGGGATTTTAAAGACTTGTTGATCTAATGTTTAAATTAGGAAAACACTGATGCATTTGGACACAGATACATGCTATCCTATACTGTCTCTTCTCGTTTAATGATGCATAATTTGCTTATGACACAGAATCATCTCATGACTTTGAGAGTGACTTTTATTTTATTTCAACAAGCATGCACTATACATCACCATCAAGGAATGTAGGGGCCTGTAACAATTGAGGACAAATGATGTTAATGTGTCTTACAAGGCAATTACATTTACAGTATATCCAATTGTACCTACAAATAAACTGTGTCATATTAGTGCTGGTCTAGACATGTGTCATTTTTATTGCATTTGCCTTCAGTGATCATGAATGGTTAGCCTTTTTTAATTTTTTTTATTAAGGTCAGAATGTGGTTTGTGTTTGTTGTGCCTCCCACCATGAGCTATCAGCTAGGCAGATTTTTGTCTGCTGTCCAGACAGGTCTTATTCAGAGGGGAACAAATGAGACTCCCCTCCCAGCCAAGCTTTTCAAGCAGGTGAAATCTCTCCTCTTTCTAGCTTCCCGCTTCAATCAAATAAGTCCTTTCCATTCACTTCAAATCTATTATGGTCTGTGACCTTTGCCCTGCTTCAATGGCCCCCTGTTGAGGGCCTCCTTCACCTGGCTTTGTGTTGCTTGCTACACCTTCCGACTGGCACAGCCCCCAGTCATGCCAACTTTTGTCCTACTGCAATTCACTCTGACTTTGTTCAGTTAGTTAACCTTGCTTCCTCTTCCTGCTGGGAGCCCAGACAGAGAAAGAGAAAGTAGGAGGGGGAAGTCAGGAACAAGACTGAAGAAGAGGAGGGGAGTTGTGTTCAAGATTGAGGTGGAAATCTATTTTTTAATTTATTTTATTTTTGTAACTTTTGTAGTTTAGAAGCAAGAATACCCGTTACTCAAATTATATGAAAAATCACACCAGTACTTACTCACAATCCTTTATAGTCTTTTAGATGGGTGCTTCCTATCTTACCAAATTCTGTCACTATGGTTTAGAATATCAGCACTTGTCACACACACATACACGCACATGCGTGCGCGCACACACGCACACACATGCACACGCACGCACACACACAAACACAGTCACAACATAATTGTCTACATCACAACAGATCAACCAAAAGAAAGGGATTACCAGTCAACAAAAGGGGCAGGAAGATGGACCCCCAGCTTGTTTTTCTATTTGTGATTCTGAATGGACATTGCTATAATCCAAGGCAATGAAACTCCGGGTGAAAGATACATAAGCAATCAGACTTAATTGAAGTGGGTGTTTTAAAAGGTGGGGTCTAAAGAATGGGTTGGAAGCAATCCAATTAGTATTTTGAACCAACAAACTTAATTAAAACAAAAAATGCTTTTAAATGAAACAGGTTACAATGAATAAATACAGGTGACGGAGTTATTGATTAAACTATTTTTAATTCTAATTTTATTATGATATTTGGCTTCCAATGATCATTAAGACAAGATCAGCACAATGTAATGCATATTGTGATGCATAACATGTTGATCAGAATTATCCCTAACTTGAAAAAAAGAAAAACATATGGGTATTTTTTTTCTAAATTTACAGACCAATCATCCTTTTGCAATTATTGTCACTCATATTCACATTGAAAGGTGGGATCAGAAACAGCTTTTATCTCCTTTTGTTTCAAAACTTTGGGAATAATTTCATCTCTTCAACACATTTTAGTTTTTTTTCTCAATTTGGATAATTCATCATCTATACCTACAGTATATTTATCACACATATCTGGATGCACTGTGGATGGCAAAGTAACAATTTCATTGTACAGGGAACCACATTTACAGGTGGTACACATGATAATATGTACCATGTTCAACGTACCCCCCAATTACCCATGTGATCGACCTCCTATTGCCCCTCGGGGACAAATAGTTTTTCTAATTCTGATTCTGTTTCTGAACTATGAATATTTAATCTTGAATCGTAATCAGGGTAGTTGTGAGGCTGGTCCTTATCCCAGCTGTCATTGGGCTAGAGCTGGGGTAGAACCCCAGACTAGCTGACAATTGATCTCAGGGCCACATAGGGATATATAGAACCATTCATTCTCTCATTCATACATCTGGGCAATCACGCCAAATCCAAATAGAAAGACCCCCTGTCAAAATCCAACGAGAAACCTACTTGCTGTGAGGTGGTAGCAGTAACTGCTGCTTCACAATGAAACCATATAATAATAATGATAATAAACCGAAGTTGTGATGATAAAGTTTGCCATAATATTGGCATAATATTTTTCCCAGCCGACTAGCTGGTTCTTGTAGTTATTTGATATTTGTAGAAAACATATAACAATATAACAATTTGCTATAGATAAAGCCCCTTATTGAGACATTTTATGACTGTTTCATTGATGGTTTCATTACACATAGAAAAAGCATGGATGATGTCATTGATTCTGTTCTTTGAAAAGAAAATCAGAGTACACCCTTCTATAAAGCAAGAAAGGTTAGTGCTTACAGTAAAAACTGAAATGAGGGATATATAAGATAAGATTTTTATTTGATGGATCGGAATTACAACAATTACAACAACCCTTTACATAGGGCTTACATCTTCCTCCAACCAACCCTGCCAACTGGACATAAACAGCACTCACAACTTGTTTAGACATTACCCTCCTCAAACTCAACATATTGAAATGTCCTTCATCTGCTTCTTTGAAATAAATCTCGTGCAATTATTACCCAAGTGTATTCTGTAAGGTATTTCTTTATCATTACACATAGTGTCTCAACAGCCAGTTTGTGTACTTCTTAAGAGAAAACAGATCCCAGAATGATGTCAGTTCGAGCCATTGTGTTCATGAGGCACAATGGATTGACAACCACATTCACGTTGCCTTTGCAGACCTAAGTCTTTTTCACTTTTTGAAAAAAAAAAAAAAAAAAGTGTGTGTGTGTGTGTGTGTTTTTTTTTTTGGGAGGTGTTCATGGAAAGGTGTGTGAGTGACAGAGAAGTTCATCCCTTTGCGCCTGGTATTCTAAGCAATGCTGTGGGTAGGGCCATTTCCCTTGACAGTGGATGGGATGTGGCTGGGGCTCTGGGATTAAGGGTCTTTTAGTCAAGCCTGAGAGTGGCTCTTTCCCCTTGTATAAGAGCGAGGTGACAGGTCGTAAGTGCACAGGGGACAGACAGACAGACAGCCGGAGACATCTGCATTCTTTCAGTACAACAGCTTATCTATGCACAAAAAAGATGGCCTCGTCAAACACCCGTCATTCCTTTTCTCCTTTGAATCAAAGTTGAAAAAATGCAGCAGCAGACATATAACTGCCTTTGTAAAGACAATTTCTACATGTAAAAGGAAAATGTCATAATAACACAGAGGTCTTTGCTAGTTTGCTTTCGCGCTGACTGTTTTGCAGACATGGTGAGCAACTTCTTTAAGACCAAATCAATGTCATTAAATTGAATGTCTTTGATTGAGCATATTTTTTTTTCCTTTTTTTGTGTTTGTTACTGTTTTGTTAAAATATTAAGGTTTCATTCAGCTGACAATACTATAAAAGATGTAACCTGGAGGCCTCTCTGTCTGGCCAAGCATCTGCCTCTCTCTATACCTCCATCCTCTTATGACCAGAAGGTTGAGGAGACAGACAGATCCAGGAAAGACCAAGCCCAGCCACCTAATCCTCGGCTCCCATTCACTATCGCTGCTAATCTCCTTCACCACCTCCCCACCATCGGCACTATCGCCTCTGCCTCTCACTCAAGAGGTTCACAATAGACCTAAGCACCCCTGGCCCACCCTACCCACCATACCATCCTTTCTCGAACCCCTAACCTGCTCCGCCCATCACTCTTCGAGCAGGAGGCACCCAGCTTTTTTAAACCAAGGGTCCATAATCCCATGGGGCTATGGGTCTGGTTGAACCCAAAGACTCATTGAGTGCAGGATAACACTCTCTGATTCCAACTCTCTGTCTTATTGTTACTTTTGCTGAGAAGATGACAGACCCAAAAATGGAGTTTGAATATCAATGTATCAACGTCTGAGATGTAGAGACAGCCAAATATGGACTTGTGGGCATCCAGGCATTATAGAGTATTTCCAAGGGAGCAAAAAAAATGTTGGAAATGGAATGGAAAATGGAAAATGTTGGTTATAAGTTGGTTATATGTTAATAAAAGAGGGCATGCAAGTTCAAGGTTTAGTGTTTGATCTTAATGACATTACTTAACAAATTGTGAAAGAGCAAAAAGACTTTATAATCCAGTGATAAATCATGATTTTGGTCTTGAACTTATTTTAATCTTAACTTTATAAAATAAATGAATTAATGGTCCTCTTGTTGGTCTTGTTTTCTTTTTGACACAATTACTTTTAAAAAAATCTTTGAGCAGAGAGGGGGTTATTGAAAATCTTTTTGACAGTTTGGATAGAAAGAAAAATATACATCAGCAAGTACTTGATAAGAACTGAGCAAGAAATTTCCAAATTAATCAGAAAGGGATGAACGAAAAATCAGCAAAAGCTCCCTTCAAAGTTGCAAGAAAGGGCCCCCCTAGATTTTTTTGTCTCTAAACCAATAATTCAAAACAGTGTTTATCAAAAACATAGTTGAATCCTTAGGTTTAGTTTCACATTAAAAAAAACTGGTATCTCTTTGTGAAAATACATCGATATTTATTTGTTTCTTCATTTATATTTGACACAGCTCTCTGGCTCTGCATACATGTAGGTGAGCATCACAGCCTGACAGCCCCTCAGTGCTGCCTTTCAACCTTTTATTTACTGAAGCTATCTTTCCCATAAGTCACTATTCCTGCATTCATAAAGCATCATGGACCCCATAACTCACTCTTCCCTTTTATGAATAAAGCCCCCAAATTTATGGTGATGGTGCTGAGAAGCTGTGGCCTCTCTGGTGACAAACTTCCCCCAGTCTGTCACCACTAGCCTTAGTTGTTCAGGGCCCTTCATCAAACACTCCAGATGGGAGGGCCACTTTATCGTTCCCTGGTCGGTGACATCACCTCACCATGCTGCACAGAATTGATGATGAAAGCAAACATATCTATCTTAACTCACATTTCCCAAATCAATTTTATTTTTACAGACCCACTGCAGGCTTATTGGCATATTGACGATTTCCAGGCGGAGAGTTAGGGGGGGCAACAGGAGGGCATTGACGAAGGGGGCAGGAGAGCTTAATGGCGTTTACCATATTTAATGCATGGGGATGTCATCTCTGAATATCCATTCTGAATAATGTGGCATTTCATCATAAATTCTTTACAACTTATTTACTTAATGGAAAGAGTTATGGCTCACTGTCAGGATGGCAATTAAACATCGTGATACAGTGCTGCTTCGCCAAGATCCCATCTTTCCCCTCAAGCTCCTCCAACCCCCACTCTACTATCCCAGACACTCTAACTCACAATCACAATCACACACACACACACACACACACACACACACACACACACACACACACACACACACACACACACACACACACACACACACGCACACACTTGAACTTCCAGCTCCTTAGGTTTTTTTTAAATATAAATTATTATTCAAGACCCTTATGAAGTACAGCTGGATTTAAATTCATGGAAACTCTTTTTATTTCATTTTTTTCATTCCGCAGAACAACAAATACACAAGATAGCTTCCTCAAATGTCAGTGAGGATAGAGTATTTTTTACAAATGCCGTTTTTACTGATGTTATGAAATGTGTTATGTGGCTCAAACACAATTTAAAATGTAAAATGATTTATCCAAGCATTAGTTAAAGACTAATACTGCTGGATGCTGGATGATCTTCTGATTTATTTTTCTGTCAGACACTTTTCAGTTAATGGTCTGCATGGTCAGTCCTAAATGAGCTTGTCTCCGTAACACAAAAGGAAAAAGGTAAATCCTAAAATCCAAATTTAGTGGTCCATTTTTAGAAGATGATGCTCAGTCAGGCCCTTCCTCCCGCTTTGTGAAAAAAAACAAACAAACTGATCTGACTCTGACAGAGACCACATCTAACCTTTGACCGTGTCCTATGACCCTTGCTTCGATTTTCTCCACTGCTTGACCAGTATGTGATTTGCCAATGGTTACATTTGGTCCCTAACTAGGATGAAAAAAAGATTTATGGCTTTTCATTTTAATTGAGTTAAGAGCACAACCTTGGCTCTTTTTCTTTAAACAGCTCTTGGATAACATTACATCACAGGGTAACGAACAGCAAACATAGCCTCGTGGTTACTGGACCAAATCTGGGGTGACAATATCAAGTGACTGATGTTAGTGATGGAGTGTTTTACTACATTTTCTGAGAAACCATAAAACTGCAATTTTCATGTAAGTCTACACTGCAGCTGAGTTGATATGCATCTAGTGTGAACTAGTCCAAATACTACAGAATGGATACTTTCTGGATCACGAATGCTAACCACTTTCAATTTGAATACAAAGTTATATTTACACTTGACGACATCAATATACAATATAGTTGAGCAAAAACTATCCATGTAAGGATGGAAAAATAAAACTAATCGGCACGTTAAAGCCTTGCAGGTAAAAACTGGTCAATTTAAGAAAAACGAATTGAGCTAGGAAAGTTATGATGAATTTATATGTTTAAATAGATTAATAAATAAAAGGTAATGCCTCAAGTGCAACTGAGTCATTTGGGTAGGTGAAGAAAGAACCAAAATAAAAAAGGGGTTTAAAAGGTATTAGGGTTGTACACAACAATAAATGTTGGCATATACCATCCACCAAATGTTATTATTTTCCATCTTGGTGAAGGAACACACACTATTGTTGTAAAGAATACACATGTAAATTGTATTTTCATCATCCTACCTCCCAGCCATGAGAAGGGTGTTTGAGACAAGGCGTGTGCTCTCCAATGTATGGTCCAAAGCGTTCACCAACGTCAATGCTCCTGCGGCTCCAGATGCCTAGGCCAACACCTGGAGCAGATGACTCTCGCAGTTCAAAGTCTAGGGGAATGGTCAAGTCTTCTTGGGGAGAAAAGATGCTCGAGTGCTGGAAGCATAAGGGCTGATGGGATGAAGCCTCATCATCAGAAAGTGGAGGAGACACTTGGTCTTCTGTCAGGGCCAAAGATGGTGCAGGATTCTCCTCAGAACCACACAAATCATTGAGGATGTCAGATGGGTACAGAGAGAAATCATTGTCCCCGTCATCTGAAAAAGCAAAAACAAAGAAATCTCCAAATGAGGGCAATGGTCAATGTAAAGCTATATAGTATATTACAATTTTACATTTTGAACTTTACATTCATTAATCTACAGAGGCTTGTCTGTTTGCTTATCATGTCTTTTGAAGATATTTAAACATGATTTCTTTTTTTTTTGCAAAATAAAATAATAAATTAGTAAAATATTAATGGCAATTATGAAGCTCTCTGTGTGATACATGATACATGATACTTATTTCATCATCATTTGGTCTGCTCTGTATGTGTGTGTGAGAAGGGGGGAGACTTGATAAATATATCTATGTCCTCCAACAAATGATTGTTTTAACATTTATTGTAGCAGAATCTACAGTTTGGACAATGTGTCAAATGAGAATTGATTCTATTTAAAATGTTTTTTGATGTCTTTCTTTCTTCTACAAGGTACACAGAGAAGCAGAAAAGTTCAGTAGCCGTTTGGACTGTTGTTATTGTGTGCAAGTAGTGCAAAATTGATGCGGCACACTGTAGAAGTGCTTGGAAGTTTTGTTTTTTTTTCCGACAAAATTATGGGAACCTCACACCAGAGAGATTTAGAATTAGGTAAATTAATGTGTCAATAAAACAGTCAAGTTTTCAATCATATCGTCAGAGATAACTGAATAAATGGATCAACAGAAATCTATCAAACGCAACAAGCTTTCAGCAAGATGTCAGATAGTAAAACAGAGACACTCAATGCCGGAAATGATCCATAAGCAGTTGCTGCTCCCCCAGAGTGCATTTGTGGTTTGCTGTGCCTAACACATACTGACAGACTGTGGGGTGAAGGAGCTCTACTAATGAGGCTCCGAAAACCATCCCTGGACTGAGGAACATTCCTCACTCGCTGCCTGTGTGACACTGTACTGCTGCGCTGTCAGCCATGGAACCTTTGATCCATATGCATGTGTACACTGATACACACGCACTCTCATTGTTCACCCACCATGAAGTAACTATGCTCCTGATTGAAGTGGTCACTGTGAACTGCCACAGGTGGTCAAAAATGGTCATTGAAGATAAATTTGAGACCTGGACAAAGTTTCATGCAAACTCTATTTTAGCAGCTTGCATACTTAACAAATGAGTCTTAAAATCTGTGCTTCTTTAAAATTGATTATGAAAGTTTCTGGTGAAAATACATTAGAAAATGCCGGTTGAGTGTCTCATACATATTTCATTATTTAGATAAGTAAATATAGCCAGGTAGAGGCAAAGATAGATGTATGGATATAGGCATACAGATAGACAAGTCCAGACAGACAGATGGATAGATAGATAGATAGATAGATAGATAGATAGATAGATAGATAGATAGATAGATAGATAGATAGATAGATAGATAGATAGATAAATAGATAGATAGATAGATAGATACATACATACATACATACATACATACATACATACATACATACATACATACATACACACATACATGCACAGACATACAACATTGCTTGATAAACTGACAATTAAAAAGTACAAATAGGTACAAACTCTAGACTTAACAAAAGCAATAATTAATTTCTTACGCAATTTTCTTTCAGGATTGAGTCAATCAGAGGGACAGCACATGTTAGATGTTTTGGAATGAAGGTCATAGAAACCTAGATGGTTTGGTCATGTACAGAGGAGGGATAGTGAATATATTAGTAGACAGATGCTGGAATTGGATCGGCCAAGCAGGAGGTCTGGAGGAAGACCAAAGGGAAGATTTGAAGGATACGAAGTTAGTTGGGGAGAGAGAGGAGGATACAGAGAATAGGGCGAGATGGAGAAGGGGATACGGAGAATAAGGTTAGATGGAGTTGATCCCCTTAAGGGAGAAGCCGAAAGGTAAAGAAAAAGAAGAAGAAGAAAAAGAAATTAAGGAATTTTCTTCTCAAAATTTATTAT
The DNA here is from genome assembly GCF_037954325.1 of Fistularia commersonii. Lineage (NCBI taxonomy): Eukaryota > Metazoa > Chordata > Actinopteri > Syngnathiformes > Fistulariidae > Fistularia > Fistularia commersonii. The sequence continues at coordinate 7,315,226 of NC_141301.1, forward strand.
GAATGGCGCTTCATTACTCTTCTGAAGCATTTGCATTTCAAACTAAAGATTTGGTTTTTCCTACCTTGTATTAGCACTTGGTGAAAACACTTACTTGAATAATTTCATTGTGATTATTTTTTGTTTTGTTTGAGCTGTCAATGGCTTCTAGACACATTACTGTAACTTAATGGGGAGGTATCACATTACTTATAAATATAAATGATATATTTTCTGGACAAGATGAGAGTCATGTAAAATAATCTAGCTTTTAGGCTGAAATCACTAAGTCACAAATTATCATATGTGTTTGCAATGGAAGCAGTTCACCGATAGATTAAGATGTATATATATTTTTAGAGAGACAACAGGGTTAGATGGAGAAGGTTGATTTGCTGTGGCAACCCAAAAAGCTGAAAGAAAAAGAAGGCTCTTTATTGACTTAATCAATTTTTTTTCCCCCTCTTTATTCATTCATTATTTTTTCATTTTTATTGCTTTTATGTTTTTGGCATTGTACACTAACTGCTTTAATACTATAATATGTAAAGTACTGTGCATGATACAATGTGCTCAAACTAAAGGATGGACTTGGTGAATGGACTCAACTCTATACCTTGTCTTGGTGAGCCAGTCATCAGTCTGACTCTTAAGACTTGGATTCAAGAAATGGGCAGTTGGCTACAACACTGACAGACAAAATATAATAAGATGACACATTTTTTAATACTGTCCAAATGAAAACGTGTTCCAGGTTCCAGTAATAAACGATTTCAGAAAAATGTGACCAGCTAATTTGGAGTGGCCCCTTCAGTTCACTCCAAATGTGCAGGCTTAACCTGTGAAAACATGCCTTTTTTTCCTATGAAATGCTTGGACTATCTACTCTCATTCTGTACCTTGCCTGAAAGTATGTGTTACATTCATTGCCACACTGTCAATGACATCTTTCTGTTTTTGGATGTCATGTTTGTTTGTCAAACTAGAGCTACAACCATTTCATAATTTCTATAAATCATTCCCTCACAGCAATTTCTCACAACAGTCTGTGCAACTATTGTGTTTGACACACACACTGTGTGGGCCAGGCATGTTTGCAGAGAAAGTATCTAAAGGAATCTGCTGAACCTAGTTAGGTATGAAATCCAATGGGGTTCTAAGACTCAGCGTAATGATTTTCAGCACAGGGACTGTGTAACGTGGTTAGACTCCTAGATGTGAAGTCTACCATATGGTTGAGGGACAAGAGCTTTTAAAGGTAACAGTATCCCTCCAATGCTGTTTCTCTTCTAACATTTCCCCTCTAACATTAGTCTCAAAGATTAAATTTGATTTAGACCAGAAATTTCCTCAGTCCACTGGATTCAATGAGAGCATTTCAGTTCATACCCATACATTTGTGTATATATAAGATAAACATTAACTGAAAGCAAATATGATATGTTATTTAGTTTTAAAAATTTTGGTTTCATGTACAAGTCAAAGGCGAAAGCCCTCCTAGGACTCGTAGTGTTGTAAGATGTCCTAAAGAGACAGTCATATACAATATAAGTATGTTTGCCAGTTTCTTTGAGTGCAAGGAACTTTGCATGTTTCTGCCTTTCTGAAGCTTATTTTATATTTGTGTGCTCGGCACTAGAAATAAGAGCGTCATTGCAAGTTTATCATTAAAGAACAATGCAAGTGAATTCACGAATGCATATATAAAAGATCTAATTTAGTAGACTATAACGGGGAAAACAATTGAATCTCCATTTGTGACATACATTAAAAACAGATGCAGATACGTGCTTTAAATCTTTTGCGGTCAAATATTCTTGCTTCATACTAAATTCATTAATTCTTATTAAAAGGGAGACTGTTGCCAGGCCTGCTATCTACATGGGCAGAATGATTTTCACCTCTGCCATAAGGTGTTGGGTGAACTCATACATCACATGATTACCCCGAGCAGCGAGTAGGGCCGCCAACATCAGGGAGTGAATTAAAGATGATAGAAAGAGCTATTAATCACTTTGACAAAGCCCCTAATGGAGGTGTGACCCAGCCAAAGCCAATGGGACGGCAAAGGGACAGACCCAAGGGACAAATGGATACATATGTTTACAGAGAAAAATAACCTACCTGTCGACATAGCTAGCTTCCCTCTTCTGTCTCTGTGTTACTATTATCCACAGTTCACAAAAGTCTTTTCCTGCATTTCCCTTCATCACCTCTTAAAAAAATAAAATTACGTCTTTGCTTATATTGTTACCTTTTACTATGGATGTAAATCATTTAAATGTTTTTTTCCTGTGATAATCAATGTAAGGCAGGGCCCTGTATTGATATATTGAATGCTGTCTAACTATGTAATTTTTTCTTTGATTTTTAATAACAAGAATTGAAAGAATCAGAACATTAACAAGAAATTAGTGAAAGATTATAAAACATGTCCAAGACTCTGAGAAACTTAAATTGCTAATTACTTGATAGGCTCACCATTTATTGGTACACAATTAACAAATAAGCAAGGAATTTTCTTTAACAAATGAAATATATTTTTTAAAGCAAAATTAAACCAATTATTCGCAGACAAAAAAAAAATCACATTTTTCCATACAAACAAGCGTTCACTAAAATTAGTTCCAGTTTATTTATGCTTTCACCATACCATTGTTTGCATAATAATCTGCTTTGACTAATTCCCACATTATCTAAACCATCAATCCAGAAAGAAGAGTCGTATTGTTGACCAATGAACTTGTAAAAGTTATTTTTAGACAATATATGGGTCTTGTAATCCCAGCCTAAGAGCCTTATATACTTGTGCTTCAACTCAAACATAATAAAGCACAATCCCCTCATTCAGTCACTTTCAAAAATCTGTAATAAACTTCTGTAATTTCTGTCTTTCTTGCTTTCATTCTTTTTCAATGCACGTATCACAATTACAAATTCAATAAGCATTCAAAATGCTTATTGGGGTGACAATGACAAAAAAGATAGACTTATGGAAGTAGTAAAATTCCCTTTCAAGCTACATAAGCAATACCTACCATGTTATTTGCTGTTCAACTCCCAAACTATCATCTTCTGCATAAAATTATACATTATCGCATTTTAATGGCTCTACATAAACACAAAGGATATACCCTTATAGTTAGGGAGTTCTGGGACCCATTAGGTTGGTAATATATCACTGTGGCTGAATTCAAATGAAAAGGGGTTTATACCTATTTAGCTCATCTTGACACTAGCAAAGCTACTGCAACTGCCCCCCCCCCCCCAAAAAAAAAGAAAAGATAAAATAAAATAAATAATAATGATTGAATCAATTAAGTAGTTAAAGATAATTTACCACGCAATGTTAAGTAGATCAGTTTGTGCCTTGGTTGTGGGGGGGGGGGGGGGGGGGGGGGAGTATTTTAAGGTCCACGCAATAGGCAATAAGCTTTCTAATTAACTCTCCCTTTTTATGAAAAAGAGGCTGAAGCTTGTTTTCTTGGGGAATATTTAAGTTTATGGCTTCATTTGACTGTTTGGGGAGTTCACTGAAAGCACATTTTCTATGTGGAGGATTTTCTGTGGAACCATTAACCAAGAATTAATTTTTTAAACCCCCTTTGACAGGAAATTAAAAAATGTGCATTTCTCATTGACAACATTCAGTACCAATACCCTGCAATTATATTCATTGCATAAATAATCTCACAAATGAAACTGCCAAACCCCACAAAATACATAATATATGCAAATACACAACTCTCTCTCGCTCTCTCTCTCTCTCTCACATGCGCACACACACACACACACACACACACACACACACACACACACACACACACACACACACACACACGCTCACAAACACACACACTGCCCAGACTAACAAGTGCAAAGCTCTTAGCATTTAATTAATGGGCATTGTCTTTTTATCATTTTTTTTCGTTTTTTGTGTTAGTCACCTATTCTGGCTTTCCTAATGAAAACACTGCATTAAGGGCTGAGTAACCAATTTACAATGCACAACAAACTGAAACTTAGAGCTAGTCCCTCTGTGCACACATGGACACCTAATTAATTAGCATTAGTTGTGATTAATAATTACGGCCCTTTAAAGGTAAATCTGCAGCTCTTGTGGCAGGCTGACACAACAAAGACATCTGTATGAGCAGCAGGATTTATCTGGGGAGCAGCTCAGGGATTTTAACATGTTTCTCACAGGCCTGACAAATGGCCTATTAATTATCTAATGTTGTCTGACAACACAGGCTTGATAAAGATGTATGTTTGTACATGGTGCACAAAGAAAGATACGGCAGATGGAAAGAGACGTGCATGGATATGTATGAAGCGGGGAGGAAGAGAACGCTTGCTTGTAATAAAATAGAAGTAAGTTTAAAAAGATGCATCAAGGGAAACAAATATTTTGCCATTTTAACTGTCTTTCACTTTATTCTTGAGGGAAAAGGATAATCACAAAATGTGTAGCCTTTCAGATTTTTGATTTAAAGGACAATCTGTCAATTTCTGGATACTAGTCTAATGTCCTCAAACTCTGGTCATCAATTATTTAATCTTTGAGGGGAATAACAAAACATTTATTTGTCAAGAAAGCATACAGGAGGAGAGAATAATACATTGATAATGGCATTAGGTTTTAATCTGAAAACCACCAATTCTGACATGATTGACATCAAGTCACTCACAATATGCAGCTTAAAGGCATCTCTGTCCTTTTATATCCCCCATTTCTGTTCTGCGCCTTTTTCTTATTCCTGAATGATGACCCATATTCTCAGTGGCAAGTGGACAAGAATGAGAATAAAAGAGAAAAGGAGGGTTGTGAAGGAAATACAAAATTTGTATTTTTAGGATAAATACAGCACAGTGAGTTTTGACAAATATGAAACACTGTCAACGGAAGCAAAGGATTTTCAGCCTGTGCCAAAATGTGGTTATGCACCCTTGATATATGGACACACACACTTCGCCTTTAATTCAATTCCAGTTCACCCCTAAATATATCACCAAAGCTTTTGATTTGTTTTTCAGACCATCTGAGCCGTTTCTTTCCTCCTTCTTAATTGCCCTGTTTCTATCTTTTTAGAAAGTAAAAAGCGCGATATCGAGATATCCAGAAAGCTCGATATGATAGGGAAAAACTTACTGAAAAGAGACAAAGCAATATCATAAAAAAAATATAATAAATAAGCTTTATAAATCTAAATCAATGTTTCCCATGAAGTTACATTTGCAATACATTTCATGAAGCATATTCAGAAGGGCTCTTACTCTGCTCTTTATTGCTTCAGTTGTTTGCTTTCATGTTGTGGCTAAATGCCACGAAGCTCTAATATATTTATGGCTCACAGTCGTACACATTTGAGAAATTGATTCCTTTGATGAAATGCGAGTGAGGATGGTCTGCGCAAAGCAGAATGGAGGGGGGGCATCTAAAGTATCCGAAGTGGTTATTGCCACCAACCCCCCAGGCCTAAGGAAGGCCCCCTGGGTACCAAAACAAAAGCTCACCCTGCCCAGCCTGGCCTGGTCATTAGGAGAAATGATAGCATATGTGCTTTGTTTAAGTTTTATGTCTTCATAATGCATTACACAATTAGATTGATTTGACAATTTCCATTATACTTAATAAAATATTTATGTTGGCCTGAGGATGGTAGTTATCAAAGGGGAGCTCGAATTTGCTGTGAAACAACCATTATTCAGTTAAAAACGCATCTGCAAATGCTACTACTTTAAATTAACACTATGACTATCATTTAAATGTTTTTAACATTATAGAACATATTTTGTCAGACGATTGACAGCTGCATATCTAAGTGTTGCCCATAACAAATGGGCACATCTGATGGGGATCATATGCATGAAGTCATACCTCATATTGGTGTATAAATAACCATATCCAGTACTGAATTCTGCAGGGAAAAAAAGGCTGGTCGGCATCAGCACATTATAGCGCAATTGGCCACTGTCCCAACAGATTTTTTTTTTTTTTGTGTGGAGGATCAGCTTGGGCCACATATATTTCTTGCCACGGCACATTAGCTTTACATTTGCCTCAATTGAAACCTGGAAATACAAACTGTGTTTTGGCAGCAAACAAAAATTGTATACTGCTATTGTTAGCCCTGTTGATTTATATTTTTACAAGCTACCCATTATGGCTTGTCCTGCACAAAATGTATGATGTCATGATGTATGAAGAAAACACAGCTCTGAATTGTCCTGTTATATTCTGTTAGTCACTGTATCACAAAAACTGCTCTGACAAAAGAACAACACTAATTTCGCAAATGTCCTAAAGGTAGTCATGCTCAATAATTTGCCTTCTTCATATATTTTTCTTTTTATTCCCTTCCTCTCTATTTCCCTAGAAATGTCTCTTTTTTTACCGGTCTCCCTTGTTCCCTTCACACCTTTACACCATACATAGCTACTCCACATCCATCATAGCCTAGATATTTAAGGAGCCAAATTGGCCTCATCTGTCTCAATGTTAGATGCAGATGGAGTTTGTTCTGCTGAGGGAGGTGCAGTTAGTCACCCCTGCTGCCCCTACTCCTTTAATCTAATGCCTTAAAGCCAAGTCACCCAGCGCACCTATAAAGCCACGTTAAGGGGCCTGCTGCTTCGATGAAGAGGGGAAGGGTGGTAAAGTGACCACTGCATTGACCACTCAAACTTTTAGTTCAATTCATTTTTTTCTTTTTTTTTGTTGTTTTTTTTTCTCAATCGCATTTTTCCATCTACCCTTCATTCAGTCTCTTCCCTTTGCTCATTCTTGTTCATTTATATCACTATCACACCCACTTCTAAGCTTGAGCAGTTGAGCCATGGTGCAATCCACAGTCTAGGCTCAAGCAGCCAACTCAGGCCAGGCTCATTAATAAAGGCCTAAATGAGGCAGCATGCATAAAACATGAAGTGCCCCATGCTGCCGTAATGAACTGCTGCTCTATAATTACATTTCAGAGCTGTAAAATGAAGACAAAATATTTGAAGAGGGATTCTGTCACCTCTCTGCAGATGCAACACTAATCACAGGCATTCTGCAAGGCCCTTGGGGTCTACCCCTGACAGAGAGCGGGGGCTAAATGCCCAGGGCTGCAGCATTGGCAACACCCTTTCACTAATGGGACATAATTGAATAATTACTGATTAGAAAATGGGGGAGAAGTAATAACATTCCCTCGTGTGTTATCTGAAATTATCCAATTGGGAGGGAGATCTTAATCTGGCATGTGAAGGAATAAGAAAATTTAGGGATGGGCTTTTTTCTCTGAAAATATTGTTCATGGACACCAGAGGAGGTTGTGCAACAGTGGTATTTATTTGGAGAAACATGGGTAAATATATCACTATAACTAGCCAGGATTATGAAATTCTTGTTTTTCAAAACTTGCAGTATTCAGATTTTTAAATCAAGCCTAAAAATAGCAACAAAAACAAAAGTAGTGTTGAAAGACCAACACACACACATTAAACACCCACACAGATACATTCAGTGACAAGCCTGGAGACAGATAGGCCTCTGGATGAGAGATTGGAGTTCCACCCAGGGGTGTCACACAGACAGTTAGTGTTGCTGGAGTGACAGGGTGACTGCTTTGACATAATGAAGGTGCTGTGGCTGTCACAGGGGGTCAGTAGTGATCACATTGCCTGGCTGCTGGAGGTGTGGGGGGTTAAGGACACATGTAATGATTCCCTCCAATGACAAATGGCCCTAAACTCTGGACTGAAACATCTGACAAACTCGCACTCATCAATTGGACACCTTAAAGACACATAGTCACTTCCGATACAGAACCATCTCAAATAGATTCTGCAGCGACAGAATGCAATTAGATACGTCCTATGTCATGTGCGAAATGTACTTTTTTGTACAGAATGCTTTCTTTTGTGCAGTTCGTCTCTTGCTCACATAGGCTACTTATGGATCATACATTACACCTATTTTGTCCATGACATCCAACAGTCTTCACACACTATTTCAACTATTTCTGGAAAGATAAGTTGTTCATTCAAATTACTCATCTTGTACTTACAACATATTTAATTGTATAACTTAGGAACACAAAATAATTACGTGTTTCTACAAGACAGCCTTCTTGTTCCTAGAAGGTAGTTTTTCCCCACAGGAGATTTTCTCTCCAGACAATTGCTCATTTACATGAGGTAATTATCTTTTTGATACAAAGTAATAAATGAATGAATAGAATCCAAGGAAAAATGGTGCAGTAGCTTATTCTCCCACAAAACACCAAGAGGGAGAGTGGATGGTTGTATGCATATAAGTGGCCCTAGAATCAACCAGTGTTATTTCCAGCATTCCTTTGCCCTTGTGTTAAGCTGTAGAAAGAAAGAAGAGTTTGTTTGACTTTAAAAATCCCTTTAATCAAACACTGGGATTGAACAGGAAACATTCAAGAAAAAACAAAAGGAAGAAAGAAAGAATGAGCGAGTGAATGAATGAATGAATGAATGAATGAATGAATGAATGAATGAATGAATGAATGAATGAATGAATGAATATTTTAAATGCTGAAAAATGAAGAATCTAAACATACAGTTTAGATAAAACAAACAAAGAAAAAACAGAAATTGTGTCTGAAGTAGTTTTGTAAGATTTTTGCCTGCCGACAGAGTTAACAGACTTTGCATGAATTTGGTCATAGAAAAAGGATCATGAGATGCTTTGTGACTATTTCAATTGAGGATGATTTCCTTTTACTTTTAATAACCTTTTTGACTGTAAAAAATATATGTATTATAATTTCACTTTTATTTCAGTACCATTTTTAGGAACAAGAGCCACCAAACCCTCTAAATCCAGAAACTGCCCTCTTCTATATTTAATCGGAAAACATGAGTACTTTAATGTGACAAGCTGACCACCTACTACCAGCCTGACGTCTTCCATTTAATATTTTCAGATGTGAATAGACTTTGTCTGAGGCTTGCTTTCCACTCAGGGTCTGTTTGCCTCTAGCACTTGTACAGCAACAGGCCAATTCCACCTTAACTTTGTTACAGAACTTGTTGCATACAATAATGTTCACAGCAGCTGAGACTTTCCAAGCCACAGGGTGACATGTGGACCTGGGCCTGGAAAGGTACTGGAGAGGATGTTTGTTTAATGATTGTTGGAGGGCTAACATTCAGCTCCATGCCCCGAGCAACAAAATCCCCCTCAGAGCACTGAGGTTGTTTATGTTATTTGTTACGGTCGTCAAATTCCCTCTATTTTGATTTAACTGGGCAATATAGAGGGATTGTTCCTCTATATGCTGATTGTCATGCTCTGCAATGCTCTACACAGTTTTGTATGTATGTCTGCAATTTAATGCTGCACTGCATTGTCAGGACTGAGAGACAGATTAACGATAGTTTGTCTTTGCTATGTGTTACTCCATTCCATGGTAATTTATCACTTTGGTCCAATTATTGCTGAGATTTGAATAACTAAGTGAATTACATACAAAAATCATCAACATGTACTGATATTAAATTAACAGCAAAAATAATGACAATGCTTTTCTTGAGTAATCTTTGATAAATTACCTTTTGATAGAATGTGTGGGTATAGAAATTGCTATATTTGCTTGTTTTTGGATAGATTCTTGCTCTAATATTATTACAAAGCATTGAAGCAAATACAAGTAAGGAAAGGGACATTGGGATCTTACTCTGCCTAACATTATTTTAACATAATTAGATATTAAAATAATTTACTTGGAGCTATGAGTTAGTCAGAAACTGAAAAATAAACTTGTTTTCACCACCTTGTGATGCTCTTCTGTAAAATACAGTTCAAGGCAGTTCTAACTCTTACCCTTATAATAGTTTGTTACATTATGCATGTGACAAGAAATAAATACGACAGCAATACTGGATCTATGGTAAAAAAAAATAATCATATATTGTATTTTGTTTGTATGAATAGTGCAGCATATCTAACTTTTATCTGAATATTAGGCTGTAACATTGGGAAGCCCACTGATGTTGTATAGTTTAGAAACAGTGGCACAGAGGAAAAGAGAGGAGGCAGAGCCAGAGGAAGTAGAGATCAAAACGCAGAGTTTCTCTTTTGGAGTGATGTGGATGGATAGGACCAGGTATGAGCCCATCAGAGAGCCATCACATGTTACATGCTCTGGATAAAGAGTCAGAGAGGCCAGGCAGAGGTTTTTTTTTGATAAGAGGAAAGACAGTGAATATATTTAAGGTTTCTGAGGTCAGAACTACCAGGCAGGAGGCATGGAGGAAGACTGAAGAGGAGATTTACAGATGCAGTGAAAGAGGACGTGGAGTTAATTGGAGTGAGAGAGGAAGATGCAGAGGATAGGGTCAGATGGAGAAAGCTGATTTGCTGTGGTGACCCCGGAAGGGAGCAGCCTGAAAGGAAAAGAAGTTGTAGCATTGGGCAAGGTATGTGTGACATGCGCGTTCCTGTGTGCCTGTGTATGTGTGTGAGTTTAGTAAGGAGAATTCAAATAGAGAACGACAGTTGCCAAATGACACTGAGATTAAGGTGGGAAAGCAGTAGGACAATAAGGAAGGAAGGAAGGAGAACATGACAGTAACAACCATTCAGATTACAATGACTCCCCCCTCCTCCCCACACACACACACAGTCCTTGAGAGAAAGTCAGATGTTTAAATGAGAAAACTGTCCAGTAACAAGTCTTCTGTGCATCATTTAGACACCAAAAAGGGATAAAAACGTCTTCCTTATCCTAACAAACAGGAGCCTTAAGTGGAGTCACATGGGCTTCTTTAATGACTGACATTTTCTTTAAGAAAAATCCATAATGACCTGGTTTGAATTGAAGTACTTGGTGTTTGTTTCCGAATGAGCAGAAAATATTCACCGAAGGAGAATTCCAAAGTCTGTGAGTGACTTACAGAATCCTGACTTCAAGTTTTTGTCTTTTTTGGTTGCCTTGATTTGAACATATTCGAGGAGTATGACTGCAGAATGGATGACAGGTTGTCGAAAATTGTTCATCATGAAGTGAAACAGTTTATCAGGTTATGACTTACATCAAAACACCAGATCCAAATTCATAGGTATTCATGAACCCTATACAGCTTCTTCTTCCCCTTTTCATTTCAGCTTTTCCCTTCAGGGGTCTCCACAACAAAATCAATCCTCTCCATCTAACCCTATTCTCCGTATCCTCCTCTCTCACACCAACTAACTGTCTTTCACAATGATCATAAATCCTCTCTTTGTGACCTTAAATACAGCTTATATTTCTGAATTTAGGATGAATACATTTAAATATGTACAGCATCAAATCTGAGATAATATTTTTTTTTAATCATTTCAATCAGAACTGTTGTAGATAAAATGTCCTTCTATTGGCCAAAGAAACAGAACATTATCAGTGTATGTTGACAGGGGGGAAAACAATTCCAAATCAAACTGGGAAAAATTATCTATTTGTCTATGTCAGAATGACAAGATGCATTAGCGGTCCTGTAGGAAGTGAAGAACAGAAAGTATCCCTGAAAGACATCAAACAGTTCTGACCAATAAATAATCATTCCAATTTAGCCTTCTACATGTTGAAAAAAAAAATCAATGGTGGTTCACTTTTTCTACATATTGATAACTATGCTGAGTAAAAGAATAGTAGCTTTAATCCAAAAATGCCACGGCGATAGATGGAAATCAATTGTAATTAAAACTGAACAAGTGTTCCGCTTTATACACTCAAAGAGTGGATTGGTCATTAAATACATTTTCATCAGTTATCGGCAAGAGGTTTAAATGAAGTCCATGCTTCTGCCTCCTTTGGGATAGCACTCGGTGCTTTCACACTTGCATGGCAAATTTATCCATGCTTGCTTTGCAATCAAAAGGCAGCCAAATTAAGTATCAAACCATTTCCTGTTTTATGTCACTCTCCAAAACAATCTGTATTAGAAGCACTTAATTAAACTTTCAAATTCAAATGTACTAATCAGTTTGTGGCAGAGTGAGCACTTGTTTCCTCCCCACATGAAACGCTGCGGCTGGCAAGCTGAGGCCATTGCGTGCTCATTAACATGAAGGTGTGATTTGCATATCCTGATGGACTGTTCCAGTTTTTAATATCCCTCTTTCTGCTCTTACATCAATCATGGAAGAGGGAGGCCACCATAGGCCACAATTAACCCCCCAAATCTGCTACTAAACAAATATTACAAGAGTTCACTCATTTGGAGATCAAAAAGCCACTTGTCCATTATATAATTGAAGTGACGGTGAAGTGTTGCACTTCTGAAGAGCTCCATAATTACCAGCTGTTAATTGCATACTTGTGGTGGCTCATTTTTAATTAAAAAGACCAGCTAGTTGCTGGACGATAAGCAACATACGAGAGGCAAACGGTTTAATCAACAAAGCAAGAGGAATTTGCTTCCACTGTGACCAGCTGCGGACTGGAGAAATCTTCAAATAACCCAAGGAGATTAAAACATGTCCATTAGGACCAGTCAGGTTTTATTTGGGGTGGCGGGAGCGAGGTGCATTTGAAGTCATCCCGCCACAGAGTCCTCAGCGAAGCACGGCTGGGGGTGTGGGACTAATCAGCCCACTGCTGGCTCTGAGCGCTCAAGTGGAGGAATTGGACTCTGCTTGTGTTGAGAAAAAGAAGGGAAAAAAGGACAGAGTGAGGGAAGGGAGGGTGCCAGAGGAGGAGTGGCGAAGTCCAGGCACCCCATCACTTTCCCTTTTCCCCACTCCTACTTTCACTCATCTTGACCCAGCCTATTCTGCAAGTATCTTGAGAACTAAACCATACATCTTGCTCCTGAAACATTTGTCATTAAAAGGACAATCCAAGCAAGTGTGCCAGATCTATCCAGGAAATGTCAGTGCCCACGGACATTATATAAACAATCTTTGGTCATTACAACTGTACCAGAGAAAGCCTTTCCACCTATTTTATGACCTTTTGAACCATCGCAGCAGAGTGTAAACTAAACTGAAAAATTCATGTTGCTATAACTCATGCCGTGTTTATATGAAAGAGACAGTTACCTTGGTCAGCAACTTTGGGCTACTGCCATACTTCCAAAGGTGCACCAGTTGCATACAGTACATGACTACGAGGATGTGATAACCTCATCCACCCTTTCTATGACCCCTCTGCTCCCTCACTGATAAAACTGTCTGCCAGGAAGTGTCCTTCATGATGTTTCCTCCCTCTCATGCTCAATCAACACCTGTCACCATGGTGATCAGACCAGCAATGGATTACATGTGTAGATTGAACAAGTAATAACAGAATCACTATAGGGGCTTCCCAGAGCCCCCGTGTGTCACGACTCTTTTAGATAAAGGGCCCTGGGTTTATCTAAGGAAACAGTCGCGAGGGCTAGGATGGTCTGGCCTCACTGACAGATTAGTCCAGGCCAGGCCCACTTCCTGCCTGCTGAGGACACTAATTAGAGGGCAGGACTGACACCACAATAAGAGCTGACAGTTGAATGCACTTAGTACAGCTTCACACAATCCGCTGCTGTATTAGTACAGCAGCCATGCCAAGCCATAAATTTCATCACATTAGCTGGTGCTTATCTGATGTGACAAAGTTAACATGGATTATATTTAGACAGAAGACTTACAAGGGCATTTCAGAGGAAATCGGGGTGCTGCTTATTCAGTGTAAATTTTAGAAGTTTTTAATAAGTAAAATGTGTAATTTAACAATACTCCCAACACACAGCTTGTGCTCATGCATGAACCCCCTACTGCATGCGTGCGCGCACACACACACACACACACACACACACACACACACACACAAACACAAGCACAAATTTGAAGGAGACAAAAGTCATTGTTAGCCAAGCTTGTTCCCAGTGTTATTGACATCCTGTTTACAAATATGTTGAACAGAGTCGCAGGGGTCATGGTCACTCACAACCTCACACTCTGTCTGAGTCAGTCTAATTTCTTATTCTTCTATTTAAATAACCTTCAGCCTATTGGGTCTTCAAAATGACAACCCATGAGAAAAACAATATGAACATTTCAAGACAAGAGGATATAAGTCACAGAACAACAATGAGGCAGAGGTTGGCTACACACACACACACACACACACACACACACAAACACACACACACACACACACACACACACACACGCACACACACGCACACACAGTATATGAAATGATAATGATATTAACTGCGATTGTACACTCAGATTCTCTTATATTCATGCTTCATCAAAGGAAAAGGAAAGACATGTACTTACACAAAGGCCAAATGTACAGTTAAGCTACATCTCACATCAGGAGCAAGCCCAAGTAAATTAACATTTCTATTTGTTGAGTGTGTGTGTGTGTGTGTGTGTGTGTGTGTGTGTGTGTGTGTGTGTGTATTACAATGAAGGGTCTATAATTATAGACCCTTCATCCAGCAGAGAAATTATACTTTGATATTCCCGTAATCATAATTCTACATTAAGTGTAGTAACAAATATAAGGTATTAAAAGTATAACGAATGTCAGTTGCTGTGATGTGAAATGCAAAACAAAATATTATACGCTTGTTCGTTTCAAATGAAACTGACACCAATCAAGTAATCAACTGTAACAATCAACCCTTGTCAGAATCTTGAAAGAACTGATTAGGATATCTCCTTGAGAAATACATTTGTGCCTATATTTGTAAACATATTGTTAGTTTTTGATTAATTTCATCCGTCAAGGTTTGAATGCGAGATGGATAATGTTTTAAGTGAATCCGCAAAAGTGGGCCTTTTCTAGGATTAGGTTTGGGATGACAGCAGCTTGAGCTTTATGTTGCTGTGAGTCAAACACCACAACGTATCTGTCAGTCCATGGGACATACCAGAGGAGAAGGGCACGAGGCAGATCCCCCAATAACCTTGCACATCCATCTTCATGACTACTAGCTACAGCCATGGGATACCCACAATTTGCCCGTCTCTCTGAGCCTAGAAAGGGGAATGGAGTAGCTATTCATTAAAAACATATTGTTTCGTTTATTATAACAAGTTAATGAGGTTGAAGGGAAGCCCAGCTTTTCTTTTTTTCAATCACTGGCAGAGGACTTTTAGAGGCAGATGGCTATTGCTTGGTGCAGGCAAAGCATCTCATGAGGGTGTTTTATACTAGATGTCTAGATTTTATGAGAGTGGGGCTGGCCCTATTAGGAGAGAAATCATGGTTCTTGTAAAATGAGTAGTTTTTAGGTGTTTTCTTACATGTGCTGAGCTAAGACACAGAAAACCAGCTTCACCCCCTTTTTCAAAACTCCTTTTTAAGCACCATAAAAAGATCATGGACTCAGTCATCATATTTTTAACTCTAGAGCAATCAACATGAGCTTATGAAAACTAATATTTGCTTATCATGACTGATGGATTGGTGATAGCTTTCGTATCTATATTTAAATATCTTTTATAGGGAAAAATGTGTCTTTAAAGGTTTTGGTTAATCAGACATTTTTAATGTCCTCTGTACATTCCCCGACACAAGAGAGGGTCCTGCAACAACAGGGATCAGACTTTTCAGCTGATACGCCTACCTTGAATGTTAATATAAAATCGCTAACTCTACACTCAAGATTCTTTCTGCTAGGCAAAAAAATAATTTAGGACATTATGAGCTGAATGTGATGATTATTGACAATTATTGCCCTTCCTACCTAGACAGGGAGAATTGTGCATGCATACAGACATGCCATCACATTAAATAAACACACTCAAAGACAAAGCAGGTCTGTATTATGCTGATGTTGGTGGAGTGGACAGACAGGCAATCAGGCTCCACCCTCCTCGGACTGCAGTCACCCATCAGTCACCAGTCACACCACACCACAAACTATACCACCATCTGTTTGTTTTAGGAAAGCGGCTCGAAGCCAATTAAAATACACTTAAAGCAGTGTCCAGCGTATGTTTGGAAACATAATATATGTGCAGGATTGCAGTCAACACGATGTAAGCAAGCAGGTACTCACTATTGAATAGTTATTGCATGGACAAAATACTTATTCTACACTTTGGGGTGAAGTAAAGAAGCAGGTCTACATTCCATAATTATACTTAAACCAATGAATAGCATATGAATAATTTTGATATCATCGTTCAACAGGTTATGCTGCTTTAAATGATCTGCCTATGCATTCAATAGTGTACGGATATTGCTTTCTTAGTTGAACCAGGTTCAGTGGCATATTATTGATATTATTTCCCAAATTCTGTGAAAACAAGACTGGAAAATTGACTGAAGACATTAATCATCGAACAAATTGTTATCTAACACACAAATATGAAACATATGGATTTACCATTAAGCCGGGGAATATGGAAATGCATACAGAGAAGGACAATATGAGGGAAATCACACACACACATAAACATGCACACACATACTCACACAATGCAAACATTGCTGATATGAATTTGAGTGGTGATGAGTGGTGAGCAGAGACAGGAGCTCCACTTCTGTTCAGTGTGTTATAAGAGTGTTTAAATGAGTGAAAAGTCAGTTATGGCTTCCAGATGGGAGCTGGTTTGATCTGGATCATTCTGACAGGTCTGGACTTTGATGTGCTCTTGCCTATTACTGACATTACAAGGAGACAGGCATATTTCTCCTTAATCACTTCCAACTCCTCCACATCTAGTCCAATGTAAGTTCTGCACTGTCTTGCTACACTAGAACTACAGTGAAGGTCTTTCTGCTTGTCTGTGTTCCTGGGAAAGGGTTGTTGTTTCTGCTTTGCTTTAAGAAGAGGTTGAATGAACCAATGAGTTCTACCATGAGTGTGTAAGAAGGTGAAGATCCATTAGTGGCATTACCAGTATTCATCCCAAAGCTTGTTGTGACCTTGATTCTCAGTTTTTAAGAATAATGAAAATGGGTGAAAAAACAAAGTATAATGGATTCATTTATGCAGATAAATGAAGAATTCCCTCTGAAACATCCATCTTGTCAGGCAGATTAAATATAGTCCACCCAGACAGAAAGAAGTGAATAGCTATTCTGCTTTCCTCTCCACCCACATTCCCCTGTAACCCCAGTGGAAGTTATCTCTCAGTGACCACAGAAGAGGACTGGAGAGGCAAAGAAGAACCACTCTGCTCCTCTCCAATCACTCTCTGACCCTGAGACCACTCCTTTGCTACACGACGTAGATCTAGGCTTCTTTTCCCCCTCATCTCTTCGATGAAAGATAGGGAAGGGATGAAGAGCAGAGGAGTGAATCAGGGCAAAGTTCCCCTCTTTATCTCCCAATAGCAAGGGAATGCCAAGGGGCTGGTGCTATGGAATCTGCTGTTTTGTCTCTCTCTTGTGGAGAGCGGAGCTGAGTCTACTTGGAGTAGCACAGGGGGGTTTTCAGAGTAAATTTTGGAGGGCTCTTCAGCTGACAATGGAGCAGCTCTGGAACAAAGTGATACTTGATGAGGGATCTGTGGAGAGCTGCAGGTGTCTGAGGTGAAAAGCAGTCTCTCAGGCCTGACCCACTTATATCTGGCAGCAGCTTTGCCTCTCTTTCTATGGTTCATCTACCTCTGTAATGAGACTGTGTAAAGTTAAACACTATTAAATTCTGTATATCTAAAAATGTACGTATGTAGGCCTCATTTTGCCATGCTTAGAAATGCTACATATTTCTGTTTAATCTAAACATGGAATCGGGCAAAGAGACAGTGTTCTACTCAATGCCAGGGAGGGAGACAGGAAAAGGCCTTTGACCCCAGGGCTTCATTCTTTATTCCTGGCAATTGCACTCAATCTTACATTATGCTGGAAAAGCAAACATCAAAATAAACCCAGCTAAACTATGTTGTCCATGTGCTTGCAGATAAGATGAAAAAAATGAGCCATGTTCCATAAACATAAATATAGGGGCTCACAAATCAGTGGTCACATCCACCATAACCATAAAAACCTCTGGACCATTTTTAGCATTTGAGTTTTAAAGGGAGAGGACAGTGAAAGGACAGAGGAACTTGTCTTTAAAATCTCATTATTGGTATCACTGTATGAGTACTGCACTCTGAAACAACACTGGGTTAAGTTTGACAGAAGCAGAGAAAAGGCAACAAGGATGTGAGCAATGGGCTGGGTTTCCAAATAGGCAGGAGTAATTTAGAGAATAGAAGCAGAAAGCAGTTTTAGTTGAAATCTTTTGTTGCTCAATCTTAAGATTTGCTCCAATTTTGGTGATTTAGTTATTTATTCTATTTGCTTTTCCCTCAAAGACTTGCATGTCATATATTTTATTTAGAAAGGACAATTTAGCAGTTGTTCTTTGACAGACTGCAATTTTCTTTGGGGTTTGCACATCAAAAGTTGATTTAAAAAGGAAAGTCAGCAACAGTGTTTACACTCTCTTCTCATTGAATTATGTTTAAACTGACCAGAGGTGTACAATATCTCAAGTAGGATAACAAATGGATTCCTCAAACATTCATTATTCATTGCCTTTACCTTCCTATTAAATGGGAAAGGGGCTCTGGGGAGATATTACCTTTGTCCATGCGATTTTGCAACATGAAATGGCAAATCAACAATAGCATCACTGGGGTCTTTTAAGTACACTATGTGTATTAAGCTACTTAAATTTGAAACATGTAGGGCTTCTGAAATTTTACCACCATATCTATCTTGTTTTCTTGACTTATTTTCATATCTATTTTTTTTT
Organism: Fistularia commersonii; assembly: GCF_037954325.1. Taxonomy (NCBI): domain Eukaryota; kingdom Metazoa; phylum Chordata; class Actinopteri; order Syngnathiformes; family Fistulariidae; genus Fistularia; species Fistularia commersonii. Next base: position 7,333,895 of record NC_141301.1, read on the forward strand.
CTTTGTGAATTAGGCAAATAACGCTTCAGGGCCTATGTATAGCGAAATCAGCTGGAATTGCTACAATGAAGAATGCAGGCGAGGTGGAGCCGGAGCCATCCTCCTGGATTTGGGCAAATTCAGCTGATGCAAAACAAGGAATTAATTTGAGGGGAACGGCTTGTGTGCTGAGCTTGGCGCTCTGACAAAGATGAATGGCATCATTCCAACTGAATGGTAATTTCACTTTTTGTGACAGTGCTTTGGAGCAAAAGCGACTAGGGACACACAAAGCATTTGCAATCCCATTGAGGGTCCTTGGTACCTGCCTATCAGACATTGCACATTGTTTACCAATCATCTGATATTGATTGGATTCAGACTAAAGTTTGAAGATGAATTAGAGTGGGAGAAGGTTAAGTCCTAACCTTGAAAGATTTAGTGTCTATTCAGCCCCTGTGCAGAACTCTCTTCAGCTCACTTGGAGAATAGAGAACTTTTATATTCAATAGTGGGTGGGAGACACAAAACGTGTCACATTCACCAAGTGAAACCACTGGAAGAAACTCAGAGGAACACCCAAAAAGCATAATCTTTCTCCGAGTTGATAGAAATGGTAATTGCATGTGTGGGATAATACTTTGAAGCCAAGGCCCCTGTCGGACAGACCGCCTATTTAGGTTAAAAAGGGGCAACAAAACAGCTCCTTCTTAGTGCTTTTGTTCAAATCTCTACTCTTTTAAATGTTTACTGAAAAAGAACCTTCAAGCCCACTCTCCATCTCCAACACAATGTGGCATCTATCACTCTTGGGTTCATGGACACATTATATCGGGCAAATCATTGATATGTTGTCTATTTTCTATTTAGTGTTCAAAATCACAGGAATGTGATATGGATCCTCTTGAGGTAGACAAAATCATTTTGTGGGATTAAGGACAAAAGTGTTATGTTGTTTCAAAATAAGGTGCAAAAACTGGGATACAAAACTATTAAAAGTAGAGACATTAAAGTATCTTGTATTAATAAGTTCTTACAATTTAGGTAATCTTTTGGTGCATCAGCCTATACTTTGGAGTTGTTGAACACATGAGAAATGACAGGGCACCACAGGACACCGGGAAATTGCATTTGGACTTGCTGTATAAGTGATGTTTCTGAAATTTGACATTCATTTTTTGACATTTTTACAGAACCAAGATCACACTCCCACCCGGAAAGAGTCCCTTCAGTTTGTTGGGATGCACCATATCCCAGCATGGGCTCAGAGTTCTAAATGGACCAGTGGGCTACCCGTCACAGCTGGGCCACACCACTTAGGATTACCACCCCCCTCATCTGGTTTACCCTACTCTCTAACTCACTCTACCTCCCAACACACACAGAATACCCAGACGCAGTAAATACTGCACAAGATGTCCAGGCCAGAGGTCACAATAATAGAGGTAATAGATGGACTTTGGTCTGACAATTGAGGCATGAGTAAACATTGTCTGTGTGCTTGTAAAAGGTTTTTTTGTTTTGTGTGCGTGTGTGTGTGTGTGTGTGTGTGTGTGTGTGTGTGTGTGTGTGTGTGTGTGTGTGTGTGTGTGTGTGTTTGTATAATGTAGTTAACTTTCATTCACCATCAGAGCCAGTGCTTAACCCTGATTGGGTTCTCAGGTCAAACTAATTCAAGGTTTTGTGAAAATTCAACTTATGGAAGAATGACAGATAATGATACTGCTGCTGCTGTTGCTGCTGCTGATGATGATGATGATGAGGGAAGATGATGATGATGATGATGATGATGATGATGATTATGATGATGATGTATATTAGTAGTGGTATTGTTTCTTTAGTTGTTTTTTGGTGCAGTTGTTGTGGTGTGTAGCAGTAGAGTGCTTGCTCTTTTTGGTTACACTACTGCAAAGACTCATGGGGGTGTTTTGCTATCTTTGCTATGCCTTGATATATCAATGACTAATATGGTTTGTTGGTGAGTCATGGGACAATATAAGGACACGTTTGACTTTCCTATAGTGCATGGGATTGGGACGACATACACCAAGGTCTCTCTCTGACTCTGCCAAACTGAATAAATAAATAGATAGGTTTTCATTAAATTTTGTAGGCACAAAGTAAATAAGTTTGCGGTTTCCATTAATTTCATGATATGTTAATTTAATCTTACCATGATTACAATGGAAATTTTTGTGATGTGCCCTTATTAAAGGTCCCTGCCATTTTATCAATGACATTTGCCTCAACTTTTTGGTTTTAATATTGGCTCAGGTGCAGTAGTAAGAACAGTCACCCCTAACTGTTTCCAGGACGCCGATCAGTGGCTGCCCACTGATCATGAATAATCAATGACGGGCTAACGCAGACACAAATATTGTGCAAATGACTGATAAAGATATAAAAAAATGTGAAAAATTATGGGTCTATGTAGTTATTGCTCAATGGGGGCAGTGTGGTACAGGAGTTAAAGCAATCATGTTTGGAACCGAACATTCCTGGTTTGCTTCTTGATCCTCCAGTTGAAGTGTTGTTGAGCAAGACATTGAACCTCTAACTGCTCCCCCTGGCGCTGACGGACAGCAGCCAACAGCTCATGGTTCATCCATGACAGGTTAAATGCAGAGAACAAATCTCTCCATGAGGGATTAATAAAATGTTAATTACTATAATTTTCTGCACCCTTAATTATTGTGGCATTTTCCATTATTTTGAAGATTGAAAAATGTATTTGGCGGAACATTTATAATTCGGTATAACCTAAAATATCTATAGCTCAGATTAAGCAAAATATTCATACATTTAAATTCAATATGCTACAAAAGTATTTGGGGCTTCATGGCGCAGGAGGTAGAGTAATGATCTTTGGAACTGAACATTCCTGGCTCGATTCCTAGCTCATCAAAGTGTTGTCAAGCAAAACACTGAATCCTTAATTGTTCACTTGGTGCTGGTCAACAACAGCCTACTGCTCATGGTTCATCCATGATGGATTAATTGCGGTAAATGAAATTCACCACAAGGGGAAAATAAAGGATAAGTTATAATTACTCTTTCTGTCATTTTCCATTCATTTCCAATTAACATAAACAAAAAATTTGTAAAATACTATCAAGAAGGGATCGCAAACAATAAAAGTTATATATTTTATTTTCTGACACTACATTGACATGTATGAGTGTGTGTGTGTGTGTGTGTGTGTGTGTGTGTGGTGTGTGTGTGTTTATTTTAAGGTAGTCTTTAAATGACACATGAGTGGAATCAAATTCACATTTGAAAAGTACTTCATTTATTGTCAAATGTGTTTGATTCATGGACTTTGGTTTCAATATGTTGAAATTCCTATACACGGATGGGAGGCTGCTGGGGATGCAGGTGTGCCCATCACGACAGAGCGAGTAAAGCAGAGCCATAGAGAACGGGAGAGCACAGCCTACAATCTGAGGACCTCTTCAAATCTTCCAGGCACTAATGTAAGGGCCCTGGAGGAAACCTTTTCATACCAGTGGTAGAAGAATTGCCAGACGTTTTATAATACAACAAGTGCAACAGTGTAGTTACACTGATGATGTTAAAGAGCGATCATTAGATTGAGGGGAATCAGCTACTAATCGTTTGAAAGTGCAATTAGAAAATATTGTTAAACAATAATCCCTCTCACTTATATCAGGAGGTTATCAGGAGGAAGTGTAAGGAGGTTATAATATATTCTGCACAGCAAAGATAATGAACACAGACAAACACACACAGACACAAAATATATCTAAACATTCAAACACAAACATGCACACAAGCATGGATGCACATGCGCAAACACACTCAACCAAGCCACTTAGCTAACCCTCGCACCTTGGTTGGTGATCAGCCCTGAACTGGAGAAGCACTTAAACTTTCCCCTTCTCAAACAGCAGAGCACAAAGCAGGACCACGTCAGCGGCCTGCTGATCATCCTCACAGATGGCTGAGCGCGGACAACAGGCAGGTCCCTGGGCACGTCCCGACATAATGTCCCATGCCTCTCATCATAATCACACTGAGTTCAGACCCTGTATGCCATTTGTATACTGCACTCCTTCTCATGTGAGACTAGATAAATGACAATTCAGTCGAGAGGGCAGTTAGAAAGACAAGGAGCAGTTGGAGTTGGGGGTGGGTGAGGGGAGGGAATTGACGCTGCAGCTGTCTCACTGGCTACATCCACCCCCTGAATCCTTACCCTCAATCCCATCACCAAACCCTGCAGCAGGTTTCTCCCTACAGAGAAAAAAAAAACACGCTTCATTACGTCCTCTCTCCCCGGAGCAGCTAGGGGCCTTTCAGCGCAGATAAGCCTCTTAGACATGAAGTAGCGCTCAGAGCAGGGTTTGAGTGACAGCAGGAAGGTTTAGCCATTCAGTGGACAATGGTCACATTCTCTAGCTTTAATCTAGGAGGCGGACAATGATCTGTTTTTAGGGCCTCATATCCTCTGCTTTTCCCACAGCAGTAGGTGACTGGCACATAGAAGAGAAAAAGAGACAGTGCAGGCCGAGGGTTGGCTTGGAGAACAAGCCACTATCTCCCATGGCCTCATGTTTTCTTGACAGTCCAAGACTGAGGTAGTACGAGAAGAGCTGGGCGTATAGCTCGTACAAGGCAAAATGCATGTATCAAACAGACAGACAGATAGACAGACACACACACACGCACACACACACATGCACACACACACACGCACACACACACACGCACACACACACACACACACACACATACACACACACACACACACACACACACACACACACACACACACTAACACATGCATGCATGGGTCCACACAAGTACTCTGTGATGGTTGAGTGCCCCTGTGTGACAGACAGGCAGGTGAGAGGCCTGGCAATGTCATAGCTTAATGTAGAGCTTTGTCATTCTTATCTGCTCTGACCATTGACAGCTATCCCTCCTTGGCCATTGGGTTTATTTCTATGATGTAGTTGTAAAAACACAAATTCACGGGCAACTTGGGGGCAAAAATCTTACAAGTTCAAAATGTATGGTTACTAATTCAGGATACATCGAAGCTTTAGCCTCTGTAAGGATCTTGTGATAAGATGATGGCCTTTGTCATGTTATAAGGTAAAACATATAACTAAAGTATTTTATATGTAATGCTTCAGTTGAATACCTGAATTGAAATTTACTTATTTAATTTCTCTTCTGTTTTACTAACACCTTGTTATACTACCTGGATGACAAAGTTACTGCACACATGACAAAAAATCTGTAAATCCCTTTTATCGCTTGCAATCTAAATCTTGATGTGCTTTTTCTTTCTTTTTTATCTTTTTCTATAATCAGTCATTCATTCCCTATTTCTTTTCTTCCTTCTGAATTTTCATTACCAAAACAAATAATCCAAGCAAAAAATATTTATTTTTAATTTTACCAAAGAGCTGGGTGGGTTATTTTAGAGTGAGTTTAAGTTTGAGTTTGTATTGTATTGTTCATCAACAATGAATAGCAATTATGTGTCCATTTATGTGTTCGTTTGTGTGTGTGTTTGTTCCCGTGAACCAGAGTCTGACATAAAGATAAAGGGAAACATACATGCACAGTGTCTATCAACTGACATGGCCCTAGAGCCCCTTCAATGTTTAACTGAGGTGTCAATCACCCAGCTTCTTCTCACACTAAATACATTATTACAAACTACAATTCAGACCCCTGTATGCCACTGTTTTAACAGATGTGTGCTAGAAATCTTGTCAGGTAAACATCTAGAAACACACTCAAGAAAAAAGGATCATGACAATAACTACTTACCTATCCACTGTGGATATTAATCTGGTAACATACTTGTTACAATACTATTTTTATATTGCTCTCTGCAGGTCCCCTTAATTAGGAATGACAATAAAGCTGCTTGACATGTGAACCTTGTAATGGGAATAGATCTTCATTGTTTTGTTGATGATTTTGAATGCTGTAATAAGAACAAACCATCAGCAATGTAATGCAGAAAAATGCCTCATGATATGTGAGAGAAAATTGCTTTCAAAAGATCTTAGCATATGGGAGATGTAGTTGAAGGGTTAAGACTCATCCTGTCTTACAGGTTGACGTGTCACTACAATCATTTTCATGAGTTTTTATGGTTTCGTCTGTATTGGTAGGCAAGTTTGGCCAATTTGTTAAAGGGGTTCTTGCCCATTTTAATGTACTCTTTTACAAATTGTGGCATTTTTTCATGATTTACTGAATGAGTAAAAATTGAGAAAATATAAAGATAAAAACAAAAGTCCTTTGAAAATAATCTAAACAATTTAACACTCCTCCAACACTGCATTTCAATTCTTGTTATTGTTTGGGTGTGAATTGAATTGATATCAAAGACAAGCTCTTAGGCATTACCGGTCATGCAAGCTACATTGCGTACAAATTAACACATTGAACACACAAAACACAGACAAAAATCAACAAAACTCATCTAACATTCTATTCACCTCACCTTTTCCTGCCACTTTTCTCCTGCAACTTAGCTCCCATTGATCTCACACACCTCATCACTGTCCCAACACCCTGAGCCTAATAAACCCCACATACATTTTCCTCCTTACTGGAGCTTAGAAATCCCACAACTAATAACTGTATTGTTTGTGCTGCATCACTCAACAAATTATGTGCCTTTTCAAAATCCGCTTTGCCCTTTTTGGTGCATGCTTTGCATGACTATAACATTTCTTGACTTGGCAAGGAGGAAATGAGAAAAATCAGTTGGAGACACACTGTCTAAAGTATTCAAGAACACATCCAAAAGGCATTTAGGATAAGTGTACCTGCTTGCTACCTTTAATTTTAAAGAGATAAAAGACAGTTAGTGAAAGAAATTAAGACACTCAGTCAGTGAGCTAGACATATCAGAATACAGACAGACAAAGAGACTGATTGGGCAATTAGATAAACATACAGAAACAGATCATTCCATTACACACAGTGACTGACAAGGCAGCGATTGAGACAATGAGCCCCTTCACTATACTTCTGAGTGTTTATGTCCCCCGTCAGTCTGCATCACCAGTGTCTCCCTGACTGGTCCCAGTTGAATTCTACAAGAGACACATACACACACAATCACGCAAACACACACACACATCTCTGACCTCCCAGGCCGAAATTGAACATGCACACATTCTCCAGGTCGGTTTTCTGTCACGTCAGCGTATTATGTCTCATGAAAGTATACAGTTTCAGAACTGTAAGTGTTTGTTTCTGTTTCAGAGACGCACATGTGGAGCAAGAGTGTTAGAGTGAATGAAACAAGAAAAGTAAGTTTTTATGTGTGTGTGTCTGTGTGTTTGGGTTTATGGCTGTGTGTGTTTGTATCCGTGTGTGTATATAATACATCATGGTGCGTTTGGGTGTTGGGTAGAAAGGAAGTGAAGCGAATGCAAGTACAAAGAGATAAGCAAAGACTGAGAGAGAAAGAGTGTGTGAGAGAGAGAGAGAGAGAGAGAGAGAGAGAGAGAGAGAGAGAGAGAGAGAGAGAGAGAGAGAGAGAGAGAGAGAGAGAGTATGGCAGAATGAGACAAAAATGCTTCTGATGGACTATTAATGACTATCAGAGATGTTTATTGTCAGGAAACACCAGTCATGTATACGACTAGTTGCCAGTGTGTTGATGCCAATCATTACATTGCAGCTGGCATGCAGACTAAAAGGAGGATTGGATTAGTGCTTACAGAAAACAACAACGTATTCTATTTTGTTGTCTATTGTGTTTTCATCATTTTATTTCTATTTGGTATCTCATCCATCTGTAAAAACTATCATTTTGTTTTCAAAGTCTTGTATTTTCAATTCTTCCCTGCCATCCAACACTAAATGCTGCTGCATTTTCACCCTGTTTTTTTTCTGATAGCAATGCGTAAAACACCAAAAGTTTTCACTATTACTGAGTAATGAGGAGAACCTTTGACCTTGCCTTGATGACTTCCATACCTGTGCATGTGCAAGGGTATGGGTGATGCTTAAATGTGTGTGTGTCTGTATGTGTGTGTGTCTGTGTGTGTGTGTGTCTGTGTGTGTGTGTGTCTGTGTGTGTGTGTGTGTCTGTGTGTGTGTGTGTGTGTGTGTGTGTGTGTGTGTGTGTGTGTGTGTGTGTGTCTGTGTCTGTGTCTGTCTGTGTGTCTGTGTCTGTGTGTGGGAGAGTGGGAGTGTGCAGCTGGAGTCTGACAGGGACATGACTAATGAGGGCTCAGGACAGAAATAATAGGTGGGAATTATAATAGAAAGGGTTTCAGAATAAAAAAATGAACAACAAATGACAAAGCAATGGATAGGAGTAGAAGAAGATGAAGGGCAGAAAAAGGCGAAAGAAAGGCTGAGTTTCAGTTCAAGAGTAAAATTAATCAGTAAGGCATAAGGTCATACAGAAAAAAGTCTAAAATGTTCCCGCATGGGATAAACAAGTTAATACAACGTTTTACAAAGGCTTTGAGTTTATATAAATTCTGCAAGTTTTATGATGGTGAAGAAAGATTTACAGGCAACATGTGTCACAATAGCATCATATTACCTGGTTAGAGAATTTTAATAAAGCACAACTCTGATGATTTTCTGTTCAAGTCTGCTCTACTCAGTTCAATAGTAGTCGATGGTGAACTTTACCATGCAGTTTTGGTGCATTTTTTTACAATGACATTTATTTCTGTTAACTTACAATACATTTTATTGACACATTAATTCACTGTAACATTATTATATTTGATCTGCTGCTGATCAGAGTCGAATAGTTTTGCTAATGACTGTATTTATATTTTTCTTTTTATGCATGTAATATGACAAAGGTGCAATGTATACATTTTCCAGGAATCTAAGATGCAAGTAGATAATGAGTCTTTCTCGGTAAAAAGGGGGTTTGGGAAAACTTTAATATCAGTATGTCTAGTCAAACAATATACCTGTATTTTAGGTTTTGATTGTACCAAACCAAAAGTTCTGAAATGAAAATGTTCTTTTTTGAAAGAACATGTAAATAATGTCTCCCTGATAGGGGTCCCAAGACTAGAAACCAGAGCTGGTAAAGTAGCATGAACTGGCCATTAGATTTGCGTGTCTGGAACCACCAACTTTCAACTGTCACACTCAAGGTCAAGGGTCATCGTGTTTAGACAAAGCAGAACTTGCTAATTATACATGATAAATGTAATCACTCCCAGGAAGCCTTCTCTCAACAATTTACTGGCTTAACATTGTCAGATGTGCCAACCTGACAAGGAAATTACAAGCAAACTTATCTTGAAGGATTATATTTGAAAACAATGCTGTATCAAAAGATCTCACAAGATCGTCACAAGAATTCTTTCTTTTTCAGTTTTAATGTATGTGAAGGATTGTAAAGAAAAATATGTATATGCATTCAATTCAGATGGCCAGAGAAACCAAGAAAAAGCTTTTCCATCAGACTATGCTTTCATACTGATGCTATTTGAATGAAAGAGATCTCCTCTGTGAACCCTGTGCTCCTGCTGGATCAGATCAGTGCTCATAATGGCTGACTTCAGCAAGAGGGTCTTGAAAGAGTGACACAAAACATGGCACCAACAGAAGTGAGACAGATGGACAAATAGACAGATAGACATTGATACAGACATCCTGTCTCAAACCACAAATAGATATAACAATTAAGTCAGGTCTGGTCATTTTCATTCATCTGACCTTTGCACCCTCCCACCTACACACCTGAGGAGATAAATTACAACTTACATTGGGTTTGGCCACCAATGTAAGTTGTAATTTATCTCCTCAGGTGTGTAGGTGGGAGGGTGCAAAGGTCAGATGAATGAAAATGAACAGACCTGACTTAATTGTTATATCTATTTGTGGTCTTGAGACAGGATGTCTGTATCAATGTCTATCTGTCTATTTGTCCATCTGTCTCACTTCTGTTGGTCAGTGCCATGTTTTGTGTCACCTCTTTCAAGACCCATCTTGCCTGAAGTCAGCATTATGAGCACTTGATCTTGATCCAGCAGGAGCCACAGGGTTCACAGAGGAGATCTCTTTCATTCAAATTAGATCAGTATGAAAGATAGTCTGATGGAAAAGTTTTTCTTGGTTTCTCTGGCCATTGAATAGAATGACAGTATTCATATTTTTCTATTACAATCTTCAATACATAAAAATGAAAAAGACATGTCAGACAGCCATTGCTGGACTTATAAGGGTGGAAGTAAATTATGATGGTGTCCTGGCAGTCAAAGTATTCAAAGCTGAAGTGAAAGTTTTCAGTTTGGAAAATAATTTTCTTCAGTAACCATCTTCACTTTCTTGGCTTCAGTAATAACTAACAATTCTCGATTTGGTTGTGTGATGACAGCTTATAGAGGTAACTTGTCAGAAGTGAATCTTGAGACCATATGTTATAACTGCAATTTGTTGTTAATTTGTTTGTGATCCCGTCACAAATCACATAGTGCTCTTGGCTCGTCATACCTAACTTCTTCCAAAGAATGGTATATCTTTGCGATTAATCATGTCAGTTTCACCTGTTATGTTGGCAGTACTTAAAACTGCTGTCTGTGTTTGTTCGGTATGTTTTCTGACGAAGGTGTGACACAGTATACAGCACTTGTGCTGCAGAGTGCTACTTTACGAGAAGCATCCTTTGTACAAACATACAATAATATGTATTCCATGAAACATCACGAAATTATACAAGAGGATTCTCTGGTGTCCAAACAAGATTACATTACATAAGGAAGTTCCTTTCAAAGTTTCCACCATTCAAATTGCTTAATTTGAATCTAGACTTTGTTTTTCGCATTTAAGCCAAGTTTTAAAACCCCAGAGGCTGCCAGTTTCCAGGCAAAGCACAAGCAGAATTGCATTAACGTCCAAAGAGCATTTCATCAGAGACGGCAGGCCCCCACAGTTCAGGACACCTGTAATAGAGTTTCCTCTTTCACAGTCGCAAAACATTTAAACTCCTTTTGTATGGATGGTTTACATGCTCTCACCAGCACAAAAATAAAAAAACTGATCAAATCACGCTGAACAAATTACATTTGTCAGGGGAAGGATCAAATAGACCAGGGTACAACAAACATGTTAGCAGCCTGATTCACACAATACACCTGCTATAGAAGTGGGATTGAATTAGCAAAGTAGCACTGGATAAGAGATGAATACAAAGTAACTTCCTAACCCTGCTTTAATGTACTGCGTGACTATGTGGCATACATGCAAAATTTCATGGTCATGCATAAGAGGGTAAAAAACAGAGTCTTTCTACTTATTACAACCAATAAGTAATGCAAATTGCTCCTGACCAAAGTTTTAGGGAGCATAACGCGTATTTCCGAGATTGATGTGCAGGCATCTCGCTGTTAGTCAGCACACTCAAGACCAGTTAGATCATCAGAAATATGAAGGGAATATGCAGCTGTAAGGGAGAAACTGTTCCCAACTTCAATAAAGTGAAACTTACTGAGAACCTATTTGGTGTTTGTTTCACGATTACATTTTATAGTATTTATATAATATCATCATTGTATTATAATTATTTATTTGGTTTGAAAACTAAAACTTTTTCAGCGTTGAGTCACTATACAAAAACAGGACACTTTCTTTTCTCTGCATTATATGTCATTAAATTTTGATTTGTTGCTTTCGTATTGAGATAATTTAGTGTGCCCCCTTGTGGTAGCAAAAAAAAAATTGAAGGCAGTACAGAATCGCTGCAGCAGATCCCAGCAAAAAGAAAGCAAGGATGCTAACTCTCATACAAATTTAATAGTCTTTTAAAATGTGCTTTTTGATTTGTGTGCATATTTGAAACCATGTAAACATATGTTACTGTGCAGCTAACGTGTTGCAAAATGGGAAGTACCCTTTTAAGGACTTACATGACAATCTCTGTTAGACAGTTAAACAAATAAATTCACTGTCATTAAATCTTTGATATTAAATGTTTTACATTTAGATTTATTCTGGATCCACTAATGGAATGAATGGCTGAAGAGGTTGAAATTGCAAGAGAATACACATGTCTGAGAAAAGTGTAACAAAAAGCAAAACAATGTTGTACTTTTGCAACTTTAGTTACTTCTACAATATCTAAAAAAAATGTACAATTTCATTTTTGGATTAAAATCGGTCTGATCTATTAACACTATTTACTTACCATTTAGGAAGGAAAAACAGAATTAATGGCAACTCAGATAACCAGCATTAAATTGATGTGTTACTCTATTCAACCCTGAATTTATCTTGGGTGATTTTGTATGTCAACCCCATTACAAAATTACATGTTCAGACAAAAATACAAGACACAAGTGATCTTTTACACAACTAATGAAAGAATCATATCACCTTGTTCATCTCCTGAACAAATTTACACTTACATAGCTTATGGAATATATACATCCCATATCCTATGTCAATATGGGATTCTCATTTTAAAACTGAAAAAAATTCAACATTCAGAAAAGAAAAAGGTGGTATTTTTCTTGTTTCTTGTTGTTAAAATAAACAGAGGCAGAGATGTCTAGGATGAACTGGTGTGTGAAACTCAGGGGAGAAAGATTGAGAGAGAGTAAGAAAAAGAGAGACCTACAGCCTGAATGCCTGACAGACAGGCAGGCATATAGACAGAAACTTGGCACTTGGGAATATGATTCTGCCAGAGTGATCCTTAAAGATTGCAGGATGTCAAAGGGCACCCTCTCTATAATGACTCATCATCACTCAGTGGTGTCCACAGCAAGATAGTGTATGTGCATGCATGTGTGTGTGTGTGTGTGTGTGTGTGTGTGTGTGTGTGTGTGTGTGTGTGTGTGTGTGTGTGTGTGTGCGTGTGCGTGTGCGTGTGCGTGTGTGTGTGTTTGTGTAAATCTATGTCTGGGAGAGATAGTGCAGGATAAACGATCAGTTCAGCCATACAAGGCCTTTGGGAAGATGAAGAAATCTCTCTGTTGTTCTATAAGTACCCTGGCCAAATACTGTCACCCACAATGTCAAATCATTACCTCATCAACATTTGAAACAAAAAATTCTGAGGAAAAACATGGGTGAGAAGGTGAAAATGACATTCACAGGGTTATAAAATATGATTAATGCTGTAGAGCTTATGTAATTCTTTCTGTTTGAGGGAGACTATGTTTGACTTTTTGACACTGAGTAAATATAACTAGATAGAGCTTGCCAGCTGTTCCCCTAGTAACATGGTAGGCAGCAGAGGTAGGGCCATGCAGGACTGGCAACCTTATCGTTGACATTTTTCTTTTATCATAGTATGCCAGTCTTTTACTACAACATAGCCCAAACTGACCGCTGAATGAGTGGTGTAGGCTGCAAACACCTTGTATTATAGAATTCATAAAAATGTCTCACTCTAAATTCCCCTGCTGTATTCTCAATCAAGCCTTTATGGCAATGATTGTGTCTGTTTACAGTTATGTCTGTGTGTTGCACATGCAAGGGACTATATTTTTGGTTGTGCAGTTTCGCATGAATATCTCAATTTCTTGGCATCTGACAGCCTGTTTGTCATCTACTCCACAACCAAGAACTGACCTTCAGCTGCATTTAGTCCACCACACCTCACCTTTTTTCTCCCCCCCCTCTCTTCTCGCTCACCCTCTGTCTTTCTATGTCCCTCTGCTTCTCCCTCATACTTTTTTGTTCTTCTACAGTTTTTGCTATTGATCACTGATGCAACTGGCTGCCTCCATGCACAGTTATGACCGGCCCCGCTAACCATCTGGCTGCTCCTTTCCGCCCCCTCATAGATTGAACTGTCAGATGGCAGCAATTGATGGCTGTGCAGAAAGACACACACCTGCAATGTCCCACCATATGCTGCCCAGAGGATTTTTGTCCAATCTCTGCAAAGCATCTACAGGTAAATAACCATGCTGGTTTTGGTTGAAACTGATTATAGAATCAATATTTCACACTGAGCCAAAATGGCATACTCAGCCAGTCAATGAAGCTATGAAACAGTACAGCCCTTTTCTATAGAAGTCACAAACTTTTACCAACTAGCTTTAATTAATGAAACCAAAATGTACCCATTATCTGAATGAATATTGCCTTTGGTTCTGCTCCATCATGCCCTCTTGCTTGTTTAATTTCTTTATTAGTTATGATTGCTTGTGTAATCCTTCACTTACTCTGCTGTTTGTACTTTGTGCAAGAGAATCACAAGATCTAAAATGCTTACATATGTTATTTCCAAGAACAGAGATGAGTTTGGTGTTTGGTCTGGTCTCTCTCTGTCTGTCTATGAGCTGAGTGCTGTAAGCCCACGCGGCTGTCCGTGTTGTACTTGGCTTGCCATCTGCTAACTGTCGACGTGGTATCTCCTTACACTGATGAATTTGAAGTTTCCAGACCTTTCCCAAAGCTTTCATTCACTTGTTCCAATGCTTCATCCAGAGGAATGATCAAGAAAACGATGGCTTCTTTGCCTGCCCATCAGCCTCCCTCAAGGAGACTGCCAACCCTGAGATGGACATGATGTGGTGGGGGTTATATGTATAAGATATTTAGACAAAACCAAGGAGACAAAAGTTAAACAGGAACACACCAGAGAAGTGGTGCGAGATAAAGGAAAACAAACGGAAAAAATAAAAAAGGGCAATAGAGGAGATGGAGTGAGAATAATCCTTTGAACAGTGAACATGTGAATATCAAGTCAGAGGGGGATTGGCATGGTGTGCGAAACAGATAAAATCGATTAGCTTGTCCACTGACCCAGTCAGGAGCAGGGGCCCCCATTGCCTCAGTCCTGCCACAGTCCTGACAGAGACATCCAAGCCCAATGCCCTGCGGGGTCTGTTCTGAACACAGAGGTGAACAAAGTGGTGCCCTCTTGTCAAACTAAAGCCCTCAAGTGCCAGCAAAGCAACAAAACCATGCTGCAATACTTCACCGATTTCTGATTCCACTGGAGACAAAAAAGATGACTGTGACTTAGAGAGGACACTGTGTGTAAGAATTGGTGCTGGAATTCAGTTATTGAAGAGAATTTTGATCTATCGGTTGGAGGGTTCAGATTAAAAACATTTTTATGTCACACAGTGCTTTGAAAGCACAAATTTTCACCTGTTGACAGGCCCAGAAACCTCTTGCTATCCTTTTTATCACCCCGCTTTCCTCGGAATTTCCTTTGTAAGATCCTTGGATGAGGAGCACCGCTTTGATTTCACACTCATTGTAGTGTATCTGTACTCAGGTCACTGAGTCGAAAGGAGTGGATGTGTCACCATGAAGCTCTTCTCCATGTTAGAATAATATTTCTATGGTGCTTTTAGGATGCTAACACTAATCAAAACAGGACATCCTGAGGAGGGCTGTGCTCTTTCTTCCCCGGCCTCGCTCACAAGTCAGTTTATGTTTTTGTGTTTGCGCAGGGGTGACAATCCCAGGAAGCTGTGAGAATGGTTCATCAAAGCTCCGAGCAGGGGGGCCCTGGCTGCAGCTTTACTGGAATGTGGTGTGGAAAAGAATCTCTACTGTCCTATTGTTCCCTTGTTTCCTCAGACTCATCACACATCGGCATGTCCAGTTCACTTACAGGTAAGCAATCCTAATCAGCCCCGCATTCCTTTCCACAGCCACATTCTTTCCTCTGTAGCACCCCAGGCAGACCAATGGCAAACACACACTGAAGGTGTTTGGTTTGAGCAGACACAAACATGTGCAGATGGGAAGTCATCAAGATGGATCTCGGAGGACAAGGATGTGTTGTTTCCTTTTTGGGTAGGAAGGGGTAGGAAGTTGAACAGTGAGGAGAGTATTGTTGTCTCCCAAAGACTGGGTACCGTGAAATTCAAGGTGACTCCGATTTTTCACAACTCATCCACAGCAAAGGTGCCTCGCTCTGTCAATATTTTCTTTCGTGAAACATATTTTTTTCTATATGACATCATATAATCAAAGGATTTTGTATGTGCACTTCTCAGTGTAGACATCGCTGCTTCAGAACTTTAACACAAGCAAGACAGCTGCTATCAGATCAAATCAGGTAAATGTGCTGAACCACAAACTTCATCAGGATGGCCCCCAGCTTTAATCATGTCTCCTCATCCCTCCATCCAGAAGGGGTTGAGAGGTCAGCACTTAATGAGCTTTGGGGTGGAGAATAGGATTGTTGTTGCAGAGATGAAAGGTGTACAGGAATCACACACACACACACACACACACACACACACACACACACACACACACACACACACATCACCACTCTGCTCTGTCCTGTCCTGTACTCCCTCTTCAGATGCAAAGGGGCATGACTTGATGCCCTGTTTTGTTCCTGTTAATCAGATATGACTCGCCCATCCCATCCTCTTTCACTAACTCTATCCCAGAGGACAGGGGATATACCCAGGGAGATCCCCTAGCAGTCCTGTAATACAGTGTTATCACCATCTTTACAAAACAATTGTTGGATAATTCCTGTTTATAGCTACATGTTCCCTCTGTAGCGACTAACAGGGGAAAGGATCATTCTCTTTTTCAAATATCCATGACAGTGATTAAAAGACCAAGAAATATACACAGAAAAACACTATCATGAATACCGAAATGTAATACTAAAAAAAAAGGCACAGAAAAAAAAGGAAAAAAAATGTGAGGCAATGGCTACATTTTTATCTTCCTACATAAGCTGACTATATAAGGAAAATGCATCATTGGAAAAAAAAGAGTGAAAGGAGCTCAATGATTACTTCTTAACCTTTCAATAGTGGTATTTTTTTACATTTCAGTACTCTAAATTAAATCTTAAGAGAAATGAAGATTATTGAAACAATTATTACTTACAGCCTTAAAATGAAAAAGGCCACCAAAGGCAAGGTGATGTCCTTTATATAAAAAAATGCAGAGATTATTATCAGACCACAGCCTGGAAACTATTAGCAAGCTGTCAGGTTAATATATGACAACATAATACCGGCATTAAGTGGTATCAAGCTCCTTGGTATCCTTGTTTAGTTTAGTGGTATCCTTGTTTAGCCGTCCTCTTCATAAACGCTCTCAAAAATTTACTGAGCTAAGTGAGCAGATGTAACACAAGTTCAGTCTTTAAGGCTGAGTTCTTTACACCTGCTCCAGCTAATTGATTTATGTATAAAATGATTTAGGTCTTTTTCTTCATATTTCTTCTTTTTATTTTATATTTCAACCACCATGGAGTATGACTTTACAGCACTGCCATAATAGACCAGGTGAACCACATCATCAGCAATCTGCTGACAATATAACTCCGTAGATATAATAATGACACTTTAAATGATGTCTGGTGGAACTTTTCAAATCAGCAAAATGCCATTTATCACACAAAAATCTATAATGAGAAAACCGTGGCATGTCAAGAATTTGAAAACTGCAATGTTTACTCTACATCGTAGCAGTCAATCCTTACAAAATTCATATATGCTTACATCCCTTGGAGAGCGAGACATACAATGAAGAGAAAGAGAGTGAGAGAAAGTGAGTATGCATGAATACATAAACAGGCACATGCACATGCACGCACACACACACACACACACACACACACACATATTCAAATAGTAGATATAAGAATATGTTTAACTTGGGTCTGTTCTCTTAAAAATGACTTCAGTCTTGGCACCACCTTGGCATGACCAGACTGCTCACAGACAGGACACATTTGTATGGACTCCCTATCTCTAGTCTATAAGCTTTCGCAGAGACAAGAGCAGAAATGCCTTTTTTATTTAGAAGGGGTAATGCTAGCTCATTGTTCTGAACTGGTATGGCATCCCAGTGGTAAACACAGCAGTTCCCAGGCTTGACATGTCGCTGCACACTCCCCTTCCAGCCCTCCCTCTATTACTTAGTGTTCCCACACTGCCCTGTCTGGGTTGTTATACCACCCAGCACACACATTTATACACACACACACACACGAAAACATGAACACATGCCGTTCTACTAAGATTGTTTTTAATCATAGAACTACTAGAATCTACTTTTTCACCTGCCACCAAAGCAGCATTTAAAATCAAATAATCATCTTTCCACTTCTATGCGGTCAAATATGACAGACTTGGGTGAAGGCATTCGTAAGAGAGGCAGAAGAAAGCATTTAGAGGCCCCTGGATATAGACTCCTGTCCTCCGGAATGGGGGCGAGGGGGTGCTACATGACAAGGTGTAGAAGCTCCCAATTTCTTGGGACAGAAGCGATCCTTCAAGGAGGTGACAACATTGCATAAACAAACCACTAACCTCATCAGTTCTCTTTTTACAGCCCTGAGACGGAGTCCTGGATGACTCATTAACATCAGAGACCTTCCAAAAGAACCATTTTCTAAGAGGGAGGGAATGAGACACTTCTCTCATCGTAAGCAAAGAGGAAAGTGCATGACATGTCAAACAGATGGGGGCGTTGATAGTCGAGCAGACCTAGGTCATAGTATTGAACCTGCCCCCACATCACCCCTGACATACGCAGACACACCACTCATGCGTACAAGATTGTGTGTGTGTGTGTGTGTGTGTGTGTGTGTGAGTGTGTGTGTGTGGTGTGATATGCTTTACACCTGGCCAAACAAGCATTTTGCTGTTTTCCCGTTACAGTCTATATTAAGAAGAAAAATGTTACAGCATATTGTTGTGAATGTGCGTGCTTATTGTGGCTGTCCCTCTGGACTGATCACTGACAAGAACTATTTCACATGACATCTATTACGTTCTGTCTACAAGTGCAAGCGTCTCTTCAGTTTTAAGTGTGCGTTACTAACGAAACATTTATCTAAAGTAAACATACACTTGAAAATGCCATCAGCAAATAAAGTATATGGAATTAAGTCAAAGCAAAGCAAAAAAATATGACTAAAATGTGCATGCCAGGGATGTAGACTAACCTCCAAAATGCTTCCAGAATAAACCACCTTTAAAATTTTTTTAACCTCTTATCTATATTCCTCATATTAGAGTTTTTATTTTGGGCCTAATATAAGAAAACTAATTAGTTTGACTGCCCCATTGAATGGCTGTTTATTTGAATAGGAAAACAAGTTCATTTCAGCCTTCAAACTAACCTCTGCCACAAGCTTCAGTGATTGTTGACCCAGTCCATTACTAGAGGAGGAGATAATAGGACAATTGTACCGGAGCAAGCCAAGAGCAGGACGAGGGCTGTTTAAATGCGCTCTCTATTACACGTTCCTCGCGCCGGCCTGCTCTCTCTCACCTTTCAAATGGGTCGATCTATTAACCATTTTAATGAGCTCTGCCAGACAAATGCAAGTTGTACTGCCCATTACCCGATGTGACGGCAACCCTGCCTCTCCTCCTTGCTTGCAAAACGGCACACTTGCAAATCAAAGGCATCTATATGTGAGATGCTTTAAGTTAAAAAAATGAATAAATAAATTAAAAACTCACAATTCAGAAAGTGTAATCAACCAAAAATGCACGTAACAAAATACTACCTTTCGTGTCCAACTTGTGGGTTTTGTGACACAAATCACATGGCTCATGTTCAACCGTCTTTTCATTCGTCTTCATGATTTAATTCAGACTTGTCATGCTTTATCACTGTAAGCTTCATGTTATGTATTTTATTTGATATTGGTCATCATTCTGATTATTTATTACAATACACTAGGATATACCTATACACTGAGGATTTTAATTGGAAACACATATGCAATGTGAACCCCCCCCCCCCCCCCCCCATTTATAAATGGATGGTTTGGACCATCAAATTCCCTGAGCCATATTTGTCTATAGTTCACAATTCACCATGGTGATTGGCCTGCAAATCTTGGCTACACTTAATTAGTTAGCAAAAAAAGTTATTTTTGTGGTGCACCACATTGCATTCGGACGTGCAAACTATTTCGTTAACCTCCATCAATCACCTTAACGTTTACCACCTCCTCCATCAACTCCTTTATTGTATAGGCCCCCGTTTTTGGAAATCATGCGACTCTTCTGTAAGGAGGCCCCTTACATGCCCATTTTAACACAACTTCTGCGGACAGGCGAGAGGCACACACTAAACGCATTTACCAGCAGGGCTCTTATGAGGGGTCTGGGAATTTAAATATTCACTGTTGACTCTGTGCAGAACTGGCTGAAGGCCAGCGCAGGCCCGCGCCTCTGAGGACGCAGACCATTCTCCCATTTGGACTTAAGAGAATGTAAATCTCCAGAATAATAATAATCTTTAAATACAACTCAAACTTCATTCCTTCAATTTTGTTGGAGTGACTCTGTTTGCAGTGCACTCGAGATGTGGCTCTGTTTTTACTGGTTCCCTTTTGTGTCATAAAAAAAAGGCTAAAACATGTTTTGGGTTTCACACTCAAGACCTGGAGGGACTATTTGTGTGTGTGTGTGTGTGTGTGTGTGTGTGTGTGTGTGTGTGTGTGTGTGTTTGTGTGTATATGTGTATGCGTGCGCACACACATGTGTGTATATGTCCTTTTGTGCGTGCATGCACTTGTGTGTGTAGTCTTTTTCTTACTGAACATCACATATGTGATCAAAAATGTCCGAAGCATCGGATCACTGTTACTTAATTGGCTTTTTGTTCAAATCAGTAAGTTGCTTTTGTAATGATTTTTCACACCCTGCTGCTCATTGGCACTGAGTAATCAAGTCACTTTACAAATAAATTATGTTTAAGTGAAACACCACATTTAATTTTGGGGCTGTAATTTTAATTATAATCATGGATAAAGGAAATTATATTATTAGCACGCCATTTAAGCTCTGAACACACAACATAGCGAAGCAGAGCCTCAGTATCACAAAGTGTTCCACTGAGCTAAAACAAAAATAATTAAACACACGTGTGTATATGTGTGTGTGAGAGAGAGCGTGTGCATGAGCGCACGTCTTCGCGTGCACGTGTCATTTTGTCTGCATTAAAATTCCTGAACAATCAGGGAAAGCTCCAATGAAAGGAAACAAACTAATAAGATAACACGCGGACTACAGTGTGAGGGGAACAGCTTGACATAAAATGTGATAATTTATTGAAGCAAATCAATGAATGAACAGCCTTATCAATCATCTCCTTGCATAAACGGCTATGGCTGATTGCGTCCAGGTAATTAAATCGATTTAATGACAAAAGCTTTTCAGTAACATATAGGCCTGCTCAAATTAATCAAAGCTAATGTTGAGGAAAGCCCAAAAATGTTTTTTAACAGTTTTTTTCACACTACATGGTAAGAAGCTGCAGTAATCGAATGGCATGAAGTCAGTGTTTAAACTTGTAACCAACCTCAAATCAAGATCCCTACAAACTCGGCTGTATGTTTGGGTTTTTTTTTCTCTTTTTCCGTTTCTTTTCTTCTGGAACACACTTTTAATTAACCAACCACGAATAGCTCTTTCCATAACAAGTTGCACGAAACAAACTCACAAACATACCTATATCTTAAAAACATTCACCGCGCCTCAAAAGACTAAGTCTCCACTCTTTCCCCTGGATTATCACCCCTCCATCGTCCTGTCTTTTGTCCAAGTAGCTTCTCGGGTATTCGACTGACTTGCATCCCGAAGCAGCGGCAGCGGCAGCGGCAGCAGTAGCAGCAGCGGTGCGCAGCGATGGAAGTACAACTGCAGACGCACGGAGCTTGCGATTTCCACCTCCATCACACTACATTATACTACAGCGCCCACTACATGCAACTAGAGAGTCCAATCATAGGGGGGATTTCTTGCGGAAAGTTCTTCCATCGCTCTCTTAACTTTTTTTTTCTCTTTAAACATTTTGGATGGAGGCATTGAAATATATATGTATTAAAAGTACCAGCGGCATCACGTTTTTTTTCCGCGCCTTCTTTATTTCTACTATTTGAGGACAACTGGATTGGAGTGGAAACGACATCGTCACAGAAAGTTATAGAAGACGCGGTGATAATAGCGAAAGTCTATAGGTACATGAGATGATATATTTTAAAAGGGAAAAAAGAAAGGGATGTTGCACCTACTCGTGGCCAGTTTCCGTGCCCTGCCTTTGGACCTCATGGTGCCAGTCTCTCGGCGTAGGTTTTGTTAGGACTTTTTTTCTTGGATCCCCTTTTTCCTCCTTTTTGTTTTTACTCTGTCCTTTTTCTCTGGGTTCTCAATCCAAAACGCTCTATCTCTCCAGCATTGTCAGTCTGGACACCTTCGCACATGCGCACAGACCCTTCAAAATCTGCCGGCTAGCAAGTGCCAGGAAAAGTTTTTAGGACGGTCTGTCACTGTAGTAGGAACCTGATCCGGTCGGGACGGCTAAATTGTGGTCATCTTCTGTCGGGTCAGATTTTCAAACGATCCGAGAGCGAGAGAGCGGGGGACACTGCAAACATGTCCAACTTTCCCCTTTCTCTTTTTTTCTGTTCTGCAATTATCACACGAGGGGGAACTTTTATTGAAGAAGTTCCCCGGATTATAAATCCGCTCTGTAAACATAAATAAAAACAGAAACTTGCAACTTGGCGAAATGATTCTGATAAAAAAATGAATTAAGTTATATGACTCCATTTGCAGGTTGAATGGGGAGAGCGCGCATTTTGAAACATACATAATTCTAAGAAAACATCTGCGCAACATGAAAACTTTACTTTATGAAGACCGTTCACTTTTTCAGGGCAGTGATAACATTAACCATAAGGACCCCCCTTTTTTCCCCGAAACCTTTTCCGGTTAATTAAAGTCACATTACTCTGCGCTTTCTTCCACGACTGTCGTTTCCTTATTTTGCTCTCATTAAATTGTTTGTAAATATTTATTTCGTTTTGACCGCTGCACCTGTTAACATGAATATGCCCAGATCAATCGCATCTTCCGGTGTTTCGCTAGATTGACAGCAGTATTCCCGTTTTGACCTCCCACAGGCCACCCCCAACTCAACCCCCAACTCTACCTTCCTTTCCTGGCAATTATCATGTTAAGAGGTAAGAATTAATCCCCGTTAAATATATTTTATCAGTAGGATATGGATTTCATTACTTGGAAATTAGCAACGGCTCTCAAATAATGACTCCGCAAAATTACATAAATAACAAAAACACAGCAGATTTTTTTCTCACACTTTAAAGGTAATAAATGCATACAAAGTCAATAAAGTAACATCACTGCCTGACTGCTGTTATCACGTAAACACTGTATAGAGGCGTATTCAAATAATGACTCAAATATAGGGGAAAATGCGGTGCCGGTCGTGCGCCACACTGGCACGCACGGAGGACGATTCAAAATAGACTATTCGCATTATCAGAAAAAAAGCTTCGCAATGGAGGTGTTTCCTGCTTGCCTCCTGCAACGACGGGCTAATTAAGATAATTGCCAATTAATTAGATGTGCATGAGATCACATTGACCTCGTGTGTGAACTCTTAATTGGGTTGCGAACTTTCGTTATCGATTCCATGTGTTGAAACCCATATTGGGAGTCATGACATTATGCCATGCCACGGGTGAGCAGACACGGCCAAAACCTGTCATTGACGTTTTCAAAATAAGACTATTGCGAGAGAAATTTTAATGAAGCGCAAATAATTGGAACTTGCGTAATTTTGAAACCACGAAAAACGCCAGCGCAGGCCGCGGATATCCCTCAGCAGATCCGCGCAAGCAAATCACGTCCTGAAACTTATTTATTCGCAATGGGTTTTCTTTATTTCAATCCAGAAAGATATTCAAAACGAAACCGACGGGGTTTTTATAATCAACTTTCACGACTTAAATCGTCGAGTTAAAATGGTTAACGCTGATAGTCTACTTTACAGCGAATTTTTACCACACTACCTGTACCGTAATGACATAAATGGCCGTATTAAGCACCGCCGTATCCAAGAGGATGGCCGGACGCCCACAAGCGCGCACAAGTATGTATAACCACATGTACACACACACACACACACACACACACACACACGGAGAGAGAAAGAGAGAGAGAGAGAGGGAGAGAGAGAGAGAGGGAGAGAGGGAGAGACAGACAGACAGACACGCACCCCTTTGCACACATACGGTTTAAATGCGCGCAGCCAATTAGCCTAAATGGAAACAGTTTTCATTTACCGCAATAACTCATTCCTCTCTCCGCCTTTCTTTCTTTTCGTCTCTTTTCTCCCCCGAAGCTACACACACACAAACACACACGCACAAGCAAACACACGCACGTGAGCACACGCGCGCGCGCACACACACACACACACACACACACACACACACACACACACACACACACACACATATATATATGTATATGTACATATCATGTGGAACAAGCTCGGCTCCGCTCCCAGCTCACGTTGTGTAACTGTCCCGCGAGATGCAATTATCAATAATTAATTGAGATCAGGAACTGTGTTTACACTTGAAAACTAATGGGTGGTGCCCTGCCCGCCCATCCCTTCGACTTAAACTACAGGTTCGAATAATCGGCTAACAGACGGTGCGACCTCCTTTTTGCACCGTAGAAATTAACAATGAAAAGAGGATTTCCAAATGGAATTACGACAGAGTAAACATTATTTGTTTATGTGGAAAAAAAAACTCTAAAAGGTTATTCCGTCATGTGTGTGTGTGTGGGGGGGGGGGTGACATTAAATATAATAAGCTTGCAGACGAGGTTGAAGTTGACAAACGAGCATCTCGCGCTGCGAGATTTCTGAATTCTGAGCGATGGAATTGGTCAATTGATCGTCGTTGAGCTTGTGGCCTACTATTGTTCATGAATATATGATCTTTATAAAAAAGTTCATATCTTAAATAACCGTTTAAAATAACGATTACTCAATGAATAACGATGGAAATCAACTCAACTCAATTTGACCTTGACTTTATTCTACAGATAAGTAACAGCTACATGCTGTATTATATCCTAGATTTTTTTTTTCTATAAGTAACAAGCCCCAGTTTAAGAACCATATAGGCCCACACCCTTTCCATTTAGATGTGGCTCTATATCCATTCTTTAGAATTATTCAAGTGTTTTGAAAACTGCATTAACAACTTGGTAAGTCTTTGTTTTATTTTTGCAAAGAATTTGGTCAATTTACTACACCATTTATTACACCTATTTGACTGCAATTGTTTTCCACCCTATATCATTACTTCAGTGTGAAGATGAGGTTGCAAACTCCTTTTGAATAGGATCTCCCCATGATTAAATGTATTTGTTTAATTAAATTCTAGATATTACTATTTTTAATATTAATATTATTATTATCATTAGATATATAAAATATGTCGACATGAAAAGAAACACTTTGACATAGATTCAGAATGAAAATACACTGTTACGTTTATCAATAATAGCTTTTGAAAATGTGCATATAACTAATAATGAAGGGATACCTGTGAACATTTATACATACACAAGTTTTTAAAAATTTCAAGCAGCGTGAGAACATATCTTATCCTTATTCATACTCAAAAATTCAGTTATTGTGGTACATGTAATGCGTTTATTTGTTTTATTATTGTTCCAATGTGGAACTGAAGCTATGTTGGCTCCTTCATACAGTAAATAACCGCTGCTGTCTCAAAAGACTGGGAGCATTGTTACAACCAGCAAATGAAATATATTTGGATCATGTGAGGAAGTTGATATTTCTGGCTAAAACCACAATTTCAAGAATACTGTGTGTATGTATACAAAAAATACAAGAAATGAAGAAATGAAATGAAAATACAAGAAATTCTGTCAAACTTGCTACTCTAGATACGTTATTTCTTAGTGTCTGTAGACATTTTTTATAGTCAATTTAATAAAAAAAACACATAATATGCTGGCCCTGTCAAGAATGCTGACTCCTTTACTGCATTTGCATTCTTTGAATTTAAATTTGTTTCTCACTAAGCTATGGTGATGTCGACAGAAGATAAACTAGAGGCAAGATTGTTCTAAGAATATGAAAATAACAAATACCTTGGGAGAAATGCTAATAAAATAATCAATGTCAAAATATTCATTTCTCTCAGTGAGATGAAAAAAAGAAAAAGAAAAAAATACAATAAAGATAATGGAAAATGGCTAAATTAGATTTAAAATACTTTTCACTTTCCTTAATGTAACTCAATATTATTTTCATCACAGGAACAACAGCTTGCAGATTCATATTTTATTGTGCCTCACTGGTTGCATTTGATTACTTCACACAGTTCGGGTGTTGGATTGCAGTAAAATAATTGAATAATCACTTTTCCAGATTTATTCCTCATTTAAATAAGGCATTTAAAAAAATGCATCAGAATTAATTGCTATTTACTCAGGTAAGACCAGGGAGAATTTTAACTGAAGAAAAGGATTGTGGACTTTTATATCAGTTCACTGTCATCTGATATTGTTTTATTGTGGGCTAATTTTGATATTCTGGGAGCTATGAAAACAACTATGTTAAGATTGAGAAAAACAAACACAGCAGCACATAGGTTTTGACCACTTGGAACACTCATTACAACATAAAGACCATTTCAAAACATTTATCAACCCTGTCTCAAACCACTATCACATGTCTTAATGACTGTGAGAATAATAACTTTTACCCAATACTTGTTATGCAAACATATTTCTACACTTTATAAATTACCTAATGATCCACATTTCAGTAAACTACGTTTCTAATTTCTGAAATAATTAAATCGGAAATTTCATATCCATCTTCTATTTAACCAAAAAAATCGCAGACGTTAAGCATACCTTATAAAAACATATTAATGAAGAACACTTTATGAATGACCACGTTTGATAGCCAACATGTATTAAACACATGTTTAATTGTTAAATTGAATAATCCTTTTCTAATGAAATAAAAATACTACATACAGAAGTTTTGAGGCTTTGATAAAGCTGTTCCTTAACTGTTGTGTATTTTGGTTTATTTTTTACTTAATTGCCCTTCTAAGCATGACTTTTTCACTTTTCATGTGATATTTTTGATATTTTTTAGTTCATACATAAAATTGAGCCAGTTAGAGTGCGAGCGTGTCATGACAGATTCTTTATACTTTACTTCCCTCTAGTGGACTTGTGGCAGCAATAACTTTGAAACACTGCAATGCCTCAACACAGACGTAAAACTCAGTCACAGCGTTCCTATCTAGAATGAAAAAGCTGATGAAAATGTTTCCCTGTTGATACTGAACGATATATGCATATCCAATATATAATCACAGTTGAAACATAAAACCCATGTGCTTCTGGTTCATCAGCAAGATCTATCTATGTAACGCACTGTACAGGAGATTGTACGATGCAGCGGATTAATGACCCGGGCTTCCTTGGATTGAAGTAAAGTGCATTTAACAACCTTCTGAGCTCAGTATCCATCACAGAGACAGATAATGATGCGCTCCTAAGACCATTTATGAGAGAGGTATTGATGGAATTGTTATTGGCTATGGACATATTTATCTCTGAGTGATATTTGGCACACACACATGCACACACACATACATACGGGCACACAGACACACAGCTTTAAAGTACATCTCATCTTTAACAGTTAAGTGGGATGCTACTCCTGCATGAGGTCTGACAACATGGATGCATGACATGTAATCAATGACACAGTCAATCAAGTTTAATTATCTCCATTTCCCATAACAGCAAGCCATAGGATCTTTGTCCAGTTCCCGGCTGCTGGTCAATTCAATAAAAAAAACAGACAAGATAGAAACCAATCAATAACCTAGGATGCTTAATGCAGCTGACTGCTTTCTATCTATCTATCTATCTATCTATCTATCTATCTATCTATCTATCTATCTATCTATCTATCTATCTATCTATCTATCTGTCTATCTGTCTATCTGTCTATCTGTCTGTCTGTCTGTCTGTCCGTCTGTCCGTCTGTCCGTCTGTCCGTCTGTCCGTCTGTCTATCTATAGATATAGATATAGATATAGATATAGATATAGATATAGATATAGATATAGATATAGATATAGATATAGATCCTGCTCAAAAAATAAAGGGAATACTGAAACAACACAATGTAACTCCAAGTCAATCACACTTCTGTGAAATCAAACTGTCCACTTAGGAAGCAACACTGATTAATTTTGACCTTCAATCCAGACTGGAGGTCTGGATTAATAAATTTGATTTCCATTCATAATTTTTGTGTGATTTTGTTGTCAGCACATTAAACTATGTAAAGAATAAAGTATCTGATAAGAATATTTCATTCACCCAGCTCTAGGATGTGTTATTTTTGTGTTCCCTTCATTTTTTGAGCGGTGTACATGTGCATGCACACATACAGTATACAGTATTTTTTTACTCTGCTTTCTATCCAGCTGAAATGGGAACAATTATTTATTAGAGTTCCTCAATTTTACAGTAACTGAAAACAATGAAACCCAAATAATTGACATTTTAGACCCAAGGATGCATTTTTGTGGAAAGGGTATTGTACATAACGGGTCTGTGTACCAACCTTTTAACCTACCTTTGCGATTTATCATTATCATCACTGTCCCACTGCTTATCTGATGCAAAGACACATGTGCTTTAGGCAGAGTGGATCCCAAGGTGCTCCCAGGCCAGACAGGCTATATACTCCCTCCAGCATGTGCTGGTTCAGCCACCTGACCTCTTCCCAGTTTGTGGCCAGAACAACTTAAATGGGAGGCATCCATCCTTAACAAATGCGCAAACAATGTCACCTGCCACCTTTCAACACAGGGGGAATGGTTCTATCCAAGCCACCCCTGGCTTTCCGTGTTTCCCAATCCTATCTCTAAGGCTGTGCCCTGCCACCCTGCAAAGGAAAGTCATGAATCAGCCTTGAATTATAACGACAGAGAAGTTGGAGAGAATTCAAAATGTCCTTATACAGGGACTCAGGGGCACAAGAGATTAATGATTTTCAGCTCTATAAAAATACAATTAAAATCAAAGAAAAGTGAAAGAGTAGAGACCACCTTACTAAATTCCCATATCATCTGTCATTCTGTCAAAGGGTCTTCTTCGTCTTCTCCTTTCAGCTTTTTCTTCAGGGGTCACCACAGCGAATCAACCTTCTCCATCTAACTCTATTCTCTGTATCCTCTCACACCAACTACCTTCATATCCTCTCTCACTATGTCCATAAATCTTCTCCTTGGTCTTCCTCGAGACCCTCTGCCTGGCAGCTCCAGTTCCAGCATCTGTCTACCAATATATTCACTATCCCTCCTCAGTACATGACCGAACCATCTCAGTCTGGCTTCTTTTTCTCTGTATATACTCCTGCACTTCCTCATTCCACCACCAAGTCTCCTTGTCTACTTTCCCTCCAGATGATAGACAATGTATTCTCCTACCTGTCTCCCGGATAACATTAGCTGTAGTTGTCTCATCATCTGGAAGCTCTCCCTGACCACCAAGACCCTCTCTCAACTCCTCCCTGCAAACCATACAGCACTCCTCCTTTTTCAGCTTCCACTACTTTGTCCTCTTCTCTGCCTTTGTCCTTTTGATCTTCCTTGTCATGAGAGTGATCCCACAAACCACCATCCTATGCTATCTGGCTATGCTCTCACCTACAACTACTTTGCAGTCACTGATCACTTTCAGGTTACCTCGTCTATACAAGACGTAGTCTAACTGGGTGCTCGTACCGCTGTGTCTTCTGGAAAAAAGTGTCCACAATAGCCATTTTCAAAGTCTGCAAAGTCTACCACCATCTGTGCCTGTGTGTTCCTATCCTGTATACCAAATCTGCCCATCACTTCTTCATTTCCTCTATTGCCTGCACCAACATGCCCATTGAACCATTGCATCAATTCTCACTCTCATCTCTGGAGATTTTGTGCTCATTCCAGAACTTCTCCTTCTCCTTGAACTCACGTCCCACCTGTGGGGCATAGCCACTAACAACATTGAGCATCACACCTTCAAGTTCCAGTTTCAGACTCATAAGTCTATCTGACATTCTTTTCATCTCCAGAACATTCCTAGCAAACTCCTCCTCCAAGATAACTCTACTCCATTTCTCTTCCTGTCGGTACCATGATAGTACAACTTAAAGCCTGCTCCTAAGCTTCTTGCCTTACTACCTTTCCACCTGGTCTCTTGGGCACACAGTATATCCACCGTCCTTCTTTGCATCATGTCAACCAGCTGTCTACCTGTTCCTGTCATAGTCCTGATATTAAAAGTCCCTACCCTGAGTCCCAGACTCTTGTCCTTCCTCTTCTCCCTGATTCCGAACACACCTTCCTCCTCTTACAGAGTAATATAACAAAATATCAATATACTCAGATACAAATGCCATTTTACTTGGAATGGGACACACTGGTACATTCAAAGAAAATCATTGAAAATAAGTAACTTCTCATTCCTTGTTTAAGCTGATGGGATGTTTTAATGTGGGAGGGATATTTATATTTGCACAGGAGTAAAATTTGATTCATACATCCACCACAACTTTTCTGCTGAGAGAAAAAATCATCATGCAATGCTTTGTGTTTTTCAACTGTGATTCACAGACTGTATTACATGTACCTGACAATCTTGAATTTTCAAGGGGGGTAGCCATAATATATTTATTTTATTTTATTTTATTTTATTTTATTTTATTTTATTTTATTTTATTTTATTTTATTTTATTAACATATATATATATATATATATATTTTATTTATTTTTTTTTTTTTAGACTCAATCAAACCTAAATGCTTTCAAGAAATCCAGTCCCAAGCCTGGATAAATGCAGAGGTTTGTGCCGGGAAGGATATCCGGCATAAAACTTACGCCAAAACCCAATATACAAATCAAATCCATGACTTTCATCCTGGATCAGTCGAGGCATAGGTTAACAAATACTGCCATTGGTGCTGGTAACCTGCAAGGTAACAGTAGAAATTGGGCCACTCTGGGTTGTAGAAGGAAAAGAGGATTGCCCGCTCAGAAACCATGAGAGACGAGAAAAGGAAGGAGTATGGGACTGAGAGTAGGGACTTTGACTATTGGGACGATGGCAGGAAAAGCTAGAGAGTTGGTTGACATGATGCAGAGAAGGAAGGTGGATTTACTTTACTGTTTTACTGTTTGTCTAGGAGACCAGGTGGAAAAATAGGCTTGAAGGGCTGGAAGCTTAGGGGCAGGTGTTAAGTTATATGAGCATTATATTGACAGGAAGAGAAATGGAGTAGGGGTTATCTTGAACAAGGAGTGTGTTAGCAGTGTTCTAGAGGTGCAAAGAGCATCAGATAGACTGCTGAGTCTGAAGCTGGAAAATAAAAATGTGATGTTAAATGGTGTAAGTGGCTCTGCCCAATAGCTGGGATGTGAGTAATAGGAGAAGGAAAAATTCTGGAGACGGTTTGACTGAGTGACGCAGGATATCCCCAGAGATGGTAATTGGTGCAGATTTCAATGGACATGTTAGTGCAGGCAAAAGAAGTGATGAAGAAGTGACAGGACAGGTTTGGCCTCCAGGATAGGAACACAGAGACAGATGGTGGTAGAAAATGCAAAAAAAGGATGGAAATGGCTGTGAATACTTTGGTCCAGAAAAGACAGGAACATAGTGTAACTGAAACGAGCAGAAGTAGGCATGCAGATAGACTACATGTTGTACAGATGTTGGAATCTGAAGGAGATCAGTGACTGAAAAGTAGTGGTTGATGGGAGCGTAGCCAGCTTCCAGATTACTGGACAGCTACAGCTAACGTGACCAGATAGACAGGTAGGAGTACTTGGTGTCTTATCTGGAAGGAAAGTAGATAAGGAGACTTTGTGGTGGAATGCGGAAGTACAGGAGTATATACAGAGAAAGAGGTTAGCAAGGAAGAAGGGGGACACCGAGGGGACTGAAAAGGGCTGACATGAGTACATGAAGATGCAGGGCAAGATGAAGGTATAGATGTGCAAAGGCCAAAGACAGGGTGTATGACTTGTATACTGAGTCGGAAAGTAAGGAGGGAGAGAGAGACATACAGGTTAGTAAAACAGAGAGATAGAAATGGAAACGATGTGCTGCAGATTTGGGTGATTAAGTAGAGAGAGGAAAATGTATTGACAGATATCAGATGAGTAAAGGGAAGATGGAAAGAGTACTTTGAAGAGTTGATCAATGAGGAAAATTAAAACAAGCTAAGGTTATGGGAAAGAGCAGTGAAAACTAGACTGAGCTGAGAAGTCAGCAGTTGTGATCAACAGTATGGTTTCATGCGGAGAAAGAGTACTGCGGATGCAGTATTTGCTTTAAGAATGCTGACAGAGGAGGAGAGAGAAGGTTAGAGGGAGCTGACCTTTGCACCTTTGTAGATCTCAAAAAAGCATATGGCAGAGTACCGAGAGAGGAAATATGGTACTGTATGAGGAAGTCTCGAGAGATAGAGAAATGCGTTTGACTGCTGCAGGACATGTATGCAAGCTGTGAGACGGTGGTGAGGCATGCTGTAGGTGTGACAGAGAAGTGGTGGCTCAGGGTGGAGGTGGGACTACATTAGAGATCACCTCTGAGCCCCTTCTTGTTTGCACTCGTTGACAGGCTAACAGAGGAGGTTAGACAGGACCAGAGACTATGATCTTTGCAGATGGCATTGTCATCTGTAGTGCAAGCAGGGAGTTGGTAGAGGAAAATCTTGAGAGGTGGGTGTATGGTCTTGAAAGGATAGGAATGAAAGTTATTCACAGCAAGATTGAATATATGTGTGTCCATGAGAGGAACACAATATGCACTGTGAGGGTACAGGGTCTTGAGATACAGATGATTGAGTATTGTAAGTACTTGGGATCAACAGTCCAGAGAGTGTGGAAAAGAGGTGAAGACACAGGTTCGAGCAGGTTGGAATGGGTGGAGGAAAGTGTGAGGGGTACTGTGTGATGAAAAAGCATCACCCAAAATGAAAGGTGAGACCAGCGATGTTGTTTGGTTTATAAACAGCAGCATTGGAGAAAAGACAGGAAGCAGAGCTGGAGCTAGAGGAGATGAAGATGTTGAGGTTCTTTATCTGAGTGAAAAGGAAGGATAGAATTAGGAATAAGTCCAAAAGAGGGACAGTACATGTAAGATGTTTTGGAGATAGGATCAAAGAATCCAGACATAGATGATTTGATCATTACAGAATATCCTCAAATACAGATGAGGGTTAATGACTTTATCGGTAAAAGGATGCTAAGGTTAGAACTGCCACGGAGGAGGCCAAACCCTGATGGGAAAGGAAGCCCTGACTTCTGCTCAAAAAGGAATATTAAAGATTTTTGGATTAGAGCTTTCTGAGAACAAGTAACAAATTCTACACTTGTAACTGGACCGTATGATAGACTAATCAAATCTATACTTTTCTTTAGAAAAATGTATTTAATAAAATAATTTCAGAGATCATCCAATTAAAAGAAATCAATTTACATTATACTGAGAAAACTAGACATGGATGTCTCTTTGATTGAATGGTAATTTGCTGAACAATATATGAGTTGTTGGGAAATCTCCAGTGTACCCACTATGTTTCATCTTTGCTTTTTCAAATTGAACCTGACTGGCTCTTCTGTTTGGACCCAAAAACTAAATCAGAACCATAAGGCACATTGGCTCTTGTAACTTAATGCTGCTATTGTCTTAAGTTACTTTACTGATTAGGGATAATTAGGTATAATATTCTAGATTAAACTCAGATGACATCGATGAACGGAACCATTAAAGTAAGAATTTAATAGCATTGTTTAGGTTTTTTACAGGAAGACAAAATATTAATAATTCTTAATGAGTCTGTAATTCTTAATTTGCAATTATTGTGGCATTGAATTCTTTTTATGTTCAGATATTTTGTTTTCTTTACACTAAGTACTTCATCATGCTTACCTGTGGTTTCCTCATGTATGGACTTCATATGACCTCTAGTGGTAGTTAGCGCAAACTACAGTGTTATGACAAAAAAGTTACTGCGCAGCAGATTGGCAACAAAAGGTGAAAAATGTCATTAAACTGAGTTCATTTGTTTGCAGCCAGTATTTCTATCAATGTTTATTAGCCAGGTAGTTAGAATCCTACATGTAACCACAAGAGTTTCTTCAGAGGGCTACTGGTGGGGCATTTGGGCAAAATTAAGATTTAGTATTTAATTGTAATATATATAGTCACATGCACTGTCTAAATTGCTGTCAATGCAACACATTTAAAGTAGTTAGTATTATACTTTAAAATATACTTGATGATGTCTTGAAAAATTAAAGCCATTTTTAAGTATGCCTTTAAATTAACGTTAAAGTTCATAAAAAATAAAAATAAAAAAAATAAAAGAAAATGCTTGTTTTTGCAGTTATAATGTTGTTCTTGAATATATAATCCCAAATATAATACAATTATGCATATTATTATTATTGGCAAGAAGACTGCACGGTAAGAAGATTCCTGATTTTGATTCCGACTTTGGTCCAAAACACGTGCAGTATATGTAGATTCTAAAATTAAATGAGTCAGTATATGGTTCTATGTTTCTATATGTAGTCCTGTGACTGGCGACCAGTTCAAAGCTGAACAAAACTTCTTGCCCTTATAGCGGAAACCCCCTGGACATAAACCATAACGTAAAAGTCCCGTAGGGTGAGAGGTACTACCTCTAGTGTCAGCTACAATTTGAGTTTTAAGTTCATGATAATTCGTATGGTATGAAGTCTTTGCAAACTTTGCAGAGGGCACAGTGATTTAGGCTGTATTTTATTTTGTTCATAATTGTTAAGAGTATATTTCAAAAGACAATGTATGATTTAATTCTAAATCAATATTTGGGGGTTGATAAAAGAACATTCTTTTTAACAGATAAAGACACAGTGAGACACAACAGTAGTCTGCAATTAGAATCAACATTTTATTTTCAGTATGTCATTTTTGAACAAGTCAAACATTGGAGGTGCATAGTCATGAGGGGAACATGAGCATCAGGGTTGCAAACACAGACAAACAGCTGAACATTCAGGAGAGTTGATGTACAACCTTTGAGTGGCAGATGTGAACATTGGAGCAGCAAGCAATAATTTTTTTGCAAGATTTTGACATGTAAATTAGTATTAAATATGAAAATTGTGGCAGAGTCAGTTGCCTTGGAAAGTTTACCATAGAAATGCTTTATCAGTCTAAAATAATCCTTTATTTGATCTGAAACGAGACCATTGCCCTTGAACTTTGTTTGTCATTCCCTCAGATTAGGATTGATTTCTGCTGACAAGATCATCAAAAGACCAAAACTGAGATCTTTATATTTGAGTGGAATGTGGTCAGCAGAGAACAGATGTCAGGCTTGGCAGTGTGGCCAATACTTTAGTAATACTCAACAATATCATACATAATTTAGTACTGGCATGCTATCGTTACAAATAAAATTGCAATACATGTATAGATCTGGTATGATATGTTTATAGTTTTCAGTGTAGGCTGCTGAATTTGTGTCATTATGGTGTAACAGCAGACGTGAGACTCCTGGATTGGCAGTATGAGTTTCAGCTGCACTGGCAGTTTGAGCAGTTACTAACTATAAGGAATCATTGTGGCAAATCAAGGCTTCTTATCTTGGTGACGGATTTTCCTGATCACTAACACTATCAACTATTCACTGCTCCCTGTAGTCCTTATTTGAGAAACGGTGGACAAAAAGACTTTATGTTCTTTACACACTGGTTTATGTGTTTCCTAATGGATGTAGTGTATTTGTACACCATATGTATAATCCCAGAACAGATGAATACAAAATACTCATTGGTTTCAGTGTTACCTGTTTTCATTATGTTTACACTTTTTGTCTTAGACAAAATGAATAAAGTCGAAGTCATGTTGCTTCATCTGCTTTCAATCAAAATTTCTTTAGGCTTTCATTACTAAATGGCAGTCATACAAATTTGCTGTACTGTGTTGTACCTTGAGGGCAGAAAATAGCTCAAAATGTATTGATTGAAAATATGAAACCAATGAATAAAATAGTGAATGGTTTCAGTGGTTCCATAATTCAAATGTGTTTTTTGGATATAAAATACAGAGGCTGTTTGTTCACATCTAGAGCAGAATTTACAGTTATAGTTTAAAGTTTTTGATGAAAGCAGATTGAAGGATATAATTAAAACAAACAAAAATGAATAACAGTGATACTGATGAACACACAATGTGACTGTGGCTGTAATTAACAAGGAATATGAATCTCTTTCCCTACCTGGATTCACACAATCAGGTAATTCTTTGGACAAATATGACTTAAGCAAGTACACGCAAGAAAAGGCTCAATCCACAATATTGCTCCTCTCTGTTGAAAACTTTGAATGTGTGACCCCTCTTTTGCAGAGGGCCTCATCACATCAAGTATTTGTGTTTTTAACCTTGCATCAACTCAATCAATTTCGCATCACAACAAAGGCAACATAACATTTCTAATACTGTGCAAAAATATTATGACAACGCTATTAGATGTCAGTGTTACACTATAAACACCCAAAGTAATACATAAAAAAAAAATTAGTCCTCAGTTGTATAAGTGTTATCAATCTTGACCCCATTTACTCCAAGCAAAATTTTAATCTCAAAGTGAGGAATGGATAAACTCATAATTGGTTATTTCATTATTGGTTATTTCATTATAATTCCAGATCTCTACCAAACTGTATATTCAGTGAAGTTATACTGGATTCTATGTTAATAACTTCATTAGATGTCTCATCACTAGTTATTACAATTCCCAGTGCTGCATTAGAATTTTACTGAAGTAGAAGTACTTTGTCCACTGATAATAATGTTGTAATAATATATGTGACAAGAAAAACAGTGAATGAAAGGAATACAAAAACTAATGTGGCTTAACTTAAGGATTAGAATTGGTAAATAATTTATATTCAGTAATTCAATAGTTCTTTGTCAGGGTTTATCTATGTTGGTTAAATCATAAAGCTTGTCTATATTCCTAAGTAAGTTATTTGCGTTAATTCTCATTCTATACTAAACATGACTTCAAATTATCATCATTGGTCAACACTAATATTTTTCTCCAAAGAAATCCTGGGTGAAAAATATGAGATATCAAAGTTGGATGTAGCTTGGACGTAATGCTCTTTGAAATGTCTTTCATCATTTTTTTTTTTTTTCTAGTAACCATGTGCCAAGTGCAAATGGAGTTTATAGATTAATCCAATTTATATAAATCTGTCCAATGTACATTTATGAACCTAATTCATTAGTCCAAATGACATATAGTAACACACTGCATATGCATATAATAATGTAATGAACAGTGCCTGGGATAGACGATCGAGATCCTATCCGAACACGACTATAAAGTGACTATTATTATTATTGCATAATTGGATGTCTGTCTTATTGCTTCCATTGAACGCAAAAGGAAATGCACTCTATTACAAGTGAAAAGAAGGCTGTCACAAGTGGGGTTTTTGCAAATACAAATTAATTGCTTTTGGAAAATGACAACATGGTACATGATTCATAGTGATTATTAACAAAATCCATATTATGTGATGCTTCCGACATGTATTCAGTTCAAACTAATTACAAATGTGAAATTTTCAAATGTTATACAAAAGTTGTGCAGCCACCCAGATCAGTGGTAAAGTGCTGAATTGATTTAAATGCAAGGCTAGTGCTATGCAAGTGGCTCATAGTCTGTGATCAGAAGTACAGGCTTGTGTTTGTGTTCAGCGCTTAGATGTCATTATTATGTGAGATGGTATGGCAAGTCATATTTATCAGCTTCTCAAATCACAACGAGAGCAGGGGATAGTTTTTAAAGAACATAGTAGCATTAATTCCCTCTCCTCAAGCTACCTCTGACCAAGATGCAGATAATTCTATCTTCAAGAGTTTCCCTTGTTATTAAGATGCAAATGGACTTCTGAGACCTGGTCTAAAACTTGGTTCTCCTCTGCTGGGCCATCCATT
Organism: Fistularia commersonii; assembly: GCF_037954325.1. NCBI lineage: Eukaryota > Metazoa > Chordata > Actinopteri > Syngnathiformes > Fistulariidae > Fistularia > Fistularia commersonii. The sequence continues at coordinate 7,371,710 of NC_141301.1, forward strand.
TGTATATTGTTTTTTTGGTTTACCCAATGTACTGGTGTGGATATTTGACATTGTATTGGATAACATAGACGAGATTCTTAAGCTACTGTCAGATGATGTTAAAGTGTCTAGCTCAGACTTTTGGAGTGCTTAGGGTGCATGGGAAATTGGTGTTTTAAGGCTGTCATACCATGAAAAATTCCTGTATGCATTGTACATTTGCCGATTAACGAGATTCTGATCCTATTTTGGAAAAACCAGCAATATCTGTTTGGAAAATTCCTGTTTCCTCTTAGAGGCAGTTTGCTTCATTTTTTTTCCTATCTTACCTTGTCTTCAAAGGCCTGATTAGAAACCCAAAGGATTTAAGGGCTCTCATGATGCCTGTGTTTTCCTTTCCACAGAAATTGTGGGTATGTTCTGTGCCTACACGGTCCTATTAGGTCAATTCATATCTGTTTCAGTAAGTCCTCAGATGTGAACCTGATGGGGCCATGTTGTCTGTGAAGGTTTTCACCTTCCTGCATTTTGATCTTACAACTTAACCTCGGTTTTAACTAGATTACTAAATTAAGGGGTGGGTGCAGAATATAAAAATGATATATATATATTTGTATGTACACTTTATGGACACTGGACTGGCTAACCAAACTACAAGGCCTAAATAGGGCAAATTTGGAGATAACTTTACAATTTGGTCTTAAATTAGTACATAGGCAAATTAACACATACTTACTCCAGGACTCATGTGAAACTAAAGATTAATGTAAAAACTGGGTGAGACGACTCACATCTGACCTTATTCAAACCAGGATGTCACCACTCCAACTCAACCACGGTAAGAGGCAGACTTGGTAGCATACCCCTGGGGTTTTTATACCCGAAACTCCCCACCTTAACGTTAAGGACTACGGAAGCCTCTGGTTTGAGAAGTGAAACACCTTCAAGAAATTAACCAAGTCCAGTTGCCAAGATGAGATGTTAAAATTTACTGTTTCAATTGTATGTTTGTACCATGATATATTTTTTCATTTATTCTCTAAAGTTTTTATTTCTTTCTTTTCTTGTGACAAATTCATTAATTCTACCAGCACAACGTTTGTTGCTATTTCCTGACATTTTTTTGTTCAATACTCTTCTGCATCGGTCTGTCCATATGTAGCGGGACCTTTATCACCAGGGCAGTATCAGCACACTATAGGGTTCACTATTTCTGTGCAATTCCAAATTATTGTGACATAATGTGAGAGCCATTTGATGTAGAATGTGCTCTCAAATTATGTTAATCGCTGTCTCTAATAAGGTCCTCCCAACTATATTTTTGGGATCTCTATTTGGAGAAATCTTCAACCGCACAGTCTTTTGTTTCCATTCCCAATAATAGCCGAAGGTTATTATTTTAAAACAAATGTAATGACCTTTCAAAAGGGGTAAGAACACTTAGCAGTGTTGTGAACTACCTGTCAAACATTACATGGTCATAGTTCATTTAAGATTTATGTGCTGGATAAATGGATCCATACAAAGACCAAAAAGTACCATTGTTATGGTGCTAGATGTCATATACTTATTTCAAGTTATATAAATATGCACATGCAAGAAATGCATTGGTTATAATTCAGAAGCAGCATGATTTTGTTAATTAATTTCTATATGAAGCTGGATAGTCTGGGGATTGTGGAATTGTCTTGATGAAGATCTTTTTCTTTTTTAAGTATGCTTTTGGGGGGGGTTATCCTCCCACAGACAGAGAGAGATGAAGCAGAACAGGCACCTGTGATTTATCTAAAGCAAAACAATAAAATGTGCATAACTGGATCACTGGTTCATCTACCTACTATCGAAAGCCCAGTTGTTAGGCAGGAGTTGATTAGATTCTGTTGTTTGAATGAACCAAATAACCCAAATAATGTCAAACCTTGGCCTTGCAATAAATAAATTGGGATTTTCAGCAGATGCAGTAAGGGAAATACCTGGCTAGTTATCCAAAACAGTAAATAGCATTTTCACTTTTTCAATCAGTATATTTTTTTCTCTTCGCAATATCTCAAGTCTGTGTTGCAATGTATCGTGCATACAATCATCAATACAGCATTTTTGTGAGTTTCTGTTCGAGAGACATTATTTTTCTGCTGGTCTGTTAACATCATGACATGGTGCAGATTTTAACAACCCAGTGGGGCAAGAAAAGTAAGCAAGTTTAGAATGGTCAGTGGTCAGGGTTGTTTAGTTCCAAATTTCACAGTTATGAATTCAAAGAGTAAGAAATATTTTGTTACCTGGACTGATTAATGCATTTAAATTGAAACCCGTCCTGAAAAGCACTGGCACATAAGGTCATGATTCACTCCACTGTATTAGTGTTGTATTCTAGTTACATAGTCTTGCAAAAACAAAACAACACAAAAACAAAGCATTACAAGGTCAGAGACTCTTCGTGTACGGCTACACTGTAGAGTGAACGATAAAAATGGTGAGGTTTGATAAACTGTCAAACAAATAGGCTTTCATGTTGTAAATTAGAATGTCTAGGAATCTAGGCAAATGCACATTTCACGATTTTCAAATCTCAAGCATGAATTATATGTGCATTTACATAGTGAATTATTTTGCCACAATTAAGATAAAAAGTCCATTGATAATGGCATTTTTTTCAGAGTGTGTTCAATTGTCAAACACATACAAACAGAGATATACTTTTGCATTTTCTTATGCCTTTGGTGTTCCTTTGTTGTCAGCTTTGGCTCTCGTAAGTCCATTTTCTGTATTGTCAATCCCTGAGGAGCTCACCAGGCACTCTTTACTGTGGGAGATTGAAAGCCAGAGGTTAAAATAAGACCTAAATGGATAGGGGGAACACAAATTATGATGACTAAAGGAGATGTCTTTTTGCTATCAAATAAAATGCTAATTCTTGAGTGTGGCTGCATTTTCACTGGATGTTCTGTTTTACTTTATATTGATTGACCTCAATTGATAGACATTGTACAGGGAGGTCAGAGGGAATAAAAAAAAAAAAAGAGTTCATTTTTTAAAACTCTTTTAGACATAATTTGACACATTCTCTTCATCTAACCCCCATTACTTTTCCTAAATCTCACTTACTTTTTTTCGTCATCCTTCAGCAGGAAGTGAACAACCAAGGCTTTGATCACCATGACAATGATAACTAAGCCAGTAACTCCACCCAGCACTGAGACAATGATGACTGTTAAAGTATTATCAACTTCTTTCACTGAAAGTAAGGAGAAAGGAAAATACATCAGCGGGGAGAAAAGACACTCTTAGAAATTTGATGTTTCCTTCTTTGGAATATATTACGTACTTTGGTCCACCACAAAGAGAGTGAAGATAGCACTGTGATTGCGACCCTTTTCCTTTGGGTTTCTGGCGAAACAGGTGTATTCTCCCTCATCATCAAAAGTGATGTTATACAGCAGGACGGAGATATTTTGGTTCTTTGATGAGCCAACAAACTCCATGCGATCATGGTACACAAGAACCCTGGGCTCCACGCCTTCTATAGGAATCACGGCCTCACATAACTAAATACGTGGATAAAAATAAATAAATGTATCTGATGATAAATATATTGCATTATATTTATCTTAGTCATGCTGCTTAAACCTGTGAATTTGATAATACCTTCATCATTGTGCCATTGTCATTGAATTTCCAGTTGAAGTAGAGGTCTTTAATGCCAATACAGGAGGAGTAAGTGCAGGGTAGCAAGACTGTGGAGCCATTCATTGCTTCGATTGACGATACTTTGCCAGTTGAAACCTCCAGTCCGCCAACACTCCATACACCTGAGAGAGCAAAGAAAGGGAAAGGGTGACAATAGAAAAACAATGTTTAAATTTAAAAAAGAAAAAAACAAAAAAGAAAGAAAAGGAAAAGTAATGGAAAAAAAAAAGATAAAATCATAGCATACTCTTTGACAAAGCAGCCTTGACAACAACTCCAACAACAACACAAAAACCAAAAAATTTATATTGCGATCTTCATGCAGTAACAAAACTTTAGTGAACTGGGGACTGGGGAGAGCAGTGCTTTTACATTGTGGACAGCAGCCACTGGCAGTGATTGTAGTCTTATTAGCCCAATGTTTTAAGATAAATCATCTGATGCCCCTGGACATATCATCAGTGATGTAACCTGGGATCACGGGGTGCTTTGGTACTTGAAACAATCAGACCCCCTCTCCAAGCTGGGTCCGCTGAGAAAGGGGGTCTGATTCTGGGTCGATCAAGCACCAGCTTGTGTGCTGGCAGTGCTACCCTGCATGCCATGCCTCCCCCCTCCTGGTCCACAGCCAGCTCGACACCACTCCTGCTGCATTGTTGGCTAACCTGATCATCCTTCACTTGCTGGTGCCTATGATGCCCAGCAATTTGTAGGCTCAGCAGAGGGACTGGTCCACAAATCCTCAGTATCACACTTTGATGGGTTGACATCTCATCTGCCAACCATAGCAACCATTCAGGACCCCTCCACTCGCTCGGAATAATTTAACCTCTTTCTCTCATTGGCCTATTCCATACAGTCCTCCGAAGGCATTACCTCTTTGGAGACTACTGAGGTAAGAGCGATATCTGCCCTTAACGTTTCTTGTCGAACTTCAGGAAACTTCTGCTTCTCCACGGCAACTCTTAGTTCCAAATAGCGCGCCATTGTCAAGAGGCCAGAGGAGGCCACTGAGGACTTCTGCCCAGCTCTGATGAAAGCAATGGTGTTCTTTACTGGGCGAAGGCTCTTGCTGTGGCACTGGTTGTGTTACAAGTGGCAGCACCCCACACTGCGGGCTTTTGGACAGCAGCTCAGGATGTGCTCCAAAGTTCCTCTCCCCTGGCAGAGTGGGCAAGGTAGTATCTCCACCCAGCAACAATTCATACACAGCATGGATTCAAGAATTTTAGCTGATAGTGTTCAGTTTTCCACAGCTTGGTTCATGTAACCTTGCGCTCGACAGCTTGCTTCCATTTCCTGGTTCATAGATCAAGAGTGGATCCGAGGATCCGAGGGAGAATACTATGCTGGTAAATCCAGGCCTTGAATTTGCCAGGGAGGCCAGACTTGTCCACTATGGCTAACCAGATCTCCAGGTCTTGGTTGGTTGCCTGTGTGGAGGCTGCGTCTCTCGGGCTGCAGTAAAACACCTTTTCCAAGCTCTTCACAGGTTACTCAGTGAGTGATGGTATATTGGTGGTGCCAAGTGAGAAGCAAAATCTGCCAGTAACCTTCCATGTAGTTGTCGCCGTCAAATTGTTAATGAAGGCGCGGATGGGTGACTGTCAGACTCCTGACTCAGTGAGGGGCCCCCTAAATTGAAATTCTGCAAACGTCTCTAGCATGTTCATGGAGAGTGCAAAGAGGTCATACATCTGGTGATGATCCCCTTTTTGAGGTTGTGCAAGACGGAGGCTCTTGATCCAGAAGAGACTCACAGGTGGAAGTTGGCGTTGTAGTCCAGTATGAGGTCCCGGAACTTTTTTGGCTTGTGATGCCGGTTCAATGTAAGGCACAGCCACAGTACCGCCGTCCCCCTTGTTCTACTTGGCTTCCCTGATGAGCTGTGCGACCATGATCGTGTGCTACAGGCACCCGAATACCTTCAGGAGCCCTCCTTTCTGGACCTTGGTATCAATGTTCTACTGAAGGAGTTCTTAAAGAGGTAGACTGCCAGTTGCCTGGCAATGAGGCTAAAGAAGAACTTCCCTTCCTCACTCTGCAGCGAGATGGTCTGTTACTGATTGATGTTATGGGATTTTTCCTTCTTGTGGATCCACGCACCCTCCACCTGTCTCCACTGGTCTGCTACCTTGTCCCTCTTTCAAATCACCTTCAAGATCTTCCAGGGTCTCTGGAGTAGCGTTTGGCAGTTTTATTAAACCTTATGAGGTACTCCATTGGGCCCCAGAGTGGTGCTTGCTCTTGCCCTTTTGACCACCTCCTGGATCTCCTTCCAACTTGGCTCCTTCCTCTCAAAACCTAGAGCCGCTGCTGGTGGGGGCAGATCAGGGACCTGCTGGGGCCAGGTCTTCCTCTCTGCATTCATTACTGTCTCCTTGACGTGGTGATCAACATCAACTTTGAGGCAGACAAGTTGCCTGCTGCGTTTCTGTCTTAGGAGCTGTTTCATGAATCCAAATGGATTTGTCAGGGGCCTCACTGTTCGCTTCTCTTCTTACCCAAACCTCTCTGCAACTAGGCTGATGATGACTGTGTTCATAGTCTTGAGGAGTAATTCAGCTCTCCCTTTGGAACCTTCTTCCAAGATGGTATCAGCTTCTTTCTCAAACCGGAGCCACTCCTTCTACTTACTAGTTTGGGGCAACATCACCTGATGATTTTCTGATGTCCTGTGTGCATTCAGTGCTTGTGTCATTTGGAGGCTCTAGCAACTGTGAGATGACTCTGGGCCTAGCTCCTCCTGCAGCTCACAAGTGTTCCAGTGACCTGTAGCTTTATCCCTTTCTGCATACACCTAATTTTGGCCTGGTGCAGGCTATGTCAGTTCTTGCATATCTTACCACATATGCATTCAATAGCCATTGTCCTGTTAATAGTAAATCGAATTAACTATTAATTAATAACATCTGGTGAGCAGGTAGTTTTGCTCCCATGTCCTTTTGTGCCATATCCAACGATTATGGTTCCACATAACTATTTAGTGCCAAATCATTGCAGAACATTACCCTCATTTAAATCAGTATGGCACGCGTCGATATCAGATTAATGGATCAGGGAAAAACAGTAAACAGAAGATAGCAGAGATGAAGATGTTGAGGTTCTCATTGGGAGTTACTAGGATGGACAGTATCCATCAGAGGGAGAGAGGGACAGCACATGTTTAATGGTTTTGAGACAAGGTCAAGGAGGCCAGACTCAGATTCTAAGGACATTTGAGAGAAGGGACAGTTAATATATTGGTGGAAGGATGCCGAGGTTGCCAGGCAGGAGGCCACAGGAAGACCGAAGATAAGATTTATGGATGAAGTGAAAGAAGACATGAAGTAAATTGGAATGAGAGAAGAAGATATACACTGTGTGCACAATTAGGCAAGGGATTATTTTGACCATATCATAATTTTATCCACAATTTCCAACTAATTTCCAACTCCAAGCTGCATTAACTTGAATGCTTATTGGATTAAATGCATATCAGGTCATGTATATTTGTGTAAAGAAGGAGGACGTGGCCTAAGGAGATAAAAAACCTATATAAAGGTGTGCATAATTATTAGGCGGATTCTATTCCTCAGGAAAAATGTGCCAAAAAAGAGATTTCAGTGACTGAAAAGTCAAAAATTGTAAAAAGTCTTCAGAGGGATGCGGCAATTTTTGAAATATCTAAGATATTGATATCTGAGATATTGATCACTGAACCATAAAACATTTTGTTGCAAATAGTCAACAAAGTTGGAAAAAACCTGTTGAGAAGAAAAGATGCAAATCAACCGCCAAAGATTTGAGAAGCATCGAACTTGAAGCTACCAGGAACCCATTATCCTTCAGTGCTGCCAAATTCCACAACTGCAACCTACATGTAGTGTCAAGAAGTAGGAGGTGTTCAGTTCTCAGTGCACCACCTCTGAACAAGACACATAAGTTGAAACTTCAAGAAGGAGCCAAGAAATATCTGAAGACAGATTTTTCAAAGGTTTTGTGGACTGATGAGATGGGAGTGACTCTTGGACCAGATGGATGGGCCTGTGGATGGATCAGTAACAGACACAGAGCTCCACTTCGACTTAGAAGCCAGCAAAGTGAAGGTGGGGTACTGGTATGGGCAGGTATTACTAAAGATGAGCTAGTTGGACCTTCTTGGGTTGAAAATTTACTTAAAATCAACTCTCAGACCGACTGCCAATTTTTAGAAGACACTTTCTTCAAGCAATAGTACAGGAAAAGGTTTGAATCTTTCAAGAAAAGTTTGATTTTTATGTAAGACAATACTCCATCACATGCATCAAAGTACCACATGCATCAAAGGCCTTTACTGGCCAGCCAGTAAGGGCCTTAAAGATGAACAGCTAATGCCATGACCCCCTTCTTCATCTCCCTCTTGAGAACTTTTGAGCCCTTCTTAAGCAGGAAATTTAAAGTGAAGGTAAACAGTTTACCTCTCTGAACAGTGTCTGGGAGGCTGTGGTTGCTTAGGTTTATTTTTTGAAAATTCAGAATTTTTTTGTAAATTTTGAGTTTATTGTTCTCACTTTAACAGGTTAAAATAAGCAAGTGAGATGGGAAAATCGTTGTTTTTCATTTAGTGGACTAATAACGGTGTACATATAGATATTCTCTTAAGAAAGCCAAAACTTCACTTTTGCCACTTAAATGCTCAGGTTTGAGGGTTTGTTAACATTTTGGATTGACCAAGAGCACTGTAGTTGTACAATAACAAAATTAATCTTCAAAAATACAACTTGCCAAATAATTGCACGCGTAGTGTAGAGAATAGGGCTAGATGGAGGTGGTTAACTTGCTGCGGTAACCCATGAAGGAAGCAGCCAAAAGAAAAAGAAGATCAGGAAAAAAAAACAACAAAGACTAACATTAAATGAGTTCTTATCAAACTGAATCCAACAGCATCAGATGAAACAGACTAAGGGGGAGGGAAAGGAAAACATGTAACTTCTTAGTTTGCAATACTTCAAAGTATGGAAAACACACAGTCAGTGAATGAAAATAATCTGAGGTCTACAGTAATAATTAACACCGCCTAATAACATTCAGGCAAACACTGACTTGGGTTGAAGCTATTAAATTTGGCCCCAAAGTCTTCCAAACTGGCCATAACTACACTCAACCTCAATATTTATCATTATTATTCCACTCAATGGCATTTGCTTCTAAAGTGAGTCTCTGGAGGAGAATAGGAAGCCCTGTCACAAAAAGACACACACTACAGACAGAAGCGGAATGGTGAACAAGACTGTAACACAGAGGTCTACAGTCATGGCCAAAAGTTTTGTGAATGACACTTTCACAAAGTCTGTTCCTTCAGGGTTTTTAGGTGTTTGCCAGATGTTTCTATGGTTGTGTCATTCTCAAAATTTTTGGCCATGACTGTAAGTCATGAGACATAATTCCCTTTTTGTTCTAGCAATACAATGATTTTCTTTTATTCAGACCAGATGGCTGACTTCCTTACATCATCCACTGTATTTGGTATATTAATAAAGTTCATTGAATACAAAATAATATGTCTACTGGAATTTGTGACATGTAACAATTATTTATTTCTTTCACTTCCGGTGTTTCTTGTATTTTTACATAGCCAGCAACATTCCAAATAAAATGGTATGATATAAATGATTGATTATTTTTTAACTACTTTCTGTTGCTTTTTTGAGACATAATCCCCTTTTTGTTCTAGCATACAATGATTTTCTTTTATTCAGACCAGATGGCTGACTTTCTTTCATCTTCTCCTCCTTTCAGCTTTTCCCTTCAGGGGTTGCCACAGCGAATCAACCTTCTCCATCTAACCCTATTCTCTGTATCATCCTCTCCCATACCCACTAACTTCATATCCTCTCACTATGTCCATAAATCTTCTCTTTGGTCCTCCTCAAGACCTCCTGCCTGGAAGCTCCAATTCCAGCATCCGTCTATCAATAAATTCACTATCCCTCCTTTGTAAATAACCAAACCATCTAAGTCTGGCTTCTCTGACCTTCTCCCGAAAACATCTAACCGTGTCCATCCTGGTCACTCCCAAAGAGAACCTTATCATTTTCATCTCTGTGACCTCCAGCTCTGCCCACCATCTGTACCTCTCCATTCCTATCCTGTATACCAAATCTACCATCACTTCTTCATCCCCTCAATTGCCTGCACCAACATGCCCATTGAACCATTGCATCAATTACCGTATTTTCGGACTATACGTCGCTCCGGATCATAAGTCGCACCAGCCAAAAATGCATAATAAAGAACGAAAAAAACATATATAAGTTGCACTGGAGTATAAGTCGCATTTTTGGGGGGAAATTTATTTGATAAAATCTAACACCAAGAATAGACATTTCATCTTGAAAGGCAATTTAATATAAAAATAGAACAGAGGACAACAGGCTGAATAAGTATAGCCTAGTATAGCCTATATGACGCATAAACAGCTAACTGAGAACGTCCCTGGCAGGTTATGTTAACGTAACATATTATGGTAAGAGTCATTAAAACAACAATAGCATATAGCACATGCTACAACAAAACAATCAGTGTCACCCTTAATCACTAAATCCAACAAAATCTTCTTCTTCAGTGTCACTTCTGAACAACTCCGCCAACTCCGAAAGTAGACAATGTGCCGCTTCCTCTTCTACCGGTACATCGCTTACGTCAGATTCATGTCACTTGCAGTTCCAATTATTCCATTAATCCCGACAGGATGGTGTCCTTGCTCTGATAGAGAGTTGATTGCGCCATGTAACCTGCAGAATATGATTTTCTTTTCTGTCCTATTTTTGTTCAGTCCTTCTCAGTTGTTTTTATAAGTTACCGCGAATGTTGAAATGATCAATTTTCATAGGTACAGAAGTTGCTGGTAGCATCTTTTTTCAGAATGCACTTCTGCCATGACCCCCACCCCCCACCCCGCAGAATTTTGATTGGTTGGCGTGTGTGTGACGATCGCTGTTATATTAAAGACACACACGCAGACACAGACACACACACATCAGAGCAAGAGAACTCAATAATTTCACATATAAGTCACTCCAGAGTATAAGTCGCACATATAAATTGCGACTTATAGTCTGAAAAATATGGTACCACTCTCTCATCTCTGGGGATATTCTGCATCACTTCATCTAGCTCATTCCAGAACTTCTCCTTCTCCTCAATCTCACATCCCACCTGCAGGGCATAGCCACTGACAACATTGAGCATCACATCTTCAATTTCTCACAAGTCTATCTGACATTCTTTTCACATCCAGAACATTCCTAACAAACTCCTCCTTCAAGATAATTTCTACTCCATATCTCTTCTTGTCAGTACCATGATAATACAACTTAAAGCCTGCTCCTAAGCTTCTTGCCTTACTACCGTTCCTGTCTCCTGGACACTTACAGCCACTTCCCTTCTCTGCATCATGTCGACCAACTCTCTTCCTTTTCCTGTCATAGTCCCAATATTCAAAGTCCCTACTCTCAGTCCCAGTCTCTTGCCTTTCCTCTTCTCTCTCTGCTTCCGAACACGCCCTCCTCCTCTCCTTCTTTGACTGACTTCTTTGGCTGACTTTTGTACATCATTCACTTTATTTGACATATTAATAGAGTTCATTGAATACGAAATAATCTGTCCACTCAAATGTGTGACATGAAAAAATGACTTCTTTCTTTCACTTCCAGTGTGTTTCTTGTATTTTTATGATAGGCAACAACATTGTGAACAAAAAGATATGATTTAAATGATTAATTATTATTTACTACTTTCTGTTGCTTTTTTTAGACAGCAGCTGATGTAGTTTTTATCTAACTCCTAAGGTATGCACTCAAGTCCTATAAATAAACAGCCCCTTCTCCACTGACCAGCTCAGGATCACATTGCAGTTGGACATGATGAAAACAGTGTCAGACATTTCTTGAGACATAAGTCAACATATTGTTTTCAGTGCTTAATGTAGCATATCACTTTTTCATTCTCCCACCAGTTTGTGGCAGAAATGTTTCTATCTTTGCAACATTTTTGTCAGAAAATTAATTCGTAGAATATGTAGAATAGCAAATAACTCACTCCAATTTCTTGTGCCTCAACCATTTGGTGCATTGAACGAATGTGATTGTTTCTGGTGTTGTGCCGTTTTAACATACTTGTTTTGTAACTATACTAGTTTCTTTAGCATTTTCTTTGTGATTGTAACTGCCACAAAAAGAGGAACGATTCTTTCCACAGGTTAGTGTAATTCTGGTGTACTAGACTAAACTGTTTGAATCATAGCTTGTTTTTCTGTTTTAATTCTGTAATAGAGTAATTCTGAATCACTTCTATTGGTTTTTACAAGCACTAATAAATTAAGCACTGAGTCTTCTAACCAAATGCTTGAGAGAATATATGAATAAATGACTGGGAGACAACCTTTAAAATCATTTATGCAAGTGAATCAGAGTGATCTATTACATATCCAGGAGGAATGTGCCCCTCCACTGCAAAAATAGACTTCAGAACTCCCTTGCCAAACACCTCTCTTCTACCTCCCCATATAACTCCCAACTCTTCTTCCATCTTCACAATTTGTCACACCCCCCAAAAATTGTAGCAAGTTGGCCTATAGGTTATTTCCTCTGTGTGGTTGTACTGGTGTGTAAATAAGTTCAAACCCGTTGTTCAAATGAGATATTTATAGCTCCAAGATCAAATTTCCTTCACGTTCTTCTCGGAAATCAGTTATCTGAACATGAAAACCTAATGGAACATAATGCAAGTGATGTAATTTGGAACATGATGCAAGTGATGAAATTGACACATGTCCTTGGCTGGTTTTCAAAGGTTGTTTTTTAGTTGTCCAGTGTGGTGAGTTAATGTATTTCTGAGTGAACTGATAGGGAACTGACCTTAGCTCTGTGGTGGGGGAGGGGATGAGGCATTGTTAAAAGGGTGGCAGAGATGAGGGGGTGGGATTTTCCAGTGAAAAATGAAGGTGCATAGGGGATGATGGAAAGAAGTGACAGGTGTGAGTTGAATGAATAACAGCAGGGCAGACTAATCCAATTAACTGAGTTATTGTGGTGAAAAACAATTGAATTATGTTTAATGCACATCCTAATATTCCTGCATAGTTCATCAAATGCTGCATACATATACATATAAGGACATTGAGTAATAGAACCAAACCAACAAAATGCAATGAAAGTAACTTCAACTTTTCTGCATACTTTTGCCTATCTTTTATAGTACAATTTAAAAATTAATTGAACAACAAATCATTGCTACATCTTTCTTCTACTACCATATTGATTTATGTTAAGTGGATTTCAATTAAGTTTTACTTTTCCAACTGAGGCTTATATCCGTCAGTGTCTAGTAAGACATCTTAGTTATTTTTTTTATAATTATAATTATAATTATCATTATTAGAAGTCAGAAAAAAAAGAACAAATTTTAATTTTAACCCAAGTGTCATTGATCGAGCTAAGTTATGACAAGTAAATATTTTTTTACCTTTTTTGAAATGTTACTTGCAAGTGATTGCTCTGAACAAATGAGTAAATATAACTTAAATTCACAAACAGCATGAAAAAAGTCTCAAGTTTTCAAAATTGTCAACTTGAAATTGAGAGTTGTACTTGTCTGTTTGAAAACATTTAACAAATTTTATTCAACATATAATGTAATATAATATAATATAATATAATATAATATAATATAATATAGTTAGTTTCAGGTTTATGAAATGAATCACCATTAATTGAACTATTTGCATATAATATTGGGAGATGGAAAGACCTTGAATTTGAATTACTCATGCTCAGGTGTAGAAAGAGTTAAAGCCAAACTAAGTGATGTATCATATATTCACAATTTGTCAAAATGTCTCAGTGTATATTGTAGAAGAAATAACAAAATGTAAGAGGATATTTTTGGAATAATGAAATACCCACAGCTGCCTCTGAATATTGTGCATGTGGATGCAAATAGAAATAATATAATAATATAATATTCTAATATTACACAAATGTGTGAAGTTAATAATATCTACACAAATGATATTAGTTTAAGAAGAGAAAGAGAAAACATATTGCTTCAAAAATAAGGTAATTACTGATGGCGTCATGACATATACTTCATGGTTGTTTGGATTATATTTGAACAACTGTCTTTTGCAGTCCTCATGAATCAAAATTTTACTTGTCAGTTTTGCAAAGCTCAGCTTTGGTTAAGTATTGGATTTTATTGACCACATGGCAAAACATAAGACATATTTAATGAATATATTACCATTGAAAAAGAACATTGCACTAGATATCCTCTGACCTATTTCAAGCAATTATTTCAATATTGGTCAAGTATATTCTCCAAGTATGGTAGTTAATTTATTGTACTAACACATTTATAGAACTTTGCTATTACTGGGGAAAACATAAAAGTATTGAGACGCTGGAGATTCTAGAGGGGCTTGATAATGCAACAAGCTTTTTTCAGTGACTGAACCCTGAAACTGCAGGTAAACAAGAGCACACAAGATTAGGCTCCTTTATAGCTAGGATGAGCAGCCAAGGCAAATTTCGCGTCACACAAATTACATTTTTCATGCTGACCCTTTAAGGAGCTCCAGAGATAGGGGGTTTGTTAGCATAATTCCACAGCTTTGGGTTAGCTGTAGCTTCTTCATGCAGAATGACTAGCGTTTTCTTTAAAAAATATATCAAAACGATTTTACCTCAAGGGAATCTAAGGAGGTTTTTTTTTTCCAATGTATTATTTTTTGGTAAAGAGAAAACCAGCAGAACTATGGGTGAAATTACTCACAGATGTTCCATTTCACCTCAGTAAAAATAATATTTACATCATCAGAAATAGAAAACTTGCTGAAGTACAATGGGACACAAATAACTACTCTGTGGTTTATAGATAATAGTTTGTGAATAATTTGGATATCAGTTGTCTGAAGCAAAAGAAGAGCTGCTTGGAACTCTTCAGAACAATTTGAAAGGGATTATAAGAACTTGTATGCTCCAGGAAGCATTTCTTCCAGGAAGATGGGGCTAGGAGCACTAACGGACACTTTAACATAACAAAACAAACACATTAATACTGCACCACTACCTTCCTGTAGACATAATCACAAACACAAATAGCCAAGCTGATGTAGCAAATCAATTTTTTATAGCACTATAAACAAACGTATAGTCCCTGATTGCTTGTTGTTTATTTTTGATTATGAAATAATACTTAATTTTGGAAGAGACCCAGCAGGTTAATCCACTTACTAAAAGAGTTGTCATAGGTGTCCAATACCAGACAAGGATTAAATGTTATTGCAACACGCAAACAAACATGTGACATCGCCATTTTTCTGCCTTAAGATGTGAGTGCTGAACAGATTGAGCTGGGCAAAATGAGACAGGTGAGCAAAACATATTGAACAGCAGGTGTTGGAGCACAGCTTGATAGTGTGACACCTATGGAGGTACCACCTTGACCAGGGTAGTAACAAAAAGCAGGAGAAGATATCATGATGAGCTTATACCTAAACAGAGTGATTAATTTACCAACATACTGGCATCACCCACTTTATTTATTCCCCAGGAAAAATTAAGGTTGGATGTCATACACATATGAAGTGTATTAATAGAGAATGGAATAGCAGCTATATATATAGAGAGAGAGAGAAGTATAGCTCACCCAATGTCAGTGCAACTGCCAGACCAGCAAGTAGATCTCCTGGTCTCAGCCGACCTGAAAGACTGGAGCTGGTGTTTTCCAGTGATACCATGATGACCTGTCTGACTCTGTGTTTATGAGATGTCTGTCCTTTATTCTTTCCGAATACTTGTCTGATTTGTGTTGCTCTGGATAAAGCTGGAACACCGAGCGATGGAAAAGACTCTGAATTCCTACAATCAGCTTTATCCTCTTCTGTCTTAACCCCCTTCACTCCGTCCTAGGAATTAACAGAGGTACATTAACTAATCGACGAAGTATGTTTAACGAGCTATTTACACTCCACTTCCAGACCCACGAAATGCCCTGAAGAGTGCAGTGGTTGGATGAAGACTCTCTGCGCTGGTTCCTGTTTTCCGTCGCCCGTCTCTGCCCACCTACCCACTGAGGATTATCCAGCAATGCAGAACGAGAGGCAGAGGACGAGGTTGCGGTTGTGTCAGAAAAAGCTCCACTTCTGCGGCGGTAGCAGCAGCGGCAGCCGGAGGAACAGGAGTAACAGCCAATACTTAGCAGGGTCGTCAAAAAAGCACCGCGGCGGAGAAAGACACACGCTGGGAAGGGTGACTGGATGGAGAGGGTACACGGATATGCTGGAGCGGTGTCAGCAGCCGTGCAGAAATGCGGTGTATGTGCATATGCGTGTGTGTATGTGTGTCTGTGTATGTTTCCCCGGCCAGCAAAGGGAGAAATGAGCGAGGCGGGTTGTTACTGCGGAGGTAGAGGTGAAGCGAGCAAGAGAGACAGAGAGAGAGGGAAGTGTGACATAGGGAGAGAGTAAACTGTCACATACGCACACATACGCACGCACATACACACAAACACGTTTACACGTTCCCAGCGCAGAAATGCTGAGTTAGCTTAACATCAGTGGGTCTATGTGTTGGACGCAGTATGGGTGGTTCACACCGCATACCCGTGTCCCCCCCCCCCCACACACACACGCACACATACACACACACGCAGTCATGCATTTTGTCTTGCTTCCCGTCTTGCTCTTTAGATATCTACAGAGCGTTGACTGCGTATTATTTTTCTCCTTTAATTTACAAGCTTCATTTAATTTACAGGTCTATACAATGAAAGACCTTTCTAGATTTATTTAATTTCATTTTTTATTTATCTGTTCTACAAGATGCTAGTATGATGTAATTCTGGACTTAACTTCATAACATTAAAGCTTTAGCCACATTACCTATGTGTAGGCATATGGCTTCTGACAATGTTAACAAGATTCCATGACAGACTTGGTCAGAACTTCACTAATGTTACCACATGTCATTATGTTTCAAAATCTCTATTTTCAACATGTTTGATATGACATTTGGCCATGAGTTGTAGACAAAATATCTTGTGTCTCACAATTTGAAAGAAGGGACAACAGATGTTAAGGGTTTAGTTTTATGTCTCCCCGCTGAATCCTTGACTTACTCAATAGAATGTAAGCCTATGGATATATCTCAGACGACCTACAATACAAAAATAACAAAAATAAAAAGTATATGAAATTTAACATGTGACAATAACTTACTTACCAAAACATGGCCGATTAAATTTTCTACTATTGTCTGAACATTTCATTAACTTAATCAGAAGTACCACATCCTGAGCACTGACCAATTGCTTGTAGATTTAATTCCAATTACACATCATACCTACAATAAACTGATCTTTAAATGTTTTATCTACAAGCAACATACAAAAACAGGACATGCTGAGACCTACAGCATCCATCCATCGTCTGCCGCTTATCCTGCAAGTTCACGGGGGATGCTGGAGCCTATCTAAGATGTCATCAGGCAAGAGGCAGGGTACACCCTGGACTGGTCACCAGTCCACATGTACAGACAGGCAACCATTCACTCACGCACTCATCTGGGGCAATTGTCCCAATTTTTTTCCAATTGGACTGTGGGAAGAAATTGGAGAACTTGTAGGAAACCCACACAGATGAGAACATGCAAACTTCACACAGAAAGGTCCCCTTGTAGGAACCAAACCAAAGTTCTTCGTGCTGTGAGGCTGAAGCGCTAACCACTTCGCCACTGTGCAGCACTGACCGTCAGCATGTCCTTCACAAATATCATACAATGATAACATGCCTTTCATAAATCTTAACAAAGCCTTTAACACAACCCTGAGGTGGCAGCGGCAAATAGCTAGTCCACATCCTAAATGTGCATTCTGACCTCATTCGCTAGATTTATGTGTCTTGATGTGATTGACTTATGCAATAGTGCCATGCTGAATTGTGGTGTTAAACACAACTACACAGCATAAGTGCTGGGTGAATTAATAGCCTGTTTCTTTGAGTGTTATTCATATAGCAGTGATAATTACTTAGTTATGATTACCATGATTACTATGACTTATCAAAAATGGCTTTGTTTCTCTTCCGTGCAGCTAAGGCAAGTAGGCCAGACACCCTGGGTATGGTTCTCCCCAATCTTAAAGCACCTATAACCTTTTTAACTAGATCACAAATGTTTTTGTGCATTTTCATATTTGCATTTTTTATTTTTTTTATTTTTCAGTAAATGAGGTATATACTCTTTACTTCTCACTTCTTAACTGGGAGGAACATCCAAAGAGGTTTTGATATCAGGACAGCTTGTTAGCACAAAATACAATATATCCTGCAGTTAGTTAATGTTACTTCCTTATTTTGAAATATAAGTGCACAATTACACCAAAGAATGAAGTATAACTTCCAATCCTAAGAACATATGAAAACACAATTTATTCTCTGTCTCATCTTTGGATTAATGGACATTGGATAAAGTTTACTAACCTACACTCCCTAGTATCTAGTTTACTATGAAAGCAGCAAAGTTTATATTCTCAATTAAATTAGAGGACATTGCTCAATAGTCTGAGTTTGAGTCTTGTAGGAGTCCACTGACAAACCAAAAGAAGGCAATCTGTTTTTTTTAAATAAAATATTATACATTTTTTCTCTGTCCTCTGTATTTTTCAGTTCTCTTTAATGTACATCACTGCAAGAAAGGACACTTCACGTACCACTGATGTATAGTTCACAGTATCTCAGATTTTTTGGATTTTTATCATCCCTTTTCATGTTTTTTTCTTTTTATGCTTTTTAAAGATCTGTTATTCTGAACCCATAATGACGAAACACCGACATGTTAACACACAATTGTTATATCAGGTGATTCCTCTTTTTGACATTTGATACCAGGGGTATAGATGAGAGGTAAGACTGCAGGGATGTAATACAAAGTACTTATTTTGGACATGTACAGGAGACCGATAAGAATTAGATTAAAACATCGATCCATCGATCCATCGATCCATCGATCCATCGATCCATCCATCCATCCATCCATCCATCCATCCATCCATCCATCCATCCATCCATCTTCTCCCGCTTATCCAGTGTCGGGTCTCAGGGGCAGCAGCCGGAGCAGTGAGGCCCAGACTTCCCTCTCCCCTGCCACGGTACAGCTCCTCTTGGGGGACCCCGAAGCATTCCCAGGCCAGCCTTGAGACATGGTCTCTCCAGCATATCCTGGGTCTTCCTTGTGGTCTCCTCCCAGATGGACATGCCCGGACTACCTCCCCAGGGAGCTGTCCAGGAGGCATCCTGACTAGATGCCCGAGCCACCTCATCTGACTCCTCTCTATGTGGAAGAGCAGCGGCTCTACTCAAAGCTCCTCCCGGAAGATTGAACTTCTCACCCTATCTCTAAAGGAGAGTCCAGCTACCCTGTGGAGGAAACCCATTTCAGGCGCTTGTATCCGCGATCTTGTTCTTTCGGTCACTACCCGCAGCTCATGACCACAGGTGTGGGTGGGAACGTAGATAGATTGACCGGTATATTGAGAGCTTCCCCTTTTGGCTCAGCTCCTTCTTCACTGAGTCCGCATCGCTGCAAACTCCTCCACTACCAGCAGGACTTCTTCCATGACCCGGAGTGGGCATTCCACCCATTTCTGGTTGAGAACCATGGTCTCGGATTTGGAGGTGCTGATCCTCATCCCAGCTGCTTCACAATCAGCTGTGAACTGCTCCAGTGAAAGCTGGAGATCAAGGGCCTGATGAAGCCAACAGAACCACACCATCTGCAAAAAGCAGAGTCTCTGTCCTGCGGCCACCAAAACAGATCCCCTTGACGGTCTGCTTGTCCAGCAGCACTGTCTCCAACATCCAAGCAATGCAGCAGAGGTGTGTCAGCCAGGACAGCCCTACAGCATCCACAACCTTGAGGCTCACAGAATGGACGTCATCCACCCCCAGAGACCTGACTGAAAAGCTTTTTGACTGCTTCATCAACTTCAGACCCGGAAATAGTTTGTGTCTATTCCAGAGTCCCCCGGCTCTGGTTCCTTATTGGAAGGCGTTTCAATGGGGTTGAGGAGGTCTCGGAAGTATTCCTGCCACCGATCCACAATGTCTTGAGTTGAGGTCAGCAGTGCCCCGCTCTCACTTGTCAGAGCACTGCTTACCCCTCTTGAGCTGCCGGTTGGTGGACCAGATTTTCCTCGACGCCCACCAGGAGTCGTTCTCCATGGTCTCCCGGAACTCCTGCCACGGCCAAGATATTTTGACAACCACCGACGCCGCATGTCGCTTGGCCTGTCAGTACATGTGAGCTGCCTCCGAAGCCCCACAGGCCAGAAAGGCCCGATAGGACTCCTTCTTCAGTTTGACGGCATCTGTCACTGCTGGAGTCCACCAGTGGGTTCGAGGGTTGCAGCCCAAACAGGTGCTGACCGCCTTACAACCTCAGCTCTGGTCTGCCGCCTCAACAATGGAAGCACGGAACAAGGTCCATTCGGATTCATTGTCTCCTGCCTCCCTCGGGATGCGGTAGTAGTTCTGCCAGAGGTGGGAGTTGAAACTCCATCTGACAGGGGACTCTGCCAGAAGTTCCCAGCAGACCCTCACATTAGGTTTGGGATCCTCCCCCACCATTGGGGCCAGATCAGTTGACAGCTCTGCCCCGTCTTCACCCGAGTGTCCAGGACATGCGGCCACAAGTCAAGACAATACAACCACAAGGTTGATCAAAGAACTGTGGCCTAAGGTGTGTTGATGCCAAGTGCATATCTATACACCTTTATGCTTAAACATGGTGTTCATTATGGACAATCTGTGACGAGCACAGATGTCCAAAAACAAAACAACGCTTTGGTTCAAATCAGGGGGGCCATTGCTCCCAATCATGTCCTTCCAAATCGCACTGTCGTTGCCCACGTGAGTGTTGAAGTCTCCCGGCATAACGAGGGAGTCCCCTGGTAGGAGAGCTCTCTAGCAGCCCCTCTAGGGAACCAAAGAATGTAGTTAAACTGAATTGTTGTTGGGTGCATAGCCATAAACAAGGGTCAGAAACCATCCCCCCACCTTAAGGCGGAGGCAGGCGCCAAGACGGAGGGCAATTAATATGCCCACACCTGCCGGCGCCCCTCACCGGGGCAAATCGAGAATAAGAAACAGTCCATCTCTCAGCCTTGCCCAACAGCTTGGGCTCCTTCCCTGCCAGAGAGGTGACATTCCATGTCCCAAGAGCCAGCTCCTGTAGCCGAGGATATGACCACCATGATCCCCTGCTCCAGCTACCGCCCGGCTCACATAGCATCCAACCCCCTTGGCCCTTCCTTTGGGTGGTATGCCCAGGGATAGATAGATAGATAGATAGATAGATAGATAGATAGATAGATAGATAGATAGATAGATAGATAGATAGATAGATAGATAGATAGATAGATAGATAGATAGATAGATAGATAGATAGATAGATAGCAAAATATAAAGAAAATGTGTTCTATTTGTAAACACTCCAGACTTGACCCACATGCAAGCAAACAGTCACATATGTATACACACACCTGATCTAGACAGGGTGACTTTGACTGCTATGTATAGATAGAAGGTGGCACATACAAGGACATTACGTTGCTGAGGGATGAGACAGGGATAAGAGAGTGATAGGAAGAAAAAAATAAGTTAAAGGAGAAGATATATAGATATATATAGAACAGTAAATGAGGGGTGAGAAGGCAATAAAGAGGGAAGGGGGATAACTAGAGGCAAAGGAGTAGAGGTGAGAAGCAGAGGGAGGGAGTGGGTCATCAGTTTCTGGGTCAGGCAGGTAATGTAAAATGCTGCAGTAAAGCGATGCAATCCTGCATGTACCTCCATCTTCTCCGACCTACTACTTTCACCGTCTACTGTGATTAACCTTCCTGTCACCCTTCAGTTTGATGTGGTTTTCCACTGCCCCACCCCCTTTCCTGCCCCATCTTCCTTTCTCTCTCTGTCTCTCTTGCTTTGCAGCAGCTGGTGAGCGAGCAGATTTTCAGAAATCATACTGAGTGGAGGAAAAGTGAGGTGGGCCTGTTTAAGCCCATCCCTGCACTGAATTTCATGCAAGCAGCCACTTATTCATTTCAACATCTTTTCTTTCCTTGTGAAAAAGTGATTGGTCTTCTTTTTGTCTATGCTTTTTCTCCTGTTTTTTGTTATGTCAGTCAATGTGTCAGCCTCCACAGCCTTCAGTATGGAAACCATTGGCATCAAGAGGTAGGTTTTAACGTAAGTTTAAGAGCAACTTGCATTTCATGTGTTTTAATTTTGACACGTGTTTCTCTCTCTGTCTCTCACTGTCACTCTCTTTTTCTCCCTTCACTCTCTCTCTCTGTCTCTCTCCCATTCTCATGCCTGTGCAATGAAAATGAAGATCTTGAATTTTGTCAACCGTTAGAGGCTCTAAAGAATTGAAATACATGATATAACCATTTATGTCACAAAATAGTTACAAAAGCTATATATGTATGTCACATAATTTGCATTTTTGTAAAGCGCATGCTTTATCGTGTATTTTGTCTTGACAAAAAAAGGTAAAAAAAAAAAAAAATTATGTAAGATCTTCTGAGATGTAAATCAACTCAAAGAAGCTACTAAGGTATTGAAAGAGGAGCGTGAAAAGTAGTACATTGGACTCAAGTGTCTGTAAGAGGAATCATAGTTTTTCATGCTGTTTGACTTCTTACTCTCATCTGGCTGAACCAGTCCCAATATGACAGTCCCTGTTTGATTTCTCTTGTCCTTTTAAACCTAATCTGCACTTTATAACAAATGTGTAAAAGCAGATAACTCCTGTTCTAATGAAACCATCATATTCCAGGCTGGTCAATGATAACTCCTTCTCAATTCTAAACATGGTTTAGTGATTGATTTAAGATAAGATAAGATAAGAACAACTGTATTAATTAGTGCAATAACCGAGGAAATAAATTAAAACACTATACAATGATATTGAGCTCACACACACACACACACACACACACACACACACACACACATACAAACACACACACACACACACACACACACATTTACAAAGCTGCACACTTTGACCGGTAATCCACTATGAACCACCTTTAAATTGTTGACTTTCTATTTGCATGTAATAGAGCACCTCTAAATAAATTGTTGGGAACAAATACACTTCGCAAAATAATGTAGGTTTTGTCAACATCATAAGTGAATGTGAGAGCAGTGTAGGTAACTTCCAATGTTTTACAAATGTTGACACAGCAATTGAAAAATGTTTCTCAATAGACTTTCTTTATGAAGTAACAACATTAAAAGTCTCAAGTTTTTTTCATTTTGCAGATCATATGGACTCTCTCCTTTTTTTCCCCATTTCCTGATTCCTCCTTAATCAACATTAATATGTTAATTTCCTGTTTCCCTGAATACTGGGGCCAATCACAACCAGTAACCTCTGGATGGTTGGTGGGATACAAGCCAGATGATCATGAACAGTTCATTTTAGCATATCTGGAATGAAAATGAAGTGAACTAATTGTACTTAGTTGCCTAATCTGGATATTCCAATTAATTATTGTTTAGCAGGCAGTTTTGTATTGCACTTTTCATTTTTGATATAGTCAAATTATGCCACACATATGGTTGGTGCTCCATGTCTGTGGAGGTTCTCAGGCCATCCAGGTCATTGGGAATTTGGTGTCAAAATCTTCTTTTCTTTTCAACTGGACTTGAATTTCTTCACTTGAAGATGTTTCCCTCCTCATCCAAGAGGCTTCTTCAGTTCTAAGGACCTATGGGGAGTGTTTACATATAGCTCCCAGGTTTTTGGGTGGGTCTAGGCTGTGGTGGCTTGTTGTGTAAATGGGAAGAGTTGATCTGCAGAAACCAGGTGTAAAGGGGGTTATTTTGCTAATGGAGGCTGCTTTTGTTTGGAAGAGCAATTTACTGGGATTACCTGCTAAAAAAGCTAAAAAGTTAAACAAAGGAGTGAAACCTATTGGATAACATGAACTGGGGCCCATGGGGACATTATAGGGGGCGAGTTCTGGTGGTGGGTCTTTCCTTGTTGTTTGGAGGGTGCAGATGGGCCTGGTCCATGTGTGCAAATGTGTCTGGAATGGATCCCAGGGCAGCGTTGTACATTTGTGAAAGGTTGTGTCTGAGGCCCCCTCCTCTGTTCAGAGATGTCTTAATATAATCAAATTAAGTTTTCCTAATCTTGCCCGACTTAATTACTTTTTTGCAAATCCCTTTCTGATGTTTAAATTAATTCTGGTGTATTTCTGGTGTATCTCATGCTGTTTGGCTTTTTTACAAAGATGCTTCTCATATTTAAGGAAATGTGCTGATGATCATCATTCTTTCTAAATTATTGATTGCTTATAATTTTGTACAGTTTTGTACAGTACTGAACTTACTGGTAAACTGACAAAACAACAGTACCTTCACTTTGCAAATAATTGTTCTGTTCTGTTTGGCAGATTAACTTGATATTATGTTAGAATTTCAAGAAAACCTTTCATGAACAAATGATCTTCATCAACGATTAACTATTGGGCTTATGCTATGCTGCTGTAGGTATGCGGAGGACGGGAGTCTATACCAGTTTCAAGCAAATGGCAGGGTAAACCTTGACCAAGACCGGTCATCAGTCAATCATAGGGCCCTCTCATTGTCATGTGTGGGATATTTAAGGTCACTAAGGAACCCACTGCATGTATTTGGGGCGTGGTAGGAAGCCAGAGAGCCAAGGGGGAACTCAAACAGACATTGGGAGACCATGCAAACTCCATACAGAAAAGTCCCTGGTAGAATTGAACCAAATTTTGTTGTTGTGAGGCAGAAGTGCTTACCGCTGCACTACCTAAAGTTATCACCCTCAAAGCATGGTTTTATGTAACATTATCATAAATGATTGAATAAATTAATTTGCATATTTTACAAATTTTTACACATACTTTACAGATATTGGATTTCAGAAGTTCTTGAACTAAAGAAAAATCAATAACTTTGTATAATATTTTAATTTCTCATCACTTGGTGTTTGTGACATTTATTACAATGCACATTGTTTCCACACAAACCACAGCAAAACACAAACCAAACCAAACATTATAGCACTCTCTATCCAACCAACTTGTAGCATGATTATGTCACTAAAGAAAACGTACATCAAATTTTGACAAAATTTGATAAATCATTCATTTATTGCTACTAAACAATAATTAAAAAAAACACACACCCTCACCCACTTACACACAGGCAGGCACACATGCTTATTTTGTGTGTATATTTGTGCATTTAATTTTTCTTCAATTGTTGATATCATTCTCATCAAAATTATTTTTGTAGCTATTGCATCAAAATTAGATAAAACTCAGGGATGATCTTACAAGTAAAATGTTGAATAAGTGATTAGCTAATTTTATAATGAAACTGTTTTGTTAATATTGAAAATGTTTCAACAAAATCAAAAGACAGAACTTACACTAGTTCAATGATCATGCTAATCACCAGGGCACTGCACATGTCCAGAATAACACCTTGAGGATTTTATGCATTGTAGTTCTTGATTGTTTCAGTTATTTCCTTTAAAAGCATGCTCTGAATTATATCAGCAAATGCGAAATATTCTATACTTTTTGATACAAGATGGAAAGTATGTGCCTTATATATATAAATATGTATATATTAGTCCAAAATAGTATAGTCCATATAGTCCTAAATAATGCATGCCTTGATTTCAAATTTAATCCAATTCTTACCTGCTTTTTTGAAAGTATTCAAGTAAGAATCTTGTTAAATAGTTTGCAATTGACAAAAAAAACTGCATTTAAAATTATTTTTTACATTTTTTTTATTTTTCCCTTTCCTTTTCCTGTTATGTTTTACATGTTACCATATTTCAAATGGACTCAAAGCAAATGAGCATGCTTCTCTGTTTGCAGTGACATCAAATTGGGTAGTATTTCACTATAAACATATCTTTGCTTTAATACTTGATAAAATTGCAGTTAACCTTGTTTAGCATTACATATTCTGTAGACAGTCAGAAATAAAAACAAATGTTTTGCTAAAATTGTCACAATACTATTGAGGACATACTGCCTAGCCCTTGCCAGTCAGAAAATGTTGCTATTGTTTACCAAAGAGAAACACAAGTGCAATAAATACCCAACAATATAGATGACTCAAGTTGTCTTTTGAATGTTATCATTAAGTTGAAAAAGGTACCTGGATTATTTCAAGGACAAAAATACATGTCTGACACACATACATAGAGGCACACTTCTGTCTACTTGCACGAACAAACATGCAGCAGGGGTTAATGCAATTCGTGGGTGGTATTCAGGCAGTGATTACTATAGATCTCCAGGTGGAGGATAATGTCTGAAAGAAAAGCAAAAATATTGACAGAATTATTTGAGGCCTTACTTTACATGCACTCTCTATTAATTAAAAAAAGTGAATTTAACTGCATATAGACATTATGAAAGCTGCTCAACTGAATTCACATATAATACACACAGGGTAGACTGTACATCCTATGGGTGATGAAAGATAGTGATGCCTGGCATGTTTGGCTTATGAGAATGTGCTTTAACACTTGAGAATGTCATTGCATTAACCAGCTTTTTTCATTCAGAAATTTATATACTGTATATTTAATAGTAAATAAACTTGAAAATAAAACTGCTAACTAGAAGAAAGGAATCACAGCAAATCTATTAATTAATTAGCCTTGACAAGGTAGTCTACACAATACTCCAAACTTGCATGGACTTAGCTTCTAAGTATCAGAATACTTTTTCTCTGCCTGGTTGTTTTTTATTTCCAAATTGTTTTATAAAACAAATCGATCTTTGAATACTCTACTACAGTTTTGTTTTTCAAGGAGCCCACAGTCATATTGCGTAGGATGAATGGCTTTATTGAACACATCTGACTCATTTCTAAAAAATATTTGAAACCAAAAATATTCTTAAATATCAAGTGTTTCTATTTGCAATGACCAGAACATCTCTGGATAAATTGTCAAGAACACATTTTACTGAACGCATTTACTGTTCTATTGCAAAATATGTAGATTTGTACACATTCATAATACGTTTGAAAACAAACTGTGAAGGTGACGCTTTAGTAAACAACATTATTTGATTTTCTACAGCAAAAAATAGTAACAAAGTTACCTTACAGAAATGAATGTTTGATGTCAGATGTTGGATAAATCCAACAGTCTCTTGTCCTCCATCAGCTATATGTATGAGCATCATATCATATAAACATAGGCAGGGAATGATTTTGCTTTCAATGAAATTAAAGATTGAGAATGGATGAGATTGTCCTGAAAAGTATGGTAACATCATTATTAGATTTTAAATGTTCGAAATCTTTGAAATCTGAGTGTTTTAGAATATTATTCAAATGTATGTTGGATGATGGCAAAACCAATTATCTATTATTAACAAAAAACACATATAGTGTTGAATGTAATAAATTATATTTGATCAGCGTTTTGGAAACGGCTTTGTAGATCTCATAAATATCATACATGCACGCCTTCTATTATCAGCTCCCAAAAAAGAATGTTTGCATTTATTTGTTTCCCCAATTTTAAGCTTGTATCGAATCAATAGTGAAAAATGTTTAAGACATGTATGTATACCATAGTCTAACTATACAGTAATGTTCTATGAATTCCACATACTTGGGAAGGAGCAGGGAATGCAAGAGAGTTCATCTTATTGATATGTGCATTTTTAAGGAATGTGTTTCAGAGACAGGTCAACCACAGTCTAGAATGGTAAATATGGAACAGGGGTTACCAGAGGAGGTGTTAGGGTAAGAGCTCCAAAGGCCAATTCATCAGATGACCTGATTATGGGTTCCTGCAAATGAGGAGAGAATTGACAAATAATAATATAAGATTAACTTGCAATAAAGGACAGAGGTTCTGCATTTTCCTGGAACTGTCTTAATCTTTCTTGGATTATTATTATTATTATTGTTATTATAATGATGTTTATGATTATTATTCTTTTAAACAATTTCTAAATGAGCTGCACACAGGAAACTGATAAAGAGAGCTATACCTCTCAATTTAGTACAGTGCCCCTAAATTTACTTAGCAATTTCTTAGGTTTTTTAGTTTCTTAGGTGCAATATATAGTCTTGTAACCCTTATGTAGCACAAGGATCAAGATATTCCCCCGGTCAAAAAAACAAAAAAATAATTAAAAAAAGAAAAAAAAGCAACCAATTTGATTGATGAAATAGGATATATCTGAATATTCATTAAATTGCAAAGCTTAAATTAAAAGAATTTAATAATGGATAGTTAGGCCATGCTTTTTCAATCTAAGAGGATGAAGAGCAAACCTAGGTTTCTGTCAATGAGTTGCTGGATTCTTTGTTCTACGGGATCCTTAAGACAATCCTCCAGGCTATTAAAACTCTGTGAACAATCAACCAACTAACCACTCAACCAACCTACCAATGTTCTGAAAGACAGACAGATCAATTAAGCAACAAACCAACAAAGCTTATAAAAATCATTGAGTGACATCATGCTGGTGCAGTGATTGGCATTAACGCTTCACAATAAAACCTAACCTCTGGAAGCAATCATAAAGCTGTATTTATTTTCATAAATTTGCAGCATTACAAAGGGCAGCAAAGCTGACATTCTGTATTTAAAGCCAGTTTCACTATGGAAGACAAAAGGGGGAGAATATAATTTCAGCAAGATGAGTCCCTTAAAAAATGGGGTATATTAGTGCTTCCTCTTGCCAAGTGACATAATTGATTTATCAAAAATTTGTTGGAAGCATCTCTAAATGTGAAGAACATGCATGGATTGTGCAACAGAAACTAACCACATTGAGTAAAGGAATGATAAACTTACAGGACAAAAAATGTTAACAGACTACATGCTTTGTGTCTGTAAAGATTCCCTGTCATCCAGGTTGTGGCACTCCTAAAATCTCGTCATAGCAATTGGGCTTGTTCAGGTTTCTAGAGATGTTTCATCTTTAAAGTCTTCTTCAGTTCTAAAAAAATCTTAAAAAAGTGCTATAATGCTCTAATGTTATCACAAGATTTTACAAAGACTGCATGATACTTACCAAATGGTATGAACGGCCAAGGAAACGCAAAAGCTTTAATAGCTGTTTTATGTTGATGTTTTAAACTCAAACTGCACAAGTCATTCTGTTTCTACCAAAGCAGCATGAACATATAATGTTGACAATACAGTGTACCCTCACTTTTCACAGGAGTTACATTCCAAGACTCCGCGAAAAGTGAATTTCCGCAAATTAGAGATGTGATCATTTTGATGGTATTTAGATATATAGACCCTCAAAGAACCTCACGTAACCCTTAACGAGCCTCCCACAAACTTATCAACCTACCATAAACGGTATTACACTGTACTCTTATCATTACACATTTTGCAGTATAAGTCGCATCAAGGCATCGTAGAGCGTGGGGTGTCGCAAAAAAATTAAAGACATTTTCACAAACTAAATAGCACAAAGTGGACATTATTCATGCTTACGCAAACAGCAGTGAAGTGGACCAGGACATTGTATGCTGGGCACAACCTATAAGGAGATCAGCTGCTTCCCTCCATGAAGATGAGGAACGGAACAACATGCTCAATAGCATGCCAAGTACGGGACTACTTAGCCATTGTTATTCCGTATGAGATCTTGCATGGGCAGGAGCGACTGTTCACAATGCTGGGTATCTTTGTTTAGCGAAGGAGAGCTCATATTTTATTTAATTTATAAAATTGATTTTAAATAAATCAAAATAAATAAAATGTTTTTTCTTCTTGGGTTAGACTATGGCTATTTTATCAATAAAAACATTTCAAAATTCTTTTTTGCAGATGTAGAAGAGTAGGTTGTGTTTTATATCAGATATATACCATCTGTGATGGGTAGTTTTCAGGAAGAAAGTATTAAAGCAAGAAAAATGGTAAAACATCTAGTGTGTTATGTATAGACTTGCAAATGGCCCATAATTCTTGGGAAGAGGTAGCCTGAACATGGAGGAGGAGAGTATCTGTTTCAAAATATCCTGTTATCGGGATAATGAATTTCAGGGGAAAATCAATCCCAATACTGTTCACCTTGTTGCTACTGTTCCACCCTTAAATTATGCGCAGTGAAACGAGCACCAACATTTTAATTCTGTCTGCAATTGTCATTGTTCGTTCGCTGCTTTGTTGTTGTTTTTGACATATTCCTACACTTGGCTCAACAACGTGCTACAATGAGCGGGTCCTGTGGGGACTCTGCAGGAATGCTGCACCTGAGTTTATCACAAAATTAAAAAAAAAAAAATGGCCACATTGAATGATTATGATGGCAATAAAGCTTGGGGAAATAGAGAAAATCTGTGCAAGGCTTCCATGCAGTGTCCTGCCGCAGACTTTGAAGACATCAGCAAAAGACCCACAGGAGATGATGAAGCTACCTCACTAAGGTTGAGAAGAACCTCAAGAGACCTTTGTCATTCAAGTGCAAATGGTAGTGGACTTCTACAACTGGTTGCTGGTGGAAATAGTAACCCACATTGTCCTAGCCTTGGAAGGCAGAATCCCTGGACCAGCTATTCAACCGTCGGAGGAGAGGAGGAGAGTACTTGTGCGTATCTGCTGCAGATTCGACTCCAAGCACAGCACAACCCCGCCTTCAGCACCGCCGTGCAGGAAGACCTGGCCCTCCAAGTATTTATCCTGGGCCTCGTACCAGCACGACTTACAGAACATATCTGTGTGTGTGCTCCAGAGACCTTAACTGGAGCCCTTAGTGAAGCAGAACAAATGGAGCACATTCTGGAAGCAGGGGATTTTGCTCTCAGTGTGTGAGAAAGAGCCTGTCGAACCAACTATATGGTGAGTGACAAAAAGGGACATCCCCGTAACCACCGCGACAGAGTGCGGAGGGCTAACTGACGCCTAAAAGCTGGTGTTAGAACTGTCACTTGAGACCGCTGCTAGCCTCCAGGGCCCAACTATGGCTTGGTTGTCTTGGTCAAACTCACTATATGTGGACTGCAGCATCAATGGCACCGGATTCAGGGCCTTAGTGGACACTGAGTCCACCATCTCACTGATTTGCCATGGGGCCTTGCCAGGCACCCCTAACGAAGACTGCAGGATTGGAAAAACATCATCCTTGGCATCCCTACTGTCACTGTTGAGCACATCAAGACGTTGGGGGACAAGACTCGTCTGGGTACCGTCCCCCTGTAAATCACAGGTTCTGACAAGGATACAGGCCCCCTGCATCATCGGCCTGGACTTGCTGCAGAAATGGAGAGCGGTGGTTGATCTAACCCGGGCAACACTGGACCTGGGTTTGGAAGCCACTGTGCTCCATCCTGGAGAGAGGACTCCGGCACACCTCATCTCTGGCTAAAGACCCCACCACCTCATTGTCCCGTATCGAAGAGAGACAGCCTACAGTGCTGGAACCACCTCAGCCGCTATCCCAGGAAACAAAGCAGGAGATTGATGACCTGCACAGTGGAGCTGTGAAGACTTGGAGGAGAGCTTGCCAAGGAACCTACTAGACCTTATTTCAAACATTTATGGAGCAAAATATGAGGACTTCAAACAGACCAGCTTGGTTCAGCATGCAATTGACACTGGCGGGACCTATTTAATACGTCCCTGCCCCCGTTGTCTTTTGTTTGCCAGGTGGTCTGTACCCAAACAAAAGATCAAAGAAATGTCGGAGGCTGGAATCAACCAGCCTTTGGGCAGCTTTGGTGTACCTTGTCAAGAAAAAGAACGAATCCTAGCACTTCTGTGGTGACAATTGCCAACTAAACAGTTACCTGTAAGGACTCCTACTGCCTGGTCTAGGTGGATGACGCCCTGGACCAGGCCCCACTGGTTCAGCGCCCTCAACCTTAGGGGTAGCTACTAGCAGGTTAAGATAGCACCAGAGGCTCATCAAAAGACTGTGTTCTCCTCTGGCCAAGGGTTGTGGTTAATCAGGGTGATCAGGGCCCTTTGGGCTTTGCAATGCCCATGTCACCTGATGGAGAAGGTCCTGAGTGACTTTCCACCGAGCTGCTTTGCGGCCTATTTGGATAACCTCCTTGTCCAAGCGGCAGACTTCCAGTGTTTGCTGGACAACCAAATAGCTGTCTTCCTCACCGTTTGTCTGGCTGGTCTTTGCTTTCACCTAGTGCAGCCTGTTCTGCTGAGTGACATCCATCTGGTTCACGTTGTAAGCAAAGCTGGGGCAACCACTGACCCAGCAAAGATAGCCAGGAGGAACTGACCGGATCCCCACAATGTTGGTGTGGTGCTTCCTGGGCCTTGCCTCCTACCACCGTTGGTTTGTCAGGGACTTTTCCACAATTGCCAGCCCTCTGCACATGCTAAGGCCGGAAGGGATGGGTGTTTCAATGGGGTGCCCATGCTTTCTCCCAACTCCAGTCAGCACTCATCAAGGCTTTTCTGACCTATCCTCAGTGAGCCTTCATTGCGGACACAGATGCCAGTAATGTTGGCCATAGTACAGTGCTGTCACAGTTAGGGGAGCAAGGAGAGTGGGTCATTGCCTACTTCAGTCATGCCCTCAGCCACCCAGAGTAGAATTACTGCATTACTGTAGTCCCGGCTCCTCTGTTGCTTCTGTCCATACCTCTATGGACAACAGTTTCTCCTAGGTATCGATAGTGCTTCCCTCATCTGGCATCTAAACATTAAAGAGCATAAAAGGGCAGCTGGCCCAGTAGCAGGAGATTCTGCAGGACTATTAATTCAAAATTTGCCACCGAGCTGGTTTGCACCATACCAACGCATATGCACTGTTTGTTTGGCCAAGCGAGGAGGAGCAATGTCCACACTGCCAATGTGTGGAGGAGCAGGGAGAGGGGACTCCAATAGTAATAGCCCTCCGTGATGCCTTGGCTGATGATAACTCCAAAGACGGCAGTCCAGATGATTCAAGGTCCCTTCCACAATCCACAAATTTGGAAACATCAACTTCAAACAGCTCCAGCAGGACCAGCACAAATACCCTGGGCTCTCACATGCTCGACGATCTGATAGAAGCACGACAAGGAACAATTTGGCCAGCAGTCTATGCTTGACAAAGAAAGGCCCTGTATTCGCAGTGGGCCAGCATTGTAACCAGTGATGGCCTTGTCCACTGCTGCGAGAAAACCAGGTGCACAGGTAATGCACTTACCCATGCTGTGCTTTCTTACGATTGGAGGAATGAATGTGGGGGCCCCATGAACAAGAATGATGGCTGTTTTAATTACCAGTACTTTGGAAAGTTGTACCCCACCTCCACATACACACTACAACATTTGAAATATGTAGTTTTCTTTGAAAGGCAATAATACATTTTTGTAGCGAATAAAAATCTATTAGAATTTGTACAGTTAGCTTAACTAACCACCAAAAACCAATATGGTTTCATTATATCTGCTTAAACCCTTTAGCACTTAAGAGCATCAAGTGAGGCAAGCTGGGCAGCAATGTCAGTAAACCTTTTAGGGCATCATAATCACTTTGAATGTCTTGTTACAATGAAGCTAAACTTACCTTAAATTCTTCAAAGAGGGACTATATACCGTATTTTAGGCGCAATTCGTGCTGTTTGATGAAATATGATGGACTACAGTTTGGATTTTTTTGGGTTATTTGAGTTCAAATATAACATCTCTTTTTGAGAATCAGAAATATATCGATGCTATTAATTCTGTTTGATAATAGAAATGTTTTAGTAACATTGCTTACTTGGTTCCCTCTTCTACAACACCTTCAGTGTCCAATTTTTCTTCCTCTTCCTTCTTTCCCTCTGCAATTGGATCTTGTTTCAGATGTTGACGAAGGCACTTCACAATTACCATGGAAAGAATAAGTAGAGCTAGTGCTCCACCCACTGAAGCTCCTATAGCAACAGCAATAGTTGAGTCCCTTGGAGGGGCAACTGAGGAATTGAAAGGGTGGGGTTAATATTTTGTAGACAAGGCACTGAAACAAGTGCAATACTAAAAGCAATATTGGGCTGATTAAACTGAGTGGAAAGGAAATGCTGCTGAGATAGCATGCTGATGGAGTGAGTTTAACCTGATTCATAAATGAAAAGCTTAACCATTCCTGTCAGTCTCCATGATCTCCAAAATTCCTTTCCTCACACACAATGACATGTGTTTGATGTTTCATGTGATCTTAGATATTAGACAAATGGGTTCATTTCATAGCAATAAACATGCATGAGCTACAGTTGAATTTTCATCTCAAAGCAAACATTCTCTCTAAATCTTCAGGCATGCACTCATTCTTATGACAAAGCAATTTGTAAAAATTATCCAAAAAATGTGACAAGCATTGTTTTTTCACATTAATAATTGTTAAGTTTAAATACCCTCTTTTTTAAATTTTTTATCAAATCAAGGTAGTTTTTGGCCTTTCAGACTTCAAATGATCTTCATTTATGCTGCTGAACTTGTGTTTTTTACTTAAAAAAAACACTATTTTTCAAAGTATAATGAATCATCTTCTTCAACACCTTTCCTATATTAAATTAACATATTTCTTGTTTGAAGCTGATGTTCAGTGCTCATTATGGACAATTCAAAAGAATTACAAAATTATATAAAGTCATGAACATATATCAAGCTGAAGATTTGACAGCCAGATAACTGTCAGCAATGAAAATCCTATCTTGGTTTCATTCATTAGGCTGTGAGTCTCCAATCTCTCTTACAGAACTCAAATTAATGTATAAGCTAAGACTACAGTGCACTTCCTTCAGTCAGGGTTCTATTCCCCCACAAATCTGCTTTCTGACATATGGCACAGGACGATTCTTTTGTGTAATTTACAAGTTTCAGAGGTGATACTGTCAGATAAAAAGCACAGATTTTCTTCAGGTTAAGACTGTGCTTTAAAAATAGTATTTACAAAAGGGTAGGGTTAATGCCTTACGTTCTGTAACAACGTTGAAATGTATAGCACCATGTCTCTGGATGCTATGGGAATTTTTCACATAGCAGTTGTAAATCCCCTCATCCTCGAGCTTAACGTCTGATAGGGTGATTGACAGGTCATGCTTGTCCAGGTTCCCAGCAAAGTTGACCCTTTCTCCAAACCGGTCCGAGCGCAATGACACTGATTTACTTTTCCTATTGTATATCATAAACTTTGGGGAGACACAGACAGAGTACCTTTTAAAATTCTAACTTTGAAATTGCAAAGAGCTGAAAAAAAAGCTGACTGTGTATAAAATGAAAATGAGCTGAACCTCTAGACGTGACAGCTTTTTGAGTTATGTAGTTATGCATTTAGAAAAAAAAAAACACAAATAAAAAAATAAAAATAAATACAAACACAAATAAATCATGAATAAACACATACATTTCCTTACCTATCATTTTCATAGATATTGAATATTTGGTGCACCCCTTTGTACTGATTCATCTCAAGTTGAGATAGTACAGAACCATTGAATTTCCCTGATCTCTCACTGTTGAACAAATCTCAAAAAATGTATGACTTAATACAATAGGTCAGTTTCCCAAAAAAAACTAGAAGATAATATGATGATACCAAGGAAATAGTTTATTACTACAGATGGAAAACATAAATAAAAGTGAATTTTTCTCAATAATGCAAATCCAACTCTTTTCTGGAGATACTACCCCTATCTGAATTTAATAGCAAGAACTTCCAATTTGAAAGTGTGGAAAAAATATTACATAATGGTGACTTCATTTTTAGGTAACAAGAGCATTTTTTTGGTTTTTGAACATTACATGAATGTACAGCTTTGTGTCACACCCTGCTTTGATATTTTCTACTAGCCTTTCACTAGCTGGCTTTGCGTTTCAAAATCTGGCACCAAACAATGTTTAATTTGCCTTCTTACCATCACCTCTGTATCATTGAGCGATACTTGGTATGTCCAGTGCATGGCGAATTTGCTGTAATCTATTCTATAGCAGGAAGTGAACGTGCAGGTGATTTTGACAGTTGTTCCATTTAGAGCATTTATCTTACTTGGCACATTGACATCCAGGCTGGTACAACCTATAAATAACAAACACAGGGTAAATAGCAAATATTAACAACAGCTTACTCATTCTCAATGCTTAAGATATAAAGGAAAATGACTGCATTTAATTATTAGAAGTTTTTCCAGATTGGGTATATCTACAATTAGTAAATGCACACATATTGTACATTCAACATTCAATTGAAAGGGCACACAATGTCTCCTACTACATGCACGACAGGGGGTAGCTAAAAGTATATTTTTTCCTGCTGATATAACTGAAGATCCTGACATGCTTGCACATAACTTTTGTCTTGATCAAGAGAAATGTTCTTTTGCAGATTTCTACAGGTGAGTGAAAGAAAAACAGCCTTTACGTGTAAAACTTTAGATAGTTAACTAACAATGAGCAAAAGTTATGTGACAATGCCACAAAAATTTAAACCTGCAAGTCGACATAATTTCTTACATTCAAATGCAGGAGGAAAATATCAATGGTTTAATAGATTAACTGCAAACAGCACTTTCTCTATGTAAAATCACCCTTTTAAAAAAAAAAAAAAACTATTATATAGAGAAGTTCAACAATGTGACGGAGGCAAGATATGCCTCTCCGAAAGAGCTGTACAGAAGCAATATATTCTGGAACATTTTTAAGCGGACAGAGAATTCAATAAACATATTTGTATATTATTTGTATTTTTAATTTGAATTCCTTTTTTACTTCACTGAATCAAAAAACAACAGTTCCTCATTAGCAATTTTTAGTGGGTGCCAACTTCGAAAAGTGAAGTAATGTTTTTTGAACTCTTACTATTTGTGTCTACTGCAATTAACTTAACACAAATTTGACAGTATTCTGAGGTGTAAATTACTCATGAAATGAAATATCCCCTATTAAAAACAATTATCACAGCACATTTGTTAAACTTTTGTAAAGCCTGCACTTTAAACCCTAGATGACAGTATGCCCCTATTATGTATTCGGTGAAAAAAACTGTGGGGGGTTGCACTGGGGGGGTGGTGCATGTGCGTGTCCGTGTGTGAGTGATAGGACACTGCAGCACTCTTTCCTCTGCAGTCGGGTGTTTCTGGCTCCCTTCCCACTGCTTCTGCACCACTCTGAAAGGCTCCTACCTCTCTGCGGTACACACACACCCATGCGCATTTACATCCTACCCACAGCCATAGCTATGTATATTTTATGCACGCAGGCAGACTGACAGACTGACAAAAACACAAATGCATGCACGCACGCAACCACACACACACAAACACACACACACACACACAAAAGCACTTAGATACATGGTTATTTTGTGATACAAAATAAAAAGCTACTGTTGATCTCTTTCCTGCACATGAATGCATGCACACTCCATCATTAGCAATGAGCTAAGCATGCAAGGTGTGTTACATCAAAGTCCACCCATCATACGATGCTTATCTGTTTATTACTCACCCACCTTAAACACGTTCAGACATGTACCACTACCACCACACATTCACATATTCTTTGCTCTGTAAATCTGTAATGCTACTTTACTGCAAAAATATCTGGACTATATTGGGAATCTTTTGGATACACAGTTCTGCTGACTCATCAGTCCTGTTGTGTATAATGGGAAGAGGATACAGAGACAGAGACTTGCTCACAGATGAAATACTGCAGCGAAACAGCCTCATGCTACCCCTCCTTCCCTCAGCCCCTCCCTCATCACTCTCTCCATCTTCACTGACCTCACCAGGCTCCTCTCACACCTCTTTTTATTCCAAATCATTTCTTAATATATATGTATGTTCTCATCTCTATGCTCTTTATGTATTTCTCTTGTACTCCCTTTTAATTTTGGAAGGTCAGTGGAAAGGGCAGAGGACAACTGGGGAAAGAACAGCACCTGGTACACTTTCTTCTCTCATTGGCTAAAAGAACACAATAGAATTAGGGTGCAACATATATCTTCTTACCATAAATATGTAAATATAAGAATAACAGATGGGTGGATCAGTGATTAGCACTTCTGCCTCACAGCAAGAAGGTCCCTGGTTCGATTTTGACTAGACCTTTCTCAATGGAGTTTGCCTGTTTTTCCTGTCTGTGTGGTTTTCCCCTGGGTTCTCTGGTTCTCTCCCAAAATCCTACCCCATGCAGTAGCTTAATTTACAGCCCTAAATTGCCCAGACTTTTGAAGAGCAGAGTGAATAGTTGAATGTCTCTATATGAGCCCCTTGGATTAACTTGGGATCAGTCCAGGGTGCATCCAACCTCCTGCCCAATGATAGCTGGGAAATGCTCCAGCCCCCTGTGACCTTGAGCGTAGAATAACTGGTATGAATAATTGAATGAATAATAAGATAATTCAAATAAGATTTAAGTGAAACAAGTGAAACATTTCAGTACAAAAAAGTTAAAGATTTCAGTACAAACAAGTTAAACATTTCAGTACAAACATTAAAATGTAATTTTCAGTCAAAATATAGTTAATAGTGTTTCAACAATAAAAAAGCAGATTTGTATGGTTGTTCAAAAAACTGATTTATACTGATTTGTGACCCAAACATACATACTTACATACATACAGTATGTAAGTATGTTTAACTTCACATTCAACGAGTTATAGTAAGACAGCAGAAGAGGGGATCACTTTTTTCTGAATACATATGCCAAGGTGGAAATGACTCATCATGTTTTCAAAATTATCCATAGTATCCAAGTTTTTTGCTTGTTTGTGAAATGATTAAGAGACTGTGTTACCAGATTCCACCTATTACTTTTGACCTGACATTTTACAGTATCAAAATAGTAGTTGTAGTACAATTTGTACACTTGGGGAAAAATCAGCATTAAGATCATTAGTTATGTGTGTATAGTTCAAACTTAACTCACAACTCAATTCAACGATGACATTATACTCAGAGTTCAATAATGTGTGAACAAATGAAAAAAAAAAAACCTTCTTACAAAGACAATTGAACAATTCCTTCTTCAGTATGTGAAAAATTAATATACCTCTCTCTTCAATTGTAAACTACATTCATACCTGTTCTAAAGCTAAACATTATGGAATTGGCTCTTTACTGCTGACCATTGAAATATAAGATTTATTTCACATACGTGTATATAAGATTCTGTATACAGCTTAGGATCATCATCCAATTCTATGAACAGCTACCTGCTGTGGAATGTTGGGAAAAAATAAAATGATATATATAGTTATGAATATCTATATCTACGTAAGACTGGGCATCTGGGTTTCAACTTCCATATTGTTTGTACAGATAGCAACAACTGTGAAGACTTCTGCCAGCTGAAATATGATTGAATGATGATTTAAAATTGCACCTCTTCTTGATTTTGTGATGGTAGCAGACCAAATAAGTTGTTTTATTTTTTTAGTTTAGCGCCGAAAAATGGGACCTTGTTTCTAATTCAAATTATTCAGGTTGAAGTACTTATTCCTCTTGAAGAACTGGATGATATTTTCTGTTGTTGAATTATCTATTTTTATCATGCTAACAAAATATTACAGTTTAATCATGAGTGTAGAGGCTTGACAAATGCAATTTTGTAATTGCTTATCACTATTTCAAAATGGGTATGAAACAGATAAGATTTAAAACTTGTTATAATTACTATTAAAGTGACTGGTTCATTGGTGGAGTGTTATTTATAAGTTCCACATTCTAAAAGTGTCAGAATAAGATTGCTTACTTTGTACTTCTTAGCTGTGACAGCCTGCCAGCTCACTGCTGACATAACACACCCTCTGGCCAACAAAGATAATACAGAGATTTATTTGGGATTTTTTTAATAATCTAGACTGCAAAATAAACATGACTGACTTCATATACAAGTAGTTTAAATTGCATAAACCATGTGAAAATTCAGATTATATAATGTATCTTTATTTAAGCAACAGTGTCAGGCCTATTACTATTCAAACACATACTGAGCCACACTGACTTGCTTTACACTACCATTTACAGTAGCGAGGCCAACATGCATCATGACTAAATATTGTGTTACCATCCAATTGTTTGAATATTTCCCTGTATTTTTCCTATTATCTTTACTGTCTGTTTTACTGCTCTAGCTGACATTGGAAGAGGTACCTCTTTACACAGTCCGGAAGATATTGTAGCGAGTCACGAATGTTGGGGTTAATGTTGATGCTTGCTTCTGTGTGATTTTGGGATTGCTGGGAATTTTTTGGGTGTGGTTTGGGGTGCAAGGAATACAATTTTTTTTTTTTTTTTTTTTACCTGAACTTGAGCGGGGACAGTAGTTTTATTGCAGGCTTGTGTGGCAAGGCTATGGCCAACAACAGCCATTGCTTCTTAAACTGATGTTTTACCATCAACCTGGTGTTTTCCCTGACTAAAACGCTACTATACTGTAGTGAGAGAAAAATGTTGGGATTTACGTTGATGCTTGTTTTCTGTGTGATTTTGGGATTGCTGGGAATTTTGTGAGTGTGATTTGGGGTGCAATGAAATCTGTTTTTTTTTACCTGGAATTGAGCGGGAACAGTTAGTTGTATTGCAGGCTTGTGTGGCGTGGCTGTGGCCAACAACAAATATTGGTCATAAAACAGATGTTTTACCATTACACAGGTGTTTCCCTGACTAAAACACTACAATATGTGCTGTTCCACATCCCTTTCCTTATACAGTATGTTTTACTGTACCAATAAAAAGAACTCACCATAACCAATAAATCGGAGTCCTGCTGGAAAAAAACGCAGACACAGTCTCTGTCTCTGTTTCTCTCTGCTCTCTGCTGTAGTTTTGAACCAACCTCTGATACAGTAAGTCTCATCCACCATCGGCTAGGAGATCCTGACCCTGGCCTTGGACTGAGGACGGGCCCATTGGGGTCCCAAGGGTCGCCACAACTACCTCGCCTCAAGTCCTCAACAATTACCACATTTTGGTGCAGTGATACACTCGTTACCAATTTTATGTCTATTTATGACTAAATGAGGGATTAGGGAGGAGTGTTTGTAAAATAAAATGAGTAAGGATAGATTACCTTTTTATCAATTTTGATAAATGCTGGTGTAACAATTATCCAAAAATTATCTCGAATTAAAGCCACCCCCTCCCTCACACAAGCCTTGATTTTTGTTTCAGTTAAAGGAAATAAGCCAAATATGCAACATTATATTTTTGATATTGGTGGATCGAAGGGCTGATCGGGGTATCAATGTATCAGCGTAATGAACAGTTCGATTGTTATTTCTTACCGGAGAGCGACAGCAGGAGCATCACCGCGCTCGCCAGCTTTACATCAGAGCTCCTCTCCTGCGTAAGGGAAGACATTTTCTCTGATAAAAAATAAAAAAGGCTGGGGTTTAAAATTGTATATTATGAAAACGAGTGCTAGAAAAAAATCAGCAACACGTCGTATTTTAATAGATAAAAAGGAAAATCAAATAATATATTTAGAGGCAGGACATGGCTGGCAGTGTCTGTAGCCCAATGTATGTTGGTCTCATGGTTGGAGGTTTGTTTGCGTTGGAGGAGAGAGGGCGAGACTCGAAGCACCCAAATATAGTGGAATACGAACACATCTGAACTGTAATTAATTAATTAGAATTGACCTAAAAATTAAGTTTTATGTAAGGACTTGGTCTTCTAAGATAAAGGAAATAATAATATTTCAGTGGTGATTGAAATCGAAAAAAAATGACTGAATAGAATCATACTGAAACCTCCTGTTTTGTTTTGTGCGTGTGCATGAATTCACGGATCATTGAAAGATTACATAATCGTAAAAATCCTAAATGTAAATACTACAACTACGTTGCACCTAAGTGTTTGTTAAGCAATGCGTCATGCGGTTATGAGAGAGAGGCCGTGCAAGCAAACAAGAAATTAAGCAGTTTGTTTCAGTCTTCTTCCATCCATCCTTAAGAAAAAAAAGCAGGAGAGGAGGGCGGGACTGTATTTTCATCCACTTTAATGCAGTCCAAATGGGGGAATGCTAAGTGTCTGCTGTTAATGTACTTTTTGGGGAAGATTCTGGAGTGTGAATGAAACATATGCCTTGCAGATGGTAGGGCAGTTTAAAATTCACAGAGGTGGAAAAGTGGGCTGAAATAGGTATCCTTACATGCATCCTCTGTATCTTTACATGTGCTATGACAATAAAATCGAATCTAATCTAATCCAAAAAAAAAAAATTAAAGTAAGGCGGAGGCATTGTGTGCTGAAGGGATGCGCAAAGTAGTTGTAAGACTTAAGGTCTTTTGGGTTAAGTGGAAGTGGGGCGGGGTTGACTTCTGCTCTTTTTGCGGTTTTCATGATGACATTACCTGAAGAATCAACAATGACATTTCAATAAACTATTTATAACTGTTTTAACTGACTTTGTTACTCTAGTCTTTTCAGCAGAAAACATTGAGGTTTTTTTTTGAGAATTTTTATTTCCACAAATAAATATTTATACTTTTCAAGGCCTGACTAAGTAGACTATTTTAATTTTTTCAGATGTTAAGTATCATTATTGGCAGGGCTGTTTGTATTTAGCGCTGGTTTGTGCTAGTTCATTCTTTCAGTATGTGTGTTATTCCTCCTGTTTTTCCCTATTTTTATCAGTATGCCAATTGGTTTTTATTTAGGATAATACATTTTGCCATAAATTAACCACCGTATTTACTTTTTTGTCATTTAATTGTGTTGTAATTGAATGTTTGAGTCGGCTTTCACTGTTAAAATGTTTTCATTATTGTTCAAATAGTTTAAATTGAATAACCTGTATAATTACTTTTTTTTTTTTAATTAACAAACATACATACATACATACATACATACATACATACATACATACATACATACATATATACATCTTCTGCTGCTTATCTGGGTTGTGGTCAGGGGCAGCTGCCAAAGCAAACTGGCCTGGACTTCCCTCTCCAAGACTGTTTGGTCCAGCTCTACTTGGATGATCCTAAGGCTTTCCCAGGCCAGCTTTGAGACATATTCCCACCAGCATGTCCTGGGTCTTCCCTGGTGCCTCCTCTGGGTTGGACACACTTGAAACACCTCACAGGGAGGCATCCAGGAGGCATCCTGATCAGATGCCTGTCCAATCTCATCTGGCTCCTTTCCAAGTGGAGCAGTAGTGACTCTTCTCGGCAGTGACAACCTCATTGTCCAGATCAGACCAAAATTGTGATACAATAAACTCCCTCAAGAAATTATACAGTGTTGCTGCGGCATGTCAGAAAAAGTGTTCTGACATGCCGATCAATCCCAAGAGCAGAACTAAAGATTTTTATTTTAGCCAATCTCAGATTCTTTCATTTTTCCTTCACACATAAAATATGATGAGTAATGGTGGTTTGTAAAATACAACAGGTGGTAGCATGGCTCCGGGGATGAGTGGTCGTTGGTTAAACCAAACATCCTTGGTTCCATTCCCTTGCTCCTCCTTTCCAGTTGAAGTGTTGTCTAGCAAGACACTGAACCCCTAACTGCTCACTTGGTGCTGCTCATTAGCCACTTCTGGTCATGGTTCATCTATGATGGGTTAAATGTAATGTTCAAGTTATATTCTTTATGTATAACTGAATGTGACAATAAAGGTAGTTCTTCTTCATCTGAGAGAGACTCTTACTATTGGAGTTGCACTGACTCTCAAAGTAACAGCAGAAGTTATACAATCAACTACTGTTCATTAACATTATGTCAACTCATATCTGCGGTCTGGTTACAATGGCAGCACACAGAATAGGTCACCACGGTGTTTTCCCCATTGAAGTACTGTAGCTCTCTTTATCCTAAGGCATTCCCAGATCATTTGCAAATTGCAAATTGCATAAGTCATGAAATCCTATGGCACACTACAACTGTGTACATTTTTAACCATTACCTTACTGCATTGCACTGCATGAAGTCAGCCAAAACTGCATATTACGGACAGTAGGCACATGTAGCCAGTTTTCCAAATGATCATCAGTCATGATCAAAGAATGTTTGGTTTTCAAATCATGTTGGAAAGGCTTGTTGGTGATCTACCAACATTACCTTCGCAGTCAATTGTGATCGACATATTTGGCACCCCTGGCCATATCTAAGGCCAAGCCAAGCCAATTTATGGAGGAAACTTATTACACCCATATGTGTCCACAACCTTGTTCTTTTATATATGATCCAAAGTTCTTTACCATACAGAAGAGCTGGAACAACATTCCTATTAATGATGAGTTTTGCTTTTCTAGTTCAGTCACACTGGAAAAAGACCAAAATATATCTGTATTCCTTTCCCTTGTGGTAGTACTTCTATTAAACCCAAATAGGACTATCCACCAGCTTTAGGAACACGAGCATGGCCAATAGGATATGATCATCTGTGAGAAGCAGAGAGACCATCCTTAGGTTCTGAAATATTTAATAAGAAGTTTGCAGAATACTGCTTTTGGAACTTCACTCATGAATTGAAAACACGATGAAAATAATATGAATAAAATCTTGTTTTCGCGTACATGGCAGACAGAAATGTTACCAAATTGCATGCTACCAATACAACTGAATAAAAAGGATAATTGACCATAATCATTCATGTAGTCATTTGTTGCACACAATATTTATTGGAGTTAGAAAAATAACATGTAAAAATGCCAGCACTGGATGGCAGTGTTGTTCCATAAAAGAACACACATAAAGTGGTTTGAGAGTATCACTGATTATTTTGCTTGGATTATGCTTTGGGTGATAAATATTGATATTAAATTACTCTCTGCTCTTGACGAACCAGTGTGGTCAATATTCAGGACTGTCAAACGATTTCAAATGATTTTTTACCATTTTTTTGTTCTAAATCAAAGAGCTAAAGTCGTCTGTTGGTATCCTAAAAAACAAGTAAAAGTGTATGAAATGACTAACTGTCTGGAGGAAATTATTGAAGGTATTAGTTAATCACATAATTTAGAAATACATAACAGAACCCTAGCAAGACATTTATTTAAAAATAAACAACAGCAAGAATAAAAACACTAAAATTAG
The DNA here is from genome assembly GCF_037954325.1 of Fistularia commersonii. Taxonomy (NCBI): domain Eukaryota; kingdom Metazoa; phylum Chordata; class Actinopteri; order Syngnathiformes; family Fistulariidae; genus Fistularia; species Fistularia commersonii. The sequence goes on from NC_141301.1 coordinate 7,416,428, forward strand.
CAAAAAAGAAGGTGGGCCCAAATCTGTGCTCAAGATTCTCCAATTGATTTTCTGGTTTTTAAACCTTCCACTATTGTAATGGAATTAAAATTATTATGGCTATAAAATCACAGTTTGATGATCTAGTTACGCTCTATCAAATATAGTATTCATGTTTAACTTTACCATACCATACAATAAGATAGAATAAGATAAGCTTTATTGATCTGACGACACGGAAATTCAAAATCACAGCAGCATTACAAATATTTCAAATAGCAATAATATTTTTTACAACTGCAATAGTCTTGAAAAGTAAAAGAGGGCAAATTTTATTTAATTTTTTTGTTCTTTATAATTTAAAGTCATAATTGAATTAAATAATCCACAGGGAAGGCAAGGAATATAAGTGAAACAACAAAGGGCTTGTTATCTGTCTCTCACTGTCTAGTTCCCATGGCTGCCTGCAATTTAGACATACCATGTGAGCCTTTGTTGCTAAGCAGCAGCTGTATTGTAAAAGACAGCATCACCACTGCATCAACTGTAGCTGCTTCTGTGACAACAGGGGTGTGGGTCTGTTAAGGTAATAGACTCCTACTTGCAAAGTGTGCAGTGACAACAAAAGAAAAAGGGAACTCTAAAAAATGTAGCTGGTTTGATAATTCGATTTTGCTTACCCCACTCTCTGACACTTACATACAAATATCTTTAGCCCGAAAATTTTTAACAGCCTCATAAATGTCAGCTGACTGACCAGGTTGTCTTTTCAATTTGTAGGAAGCAGGGCACGCTCCACACAGTTACTATTAAAATGGGCAACTAAATTTTGAACAATATCAGCTAGGATTAAAAATATGTTGCTAAAATATGGTTATGTTTATGGATATAAATCACCATAAGCTTTTTGTGCATTATCAGTTAGGTATTTCTACTTTGTATTTTGAATTATCAGGATCTAAATAACAAGTAGGCAATGTCTTTGAATATAAAGTATTTTTGGCAATGTTTGGTTTTGTGGTTCTTGGGAAATGCAATATTACTTCTCTAGCAAGTTGAATGATACCAGCTAAAAAATAATTAGACTCTACTCCAGGGATAGTGTTGGTTATTGTTGTAGAGAGGAGTTTGAGTCTCTGCTTTTGTTGTAGATATTAAGGGTGAAAGGCATTGTGTAAGACCCGGATTACGCACCAATCGATGGCTTAATGCCAGTGTAGTTTTACCATCACCAGGTTCATGGTAGTTTTCCCATATAGACATGGGGGAAGCTGTAGGACTGTGTCCAGTGTGGTGTCCTTTGGGGTTTCTGAGGGAGTATGGTGTCACAGGCTAGTTACTAAGAGCCGTCTGGTCCACTTACAAAACTCTGAGAACTTTACCAACTGTGTGTATGAGAGTAAGCACTTTCATTTTGATAGAGGATGGGTCTGTCAAAAAAACTAGTAAATTGTCAACTTCAGGTTGGAAGTGGGATGGAAATTCAAGTTTTAGCTTCCTTCCTAGACACCTCCTTTTAGAAGAATTCTGGCCATATCCACCAAGTTGGACGCCCCAGGGGAGACACATCAATTGCTGGTGAGATTACACATTGGGGCAAAAAAGACTTTAGTCAGCCACCAATTGTGCAAGTTCTCCTTCCTAAAAAGATGAGAGAGGCCTTAACCTTCATCATAGATACACTTCAATTATGAGAGACAGAATGCGAAAAAAAAAAGTGGAAAATCACAGAAATTCACATTATCTGATTTTTAAAGAATTTATTTGCAAATGATGGTGGAAAATAAGTATTTGGTCACCTACAAACAAGCAAGATTTCTGTTTCTCACACACATGTAACTTCTTTTTGTAAGAAGGCTCCATAGTCCTCCACACATTACCTGTAATAATGGCACCTGTTTGAACAGGTTATCAATGTCAGGATCTCCTCTCGGCAGCCGAGAGGAGACACGGCTGAGATTAATTCGCAATCGGCGCCAGCTGCAGCAGCTGCCGCTCAAGATCCCTATAAAGGGCAGCGGCTCACTCTGCCTGGTGCTGGAAGATTGTGGGTGTCCCAGACCCCTGTCACACTGGACCCCTACCCCGTTACGACTGGACCCACCCACCCACCCAGCCGGCCGGTGTAACAGCTGACCCAGCCCGAGAACCGTCCTGGTGAGACCCAGTCCTTCCCGCCTCCAACCTGCCGTCACCCCGCCTGGAACCCGTCCTGGTGAGACCAAGCCCTGTGCAACTCTGTCTCGGGGCCAGGGGCTTACCAGCGACACCCTACCTGCCGTTCAATCCAAATAAAGCGCTTTCAATCCAGATTCCTGCTCTGAGGTGTGGTTCCCCGCCTGAGTCAGCCCCCGCATCCGTGACAATCAGTACAAAAGACACTGGTCTACAACTCTAACAATCAAACTCCACTATGGCCAAGACCAAAGAGCTGTCAAAGGACACCAGAAACAAAATTGTAGACCTGCACCAGGCTGGGAAGACTAAATCTGCATGAGGTAAGCAGCTTGATGTGAAGAAATCAACTGTGGGAGCAATTATTAGAAAATGGAAGACATACCAGACCACTGATAATACCCCTCGATTTGGGGCTCTACGCAAGCTTTCACTCCGTGGGGTCAAAATGATCACAAGAATGGCAAGCAAAAATCCCAGTACCACATGGGGGGACCTAGTGAATGACCTGCAGGGAGCTGGGACCAAAGTAACAAAGGCTACCATCAGTAACACACTACGTCACCAGGGGCTCAAACCCTGCAGTGCCAGATGTGTCCCCCTGCTTAAGCCAGTACATGTCCAGGCCCATCTGAAGTTTGCTAGAGAGCATTTGGATGAGCCAGAAGATAATTAGGAAAATGTCCTATGGTCAGATTAACCAAAAAAAGAAGTTTTTGGTAAGAACTCAACTTGTTTGGAGGAGAAGGAATGCAAATAACACCATTGCCACTGTGAAGCATGGGGGTGGAAACATCATGCTTTAGGGCTGTTTTTCTGCAAAGGGACCAGGACAACTGATCTGTGTACAGGAAAGAATGAATGGGTCCATGTATAGTGAGATTTTGAGTGACCACTTCCTTCCATCAGCATGGGCATTGAAGATGAATCATGGCTGGGCCTTTCAGCATGACAATAATCCCAAACGCACCACCCGGGCAACAAAGAGTGGCTTCATAAGAAGGTCGCAGAGTGGCCTAGCCAGTCTCCAGATCTCAACCCCATAGAAAATCTTTGGAGGAGTTGAAAATCCGTGTTGCCCAGACACAACCCCAAAATACAACTTCTCTAGAGGAGATCTGCATTGAGGGGCCAATGGGCCAAAATACCAGCAACAGTGTGTGAAAACCTTGAGAAGGTGTTTGACCTCTGACCTCTGTCATTGCCAACCAAGGGTATAGAACAAAGTATTAAGATAAACTTTTTTCTTGATCAAACACTTGATAATTTGCAAATAAATTAATTAAATTCAGAAATGTGATTTTCTGGATTTTTTTTCAGAATTCTGTCTCTGTCTCTGGACTCATCTATTCACCTCTCTTCCACGGTCTCTGTTGCTCTGGACTGTTGACCCCAAGAACCTGGGTACCCAAGTAATCCTCCAACTTCCTGATCTCCACTCCCTGAAGCCTCACTGTTCCACCTGAGTTCCTCTCATTCATACACATATACTCTGTCTTGCTGCGACCAACTTTAATTCCTCTCTTTTCCAGTGCATACCTCCACCCCTCTAGATTTCCTCAATATTTTCTCTGCTCTCACTACAGATTACAATGTCATCTGGAAAAAACATCATGGTTCGAGGAGATTCCTGTCTAACCTCATCTGTCAGCCTGTCCATCACCACTACAAACTAGAAGGCGCCCAGACCTGGTCCCTGATGGAGTCCCACCTCCACCTTGAACCTCTCTGTTACCCCTACAGCACACCTCACCACTGTCTCACAGCTATAATACATGTATTGTACCAGTATAACATACCTCTCCACCACTCCATGTTGTTGTCCAATCATCTGGGAGCTTTACCTGACCACCCATACCCTTTCTCAACTCCTCCCTGAAAACCATAAACGCCCCTCCCTTTTCAGCTTCCACCACTTTGTCCTCTGCTCTGCCTTTGTCCTCTTGATCTTGCTTGTCACCAGAGTCATCCTACAAACCACCATCCTATGCTGTCTGGCTACACTCTCGCCTAGAACTACTTAGCAGTCACTGATCTCTTTTAGGTTACCTCGTCTACACAAGATGTAGTCTACCTGTGTGCTCCTTCCTCCGCTCTAAGTTACACTATGTTCCTGTCTTTTCTGAAAAAAGTGTTCTCTACAGCCATTTCCGTTCTTTTTGCGAAATCTACCACCATCTGTCCTTATGGGTTCCTATCCTGTATACCAAATCTGCCCATCACTTCTTCATCCCCTCCAATGCCTTCACCAACATGCCCATTGAAGTCTGCACCAATTAGCACTCTTTCATTTCTTGGGATATTCTGCATCACTTCATCTAACTCATTCCAGAACTTCACCTTCTCCTCAAACTCACTCATAGCCACTAACAACATTGAGCATCACACCTTCAATTTCCAGTTTCAGACTGATAAGTCTATCTGACATCCTTTTCACCTCCAAAACGTTCCTGACAAACTCCTCCTTCAAGATAACTCGTACTCCATTTCTCTTCTTGTCAGTGCCATGATGTTATAACTTAATGCCTGCTCCTAAGCTTCTGGCATTACTACCTTTCCACCTGGTCTCCTGGACACACCGTATATCCATTTTCCTTCTCTGTATCATGTCAACCAACTCTCTACCTTTTCCTGTCATAGTCCTAATATTCAAAGTCCCTTCTCTCAGTCCCAGACATTTGCCTTTCGTCTTCTCTCTCTGCTTCTGAGCACGCCTTCCTTCTCTCCTTCTTTGTCCTGCAGTAGCCCAGTTACCATTCATCAGTAGCCCAGTTTCCAGGTCATCAGTACCAATGGCGGTTGTTGTTAATCCAGGCCTTGACCCATCCGGTATGATCTGGTTATTAGGTTTGATTTGCATGATGGTTTTGGCAAATGTTTTATGCCGGATTTCCATTCCTGACGCGACCCTCTGCATTTATCCGGGCTCCAGATCGGTTCAGGGAGACACTGGCCCGTGCCCCCCCGAGGCTGGCTCCGGGAGACACCGGCCCAGGCCGCCCTGAAGCTGCATTAAGATGATGAAATAAATAATCACTTTTATTTCGGGAAATCCTACAGTAATTTACTAAATAATTGTAAACCTCCGCAAACATGCAGAGGGCTGTGTCAAAACCTGTGTCAAACAAAATCGAATTCATATCTTCCATACCAGATCGCTCAAGGCCGGGTGAACAGACTGCCATTGGTGCCGATAACTTGCAGGGTACTGATGGAAAATGAGAAGATTGTGGGTTAAAGAAAGAGAGTAGGAGGGCATGTCTGAAGACATAGAGAGAAAAAGAGATGGAAGCATCTAGGACTGAGAGAAGGAAATTTGAATATATGACATGAAAATCACAGGAAGAAGATTTATTGTTTCCAGGGGACCAGGTGGAAAAGGTAGTAATGCTAGAAGGTTCGAAGCAAGATTCAAATCGATCAATCATGGTATTGATGGGATGGAATAGGAGTTATCTTGAAGAAGGAATGTTCTGGAGATAAAAAGAGTTTCAGATATAGTTATGAGTCTGAAGCTGGAAAATGAAGGAGTGATGTTCAATGCTGGTGGTTATGCCCCACAGGTAGGATGTGATCAAAATTTTGGAGTGAGATAAAGTGATGCAGAGCATCCACAGAGATGAGAGTGGTAATTTCTGTAAACTTCAATGCACATTTCGGTGCAAGCAACAGAAATGATGAGTTACGGGCAACATTGGCATTGAGAGAGATGAAGAGGACAACGACAGGGCAGAGAACAAAGTGGTAGAGGCTGAAAGAAGAAGAATATTATGTGGTTTTTAGGGAGGAGTTTGAAGGGGTTATGGCTGGTCAGAAGGGTCTTTCAGATGTCTGGTCAACTGCAACTAAAGTGATCAGGGGGACAGGTAGAAGAGTACTTGGTGTGACATCTCAAAGCAGCAAAGGTAAAAAGAATGGTGGTAAAGAGAAATTGATTGGCTAAGAAGAAATGGGCTTTGCAAAAGATTAGGGTGATGAAGAATAGAGGGAAATGCAGTGATAGATGCCAGAAGTATGATGGGAAGATGAAAACAGTACTTTGACGAGTTGATTAATGAGAGAGAACTGAGATTAGAAGAGGGACTATTGTGGAAGTAGCCCTGATTGGCATTGCAGACGCATGGTATATAATTGGAATGTTTAAGAGAGGTGGCTATAGAGCTTTGACAAATTGCTCAATAGGATCTTAGAGAGTGAGTGGACACCTGAAGAATAGTAGAGCAGTGCACTGTTGCAGATTTTTAAGAAGAAGGGAGATACACAGAGTAGTGGTAGCTAAAGATTAATTTTGTTGATGAGCCATACAAAGAAGTAATGGGACTGAGAAGTGGAAGCTAGACTATGAGCAAAAGTAAACATTTGTATGCAAACAGTATGGTTTAATGCAAAGACAGACTACTACATATGCAGTATTAGCTTCGAAAATGTTGCTATAGAAGTACAGAGATGGTCAGAGGGAGCTGCAATGTGCCTTTTTAGATCTAAAAAAATCACATATGACAGGACACATATAAAAGAAGTGTGAGAGTATATGACAAAGTTGTCAGTGACAAGTAAATATATAAGACTGGTGCAGGACATATATACGTATATAAGTAATGCAATTTAAAATGATATTGTTAATATGGACATAACTCGAAATATGGTAAAAACAAGAGGCAAAGGAGGTACAACTTTTTTGTAATTGCTACATTCATCATTAAATAAGTGTCTTGCTTCCTGCTTCCATAAATATCTTCCTCTGTATGTTTGCGCTAGTCGTGATTTCTATTCTGAGAATTCTTAGCTTCAAGTACCTGAAAGCTGTACTACCAGCTAGTAGGAGTTACATGTGTCATCTTTTATTACATAATGCAGAGGCAGAAAACGGAAGCTTTGAGGGTTGAAGGAGGCTCCATTCATTCAATTGTGCTGTAGTGTACCACCAAAGTCATGAAAATATGCAATAGTAGAATGTTAGAATGTGTGGTTAATGGGATGTGTGATGATTAGTTGGTTTCTACTAGCATTTCACATTATGACCATGAATTTGAAACACAAGACCCTGTCGTCCCATCAAAAAAGGAAAGGAAAGAATTTAACAGGATGTTCAACATAAAAAAAATGGATCAACGAAACACAACACCCTCTACTTGTTATCTGCTTTTGTTAAACATAATAATTTATACAACTCCAACTGACTGTAAGGATTTTTCTGTTTTCTTGGTAAGTGTTGCAAGTCAGGAAATCAGCTCAATGGTGCAAAATTTTACTAATATGAATGTGATTTCAGACAGGTATTTGAATGCCCTCTACTCGCAAGCACTATATAAAGTGGGGGATGGTATATTAATTTTGAAATTATTTTTATTAAGTGCCGTCTTAGACACCTACTATTTGACGAGATACATTTCTTGAGGAGTAAAATATCAATTTAAGGAAAAACTTCTACCACTTTTTAGAAACAATAATCACAATAATCACAATGCCCTTTATTAATTGTTCACTTTTTATAGTAGGTATCGGTAAATGCCATCAAACAATAGTAAAATCATTATTTTTATTTTTCATTATTAATTGTATCTTCATAATCTTAGAGGTGGGGTCATTGGTTAGGACTTTTTCCTCACAGCAAGTGGGACAGTGGTTCATTTCCTTCAGTGGACCTTTCTGTGTGGAGTTTATATGTTCTTCCCGTCTGCACTCCGACTCTGCTCTGGGTTTCCGACGGGTTCTCTGCTTTCCTCATACAGATGGTAAGGTGGAGACCCTAAGCTGCACAGAAATGTGAATGACTGAGCTATGTATCTCTAAATGTGGTTCAGTGATCATTTGACTGACTGCCGACCAGTCCAGAGTGTAACCCGCTTCTCACCCAATGACAACTGGCAGCTCCATAACCCTTATGCAGGATTAGTCATATAGATGATGAATGAGTGAATGAACCTTAGAGGTAATGATGCCAAGCTGAATAAGAATTCATTGAATTGCACAAATGAATTACAAACAGCAAGCTGAATACTTTTCAACGCTCCACCATATCATTAAGGTGTAAATCAATAATTAGACTACTCTTCATATGTACAATAGTTTACTAATAGCATTGGATAGCAGTATAAGAATATAACACTGCAACACTAACTGTGCTTATTCAATGATATTGTTGAATATTATGTTACAGAAAAAATGATTAATGGTAAATACAGGATCCAAATACTTATACTAAGCAGTGGATATTCAGTACTACTGTTTTTTTTAAGATTATCAGTCACCTTCTACACAAAAGACCAGCATTGTAGCCACACTTTTGACATAGTTTAATTTTCTATTTTATTTTAAAAGGCTATATAAACTCACATTTACAGTTTTATTTAGATTATCCCTTTTTTGAATTTTATTTCTTACATACCTGAAAGATATAAAATCTTGACATTTTATGTTGACTTACTTCAATTTCAATTACTGGATATAAAATTCACAGAAATGTTTATATTAAATTCAGGTCCGATTTCGAAGAAACATTCAAAGCTTTCCCATGTAGAGGCAGCTGGCGCTGATTTGAGCCTGGGGCTTTTAGAGCCTTCCGCCATGCTCTTGCACAGAATTTAGGGACTCCAAATGTTCTTTAACAAGACAGACCCCTATCTTCTCCCAGTCAAGCAACCATATGCATCTTTCTAAAGACAAAATAGTTACTAACATATATAGAGACAGTTGTTTTTGTTACTTTGGCACAAAAATAATTACAAATATGAGCTAAAGGACAGATAGTGGAAGTCATCCATGCAGTCCATGCTGAAACGTATAGTGGCTCAGAATACAAATACTTGAATATATTAATAAATTATACGCTGGTAATAAGTAAATAACATACTTGTGAAACTTGATGATACTCATATCAAGGAAAGTCCGTCAATGATCCATATGCTGTAGAGGCAGTTCTTGTTAACAACTATTCTGTAGTTTGGGCAGTGAGGAGCACTAGATTTTTTTTTTCATTTTTTTTGTTTTCAGAAAATGATTCAGTGATACTGTAATTACATAATCTCAATATACAATTAATCAATGAATCTATTTAATTTTTGGACTATTTTTTGTGGTGGCTCTCCGTAGCTTGTTCCAAAAGCTAAATTATAAGTATAGGTAATAATATAAACTTTCAATAACACAATATCTAATCTTAGTGCTCCGCATGGATGGAAATAAATCCTGACTTTCATTAAATTCTAACGTTCATGTTTTTCGGTGCTCGACAAGTGAAATAATGCAAAGTATGACATAGTGTTTAAGTGTGTTCAACTCAGTCGAACACACTTAAGTTGTGCCACTCAGTTGAATAAGTGGCACAGTGGTTAATGCTTAGGCCTCACAGCATTTGATTTCAACAGGGGACCTTTCTGTGTGGACTTTGCATGTTGAGTCTGTGTGGGTTTCCTGTCACAATCCAAAAGCATGAAACAGGTTAGTTAGGAAAATATCCTTGATGTGCAAATGAGAGCGTGAAAGGTTGTCTCTATATATGGTCCTGCGATTGAATGGCTGAGCAGACCAAAGTGATGGCAAATAGGATTGGCTCCAGTATCCCCCGTGACCTTGCGTAGTGATGGACATTAATGGATCCTTAATTCTTAATGCATGAATACAGAAAAAGATTTATGACAACACTTCAAGGGCTGATGTCAGGTGTGGGGATGTTTGTATCCAAAGGAGGGTGCTGTTACTCCATGATACACACAGTCATGGTTTGAAATTAATCTTTTGTATTGTATCCATTGTTCATTTTATTGTGAAAGAACCAACATCTTTCTATTTGGGAGATTAGTAAAAATTTATACCTGCATTCAAGCAAAAGATGGAAAGAAAAAAAAATCTGCTTTAAATATTGAGATATTTATAGTTGAATTCTAAGTGCACTGATAAGCAAGAGTTTATTCCAAATTTAAACTTCAAAATTAATTGTTTTAATTTGCATTTTGCAATTTGGCAATGACGTATGTAATCTAATAAAAAAAAATGATAAGGCAAAAAAAACCCCTTTTTTTTTTTTGCTTTCCATTTATTGGTGATGTATGTCTTAAATTTGTTTTCAGGAAAAGTCATCATCAGGCCTGACACTTCAGTGTACTATTATATTGTAAAATTCTTTATCAGGAATCCCCTTGCCCCCTGGAGAAATTAAAAATTTCAGAAATTCCTACAAAGCAAAATGATATCATAATATGGTGATTGTGCTCTCAGGTAAGCTTTGTGAATCTACTGGTGTGTGACTTGGATAAAGTCTCCACTGAGTTTTGATAGAAGAGTTGGGTGACAGCTGCTCTCCTCTGCCTCAGTCTCCTCATCTTGACATCCTAGCACGTTCAGCTTGTCCCTCATTTCTGACACCCGAGACTCTTTGACCGCCCGGCCTGTTTGTACTGCACTGCAGAGAACTACTGAAGACTACAAGCAAAGAGGGGAAGGAGGAGAGACAACATTTTGTCTTTTGTTTTTTTTACCCTCTTTCAATGGGAGCTTGCCTTGTGGGAGTAAAGCTGTTAAAATTGAATTTGAGAGCTAAACATAGACGCCTGTGGAAATTTACATCAAGAAATAAAGAAAAGGCAGAACATCATGGCGGTCTTTCTGTTATCTTTATGTCCACTAGTGGCCTAAGACCTTGTGTTATCTCATGCCATAATAGAGAAGTGACGTGAGGAATGGCATGAGGTGTAGATGGAACATGTTGAAGTTTATAAGACACTAAAGACTTTAATCTTGTATGACAGTCACTTTAGGAAGGATTTTTGTGATTAACCTGATACAGATCATACCCGATCGGTCAAGGCCCTGGTTAACAATGACCACCATTGGTACCGATGACCTACAGGGAACCAAGGGACTGAGAGTAGGGACTTTCAATATTGGGACAGGAAAAGGAAAAGAGTTAGTCAACATGATGCACAGAAGGAAAGTCTTGATACTGTGCATCCAGGAGACCAGGTGGAAAGATAGTAAGGCTAGGAGAAGGCTTTAAGTTGTACCTCCATGGTACTGACAAGGAGGGAAATGGAATTGGAGTTATCTTGAGAGAACTTGTTAGGAATGTTCTAGAGGTGAAGAGAATGTCAGACTTATGAGTCTAAAACTGGAAGTTGAAGGTGTGATGCTCAATGTTGTTAGTGGCTATGCCCTGCAGGTGGGATGGGAATTTGAGGAGAGGAAGTTCTGGAACGAAAGCAAGCTTGATGGCAAGATGTTCCCCCACATTGTAACTTCTTTTGGCAGGGGACAACCTGCGGGATTAAAAAAAAGCCACAAGTTGAAGCTTTCCATCAGAGTTTGCACTTTGTGATAGGACTGCACCAACCCCCCTTTCAGAGGAATCAACCTCAAGAACAAAATTGTTTGCCGGGGTCAGGCTGGATGAGAAGAGGTACTTTGAGAACCTCTTCAGCGCCAGGAAGGCGGAGTTGGCTCCAGGAGACCATGAGAAGGTGGGGGAGAGAGCGGTCAGACAGTAATTTCGTATAAATCGGCGGTAGAAGTTGGCAAAACCCAAGAACCTCGTGAGCTATTTGCAGGACTGGGCAACTCCAGACCACTTTAATTTTCTCAGGATCGGGGCAAAGCTGTCTGCCCTCTAAGATGTAACCGAAAAAGGAGACAGATGGCTTGGAGAATTTACATTTCTTTGCCTTGACGTAGAAAGGATTCTTCAAGAGTCACTGGAGGACCTGCCGGACTTTGAGTAAATAAGAAATGTCATCCAGGTAAATGCATACAAAAAAAGATTCAGAAAGTCACAGAGTACATCATTTATCAGGGCTTGAAACACAGCTGGAGCATTGCAAAGTCTGAAGGGCATGACTATGTACTCAAAGTGTCCAAGGGGTTTCTTGAAGGCGGTCTTCCATTAATTTCCCTGGCAGAGCCGAACAAGACGGTAGGCATTGCTGAGGTGGAGCTTGGAAAAAAATGGTGGCTCTTTAAGCAGGTTAAAAGGCTCAAGGAGCCTTTTAAGAGAATATTAGGAGAGAAAATAGAAGTAGAGAATATTTCTTCTTAACAGTGGTTTGATTTAGTCCTCTGTAATTAACAGAGGGTTGGAGTGAGACATCTTTTTTGCTGATAAAAGAAGCCTGCCCTCAGGGGAGATGAATGGAGGGCTGTGCTGGGCCCAGGTTGTTTCTGGAGTCTTTTCACTGGGGTCTCAGGAACTGGGAACCTGCGAGGAGAGGCGTCAAGTCTCTGTGACAAGGAACTTGCAAGAGGATGCATGATGTAGGCAACAGGTACAAGGAACTTGTGAGGACAACCTGGCAGCAGGCTTCTTCATATCCTCTGCCCGACGAGGCCTGTTGAATCACAGGTGTGCACTGCCCTAAGCTGACGTCCAAGTCACACTGGTGCAGAACAGGGGTGAAGGGAAATGCACATAGACTCCAAGCCCCGGGTCCCAACAAAGACTCTTTTGTAGACCACAAAGTAGCAGAGATTGGTAAAAATGAATTGAGAGCGGAAGAGTGGTGTGATGAAATCTCAAGACTATCAAAGCATTCTGGAGCAAAATGTGCTACATAGTGTTAGAGAGCTTGGTGTCAGTCTTGGGTCTTCCAACAGGATAATAACCCTAAGCAAACAGCAACAAACTCCCAAGAATGGCTAAAAGCATAAATAATTCTCAAGTGCCCTTCTATGAGCCCTAATCTGAATCCTATTGAATATCTGTGGCAGGAGCTGCATCATGCCGTCTGGAGAAGGTAGCCTTGAAACCTGAGTCAACGTGAGTCATTTGGTCACAAGGAGTTGGCCAAAATACCTGCTGATAGGTGCAGAAGTCTAATTGTCAGTTACAGAAATTGTCTGATTGCTGTGATTATCGGAACAGGTTTTGTAACGAAATATTAAGTTAAGAATATCATAATTTTTCGTCTGGGCCTACATTTGTTTGTTTTTAAAATGATTCTGGTGAACAACAATTCAAAAGTATTGCCTAGTTTTCATTGGTTCATTTTCAGTTATTTTTTTAGTTACAGTAATAGTTACTAATAACTTATGAAAAGTTATTTCAGTGTCTACTGGAGGTTTATCTTTCATTAACAGAGGGGTACCAACAATTCTGTCCATTGTGTATATACATAAATGCTTATTAACACATTGTAGAATGAGTAATGCACATTTGTGAAAAATACTGTCTTCATCAAATCAGAATGTTGTAAAGGAATTAAGCTATGGCTCTTGGCAAGGGCGTTTCATCTTCAAGCTGACAACCAGCCAACGGATGTTGCAAGTGTTGCTGAAGGAGGTAAAGTAACGGAGTTGCTGAACAAAATAATTTGTCACCAAATTCTTTGTATCTCTGGTTTCATTAAATAATTTCACACAGTTTGACCATAATGTCACATCCTATTCCCAATTGTGTTATGTTTTTGTTTTTGTTTTTTCCAAGTGTCACTTTTATAGAGCACGAGATCACAGAGGATTCCAGAGGAGTGAGTGCCTCTGACAGGCATCATTTGCTCATCAATAGTTATGCTCCTCTGGGGTGAGGACCAAGAATTGTTTGTGGAACATATCAAGCCATGGATGGATTTCCAGCTGCCCATGACTGTTTGACACATCAGTATTATCAGTCATGTGTACAGAGGTCAGAAGGGTCTCAAAACTGTTGCATGAGATGTTGTCAGCCTCCATGGCACTCCTTAGCATTTTCCAAGTAGGCATGGTTTCAAGGCAACTGGAAAAGCCATTTGTTCAAGCAGAAGCCAATCAATATTTCCAACTCCTTAAAGGGATCCCAAGTTACCAAGATGTTATATATGATAATGTAGTATTTGATCAAAGTTTGCACCTGCCACATAAAAACAGTAATAATTAATAATTCAACATATTTATACATATTTGTGTAACATAAAAAAATAAACAAAAAAAAAAACAACTCCTCACTTGTATGCTGCTGTTGGTAACGTCATAATGCTGTCTGGGTAGTGACATCACAAGGTTGCACTGGGTTTGGTCCCATTCATTTGCCTACGATGCAAAAACATGTCATCTGTGCCACCTTTCCCACTTGAACTTGAGAGACATGAGTGAGGAGGATAATGCTGAAGACAGAAGTCAATATCACCTTCAAAATGCAGACGAACAAAGACGTGAAGAAGCAAAAGTTGTGTGCAGCAAGTGCATTGCTATGCTCACATAGAGAGAGCGTCAGCTTCCTCAGTGATCTAGTCAGTGCCCGGTCTTTCGCCATCACATGCTACTTCTGCAGTAGCGTGTTTTTGACATCCTCGCAGTGTTTTTTTCATCGGCTTAACTAGTTTCCTGTGGATCTTTTATATGCTAGAGGAAACTATCAGCATGGCATTTGATTTCAGTGTCCTTTTAAATCTAGCTGCACCCATGAGGTCTTTCAGCAGCTTGGGTCGGCTAAATGAAAAACAAATTCCGGAAAACAAATTCCCACTCCTTTCTTCTATTCTTGTCCCTTGGGAAGCTGTGTAGCATCAGTTCCTTTGTTGTCCTTAGAGTGGAAATTGCGCCCAAAAGCAGCATGATGTGGCATCATATACTGCACTGCACAGTGCAGAGATTAACACTGTCATAAAGCCAAAGTTAACATGAACAACCACTATACGCCATCAAAGCTAGAATGTATTGGACTAGTAAAACAATGGTGGTGCCCCTGGGTTAAGTTATCGGTCACCCCAGGCGAGGTCCCCTTTAACAAAAGTGTTATCATTTATGTGATGTGCAGATTTTTGTACGCTGTACACATTTGCTTGTTCCTTCAGTAAATCAAGCATTTAAGGTGTATATGTGGAGGTGTATTGGTGACTGAAGTTTTCAAGTTTGAAAACTGGGTGTGGTATGAAAGACACAAATGGAAGACACAAATGGCCTGCTGACCATCAGGACCTTGCATTTAAAGTTTCAACATGAGGACAAAAAAGAAGTATACATCACCTGTGTCATGCCTCTTAACCTCCAACTTTTATTAGGAGTGACCGAGTTGAGGTGGTTTAGTTTCTTGGATCACACACCTCCCCAAAGGGGAGCTGGCAATGCCTGTAGAAGTATATTCTTGAAAAACAGATGGGGGACCTCTTGTGAAGGATTATACATCCTGCTATATCTATGAAAAGATATGTATAGAATTTTATCCTGGGGCGAACCTTGTTTGTTTGGCTCATACTCTGAAAAATTGGATTAATTATTTGTTGAATGCCCCAGATCTCTGCAATTGTTTCATTTGTTTGAGGGGTTGGTTCTTGGTCTTGGTGTTACCTTTAAAATTGTATGTGCTCATCTCAGGTCTCTTATCTTTAAGAAAGAATGAGAATGTATCAGTGTTAAAGTTTTTTCTCTGCTCTGCCAAATAAGCCATATAGCTAACGGGAAAGAATAAGAATCCAGTGTTTGTTTTCAAAGCACTAATTAAGACATTTTTGAAAGTGTATTATAAGTTCTTCATATCAATGACAACATTTTCATTTTTAGTCAATGGCCATGTTACTATTATTGAGATAAACGGTGTAATTAAAAATTCCAATGTTTTAATAAATTGATTTTTGAATTCAAAAGTATCCTCTCCACTTCTCTTTTGAAAAGAGAATAAAAATTATAATAAAATATGCAGCTCACCAAATTTGCACGCCATTTTTGTGTTTCACCCTTCTCAAAACTGATAAGCTCTCATTATTCTCATGCAAAAGGTTAAAATAGGGACTACTTTGCTTTTTCAGTTCAACAGATAAATTGTACAATATCACCTCAATGAAAAGGATCGCTTAATCTTACAAGCGGTTGCATTCCAGTAAGCCTAATTTCTTGCATTGTAAACATGGAGAGGTGTCTCAAGGCTCTTCAAGGCAAAACACATCAGATTACATATTGGAAAAGGATAAGAGGACACTGGTTTTAAGATAAGGAGAAATAAGAAATCAGAGCCCTTTCATTGCATTAAAAGATTGAAACATGGATATATATACATGTGTAGAATATGGGCACAAGACACACATACATACCCGACAGTCTTTTAGAATACCCACAGCGTGTTCAGAGATTTGCAAATGAACAGAACTCCCTCTTAAAAACTCCTCATTTATCAACCAGGTCTCAACAGGAGTTAGCCAATACTCCATCTCTGTCTGTGTCTGCATTTCCCTTGTTCATTAATCTCCAAGGACTTTATTCTAAACTCATGGTGAAAGGATTGTTGAAGATAATATTCTTTATTATTATTCTTTTATTGGAGATTAGTTTTGGAGAAGAAAGATGATGAGTTTGTGTATGTGTGCATCAGCTGTCAGCAAAAATTCACAATGAATACATTTCTTTTTTATGGTTAATGTGATAATGACAAGTAGAGATGCAATTTGATTCCAAGAGATCCAAGTCATTAAGCAGTTGTCACAGGAAAGCGTAAACTGACCAAGGCAAGGCAGTTTCAGAAAAGAGTGTGTGTTTAAAATCAGTTTAATAAATGTCATAATAAAATTTAAACTTAAGAACAGTGTGTCTGTCATTCCTTATAGCCTGTTTTGAGTGTTCTCACTGTTTTCTCAAATTTGTCAATTATCACAGGCTTCCTGTAGCTTTGAAAAAAGGACATTGAAAATAGATGGGAAATACAGTGCAGTAAACACATTTCACTAACAATACACAGATTGAAATCATATTGAATATCTTTGTCAGCCGGGCTCAGCCTGAAGGGTCAATGTAGGTCCAACGCTACTCCTAAAAATAGACACTTCTCCAAGTTCTAAAAAATGACGAGAAAGGGGTGCCTCAATGTGTCTGTATCTGACACAGGCTTTGGAGTGAGAACGTGTAGGCTAGATATAGCCGGACTAACCTCAACACACAGCTTAGGATATGGAACCAGGTCGCTTGAGTGGGGTTTGACTCTTTTCTATTCAGGAGTTTTCTCCGCTGAGAAGTGCTGTGCAGGTACGGGCATACCGATTGCCACCCAACTTGGCACCTGTGTGCAGGGGTTCAACCAAGTGTATGAGAGGGTAGCCTCCATCTGCCTTCGGGTTGGGGGACAGGTTCAACAAGACATGATAAGATATTCTTTATTGACCCCCATAGGGGAAAGTCTTTTGTCACAGCAGCGCAACAATGACAGAATCAATAAATATGAGTATAAATATAAATAAAAGAGACAAATAAATAAAAGATAGCAAAAGGCATCAACAAAATAAATAGACAGCAGAGGGAACAACAATAAGGATAAGAATAGACAACAAAATAAAAAAAAGATAGTGAGTGCGAGAAAACGGCAACAACTAGGATAAGAACAGAAACAGAGCGACAATGACAACAACAACCATGATGCGAGTGGATTGACAACAACAAAGTCCTGTGCCTATGGTTCCAGTAGCACTTCAGTCTTCCCACCCTTTTTAGAATTATTAAAGGGGCTGCTGGAGAGCTCTCCTGTATTGTGAGGGCCTTTTGGGAACATCTGGCAGAGCCCCCTGTCAGAGTTTCAAGTCTCATCTCTGGCAAAGCTTCAACTAAGTCCTGATGGAGAAGGAGGACATTGAGTCCAAGTGGATTTTATTCCTTGCCTCCATTGTCAAGGCAGCAGTCCTCAGCTGTGGCAAAAGGTAGTCAGCGCCTGTTGAGGTGTGAAACCCTGAACCCACAAGTGCAAGCTTGAGTCCTACCAAGCCTTTCTGGCCTTTGGGGCTCCAGAGACAGCTGACAGGTACCGACTGTCCAGGCAGCATGAGGCTTTCGTGGTTGCCAAGGCAAAAACTCAGGTATGGGAGGTGTTTGGTGAGACCATGGAGAACAACTTCCAGTGGTTGACCATCCAAAAACTTAGGAGGGGGAACCTGTACACTGTTGACACTGTGTATAGTGGGGACCATGATGTGAGGAATATGTCCAAGGCCTCGTTCCAATGAAGGAGCAGAGTTAGGTGACTTTTGGGTGAACCCTCCTATTTCCAAAGCTGAAGTTGCTGAGGTAGAGATCCTCACTGGCAGATCCACCCAGAGTTCCTTGAGGCTCTGGATGTTGTAGGGCTATCCTGGCTGACACACCTCTGCAACATTGTGTGAAGAAGGCTGGGGCAGAACCTCTGGATTGTTAAACCAGGGTGGTGATCCCCCTCTTTAAAAATGGGTTTGGACGGTGTACTCCAAGGGGCCACACAATCTTCAAACTCCCTGGAAAAGTCTACTTGGGGGTGCCGGTGAGGAGAGTACGCTGGGTCCTTGGATCCAGGAGGTGCAGTGGGGTTTTTGTCCTGGTTGTGGAACAGTGAACCAGTTCTTATCCTTGGCAGAGTCCTTTTGGGTGCGTTGGAGTTTGACCATCCAGTCTACATGTGTTTTGTGGACCTGGAGAGGGCATTCAATTGCATCCCATGGGAAATCCTGTTGGTGGTTCTCCAGGAGCATTGGGTACAGAAACCTTTAATACGGGCTATTTGGTCTTTGTATGATCCATGTCAGAGCCTGGTCCACGTTGCCAGTAGTTAGTTGGATTTATTTTTTCTGTTAAGGGTTAGACTCCACCAGTACTGCCCTTTGTCACTGATTCTATTCATAACTTTAATGGACATGATTGGGTCTCTGCTTTTTGCAGATGATGTGGTTTTATTGGCTTTATCGGATGGTAATCTCCAGCTCTCACTAGAAATCGCAGTCAGAATTTGAATCGGCTGGGATGAGGATCAGCAACTCCAGATTTGAGATATAGTTTTTAGATGGAAAAGGATGGAGTGCCCACTCCAGTCTGGGGAAGAGGTCCTGCCTCTAATGGAGGAGTTCAAGTATCTTGGGGTTTTGTTCAAGAGTTAGGGAAGGATGGAGGGGGGAATCGACAGGTGGATTGGTACAGCATCAGCAGTGATGCAGACTGTGTTGATTGTTGATTGCTGCAATTGTTGATTGCTGCAGTTGCGCCAGCGGTGGCTGCCCCGCCTGCCGATAAACCAGTGACCGGTGCGGCTGCATCCGCTGGTGCTGCAGGTCAAGTGTGGCCGGCCCCTTTGTTCGTCAATGACGACTCAGTGCGGTGAGGGTGCCTACTGCGACCCACCGTTCTCATCTCAGAGCGAACCGCAGCTGGAACCTCCATGACGACAGCCGGGATGTGTGAGCTCACAAGCTTTTCGGGGCACATGATGACACCCATTGCTGATACAGGTAAAACAGGAAGCCAGCTGTGTAGGGCAAAGGCATGGAATGTGTGTCGGAGTCAGTCATTGTTTCAATTAACGGCAGCAATAAGGCACATACAGATCTTTACTCCTCAGAGGACATTAATGACTTCTCAGAGGATACCTTCTATAAGGAGGTTGATGTGTCAGATTACTTTAGTGACACTGATACGTTTATTAAATCAATCAGCCCCATTAACAAACTGGAAGATCTGGACCCTTTGGATGAAAGGAAATGGTACAGCCTGTAGAAATAGGTCACGCTTCTCAGGCTCTCTGAACATTAGTGGCTGGAGAGACAGAAACAAGAAAGCACTGATATCAGATGTCTGTTTCCAGGCAAAGTTGGATGTGGTCTTCTTGCAGGAGAAACACACATTTCAGAAGGGCGAGGTAGACTGGGGTAGGTGGTTGCAGTTTTTCTGTTCTTCCGCTGAGGGAGTGAAGGGCAGCCTGCTGATTGTGAGGGTAGTGGTGGCTACCTGTCTTTTGCCTGGTTAACATATACGCTCCGACCAGCGGAGCGGAGAGAGTGAACTTGTTCCACACTCTCCAGGATTAACTTTTCACTCACCAGCAGGACAATATCATTGTGGGTGGGGTCTTTGATTGCACTCTCTGTGATGCTGTTGACAGTATACTGAAGATAGGGAATCCCATGCAACATTTTCACACGCCCTCCGATCTGCCATATCCTCTTATGATTGGCTAGATACTTGTAGGATACAAAGTCAACGAGCTGGACAGTACACCTGGGTTTGGGCCTGCAGCGGTCGGGAGTCGAGGGCCAGACTTGATAGCTTACACATTTCTAAGACCCTCCTACCCCAATTAGTCAAATGCCATGTAACTCCAGTTGGCTCTTCCAAAAATTATTTAGTTGCATTTGAGATATTCATGACTCCTGACCAATTGGTCAGGTTGTATTGGCATTTCAACAATAAGCTCCTAGAAGACAGGGGCTTCTGCCAACAGTTCACTATTTTCTGGCAGGAGTAAAGGAAACAAAAAATACACTTTCAGGCTTTGAGTTTATGGTGGGAAGTCAGTAAGGCCCAGATTCTGGTGTTCTGTCAGCAGTACACGTCTCACTTCTCAGTGAAGACAAAGGAGGTAATTGGGAATCTTGAACCTGAAATTTGGAATATTGAGGAAGTTCTGGGTGGAGGCACAGGTGCTTCTGGTGAGCCCTTGCTGCAGGGGGGGAGGCTCCAGCTCAGCACACTCCTCCATGAAAGTGTGAAGGGATCTCTGATCAGGTTCTGGTTCCTCCATCTTAAGGATTTGGATGCCCCAAGCTCATTCTTTTGCAACCTGGAAAGATCTAATGCACAGAAAAAACTGATGCTCTGCTTAAGCCTACCTGGAGGCAGAGTGACTACCAACTGAAGTCGTCGGAATCGGACTGGAGTAAGACGATTCACACCGAGATGGATTAATTTAGATATTTTTTTTTGAAGCAAAGCTTCTCCAAAAATCCCTAACACAAAATCATCTAATACAGAAGCCCGGACTTGAGCTGTTTCCTTAGCACCTGTTGTAAACGGGTCTTATGGTTTGAACACTAAGCAAAAAGCACCCTTCTTTCTCTGCCCAGGTGTTACATACAGTTGTTACAGGAATGTTCACAGGAGGCGTAACAGGGTCTTCCTGGTGTGCAGTTGTTTTCCACCCGTACGTCTTTTCCCTTTGCCTCAGTTCCTTCTCCATCTTTCACCATAATCTCTGGGTCAGCACATCCTGTCCGTCTCACACTGATGTCTGAAAAGAGAAGAAGACAACTTGCCCTTCCTAACAGGTGTGACCTTGGAGAAGGAGGCCTTCTGCCCTACAATCGCGAGCTGTTAATGTTACACTACGTCCGTCTCGCTCCCTGTGGGCGCCGACCTCGCGTCATTTGTCCGGGCTGCTCTTTGATTGGATTATATGTTGAGCCAAGCAAATGTAATGTCTACCTCATGAGCAAAGCAAATATGTTGATTTCTTCGTGAGCAAAGCAAATGTAATATCTACTTCATGAGCCAAGCGAATGTAATGTCTGCCTCATGAGCAAAGCAAATATGTTGATTTCTTTCCAACCAAGCAGAAACGAGGGCTCATGCTCTCGGCTTTTACACCAACCTCCTTGGGAGAGTGGACTGCAACTGTGGAAGCCGAGAGGATCCCCTGAAGGACCTTCCCCCACTCAGGAGGAGAGAGAGACTCTGGACCAGTACCTTACTATTGGGGAGCTTACCACAGCTGTAAACCAGATGCCCCTGGGCCAGACACTAGGACTTGATGGGCTCCCATCAACACTTTTGGAGCAAGGTATTAGCTTTAAGACTGCACTCAGCGAGGAGTATCCTTAATGAGTGTGGACCCAGCTGGCTGATCACTGTGAAGCTACTCTTCTCCTTTTGGATTTTCCCTTCAGGGGTCGCCATATCGAATCAACCTTCTCCATCTAACACTATTCTTCTTTGTATCCCCCTCTGTTAACTATCTTCATATCCTGTCTCACTATGTCCATGAATCTTTTTTTGGTCTTCCTCTAGACCTTCTGCCTGGCAGCTCCAATTACAGAATCCGTCTATCAATATATTCACTATCTCTCCTCTGAACCATCAAGCCATCTCAGTCTGGCTTCTCTGACCTTCTCTCCACATCTAACATTTCATACTTGAAATCCTCCAACTTCCTGATCTCCACACCCTGTTGCTTCACCGTTCCACATGGGTTCCTGTCATTCACACAGATAAATTCTGTCTTGCCACAACTGACCTTCATTCCTCTCTTTTCTAGAATATACCTCCACCTCTCTGGATTTCCCTCCACCTGTTACCTGTTCTCACTACAGATCACAATGTCATCTGCAAACATCATAGTCCATGGATAATCCTGTCTAACCTCATCTCACAGCCTGTTCATCAACACTGCAAACAAGAAGGAGCTCAGAGCTGATCCCTGATGAAGTCCCTCCTCCATCTTGAACTTCTCCGTTTCACCTACAGCATACCTCACCACTGTCTCACAGCAAGGGTACATGTCCTGCACCAGTCTAACATACTCTAACATATAACACCAGAGTTCCTATCTTGAAACCCTGTCATATGCTTTTTCTAGGTCTACAAAAACTCAATGCAGCGCCCTCTGGCCTTCTCTGTACTTCTCTATTAGCATTCTCAAAGCAAATATTGCATCTGTAGCACTCTTTGTAGGCTTGAAGCCATGCTGCTGCTCACAAATGCTGACTTCTGCTCTCAGTCTAGTTTCCACTACTCCTTCCCATAACTTCATGGTAAGGCTCATAAACTTTATCCGTCTATAGTTGTTACAATACTGCACTTCCCCCTTATTCTTAAAAATGGGTAAAAATGGCTACCATCACACTTCATCTCCATTCTTCAGGCATCTTCTCATTCTCTAAGATCCTGTTGAATAATCGAGTCAGAAACTATACCTCTGCCTCTACTGGACACTTCAATACCTCACCAGGTATATCATCAGGACCAACTGCCTTTCCACTCTTCATTCTCTTTAATGCCTTCCTCACTTTACTTTTACTTATTTCTTCTACTTTGTGGTCTACAACAGCCACCTCTTCTACCCTGGCCTCTCTTTTATTTTCCTAATTCATCAGCCCTTCCCACCAGTTGGGCAAAGCCACTAACAACATTTAGCATCATACCTTCGATTTTCCTGTCCTGGTGCGACCCAGCCCTGTGCACCTCTGTCTCGGGGCCAGGGGCTTACCAGCGACACCCTATCTGCTGTTCAATCCAAATAAAGCGCTTTCAATCCAGATTCCTGCTCTGAGGTGTGGTTCCCTGCCCGGGTCCGCCAGTTTTGTGACAACGCCTTCCTCCTTTGACCCACAGTAGCCCAATTTCCACTGGTACCCTGTAGGTCATCAGTTCCAAAGATGGTCGTTAACCGGTGCTCGACCGTTCAGTTATACAATTTTTAAGTTTGATTTGCATATCTGGTTTTGGCAAAAGTTTTACACTGGATGCTTCCTGATACAACCCTCTGCATTTATTCAGGCTTGGGATGGCTCAGGGAGACACTAGCCTGCCCCCCTGAGGTTGGCTCAGAGAGACGCTGGGCTGCATTTCTTTCAGTCACATCACCACAAAGGATTTAAGTTCATATTGGAGCTTATTAAATACCACACCAGCTCTACTTTTTTTTTTAATTCTAATGGCTGTTAACTATGAATTAATCACATAGTGCCTATTTAAATAAATAGGCACATGTAAGCAATAAGCAAATTAAAAAATCCTATATTAGAAATATATATAAAAAAAATCAAACAGAACATGATGCCGAATGTTAGTGGAAAGATCCCTGTAAAACAGGTTTTTTTCCTTTTTTTTTCTCCTGCAACTAACTGTATTCGTACTCTTTGAGTTTCCCCTTTTTTTCACTCAGGTTTTGAATTTTTTTATCTGGTCTGTGGGAAATTTTTTGGAGATCTGAGAAACAACGATCCTCTTGCTTGTTTATCTTGCCTGATAATACTGTCCAGTATGTATGGCAAGTAAAAGAAGACACCCTACAACACCCAAGGGAACAGTGCAGGCATGTGTGCACCAGTTAGTTTTCTGCCAGAACAACTCTGACAGCATGTTAATGCAAGTCAGGCAGTTGCCAGCGCTTTGCCCCATATCTAAGGTTTTCTACTTGAGCAGATGCCATATGTTCTTTTCTGCCAGAACCACATTTCCCCTTCCCTTTCAGCTTCATTTTGAGGAGACATTTAAATGATATTTAAAATAAAGAAAATAGTTACAAATGTTTGTGTGCAGTTTAAATTTGCTTACAAAAGAATAGTCTATACAAATAAATTCATAGTGTAGAAGATGCTTGTCATTTTTTACAATTCACCTTCAGTACATGTTATTTATTCCTACAATCAAGATTTGTCTTTGTGTTTTCCTTCTCAAGAAATATCCAGATGTGTTAGATAATATTAGATGTTTTCAAACAACTGTTGTGTCTGCAGCAGGAATTTAATTTAATTTAATTTAATTTAATTCTAACTACCTTGCACTATGTGCATGTGTGAGTTAGAGTATGAAATGGTGAATATAAATTTACTTGGTGTGCAAATAAATAAATAAAACTACAAACTACACATTTCCCCCCATGTCATTCTATTTTTTATCTTCATTTGTCATTTATCTTATTTACATAATTCTAATAGTGCAATCTAATTATATATATTTCCACCTACTGAGTCTAGTAATAATCCTTTTTGTAAAGGTATACCATGCAGTCATCAATTTCCAAAATTGTATATGTATTTGCAGAGATCCATACTGTAGCAAGCTGTGGGTTTATGCTTTTTAGGGTTCGATGACGTAGGATTATTACTTTAACAGCCTTACGTTTTAAACAAAACAGAATACGGCCAAAGCGGGTTTTTTTTTTTATTTTATTTTTTTATGAGAAATGGGATAATAGTGTTGTGTACAATGGAAGAAAGACAGCAAAACAATTTGCAACTCTGGCTGAATGCACTTAACTCAGGAAAAAGTCACAGCAAAAATGGCCTTTCCATCAATTGTTGAATCTCAGGGAGAGCCGATTCCTTGGGATCAACTTGCTTTCTAGCTCATCTGATCATCTAAATAACTGGTGCTGCAGGGTCCTATGAAATAACTGAGGTGAGTGGCAGCCATATCTTGGATGTAATACCCTGAAAACAAAGTTTCACATGCCTGGCCCGATCCATATCCCTACCCCCCCAAAAAAGAAGACTATACAGACACATATACACATATACAGACAAACAACCAGTCACTCACTCACTCATCCAGGGCAATTTTCCCATTAGTTTTTCCAGTTAACCTGCTGCATGTTTTTGGACTGTGGGAGGAAGTGCTAACGACTGTGTCAATGTGTATATTATATTATATTATGTTATATTATATTATATTATATTATATTAGATGAGATGAGAACAACTTTATTAGTCCTGAAGGAAATTGTTATATCAAATTATATTATAACTTATATAATAATTCTTATAATTTCTGACAACAGAAAGTATCCACACTACACATGAAAAGTAAAAACAATTAACCAGTTGGCATGGTGGTACAGTGGTTAGTGCAACTGCCTCACTGCAAAAAAGGTCCCAAGTTTGATTCCTGCATATTCTCCCCGTCTATGTGAGGTTTTCCCAACTTTCCTTCCACAGTACAAAAGAAAATGCAGAATGATAATTTGAAGACTACAAATTGACCAAAGATATGAACAAAGGAGTAATTGGTTGTATTTGTTTCTATTTGGCCTTGTGATCAACCGCTTAGGAGGTTGAGTATACCCTGGTCTCAATCAGTGACAGCTGAGATAGGCGCCAGGCTCACTATGACTCTTGGTGCAGGATAATGATTATCGATAATCAAAAAATGAATCTGTTGAACGTTTATGTTGATTTTCAATCATAACTCCTATACAAAGTATTTATATGATGTTTTAATTGTTGTGTTCATTATAATTAGTCTTAACTATTCATATGTAAAAATACAATTTGTGATTCATTATGTAAATACTTTGACTTGAATACAATTCAATTTCCTGTTTTTATTTTTAACTCCAGTGGGTCCTTGGCCATCATGCGAGGCTCTATTGTTTATTAATTTACATGTTTTTGACATTCTGTGTCACTATACAGTTATGTCACTAGAAAGCTATCTGCAACCTGTAAAATTCTAGCAGTTATTTGGGGATTAAAACTGTTACGAGAGCTTCACTAGATCCATCAGAGTAATAGGGGAATATAATGACATTTCTGTTTTTGAAAATCTCCTCTCTCAGGTTGTGTATGATTAAACTGCAGTACATCTACTTTAGGGTTTGCCCCATGCTTTTTGGGGCAAACCCTACTACGTCACTCCTCTCAACATTTTTCAAAAATCAAAACTGGGAACTTCCTGCTGTTAGGGGAAAGGATATACAGCAGGTCCGGGTGATTAGAAAGGGAAGGATGGAGAGGGAATTGTATTGGCAGATGCTAGAAGAGTGATAGGAAGATGTGAAGAGTACCTTGAAGGGCTGATGAATGTGGAAAATAAAAGAGGCAAGGGCAGAAGAAGTGACTACTGTAGGACCATAAAATAGCTCAGATTAGTAAAAGTGAAGTGAGGAAGGCATTGAAGAGGATGAAGAGTGGGAAGCAGTTGGTCCTCATGATATACCTGTGGAGGCATGGACGTGTCTAAGACAGGCAGTGGTAGATTTTCTGACTGGACTATTCAACAGAATCTTAGCAAGTGAGAAGATGCCTGAAGAATGGAGACAAAGTTATATGGTGCCCATTTTTAGGAATAAGGGGGATGTGCAGAATTGTGGGAACTATAGAGGGATAAAGTTGATGAGCCATACAATGAAGTTATGGGAAGGAGTAGTGGAAACTAGACTGAGAGCAGAAGTCAACATTTGTGAACAGCAGCATGGCTTCATGCCTAGAAAGAGTAATACAGATGCAGTATTTGCTTTGAGAATGCTAATAGAGAAGTACAGAGAAGGCCAGAGGGAGTTGCATTGTCTTTTTGTAGACCTAGAAAAAGCAAATGAAAGGGTGCTAGACATTCTGTCTGATAGAGGACCATCAGACAGAATGAAAGGAAAGGTGTAAAAGAGACCAGCCATGCTGTATGGCCTAGAAACAGTTCCAATGACAATAATACAGGAGGCAGTGCTTGAGGTTGGAGAGATGAAGATGCTAAGGATTGACCAGGATGGATAGGATTAGGAGTTAGTCTATCAGAGAAACAGCACATGTCAGATGTTTCGGAGACAAGGTCAGAGAAGCCAGACTGAGATGGTTTGGTCATGTACAGAGGAGGGATATTAAATATATTGGTATATGCTGGAATTGGAGCTTCCAGGTAGGAGGTCTTGAGGAAGACCAAAGAGAAGATTTATGGACATAGTGAGAGAGGATAGGAAGGTAGCTGGTGAAACAGAGGAGGATGCAGAGAATAGGGTTAGACTGAGAAGGTTTATTCACTGTGGTGACCCCTGAAGGGAAAAGACGAAAGGAGAATAAAGGAAAATAATATCTGAGCTAAAATGGAAAGGGAACGTAGAAGCAAGATTGCTTTTTTTTGAGAACTGCTTTTCTTGCCTAATAACTAAGACAAGAGAGAAAGATGACTCTTCTGTCAGTTTTGTTTTCACTGCTTGATGGTCTCCCGGAAACTGGATAAAGAAACTTGCATTCCTCATCATCAATACCATGGATGACTTATCCAGTGTGTGTCTCTATTTTGGTATCCTCTTTGAAGACAGTGCCCATCATTTCAGTCTGCCAAGACTTACTTCCTCCCACACACCTGGATTGCCACCTGGTGTTCTGGAGCATTACCAACACTGACGAGGTCCAAACTCTCCTTGACAGCTTTTTGCCTGTGAAACATCATGAGAAGGGCTGTTCAATTAAAAGATGAACCATCCTTCTATTTAGTCTCCAAGTTAAGTATCAATTCCTCTTGATGTCTTTTTTTTCCTCTGTCTAATGGCAAAATATGTTATGTTGTGTTTCACACACAAACATTGTTTTTCTATCACAAAGGGAAAAAAACCCCAAGAAGTATTGTCAGCTGCTGGCAGTTTTATCAACAGTAAAGATGATTAATTTTGGTGCATAAGCCTCTAAAATGTGTTTAAGGCACTTAATTTGTCCCTAGTTTGCTGTTGCAGCGGCCTGAACTGTAAAACTAGGGGCAAAAAGAGCAAATTATGAGGAATGGAAATGTGTGGTTAGTTAAATGAATACATCTAACATCAATATCCAAAAGCTGAGATGTGGCACTCAGATGATACTGCTGAATGCAATGTTCATAATACATGTTCTCTAATATTGTACCAACATATATACTCCATGTACACATGAACTGTAAGGAACATGTAAACAACAAACAATACCACTCTTAGTTCATTTAATGTAAGGTTAAAATGAAAGTAAGAAAAAGTGTCACATAATTGGACCATGTAATGGTGTATGCTACACCATTACACTATTACAAATACAAACTGGAAGGCTTCAGGTGGTCATAGAGCACCTGCTTGGCAAGGTGAAGATGAATATAGTTTACATGATGTGATGACTAATGAGCCACATACCATCTCAATGGAGCTATATCTAAAAGATGGAAGAACTCAAGAGTGCCCATCCCATAAAAAGGATGTTCTTTTTCTGTTACTTAAAAATGACAATGTTGAAAATCGGAACATAGATAGATAGATAGATAGATAGATAGATAGATAGATAGATAGATAGATAGATAGATAGATAGATAGATAGATAGATAGATAGATAGATAGATAGATAGATAGATAGATAGATTGATGCATTGTTGCAGGGTGTTAAAGGCTGAGTAGAAATCAGCAAAAAGGAGCCTGGCTGTGTTGTGGTGGGTTTCCAGGTGTCTGTGTATGTAGTCTGTCAGGAAATATCTTGGCGTCATCCACCCCTCTGCGAGCCCAATAGGTGAACTGGGGAGGATCAACCGGGGGCTTGGTTACTCTGGTGATGTGAGTCTTTACAATTCTCTCCAAAGCCTTCATCACCAGTGAAGTGAGAGCCACTGGCCTGAGGTCGTTCAGGGCCTTGGGGGGTCCCCTTTTTTGGGATGGGAATCACAGTTGAGTGTTTCCACATCTCGGGCACTGTGCTGCTAGACAGGGAGCTCTGGAAAAGGAGATGGAAAACTCCCCCCAGTTGCTCAGCACAGTGCGCCTTCAGATTCCATCTGGACCAGGAGCTGTGGGGACCTTGGCTCGCCTCGGTCCTCGGCACCTCCTCAAGACAAAGACCAGGGTGGAGCAGTCAAGTTTGAAAATAAACACCAAGGTTTCTATCTGGAATCTGCTGTCACTCTCAAAGCGGGTAAAGAAGGATTTTAAAGTCATTGGGGAGTGGTTTTGGGTAACCTTCTGGAATTCAAATTGGTGAACAGCCAGGGGAAGCAGTGTTCACCAAGGCCATATTTTTGATCCCACTGTGTAAATGTTTGCTCCACTTTGTTCTTATAACTTAAGGCTTGTTTGACCTCCTTATCTACCTCCTTCTTCTCATCCTCAAAGATTTTTTTCGAAGTCACCCAGGATTTGTCGTTTGCAAACATCAGGACTTTTTTTGTGAGGATGACCCTGTCTACACAGAAGGAGATATAGGATGAGACAGTCCCTGCCTGCTTGCCGATATACTTCGATGCACATATGAGACGATCGTGTCCATGGATTCAAAGCATCACTGAAGTGTATCATGCTGTCTGGTGTCCACTGACTGATGATCTTAGTTATTCCACCTGCTCTCCTTATCAACAGTGCATAAGCAGGGGCAAGCAGGATGAAGTGATGGTCAGCAGAGTCAAGGGGGGCAGCTTTGTAAGCATCAGGGATGGATCTGAAACATTTGTCAAGTATATTTCCCTGACAGGATTTATAGTTGATATACGGCTGGACCCCTTTTAAGAGCCTTGTCCGGTGAGCAGTGATTGAAATTACCAGTAATGAATTTGTGGGCATCAGGGGAGATCCGCTCAAATCTGTCAAGTGCGATTCTGATATGCTCTGAGGCTGAGGCTGCATTGGCTTTGTGGTGGATGTATACCAGGATCAGGAAACGTGGGACTTCACCAGTGTAAAATGGGCAACTGTGTGTCGAAGAAGGAGCAGAGGAGGGTGCGTTTGAAAGCAGAGAGAAAAGAGGAAAAAGTCTTGGACTGAGTTAGGACTTTGAATATTGAGATGATGACAGGAAAAGGTAGAGTTGATTGACATGATGCTGAGAGAAAAGGTGGATATTCGCTGTGTCCAGGAGACCAGGTAGAAAGGGATTGAGGCTAGAAGCTTAGGAGCAGGTTTTAAGTTGTACTATTGTGGTACTGACAGGAAGAGAAATGAGTTGGAGTTATCTTGAAGGAGGAGTTTGTTAGGAATATTCTGTAGGTGAAAAGAATGTCAAATAGACTTATGAGTTTGAAACTGTAAAATTGAAGGTGTGATGCTCACTGTTGTTAGTGGCTATGACCCACAGGTAAGATGTGAGTAAGAGGAGAAGTTCTGGAATGGGTTAGCTGAAGTGATGCATAATATCCCCAGATAATGGTAATTGGTGTTGACTACAAAGGACATGTTGGTGAAGGCAATAGATGTGGTGAAGAAGTGATGGGCAGGTTTGGTTTCCGGCATAGGAACGCAGAGGGACAGATGGTGGTAGACTTTGCAAAAAGGATGGAAATGGCTGTAGTGAATAGTTTTTCCAGAAAAGACAGGAACATGGGGTAACGAATATGTCAGGGTATCACACCTGGGTCCAATTTGTAATCGGCGCCAGCTGCAGCAGCTGCTGCTAATCAAGATCCCTATAAAGGGCAGCGGCACTTTATATCCCATCCCTGTGATGAGGGAGATTTTTGGCTGAATCCAACTTTCGCTGGAACCAAGTCTGGGAGATTGCATGAGCCTTGAGGAACTTAGTTGGGATCTCATTGAGTCTGAGTATATCTTGCTGGAGACTCTCGGCCTTGCACACCAGCTCATGTTCTTCCCAGATGAGTGACATTTCATGTTCCTTAACGCAAAGCTTCAGCAGAGGACTGGTAAAGACCCCAAACTTGGCCACCACCAAGGTAACACAGCATCCTTGGTCCCTTCTGCGGTTGATGAGCCCATGGAAAGTTCGACCCGCATTCTTTTTGCCCTATTGTTATTCATCTATTCATCATCTGCTGCTTATCCTGGAGCCTATCCCAGCTGTCGTCAGGCGAGAGGCAGGGTACACCCTTGACTGGTTGCCGGTCAATCGCAGTGCCACATGCAGTATACAGACAACGTTCACTCACTCACTCATTTGGGGCAATATTTCCAATTAACCTGTTGAATGTTTTTGGACTGTGGGAGGACACCGCAGAACCTGGAGTAAACCCATGCAGACATGGAGAACATGCAACCTCCACAGGTCCCCTGTCAGACTAAAACCAGGGTCCTTTGTGCTGTGGGGCCAAAGCGCTAATCACTGTGCCACCGTGCTGCCTACTATTATTATTACAATTGTTATTGTTATTTATTATCAGCAGCGTAATTGTTGCTGTTATTGTTACAATAGCACAGAAATGGTGTTAAAATTGTACAATAATTGAATAAATGCCTGATTTTCTGCTCTATTTATTGGAATTTTAATTTCCCAGGGGTTACCTGCCCAAAGGATTGATCAAAGTACCTACAAAACAACCTACCAAGCTCAATATCAGTGAACTTTCAGGGAATGGAAATAATGGGTTGTGTATGCAGTTCAGATCTTTTGCTACTAATACCAGTAGACCTGGAAATTGCATGGATGGTTGCTGAAATACCAGCAATAAGAACAACAATAGTAATGATGATAATAGGTAAGTGCCATGGTTAGCACTCCTGGCTCACAGATGTCTGCTGGGACAGCAGTATCTTGACCGCTGACAGGAAAAGATTGGACAGATTGATAATGAGGACCTGATTGGTCTTTCGACCCCGTGGAAGTCGTGGGAGACAACAGAAGGATGATGTCTTAGCTGTCAAACATGATTGTGAATGCCTCCCACCCGATATATGACATGCTGATTTCATTGAAGAGGTCTTTCAGCAACATAATATGTCAGTTACAATGAATGAATGTGGTGTATCCATGGTCCTTTATCTGCCAGACTATTAAAACAGCAGTAATTTCAGTATACTACTAAACATTGAAGGGAGTTATGGAGTTAATAATATAATAAGTACAGTAAAATAACAGAGTGTCACAGAGGTACAATGGTAAACACTGCCACTTCAGAGCAGGAACATTACTATTTCAATTCTGACTGGGGCCTTTATGTGTGGAGTTCACATGCCATCTCCCATGCCCATTGCCTCTATGATAATCTACCACAGTTCAAAAATGTACAAAGGGTTAACTGAAGACTAATGGGTTTATGTCTCTACATAATTAATGGCTGTATGATTATATGTGGTCAATCCAGTGTGTAACCTGTTTCTCAATTGGACTGGCTCCAGCCCCATCATGACACTGAGTGCAGAATAAGATGTATACAGATTGACAATAAACAAATCATTACTGCACTGATACCTTGAGGCTGGATGGGGGCAAAGGGGACAGGGGAGTTGGGTGACAAAATGCTCATCTGTTTACAAACAGCCTGCACCAAAAATAACTCCATTACCTCTATAATTGAACTTTTGTGTACCTTTTGTGTACCTTTTGTGTAACTATTGTGTAACTTTTGATTGTTTTGTGTACCAGGTTGATCCTAAATGAGCGCAAAGCATGCAATTGAGGTCAGAGAACTGTCATTCAATGAATTATGTATTTACAGACTGGCATTAATAATCCAACCAAGAGTATTACAACTAAAAACTTGACAGTGGGATTTTGGATCACATCCAAGTCAACAAACCAAAAAGCAAAACATTTTGTTTGATGCTTCAGTGAAATTATGTGATTTTTTTTAAATGATCTTACCAAAAAATCAAGTTTTATTGATATCCAACTCTAGGCATTGGTTAAGTCAAGTCAAATTTTAATTATATAGCGCCAAATCACAACAGACAATGCGGTCTCTCATGACACTCTCTTCTTCTTCTCTTCTTCTCATTTTGGCTTTTCCTTTCAGGTGTCAACACAGCGAATCCACCTTGTTCATCTAACCCTACTCTCTGTAACTCCTTGCTCACACCAACTACCTTCATATTGTCTCTCACTATGTCTCTTGGGTCTTCCTCTCGACCTCCTGCCTGGCAGCTCCAATTCCAGCATCCGTTTACCAATGTATTCACTAAACCTCCTCTGTACATGACCTAATCATCTCAGTCCGGCTTCTCTGACCTTCTCTCCAAAACATCTGACATGTGCTGTTCCTCGCATTCCTAATCCTGTCCATCCTCATCACTCCCAGAGCGAGCCTTAGCATCTTCATCTCTGCTACCTCCAGCTCTCTTCACCTCTTATCCACACTCTCCACTGCTCTGGGCTGTTGACCCAAAGTACCTGAAATTCTCCAACTTCTTGATCTCCAGTCCCTGTAGCCTCACCATTCTACTGGGGTTCCTGTTATTCATACACATATACATAGTCTTGCTGTGACTAACCTTCATTCCTCACCTTTCTAGAGCATACCTCCACCTCTTAAGATTTTCCTCAGGTTACATTAGTTATTTCCATTCTTTGTAGACACAGTAGGTCTGGAGTAGTTGGATATGTCCTTAGTTATTTCAAGGGAGCCACCATGGGCACATTCAATAATACTGATTACCTTATTTTTGGAAGTTTTAATGACATGTTTCCTGCTCACCTGTGATTTCGGGTCACAATTGATTGTATTATCGTCATAATAGATCTATCGTCATAATAGATCTTAATACTAAGACAATTCTGTTGAAAAAGAATCATGAACTTTAGTGTTTCAAGCTGAGAAGTCTGAAGTTACTTGAGAATGGCAAAATGAGCATACCGTATGTATTGGTTTTAACAATGCCATAAAATTCAAGCATTAGGATGTGTAAGTCAGTACATATGTGAGAACAATGTAGTTGACTCGATTTGGAAAGACTAAACAGAGGTATAGCAGAGATGCTGCACAAGATTAAACCAAATTACTTTTACTTATTAAAAAATACAGAAGGGAGAGTATAGTGGTCTATTTTATAGAATTAACAGGTGGAATATCTGATGCAAGGCCCCATAATGTGCACACATTTGCACATATACATATATTTTTATTTGTTTTTTTATATCTATATTTTCACCAAAATATCATTATGAATATCTTTTTCCTGTTTAAGGGCAAAAAATATGGAATCAAATTAGAATCTTTGGACGGGAACTTGAGGTTAATATAACTTCAGTGTACCTAATTGTCTTTAGATGTATTCGAATTCTCATAGCAATACTTCAACATTACTTTTGTAATGTCATACAGACACTAGTAGTAACTGTTGCAGGTAATTGGGAGGCTATAACACTGAGCTGTAACACAGTTTCAACTGATGTACAAATAGCAAAAATTCACTGTGGTGACCCTTTATGGGTCATCACAGTGAATCATCCATCCATCCATCCATCCATCCATCCATCCATCCATCTAACTAACTAACATCATTCACTTACAGAAGAAAAAGAGTGGTTGATTAATCATTTGCCAACAACAATCAAGTGAATCCTGTTGGACATATTAACCTCTCAGATGTGTTATTAAATTAAAAATACATTCATTTGAAAAATCCTCTTCCTCCATCCTCCTTTTTCTCCACCTATAGTGTTTGTTTTCCAGCACTGATATTGACAAAACTGTTATTGATCATCATGATGCCCTGGGAGGTGTTGAAGAGGTTCAAATAATTTGACATTGGCGTCCAAGTCCGTCAGTGCTTTTCAGATTAATAGTGCATTGATTTGCCTTGGATGTAACATACTTTACTGGCTAGACACAAACAATTCTCGATTGATTTCCTCTCTCTAGAAGGTTAGACCTTTAATATTTAATGCGGCAAATCTTGTCTGAGCCCCTATCTTCATGAATCCATACAGACTCCACGTTATCTGTGTGTGAGTTTCTGTGTGTGTTGAATTGGGTGACAATGTCAAATGATCTATTCTGCTAAACTGTATATTCTTCTGTGCCTGTGGATGTGTTTCTTCTTTATGGTGTACTTCGTCTTCTTCTTCTTTCGGCTTTTCCCACTCAGGGGTTGCCACAGTGAATCAACCTTCTCCATCTAACCCTATTCTCTGTATACTCCTCTCTCACACCAACTGACTTCATATCCTCTCTCACTACGTCCATAAATCTTCTCTCTGGTCTTCTTAGAGACCTTCTGCCTGGCAGTTCCAATTCCAGCATCCGTCTACTAATAAATTCACTTTACCTTTTCTGAACATGACCAAACCATTGCGGTCTGGCTTCTCTGACCTTCTCTCCAAAAATCTAATATGTGCTGTTCCTCTGATAGACTCATTTCTGATCCTATCCATCCTGGTCACAAGTACCTGTAATCCTCCAACTTCTTGATCTCCACTCCCTGCAGCCTCACCTTTCCACCTGAGTTCCTCTCATTCACACAAATATACTCTGTGTTATAGCGACTAACTTTCCTTCCTCGCCTTTCCAGTGCACACCTCCACCTCTCTAGATTGTCATCAACCTGTTCTCTGCTCTCAGTACAGATCACAATGTTTTCTGCAAACATCATGGTCAATGGAGATTTCTGTCTAACCTCATTGGTCAGCCTGTCCATCACCACTGCAAACAAGAAGGGGCTCAGAGCTGATCTCTGGTGGAGTCCCACCTCCACCTTGAACTTCTCTGTTACCCCTACAGCACACCTCACCATTGTCTCAGAGCAAGCCTACATGTCCTGCACCAGTCTAACATACTACTCTGCCGCTCCAGATTTCCTCATACAATACCAGAGTTCCTCTCTCGGCACCCTGTCATATGCTTTTTCAAGGTCTACAAAAAACGATGCAGTTCCCCGCGACCTTCTCTGCACTTCTCAATTAGCATTCTCAAAGCAAATACTGCATCTGTAGTATTCTCTCTAGGAATTAAGCCATACTGCTGATCACAAATGCTGTCTTCTGCTCCCAGTCTAGTTTCAACTACTCTTTCCCATAACTTCAGTGTACGGCTCATCAACTTTATCCCTCTATCGTTGCCGCAAGTCTGCACATCCCCCCTTTTCTTAAAAATGGTTACATCAAACTTTATCTCCATTCTTCAGGTATCTTCTCCCTCTCTAAGATCCTGTACGGCTGCCCTTCCCAGATACCTCCACACCTTCCCAGGTATATCATCAGGACCCACTGCCTTTCCACTCTTAATCCTCTTCAATGCCTTCCTCATTTTAATTTTACTAATCTGTGCCACGTTATGGTCTACAATAGTCAACTCTTCTATCCTTACCTCTCTTTCACTTTCCCCATTCATAACTCTTCAAATTATTCATTCAATCGTCCGATCACTCTTCTACCATCTGTTAATAAATTTCCCTCTCTATCCTTAATCACCCGGACCGGTTGCACATCCTTTCCATCTTGATCGCTCTGTTCCGCTAACCTGTATTGATCATTCTCTCCCTCCTTACTGTCCAACCAAGCATACAGGTCATCGTATGCCCTTCTTGCTTTTGCTATCTTTATCTTCACCTTAAGTTGTATCTCCCTGTACTTCGGTCTGTTCCCTTCAGTCTTCTCAGTATCCCACTTCTTCTTGGTTAACCGCTCTCTCTGTATATACTCCTGCACTTCCTCATTCCACCACCAAGTCTCCTTTTCTACTTTTCTACCAGATGACACACCAAGTACTCTCCTACCTGTCTCCTTGATAACACTATATGTTGTTGTCCAATCGTCTGGAAGATCTCCCTGACCATCCAGAGCCTTTCTCAACTTCTCCCTGAAAACCATACAACACTCCTCCCTTTTCAGCTTCCACCACTTTGTCCTCTGCTCTGCCACTGTCCTTTTGATCTTCCTTGTCACCAGAGTCATCCTACAAACCAGTATCCTATGCTGTTTGGCTGCACTCTCATCTACAACTACTTCGCAGTCACTTATCTCTTTCAGGTTACCTCATCTATACAAGATGTAGTCTCATTTCCGCTCATTTCTGGAAAAAAGTGTTCACTATAGCCATTTCCATCCTTTTTGCAAAATCTACCACCATCTGTCCCTCTGCGTTCCTATCTTGTATACCAAATCTGCCCATCACTTCTTCATCCCCTCTATTGCCTGCACCACCAGATTTGGTATACAAGCTCTATTCTTGCTGTGAGACAGTGGTGAGTTGTGCTGCAGGGGTAACAGGGAAGTTCGGGGGGGGGGGGGGGGGATCTAGGGATCAGCTCTGAGCCCCTCCTTGATTGCAGTGGTGATGGACAGGCTGACCGATAAGGTTATACAGAAATCTCCACAGACCATGATGTTTGCAGATGACATTATGATCTGGTGTGAGAGCAGAGAACAGGTTGAGGAAAATCTAGAGAGGTGGGGGTATGCACTGGAAAGGAAAGGAAAGTTAGTTGCAACAACACAGAGTATATGTGTGTGAATGAGAGCAACTCAGGTGGAACGGTGAGGCTACAGGAAGTGGAGATGAAGAAGTTGGAGAATTTTAGGTACTTGGGGTCAACGGTCCATGCTAGAGTTTTCTCCCTATATTTATAACTCTGTTATTTCAATTACTCACAAGATGACAACTAGACATGTCTTCCATCTTTGAGCACAGCCATCCTTGAACAGGAATGTATCCTCCCTGAGCATAATTTTTGAAGCCAGACTGAGATGGTTCGGACATGTACAAAGGAGGGATAGAGAATATATTGGTAGACGGATGCTGGAATTGGAGCTGCCTGGTGAGAGTTCTTGAGGAAGACCAAAGAGAAGTTTATGGACGTAGTGAGAGAGGATATGAAGGTAGTTGCTGTGAGAGAGGAGGATACAGAGAATAGGGTTAGATGGAGAAAGTCCATTCGTTGTGGCGATCCCTGAAGGGAAAAGCCGAAAGAAGAAGAAGAAGAATTCTGGTTCCAGGAAAGGCCAGAATTTAATAATAGGATCCCTTTAGGGTTCCCATATTTCTCCGGGATTGGGATATATTTGTGCTAAAATAATGGTGGATAAACGTTTAAGGATGCTTTCACACTAATATATGCCTCTGGCTTTCCAGTTTAGCCTGCTGAAGGCCATATTTCTCCAACACTTAAACTCAAAGGCATAAAGTTTTGTGTTACAACAAAGGCAGTTCTTATTCAGCTATAATTAAGATATGGGAGAGAGTTCTTCAACTGAAACGTAAGGCAGAATATGCGGGGTTGCATGTGTTTATAAATATTTATGTTTGAGAGTGTTGTGAAAATTTTCGCAGGCTGAGAGATTCTTAAACAACAGAAGAGTCAGGGCACCCAAGAAATATAGCAAGGTTGCTTTTATCTTGCATGCAAGAGGGGAAAAGCACAATACAGAGTTCTTTTAGGAAGTCTGCAACCAAATCGTGTCTTCGGAGTCAGGTGTTGGGGGTATTCTTATTAAGCCAATCACATTGGTAAAAAGTGAAAATGGAAATTGATGTTATGATGCTCATTGCTATGCCATACAGGTGGGATGTGAACTGGAGGAGGAGAGAGAATTTCTAGAGTGATTTAGATGAAGTGATGCAGAATATACACAGAGGTGAGAGAGTGCAAACTTCAATGGACATGTTGGTGCAGGCAATGGAGTTGATGAAGAAGTGGTGAGCGGATTTGGTTTCGAGGATAGGAATGCTGAGGGGCAGATGGAGGTAGAATTTTCAAATGTACAGTAGCCTATAAGAGCGCAGGTCAGAGCATGCAGGTAGACTACATCTTGTATAGATGATGCATAATCTTGTATAATCCGAAGATCAGTGACTGCAAAGTTGTGGTGAGAGTTTTGCCAGACAAAAGGACGGTGGTTGTGGCACAAATCTGTTGACAAAAGAGTTGTTGATGAAGAGGACGAAGTGCTGGAAGCCGAAAAGGGAGGAGTGTTGTATGGTTTTCAGGGAGGAGTTAAGAAAGGCTC
Source organism: Fistularia commersonii (assembly GCF_037954325.1). Classification (NCBI taxonomy): domain Eukaryota; kingdom Metazoa; phylum Chordata; class Actinopteri; order Syngnathiformes; family Fistulariidae; genus Fistularia; species Fistularia commersonii. Next base: position 7,455,298 of record NC_141301.1, read on the forward strand.
TGGGTGGTCAGGTTGGGGAGATCTTGTGGTCTACACTCACCGGCCACTTTATTAGGTACACCATGCTAGTAACGTGTTGGACCCCCTTTTGCCTTCAGAACTGCCCTAATTCTTCGTGGCATAGATTCAACAAGGTGCTGGAAGCATTCCTCAGAGAGTTTGGTCCATATTGACATGATGGCATTACACAGTTGGCGCAGATTTGTCGGCTGCACATCCATGATGCAAAACTCCCGTTCCACCACATCCCAAAGATGCTCTATTGATTGAGATCTGGTGACTGTGGAGGCCATTTGAGTACAGTGAACTCATTGTCATGTTCAAGAAACCAGTCTGAGATGATTCCAGCTTTATGACATGGCGCATTATCCTGCTGAAAGTAGCCATCAGAAGTTGGGTACATTGTGGTCATAAAGGGATGGACATGGTCAGCAACAATACTCAGGTAGGCTGTGGCGTTGCAACGATGCTCAATTGGTACCAAGGGGCCCAAAGAGTGCCAAGACAATATTCCACACACCATTACACCACCACCACCAGCCTGAACCGTTGATACAAGGCAGGATGGATCCATGCTTTCATGTTGTTGACGCCAAATTCTGACCCTACCATCTGAATGTCGCAGCAGAAATTGAGACTCATCAGACCAGGCAACCTTTTTCCAGTCTTCTATTGTCCAATTTCGATGAGCTTGTGCAAATTGTAGCCTCAGTTTCCCGTTCTTAGCTGAAAGGAGTGGCACTCGGCATGGTCTTCTGCTGTTGCTGCCCATCTGCCTCAAAGTTCGACGTACTGTGCGTTCAGAGATGCTGTTCTGCCTACCTTGGCTGTAACGGGTGGTTATTTGAGTCACTGTTGCCTTTCTATCAGCTCGAACCAGTCTGGCTATTCTCCTCTGACCTAACTGCCCTATGGTTTTATACACTTTCATATTACCGTTTTTCAACACTTTAACATCAGCCCCTCCTTGAGCTGCCACTTAATTGTGGTGGAGGGGTTTGCACGTCCCAATGATCCGAGGAGCTTTCTTGTCAGGGGCTGTATACCCCTGAAAGGGTCACCCAAGGAAACCAGTTGCCAGGTGAGGGATCAGACAAAGCGCGGCTCAGAGGACCTCTTATGATCAGTATGATCGCCTCAATGGCGAGTGCCTGGTGGCCTGACCTGCACCCATTGGGCTCAGCTGGGCAAGGTCGACATGGATTCCTCCTCCCCTATGGTCACCACCCATAGGAGGGGCCAGTGGGGTCGGGTGTAGTGTGAGCTGGGCGGCAGCTGAAGCATGGGGGCTTGGCAGTCCCCATTCCTGGACTGGAATGTCACCTCTCGGTTCCCTGCTTGGTCCCTGTATGACCGGTGTATGATGCTATGTCGTAAAGGCAATGTGGACCTTAGGCCAGTTGTAAGTCTGATTGGTTTCTGATGAGAGTTGCCAGGGCTACCCTTTGTCCCCAATTCTGTTCATAACTTTTATGGAAAGAATTTCTAAGCGAAGCCAGGGTTTGAAGGTTATCTGGGATTTTTTTTGGCTTTATCAGTCCATGGTCTCGAGTGCACGGGATGAGAATCAGCACCTCCAAATCTGAGACCATGGTGCTATACTGGAAACAGGTGGAGTTCCCTGTCCGGGTTGGGGAAGAGGTCTTGGCCCAAGTGGAGGAGTTCAGGTATCTCAGGGTCTTGTTCACAAGAGAGGGAAGGATGGAGCAGGAGACTGTAATGCGGATCAGTGCACTGTCTGCTGTGATGTGAACTCCATACTTGTCTGTCATGGTGATGAGGGAGCTGAGCAAAAGTGAAGCTCACAATCTATCGGTAGATCTACATTCCTACCCTTACCTATGGTCACGAGCTGTAGGTAGTGACTGCAAGAACGAGATTCTGGATCAAAGAGGCTGAAATGAGTCTTCTCCATTCGAAGAAGGGTGAGAAGTTCGATCACGGGGGAGGGGCGCAGAGTAGAGTCGCTGCTCCACCGCATAGAGAGGAGTCAGCTGAGGTAACTGGGGCATCTGGTCAGGATGCCTCCTGGACACCTCCCAGGAAACATCCACGATGTCTCTAGGCTGGTCAGAGAATGCTGGGGGATCGCCCCAGATGAGCTGGATCATGTGGCTGGGGAGAAGGAAGTCTGGGCCTCTGCTCCGGCTGCTGCCCCCACGACTTGACTTTGGATAAGGGGCGGTAATAGATGGATGGATGGACATTACCTGTCCTTGTATTTATTCATGCAGTCACATAATTTTAAACATAGCCTCCAATAAAAACTCATACTTTCTTTCTTCAGTAGGAGCAAAACCTCTTCAAAATACATACAGTCTACAGCTTGAGGAAATTTAGTCTCAACCTTTAGTAGATAATATAAAATTCAAACGTAATCAAATTTTTCAAGTAAATAAAAGCTAAGCTAGAGACTTTAATTGTGAAAGTAATGAAAAACCAGACTCAATTCTGTTAAAGCTGAGAAAAATAGTGAGAACAGAAACATTTTATTTGCCTGCAAAACTTGAAATTCTGTTCAATGTCTGTATGTACCCTTGCATTACTATAAATCTGTAAGTGTTTTAATTTTGAGAAATTTGCTGTGTATGTACTACAGGAGAATTTTTGGAGATTTATCAAACACCTTTGAGCATCGGACACAGACCCACATATACATGCACATTCACATGCACACACAAACATACACATAAACACACACACACATTTTGTTACCAATACCCTCATCCGGAGATATGTCTGAGATGTCAGCTTGCAAATTGGTTTCTTTCCCCCGGGGACGTGACAGGACTGACACGCTTTTGATGAGGGACAGAAGCAAAACAGCTTTATTCCTGGCAACTCTTTATCGATTGTCCAGCTTAAAGTTCAGTATCTTTTATTTAACTGATGCACATACTGTAGTACAGGCCTGGCCATCCTGCGGCTTCTGAGCCACATGTGGCTCTTTGCTTTTATGTTTTTTTTACTGTGCTTTACAGTCTACCAGGAATTTCCAAAGTTGACTGAACTTCACAAGCACAACTTGGTCACTTTGAAAGGTCAGGCATAAAATCAGACACAGTTTTTCCAAAAATTACATTACTATTATGTTCCTCGTTGACCCATTTAATGCGGAGATGGGCTATTTGCCACCCCTGCTGGTAACAGAAGAAGCTGCGGCTGAGTTGGAGACATCATCTTTGTGATGAGGACCAACTGAAACCTGCTTGGACAGAAGGGTTCAATGAATTCTTGAAAAGCTTGCCAATGGAAAAGTATGTAAAGTCTTAGTTCTGTGGGAGTCGTTTTTTGTCATTATCATGTTGATGTGTGACATTTACAGGAAATCTGGCAGAGAAGAGGTCTCTGTGTGAAAGAGAGAGCGAGAGAGTGAGGTGAAAGGAGTGGAGAGGTGTGGCTCTTAGCCTCTGACTGATTGGCCACCCCTGCTGGATCATCTACTCTGCTCCGAGAGCCCACTCACGTATTATCAATATAAAGAAAATTAACAATCATAAAATTAAGAAATTATTCTGTAAATAAAATACCTCTTCATTCTTGTGAAAGATGAAGAAAAATTGTGAGGGGCAGTGGATCTTCGATTTGTCAAGAATACAGTGTTGTCCTAATTATGAAGAAATCTGTTTGAGTTTGTGTCTGAAGACTTGTGTATGTTTGCGTGCCAGTGAGTGCGTGTGCACATGTGTATGCAGACAGATTAGACAGACATGTGTACTTCTGAGTTTATATACACTGATCAAAAAAATAAAGGGAACACTTAAAAAACACATCCTAGATCTAAATGAATGAAATATTCTTATGAAATACTTTGCTCTTTACACAGTTGAATGTGCTGACAACAAAATCACACAAAAATGATCAATGGAAATCAAATGTATCAACCCATGGAGGTCTGGATTAGGAATCACACTCAAAATTAAAGTGTAAAAACAAACTCCAGGCTGATCCAACTTTGATGTAATGTCCTTAAAACAAGTCAAAATGAATATGTGTTGCTTCCTGAGTGGACACTATGATTTCACAGAAGTGTGATTGACTTGGAGTTACATTGTGTTGTTCAAGTGTTCCCTTTATTTTTTTGAGCAGTATATTTGAATGGGACTATATCCATGCATGTGGATTCTACCCATCAGTAATGAACACTCAATTAATGAAAGAGCCCTTGCTCTTTCAATCAACCTAGAAATAGCTACCTTGTGTTTGAGGCCATTCTCCATCGGCACCACACAGCTTCATTTAACAATGTTGCTCAAAATCCAATTTCGTCTTTCTCTTCTCTGGGCATTAAACTTTCACGCCATTTCATCTTTCTGAGTGAGATGCAACATGTAAGTGACCGCCTTTTCCTTGATATTATTTTAAACCAGGTTAATTCTTTTCTGTACATTAGGAGACGGGCAATTGATAGACTGAATCTTTTTTTTGGATACTGAATTAATTATAGAATAAGAATTAATAATAGATTTGTAGATTATTATGTGTGTTTTTAAAGTGACATAGACCTATCAATTTCATTGACATATTGTTTTTATATAAAACTTAAAAACCTAGCGGGGCTGTCTGTTTAAATCAAGAAAAAAAAACATTTGCTATCTTTTTTAAACACATTTAGTATGGTATTTATTGATACAAATTTATAAATATCCTAGAAACTATGAGAAATTTGACAAAAACCAAAGAATGTCAAATCACCTTAAAATGAAACAAGTCATTACTTAACAGTTAGCAGGTGAAAGGTTCAAATAATCAGCAAAAATCACTCAATGATCACTAAGATCACCCATATAAATCACTTACAAAACTGAGATCAAATCAAAATTATATACCATGAACTCAGATACAGTGAGGTAAAAAAGTATTCAGTCAGCCACTGAAAAAGATGATAGAGACCTATAATTTTCATCAGAGATACACCTCAACTATGAGAGACAGAATGCGGAAAAAAAAAAAAAAATCCTAAAATCACATAGTCTGATTTCTAAGAATTTATTTGCAAATTGTGGTGGGAAATAAGTATTTGGTCAAGAACTAAAGTTCATTTCAATACTTTCCTATATACCCTTTTGTTGGCAATGACAGTGGTCAAACGTTTTCTGTAAGTCTTCAAAAGGTTTTCACACGCTGTTGCTGGTATTTTGGCCCATTCGTCCATGCAGCTCTCCTCTAGAGCAATCATGTTTTGGGGCTGCCAATGGGCAATCCACAGATTTTCAACTCCCTTCAAATATTTTCAGTGGGCTTGAGATCTGGAGACTGGCTAGGCCACTCCAGGACCTTGAAATGCTTCTTTCGAAGCCACTCCTTCATTACCTGGGTGCTGTGTTTTGGATCAAACATGCGTGTCAGTAACTGCCTTATGGTTTTATACACTGTCATATTGCCGTTTTTAAACACTTTAACATCACCCCTTCCTTGAGCTGCCACTTAATTATGGTTGAGGGGTTTGCAGGTCCCAATGATACTAGGAGCTCAACATGTCATGCTGAAAGACACATCCACAGTTCATCTTCAATGCTCTTGCTGATGGAAGGAGGTTTTCATTAAAAATCTAACGATATATGGCCCTGTTTATTCTTTCCTCTACACGGATCAGCCATCCCGGTCCCTTTGCAGAAAACAACCCCCAAAGCATGAAGTTTCTACTGCCATGCTTCACAGTAGGTATGGTGTTTTTTGGATACAACTCAGGATTCTTTCTCCTCCAAACACAACAAGTTGAATTTTTACCAAAAAGTTTTATTTTGGTTTCATCTGACCAAAGGACATTCTGCCAATCCTCTTCTGGATCATCCAAATTCTCTCTGGGATTTGGATTAAGCAGGGGGGAGGACACTGGTTTAAGCAGGGGGAAAAGTCTAGCACTGCAGGATTTAAGTGCCATGTGGAGTATTGTGTTATTGATGGTAGCCTTTGTTACTTTGGACCCAGCTCTCTGCAGGTCATTCACTAGGTCCCCCTGCGTGGTTCTGGAATTCTTGCTCACCTTTCTTGTGATCATTTTGACCCCACAGGGGGGGAGCCCCAGATCGAGGGAGATTACCCTGGTAAACCTGGTGGTCTTGTATGTCTTCCATTTTATAATTGCTCCCTCAGTTGATTTCTTCACACCAAGTTGCTTACCTATTGCAGATTCAGTCTTACCAGCCTGCTGCAGGTCTACAATTTTGTTTCTGGTGTCCTTTGACAGCTCTTTGGTCTTGGCCATAGTGGAGTTTGGAGTGTGACTGTTTGAGGCTGTGGACAGGTGTCTTTTATTCTGACAACCAGTTCAAATAAGTGACGTTAATACAGGTAATATATGGAGGAGAGAGGTGCCTCTTACAAAAGAAGTTACAGGTCTGTGAGAGCCAGAAATCTTTCTTGTTTGTAGGTGACCAAATACTTATTTTCCACCATAATTTGCAAATAAATTCATTAAAAATCAGTAAATGTGATTTTCTGGATTTTTTTTTCTTCACATTCCATCACTCATAGTTGAGGTGTACCTATAATGAAAATGACAGGCCTCTATCATCTTTTTAAGTGGGAGACCTTGCACAGTTAATGACTGACTAAATACATTTTTCCCCACTGTAATGGTTTGAATTGTCATATTACAGCGGGGGAGCTTCCTGTGAGGCCTTATTATTGGGGGCTTTGGCCCCTGGCCAGGTCCCCTAAAAGAAAAATGGTCCAAAGTGATGATCACTTTAAGAATTCAGGTTTTGACGTACCCTGATGATTGACACTAATGTTGCATTCACACTAGCTTTTTTTGGTTATCTTAGACAAGACCAGCTATTGCAACCCCTAATTCAAATTGAATCTCCTGAGCTATTAGATTTGAAAAAAAACTAACGGGCACCATGCACAAATTTGGGAGATCAGGCAGCTCTCTTGGAGCCATTCTAGGGGAGAGCACACCAGCACTGTTTTGTAACTGGGCTGTGGCTCATTGAGATCAGTCAGGTATAAAGTTGTTAATAAGTGTACACAGTGCCAGAATAACTGAAGCCAATGACTAATTATTTGATTTATTCCCATTAATGGATCTCTGGTTCTTTAGTCATGAGTCACAGACAATTGAGTAAAGAAGAGCTGCTAACTGATTTGTACCTTCTAGTGAGTGTGAAAAGGTGCCAGGAAAGTCTGGTGGACAAACCAAACAAATTAAAATGTTACTGTCAAATGATTCCAGACGGGAAACCAATGCCATTCCCAGGAAACTATGTCTGTTGTTTGTGTCCAAGACAGAGTTGAAGTCAAGAAAAAAACAAAAACAAAACATCCTCACATATGTGTTTTGGGTCTCCAGGTTTGTCAGAGCGATGAAGAGTAGGACAAAAATGGCATCCTCAGTGCATCTGTTGGTTTTACAGGCACTACGTTACTGGTCCAGGTCAGCAGGGATTGTGGACTTGATTTTTTTTTCATTACCAGTCATGGTAATGATATTTCATGATTATTGGAGTTGATGCAATGAGCCATATCAATTTATGTATGTGACTGCTGAGTGCATTGGGGTAGGAAATGATGTGGATCAAACTTTGGTCTTCACCTTCAGGCATGTCAGGACAGTGTTCTCCTTCAGTGACCTGTTAAATATGACAGCGAAGATAGATGTGAGTTGGTGTGCAGATGGTGTGCTGATTGGGGGTGGAGAGTGTTGCAGGTGGCCATCTCTCGCTGCTTGTGGTGCTGCCCAGCTGGGAAAAAAAGGTATTCAGCCGACGGGTGTCGACCACAGAAAGTGGGCAGGAGTTTTGTTTGTAGTTGGTGATTGTTCCAATCCCTTGCCACAGGGGTCAGTCACAATTTCTAAAAAGGGGGACTCGAGGGTCTGTACAAAGAACAGGGGATCACATTCCTCTGTCTCCTAGGGAATGCTTGCAATAGGGTAACAAAAAGAGGATACTGGCTGAAGATCATACCTTTGATTCATGAGGACCAATGCAGATTCCATTGAGGTCATAGAACAGTAAACACTGGCTTAGGGTTCCCATGCTGGCGAGACTGTGCCCATTCTGTTTAATTCTGCTTTTTGAACTTAGAGGACTGCCTCACACTCACGAAAAGTTCTGTGAGGGGTCTCTGCAGGGATTATTGGTCTCTTCGAACACCACCAGAGCTGGGTCCACTTTCTTTGCATAGTATCAGATTCAAGTTTATGCAGTCCTATTGGACTCATCACCATATAACCTCCAGCTGACAATTGGGCAGTTTACAGTTAGATTCTTGTCAAAATCTTCTTGTCTTGGCAACTGGACTTAAATTTCTTAGAAATGAGGTGTAAGGGGGGGTTGTTATAGCTACTGGGGTTGTTGTTCGTTGGAACAAAAGAGCATATCAGTGAGATTACCTAGATTGGAATGTTAAAAGGTAAAGCCAAACAAAGGAGTGAAACCTGTTAGATCACATGAATTGAGGCTCATGTGGATGTGACCAGGGGCTGGTACTGGTGGTGGGTCTTTCTTAGTGATTTGGAGGGTGCAGATTGGCCTGGTCCATGTGCGCAAATCTTTTGTTCCAATGAACAACACACCCAGTAGCATAAAAAAAAACCTTTACACCTAGTTTCTTCAGATCAACTCTTCAACTTACATAACAAGCAACCACAACTCAGATCTGCCCCAAAACTTGGCAGTTATAGTCCCTCTCGGATTACTATTTTTTTTCCCAAGTGAATGTTTTGAATCTTTTCAGTGCTGAGAATGACCTCTACAGCAATGCTGTCGTAGCAGGAACAGTGACCACCAGCTGGAGCAACTTAGTCGTCTCAGGAAAGGTTTGGATGAAATCCTTCTGGGCCAGGAAGTTGAGAAGCTGCCCAGGAGACTTACATTCATCCCTCACCGTTCGTGAGCTGTACAGCCTGATGAGGTTGAGAAAAAAAAAAAAAAAACTGGATGACTGCACTTGACTTGCTAACTGCAGCTTGCTATTGCTAATTATATTATTCTGTAGCTGAGTAGTAAGACGGATCCCTGGGATCACCAGTGCCCCCCACCACAAGGCACCGTAACAGCGTGCCTCTCTTAATGTCACGTGCCGCTGGGGCGGACTCGAGCGGGGAACCACACTTCAGAGCAGGGATGGGTTGAAAGCGCTTTTATTGCGTTGAAATGGCAGGACGGGTTGCAGATGGGATGGGTTGCAGAGGCTGGGTCTCACCAGGACGGGTTGCAGACGGGACACAGGATCTGGGTAGGGTCGGCGTCGGGCACTCTGCGACCAGGGAGAGGCGTCGGGCAGGCAGGACGGGTAGCAGACGGGACTGCGGAGGCTGGGTCTCACCAGGACGGGTTGCAGACGGGACAGGTTGCAGGCGGGGATGGGTTCCGGTCGTGGCAGGGCTCTGCAGTGGTCTGAGAGCCATAACCCCCCGGCGCCAGGCAGAGCGTGCCGCTGCCCTTTATAGTGATCTTGATTAGCGGCATCTGCTGCAGCTGGCACCGATTACAAATCGGGATCAGGTGTGAAACCCTGACAGTCCCCCCCCTCAATGGGCACCTCCTGGCGCCCCACGGAGCGGGTGGGTGCGGTTCCCTGAGTCCATGTGGGCCGGGGGATTCGGTCACGTGCCGCTGGGGCGGACTCAAGCGGGGAACCACACTTCAGAGCAGGGATGGGTTGAAAGCGCTTTTATTGCGTTGAAATGGCAGGAGGGGTTGCAGACGGGACGGGTTGCAGCCAGGGACGGGGTCCAGTCGTGGCAGGGCTTTGCAGTGGTCTGAGAGCCTCAATCCCCCGGCGCCAGGCAGCGCATGCCGCTGCCCTTTATAGGGATCTTGATTAGCGGCATCTGCTGCAGCTGGCGCTGATTACAAATCGGGATCAGGTATGAAACCCTGACACTTAATGTCTCTTCGCAGTTGTTTTATGATTAAAAGAAACACGTTACAGTTGTTGACGAAAAACATAATACACATCAGCTAATCTATGGAAATTTAGTTCATATATTAAAAGTGTTTTTTTAATAGTGACACACACAGAGACAGCAATACAGTCTCAGTGCATAGGATGCCAGCAGTTAATATAATCATTGTGTGATTCATAGTGGGCTCAGCTGTTTGCTGTGTCACCAAATGTCTCTCCTTCATATTTGAACAGTAAATGCAATTTTTTTTCAGCGGTTTTGCGGAAAAAAAAAACAACTAAAAATTGCGTTATCAAGTGGAAAATAATTATAGTACAAATCACTCAATGAATATAACCATCAAGTTATTTTTTCATTTTACATTTTTTTCTTTCAATGATGACAGGTGAGGCCCGGCCTCTCTGGCCTCTGCTGAACACACGTCACTGATCTGAACAACCAAAAATGAATGTATAGAGATCATTCGTATATAGAATTGTTCAAATTCCGTTCACATTGTTTCTAAAGAGAGGAAAATATGAGAAAGGGAAAGAAATATGGAAACAAAATTGTCAACGGGATGTATCCAGAAAGAAACTTTTTTAACTTTAGAACTGACTGATATTTCAGATTATAAATCAACATTTGCTTGGATTCCCAAATGCAGCCTCAGGTCGGCACTGGCCGTTGTCGCCCTGAGCCAGCCTGGGGGAGACATGGGCCAGTGTCTCCCTGAGCCGGTCCCAAGCCCGATTAAAGGAAGAGGGTTGCGTCAGGCAGGGCATCCGGTGGAAAACTTTTGCCAAAACCAAACAAACAAAACAACTATAATAACCAGATCATACTGGATAGGTCGAGGCTCGGGTTAACAACAACTGCCATTGGCACCGATGACCTACAGGGAACTAATGGAAACAGGGCTGCTGTAGGTCAAAGAAAGAGAGGAGGAAGGCGTGTTTGGAAGCAGAGAGAAAAGAGGAAAGGAAACAGTCTGGGACTGAGAGAAGGGACTTTGAATTTCGGAGTATGACAGGAAAAGGTAGAGAGTTGGTCGAAATAATGATGCAAAACAAGGGGCGTGTGATTACCTGTATGCTGGATTGGACAGTAAGGAAGGAGAAAATGATCTATTCAGGTTGGTGAAACATTGATATAAAGATGGAAAAAATGCACAACAGGTCATGGTGATTAAGGACAGAAAAGACATGTATTGACAGATGCTGGAAGAGTGACGGGACAATGAAAAGAGTACTTTGAAGAGCTGAATGAGGAAAATGAAAGAGAGTCAAGGTCGGAAGAGGTGACTCTTGTAGACCACAAAGTAGCAGAGATTAGTAAAAGTGAGGTGAGGAAGGCATTGGAAAGGATGAGAGTGGAAAGGGCTAGATTATTCAACAGGATCTTAGAGAGTGAAAAGATTCCTGCGTAATGGAGACAAAGTGTGATGGTGCCATTTTTAAGAACAAAGGGGATGTGCAGAATTGCGACAACTATAGAGGAATAACGTTGATGGGCCATACAATGAAGTTGTGGGAAAGAGTAGTGGAAACTAGAGCAGAAGTCAGCATTTCTGAACAACAGTATGACTTCATGGCTAGAAAGAGTACTACGGATGCAATATTTGCTTTCAGAATTCCAATAAAGTACAGAGAAGGCCAGAGGGAGCTGCATTCAGTTTTTGTAGACCTAAAAAAGCATATGACAAGGTGCCAAGAGAGGAGCTCTGGCATTGTATGAGGAAGTGTGTAGTTGCAGAGAAGTATGTTAAACTGGTGCAGGACATGTATGCTAGCTGTTAGACAGTGTGCTGTGGGGGTAACAGAGGTTCACGGTGGAGGTGGGACTCCAACATGGATCAACCCTGAGCCCCGTCTTATTTGCAATGGTGATGGACAGGCTGACAGATGAGGTTAGACAGGAATCTGATGAGCCATGATGTTTGTAGATGACATTGTGATCTGTACAGTAGTGAGAGCAAAGAACAGGTTGAGGAAAATCTAGAGGTGGAGGTATGCTCTGGAAAGGAGAGGAATGAAAGTTAGTTGCAACGGAGAGTGTGGAAAAGAGTTAAAGAGACGGGTTAGCGCAGCTTGGAAAGTGTGGAGAAAGGTTTCGTGGGTACTATGCGATAGAAGACTATCAGCCAGAATGAATGGAAAGGTGTACAAGGCAGTGGTGAACCCAGCGATGCTGTATGGCCTTGAGACATTTCCAATGATGAAAAGACAGGAGGCAGAGCTAGAGGATGCAGAGATGAAATGCTATGGTTCACTTTGGGAATGACCAGGATGGTTGGGATCAAGAATGAGTCCATCAGAGGAACAGCACATGTAGATGTTTTGGAGAGAAGTGATAGTAGATGGAGAAGATTGATTCACTGTGGGGACCCCTGAAGGGAAAAGCCGAAAAAAGAAGAAGAAGCAGAAGAAGCTATATATATATATGTATATATCATTTTTTGCTTATTATCTTCCAACCACTGTTGGACTACATTTACTCATGTGAACAGATTAGAAAGAATAATCCTTTTGAGGTGGCGAATAGCACTAAAGTGTCAAGTTTTATTTTTGTTTGTTCATTTTCTTTATCTGTTCTCTCTAGTGATTGATATGTGTTTGTACTCAAGCGTGTGGCAAGAGCTGGTCAACCCAGAGAAAGATGGAGGGTGCTTGTTTTTATGTATTTATCTTTTTGGTGTGCTTTATTATTATTTTATTCTTATTTAAAGCCCCCATTTTCACTTTTCCCTTTCTTTTCAGAGGAGATGATCATAAGCTCTACGACTCACTCATCAGCAGTAGTGAGATTAACTAAACAAAAAACCCAACAAAGACTTTATTTTCTCCCTGTTTGGACTGGGCAAACATTCCCTTCTTCCCCGGATCCCTCGTTCCATGTTCAAATGGAAGAAAGAGGGAGCTTAGAACAAAAGAATAAGCATTCCTTTGTTGGGATTAGATAAAGTGAAAAGCTCTTGTCTTTGAAGCATTGGCTGCATGTTTCTCCATCATATTTAATAATGTGCCTCAGAGACATCTCTTTTCCTCTTTTAGTTGAGTGTGTCTGATTTTAAAGTACAAACCTCACATTCATTACATATCCTGCCCTTGCTAATATGCTCTTTTTGGATGCCATGACGAGGGACAACGTGATTCTAAATATTCCTGTTTGACCTATGAAGTTGCATCCTTGAAAATTTTACACAGGAATTTCTCAAGGTTGATGCATGTGTGTTTGTTGGGGATTATATAAGAATATTAAGAGTAATCTGCAACTAGATGTAAATTATTAATGTGGTCTGACTGCATTTGAAATTGATTTGTTCCTTTTCTTTGTCTCAAGTGCAAATGTTGACAGGTATCAACATGGCAGGAATGCTTTGTTTCTCTCTGGTGTGAGAGCAATTGCATGTCACGTGCACAGCAACATGTCTATAACAGACATCATTTCAAGGATCGGTATGGCTTGGATTGTGGGATGGCTGTCTTGTAACCAAAAAATCAATTTGCAAAGAACTGCTGAGCAAGGCACTGAATCACCCATAATCACCCTTCTACCAGAGCACATTCACTGCCTAGTGCTCATGGTTTTCATCTCTGATGGTTTAAATGCAGATCAAAAAAATCCTGCAAGGAAATGTAAGGTATTATAATAGCAGTTATAATACATTTGAGTATATATATAAATATATATATATATATCCATCCATCCATCTATCTTCTACTGCTTATCCAGGATAGGGCTGCCGGGGCAACGGCTGAAACAGAGAGACCCAGACTTCCCTCTCCCCAGCCACTTGGGGATCCTGGGGTATTCCAAGACTGGCCGAGAGACACAATCCCTCCAGCATGTCTGGGGTCTTCTTAAGGACACCTCACCGAAGAAGCATCCAGGAGGCATTTAACCAAATGCCCAAGTCACCTCATTAGACTCCTCTCCATATGGAGCAGCGGTGACACCACTGCACCTGTGCACAAAGCAAGGTCCTGAAAGACATAGATGACAGAGTTTGATATGGATAAACTTGACTGGCGTGAACAGAGTCCTGATCTCAACCCGATAGAACAACTTTGGGGGGAATTTAAGCAGAGACTGAGAGCCAGGCCTTCTTGTCCAACAGCTGTAAGTGACCTTACAAATGGGCTCCTGGAAGAATTATCAAAAATTCCCATAACCACACCCCTGAACCTTGTGGACAGCCAGCCCAGAAGACTTGAAGCTGTTATAGCTGCAAAGGGTGGACCAATGGACTCAATGTCATACTGAACCCTAGGGATTAGTAATGGGATGTTATGCAAGTTCAAATGTGAGTCAAGGCAGGTGAGTGAATTCTTTTGGCCATATTGTTTTTGTGTGTGTATGTGTGTATATATATATACATATATATATATATATATATATGTATATATATAATATATATGTACATCTTCTTCTTTTGGCCTTGCCCTTCAGGGGTCGCCACAGCAAATCAACTTTCTCAATCGAACCCTATTCTCTGTATCCTCCTCTCTCACATTAACTACCTTCATATCCTCTCTCACTACGTCCATAAATCTTCTCTTTGGTCTTCCTTGAGACCTCTTGCCTGGCAGCTCCAATTTCAGCATCGGTCTACCAATATATTCTCTATCCTTCCTTTGTATATGACCGGACCATCTCAGTCTTGCTTCTCTGACCTCTCAAAAACATCTAATATGTGCTGTTCCTCTGACAGACTCATTCCTGGTCCTATCCATCCTGTTTACTCCCAAAGAGAGCCTCAACATCTTCATCTCTGCAACCTCTAGTTCTGCCTCCTGTCTTTTGTCATTGTAACAGTTATAAGGCCAGACAGCATCGCTGGTCTCACCACTGGCTTATACACCTTCCTTTCATTCTGGCTGAAATTCTTCTATCACATAGTATGCCTGACACTTTTCTCCACCCATTCCAAAATGCTTGGACCTGTCTCTTCACCTCTTTTCTACACTCTCCGTTGCTCTTGACTGTTGACCCCAAGAACCTGAAATCCTCCAGCTTGGTGATCTCAACTCCCTGTAGCCCCACCATTCCACCTAAGTTCCTCTCATTCACACACATATATTCTGACTTGGGACTAACTTTCATTCCTCTCCTTTTCAGAGTATACTTCCACCTCTCTAGATTTTACTCAACATGTTCTCCGCTCTCACTACAGATCATCATGGTCTATGGAGATTCCTGTCTAACCTCATTTGTCAGCCTGTCAATCACCATTGCGAACAAGAAGGGGCTCAGAGCTGATCCCTGATGGAGTCCCCCCTTCACCTTGAACTTCTCTGATAGCCTTATAGCACACCGTACCACTGTCTCACAGCTAGCATACATGTCCTGCACCATTTTAACATACTTCTCTGCCACTCCAGACTTCCTCATAGAATACCAGAGCTCCTCTCTTGGCGCCCTGCCATATGCTTATTCTAGGCTTACAAAAACACAATGCATCTCTGTACTTCTCTATTTATTAGCATGCTCAAGGGAAATACTGCATCTGTAGTACTCTTTCTAGGTATGAAGCCATACTGCTGTTCACAGATGCTGTCTTCTGCTCTCAGTCTAGTTTCCACTACTCTTTCCCATAACTTCATTGTATGGCCCATCAACGTTATTCCTCTATAGTTGTCGCAATTCTGCACATCCCCTTTGTTCTTAAAAATGGCACTATCACACTTCGTCTCCATTACGCAGGAATCTTTTCACTCTCTAAGATCCTGTTGAATAATCTAGTCAAAAAATCTACCGCTACCTCTCCTAGAAACTTCCACACCTCCATGGGTATATCAGGACCAACTGCTTGTCCACTCTTCATCCTTTTCAGTGCCTTCCTTACTTCACTTTTACTAATTTGCGCTATGCTGTGGTCTACAATAGTCACGTCTTCTACCCTTGCTTCAACCTTTCAGTCTCAACCTCCTTACTATCCAACCAAGCATACAGGTCATCATACGACCTTTTTTTTTGCCTTTGCTACCTCTATCTTTCCCTTACGTTGTATCTCCCTGTACTCCTGTCTGTTCTCTTCAGTCCTCTCAGTATCCTAATTCTTCATTGCTAACCGCTCCCCTGTATACACTCCTGTTCTTCCCCATTCCACCTCCAAGTCTCCTTATCTACTTTCCTTCCAGGTGACACACCAAATACTCTTCTACCTGTCACCCTGATAACACTAGCTATTGTTGTCCAATCAACTGGGAGCTCACCCTGACCACCCAGACCCTCTCTCAACTCCTCCCTGAAAACCATACAACACTCCTCTCTTTTCAGCCTCCACCAATTTGCCCGCTGCTCTACCTTTGTCCTCTTGATCTTCCTTGTCACCAGAGTCATCCTACAAACCACCATCCAGTGCTGTCTGGCTTCACTCTCATCTACAACTACTTTGCAGTCACTGATCTCTTTCAGGTTACCTTGTCTATACAAGATGTAGTCTACCTGCGTGCTCATACCTCCGCTCTTATAAGTTACCCCATGTTCCTGTTTTTTTCTGGAAAAAGTTGTTCACTACAGCCATCTCCATCCTTTTTGCAAAATCTACCACCATCTGTCCCTCTGCATTCCTATCCTGTATACCAAATCTGAAAATCACATCTTCATCCCCTCTATTGCCTGCACCAACACGCCCATTGAAGTCTTCACCAATTACCACTCTCTCATTTCTGGGGATATTCTGCAGATTGATTGGGCATTCTTCACTGCGGCAGTTGCATGGAGAGGGAGTGAGTGAGGAGAACACAATTTTTGAACTGAACCTTTGGAACAGCCAGCTGTGCTTTGCTTTGTTTTGCATGGTTTTTCGGTGATGGAATAAATATGAACAATGGCATACACAGAAGTTGATTCGTGGTTTGTGTAGTGAGTCATCAGTCCAACATGCCCTAACTTAACCTCTCCCCCCTTAACCTCTACTTAACCCCCTTAAAACATCTTGTTATCCTTGAAACCTCCACCAAAAAAGTTGTCTGGTGCACAAGAAGTATGAATCTGGATAATAGGACAGCAAACACATGTTCTGCTGATTGACAAGAAATACAAGAACACATGCACAGCTCAGGAGACATAAGGGACCGGAGACAAATAGGAAATGATGCTGGGATATAAGGCAACAGTGATTCCAACAGTGATTGGAGAGCTAGGACCAACGTGCCTCAAATTGTGATCAGCAAATTTGGAACCAAGTTCTGGTTCATTCCAAAAGGGCACAATTTCAAAAACATTTTGAACCCTCAATTCCAGGCCTGCATTAAAAAAAAATGCTGTGTTTCAGCTCTTCATATATGCCCACAAGGTGATGAGCATAAAGTATATGTGAGGGGGTGGCTCGAGCAAAGAACCATCGAAGAAAATGTCTAGCAAAAAGAATATTGATTTAAAATTCACTGAAAAATTGTGCTGTCTAGATACAACAAATATTTCTGAAATTTCAGTGTGCTTCTCTATTACCAAATGATTATGATCTGTGAAAGTAAAAGCAGCTTGTAGATGACTTGGCCTTGTACTTTACATGTGAGATGTAGAGAGTATCACATATGTTAAAAAAGTAAGGAAATGATTGCCTGGTAACTGTAAAATTTAAAAAAATTAAATTACAACAAAAATAAATACATTTCCCTAGGATTTGTTTAAATAAACAAATAAATAAATTGGATTCAAGAGAAAAGTATTCTTAGTCATGAGGTTATATTTTGACTACATTCCAGTTGAAAATACTGAGAGAGGGATTCGAGGCTTGGAGAATATACATGTTTCAGTCATTTTCCTGCCTTGTTGTAAAAGGCAAGATATGATCCCAGCAGTGCACTTTGATAATAAAGGAGTCAACAACCCACAAACACTAACACACAAAGAGAGAAAAATTTTGTCACAAATACTGTATTTTGTATGGAAACAAATAATGATTAGAATTTAAATTCAAGTGCATGAGCCGGATGCTTTTTCAGAACATGGCTGGATAATTTTAGTCATAACTAAATGAGTAATCCAAGTAACTCAAACTAAATTTTCATTTTCTTCTTCCAGACTGCTCATTCTGTGACACAATCTATATCAAAAAGCAAAAGACATTTGAGTTTATTTTCAAAACATGCCCTGGCAAAATGTTATCAGATTTCAAGTACAAGTGTCAAATTTAAAAATAAAATGCAGGAGTAAAAATGCTTCATGCATTTTCAGAATGTGGCTGCCTATTTGGACTCATAAATTAAATGAGTAAAAAGTAATCCAAACCGGATTTTAATTTTCTTCTTAAGGTTGTCCATTTTATGACACAATTAAGAAGATAACAAAAAGAACACTAGTTTCTCATTTCCCGCCCTGCAAAAAAGCAACCAAAAATCAGTTTCAGTTCGCAATCTCAAGTGGTGCAGGAGAGTAACACCAGTAGCCAGTCTTCTTCTTAGCAGCTTGTTTGGGCTCATTAATGTGGCACACACACAGCTGTTTACATGCTTGCTGATATTTGTTAGCAAGGCACTCCCTAACGCTGTATGCACATCTTACAATTATGGAACAAGAAAGAATTGCAGAAAACTTCTGAATCAGATGCCTGTGAGACCTGAGCAGACTTTTTTTTCCTGTAACATACTGTAGCGTTTTAGTCAGGGAAAACACCTGGTTGACAGTAAAACGTCTGTTTAATTAGCAGTAGCTGTTATTGGCCACAGCCACGCCACAAAAGACTGGAATACAACTCTTTTCCTGCTCAATTCCAGGTGAAAACACCCAAGAATTCCTTGCACCCCAAACCACACCCACAAAATTCCCAGCAACCCCAAAATCCCACAGAAAACAAGTATCAACAAAAACCCCAACACTCATGGCTTGCTACAATACTGTTTATACAACTGTTAATGTTATTGATAATATAACCTTACGACGTCACAGGAGTAGTGAGATCACAAGATCAAAATAATAATAAACAAGATTAAAAAAGAAGCTCAAACTATCCTGTCAGTTGTCTTTAGCTTTGGACAGTGTCGCCAAAGAAGCCTGGCAGTTTCCAGCCAAATCACAACTTAAAGAACACCCAATCCAGTAAAACCTCAGCCAAATCTTAACCTGGCTGGACACTGGGTAAAACCCTTGCACATATTGCAGGAATCTCGTCAATAGCATACACAGTGTTAAAATGCATCAATACACAGAGCACAGTTGGATAACCAAATCTGAAGGACAACCATTGGAAATGAAATCTAGAGACACAGAAAAATTACGATGAAGCCTATTCATAAACGACTGAATTATGTACTGATTTCTGCTACTGACTTGCAATGACCTGTAGTGCCCTCCTCTGGGACTGGGCATTCTGCTTTTGTAACATAAGTGTTTCTCTCCCATTCCTCCTTATACATTTTTTTCAAATTTTGTTTTGTGTTATTTTATTCCTAATTCAACATTGCAATGATAGCCCAATCCTTGCTTTATAGCAAATACATGTTTCAGTTGTCCATAGTACACTAAACCAATTCATGTTAAAAACTCCAGTTAAGTCCTCTTGGTGCCAGCCCACTGGAGCATTACAGGAATCTGAGAGAAACAGCAACAACGCTACAAAAAACATTGTGATATCGACACAGCTGGCACAAGGAAACAGAAGAGGAGTAAGTGCAGAGGTGTCACTGGACAAGAAAATGGACCATATACACCCACTACAAAATACCATAGACGGTGTAAAGTAGTGCAGTGTCTGGGTTTGTGGAAACATGGCTCACAGACAGCGTTCCAGACAGTGCCACCAAGCTATCATGCTATCAAGAGGACAGAGCTCTTATAGAGGGAGGTCAGACCTGTGGTAGCGGTTGGTGTTTACATTAGTGATGCTTGGTGCTGCAATGTTGTTGTGGTCTGTAAACAGTGCTCAACACTGTTTGGATTTGGGGCTTTTCTATCAACCAAGATAATTCATGGCTATACTGCTTGTGGACATCCCTCCTATAACCACCACCAACACCAGGCTGGAGGCTCAGAAAGAGCTTCACCAACACATCAGTGAGCAGCAGAAAGCCTACCCTGATGCCTTCCTAAACATAACTGGGGACATAAAACATGCTGACCCAAAGAATGTGTTACCTAACATATTCCAGCATATTAACTTTCCCAATTTAGGATCAATACTCTGGATCATGTCTTCCATGGCCCTCGCCCCTTCCCACCTTGGTGTCTCTGATCACATCTCTGTCATGCTAATGCCATCATGCAGACGACTGGTCAAAGTCAGTAGACCAGTTGTATGCAGGTATGAAGTTGGCCAGAGGCTCTTCAAGACTGCTTCTACACAAAAACTGGGGCATGTTCAAGTGAGCTGCCACTTCCAACAACACAACAGACCTCCAAGACTACACCAAGTCTTTCACAACATACATCACAAAGTGTATGGATGATGTCAAAGAGAACAAGACCATAACTGTTCATCCCAACTAGAAACTTTGGCTGACAGGCCAGGTCCACAGGCTCCTCAAGGCTCTGAATACTGCCTTCAAAGCCAGGGACATGGTTGGTCTGAGGACAGCCAGGGCCAACCTGCCCAATTGCGTTAAGAAGGCCGAGAGGCAGTACTCAAGGAGGATTGCTCATTGTTTCAGCAACAGAAATGGAACTCACAGCCTGTAGAGGGGGCTACAGACCCTCATGAACTACAACCCTGCACCATGGGCCTGTGAAAGCCAAACCTCTCTGCTGAATGAGCTGAATGTAATATTCGCTCGCTCTGAGGCACAGAACAGCATATCTGAACAGAAGACACCACCTCCTCTTAGCAACCAGTTACTGACTGTTTTGCATACAAAACCCCTGGTCCTGATTACATTCCTGGCTGTGTGTTTAGAGACTGTGTGAAAGACCTCACATTATGTCGTCCTGGACATCTTCAACACGTCTCTGAGACAGGCTGTTGTTCCGAAATGCCTCAAAGCCACCTCAATCGTCACAGTCCTGAATAAACCTGCCTCAATGACCACCTCCCGGTTGCACTCACTCCCATTTTGATGATGTGCTGCGAGCACCTGGTCATGTAGTACATCAGGTTATCCCCCCACCTACCTGAATACCTACTAGTTCACATATTGGCAGAAACACATACAGCACAACCACTGTGGACAAAGAAAGTCCCCCAAGGATGTGTACTGAGCCCCCTTCTATTCATTCTGCTGATCCCGCTACAGCACACTGACACGCAACACCAAACCTCCCATCAAGTATGTGAACGACACGACTGTGGTTGGTCTCAAGACTGGTTACAGAAGCAAGGAGAGCTGCCTTACCGAGTGCTGAAGAGAGAACAATCTCTTTCTGAACGTGGAGAACACAAAAGAGATTATTGTGGATTTCAGGAGAAAGTGCACCTGGTACACCCTTCTGACCATCAATGGTACTCTGGTGGAGAGGGTGAGCAGCACCAAGTTCTATGGTGCACACGTGTCAGAGGGCCTCTCTTGGACCATGAACACTGCATTACTGGGCAAGGAAGCACACCAGTATATCTATATCCTCTGCAAGCTGAGATCCAGGGCCCTACCATCCATCACGAGCATCTTCTAAAGGGGCACCATCAAGAGCACCCTGAGCAGCTGCATCACAGCATGGTACTGTGTCTGAAATGTATCCTGCTTTAAGTGAGAGGATTGCTGGTATCCCTCTCACCTTCAGGTCATCTACCGCACCCATTTCACCTGCCATGCCCTCCGTATTGCAGGTAATCCCTCCCACTTGTCTCACAACTTCTTCTAGCCTGCTTCAATAAGGGAGGAGATTGGGACATCTACGGGCCTGCACCAGCAAGCCCAAAGACAGCTTAATCTACCAGGCTGTCAGGAAACTCAACTCCTTCTTTGCTCTGCCTCCCCTACCCTTTCACCCACCTCCCTCCGCCCAAACACACTATGGGCTCTGTGTTCCCCCAACCCCAAATACATTTCCTCCTTAACTTGTATGATAAGCCTACTACCTTGTCTAAACTTGCTGTTATCTGTGGCATTATTTTTATTTTTTGTTCTTTTGTACCATGTGTCTTAGAGAAACGATATTTCAATCCTCTGTATGAAATTGACAATAGAGTGGACTTTGACAAAGATGGCAACTTTTGAGCTGATAAAGTTGGAGAACGACTTTTGACATTGATGAGGGGAAGAATTTATTGTTACTAGTGTTGTTACTAGCCACTGCAGCGCGATGTATAATGCTAGGATTGACTTCCTATGACCAGGGTGAAGACCGTTCTTCATTTGTACACACCATTTAGCCTTCGGGAATATATTGCAATGGTACCGCCATGCAAACTCCTCACAGAAGCTTCGTAGTATCGTACCAGGTTCCTTCAGGGTCCCTCATGTTGTGAGGCAGAAACGCTACCCATTGCGCACCCTGATTTGTTAAGAACAAGCTTTGAGAACTCCCAAGCAAGTGCTGGTAAAGAGAACACATTTATCTGTTCTTGCAAAGAATGTACAGACCTTTAACATTCTCTGAGCTATGTATTTGATGACACTGATGATGAGGAGAGAGGACAGGAAACTGAAAATGGGGACTGATCAGAGGAGGAAGTGTCTGATGAGAACACAGAAATGTTTTGGGGAAAATGTCCTACTGACAATCATAAACCTACCAGTTCATCTTTCACAAGGAACATAACAGGTGTTTCTCTCGATGACTTCAAAACATATGTCCTTGTAATTTTAATTCAGCATAGTCTGTGTTTAACATGAGGCTATATTTCACCTGATTATTTCTTATTATGAAATACTCCACTTAAATTCAAGATTTATGAGTTCAGACCAATGAGGCACAAATTCCATAAAAAGAAATAATCAAATAATAATAATGGTAATAAAAAAGACAAGCCCGTATTACTCACAAGAGCTCAAGTTGATAAAACAACCTAACACAACAAACAGTGATGCAATATGAATAACTATAATTTTATGATGTATCTTATTGGAGCAGTCATTTTTGATGAGTAGCACAAAATTGTGTAGTATATAACAAACTCAACATGAAGGGTAATTAAAACAAAAAGCTGTCCATGGCCTTATATCTACTTGAGCACAATTGCTACTTAAACAAATCATATCAATATACTATATTTCAACCTCAAGAGAATATATGGATTCGCCACTTAGCTTTTCTGTTGGTAGTTCCCCAGACCTTATTACCGACTGGGTTGCACCTGAATCGACTAAAAATGCAATCTGTTTTCCATGTACTTATACCGAAAGGGTTGACATGATTAAATACGATCTTTTGCATTCTTGCTGTCTTGTTGTTGTTGTGTGTGTCGGGCATGTTTGTGCAGCTCAGTCCATTGGCAGTCCTCCTGATAACCAATATATTGTTGCCGTACCTGGGTTGCAATGCCTCCCAGGAGCCCCTTCATGTATGTCTCCCATAGCAGGCTTTCCGTCACAGATGGTAGCAGGCGTTCGAAATCTGGATACTCCAAACAGGTGTTTTCCTTGACCAGCTTTAGCAGTAGGGTCATGTGATGATCTACTGACTCATCTGTCTTTAGTTTACATGTGTTTATAGCAGCCATATTAATGCAAGGTGGGAAGGTTGTCTTCATGGCCCTACACATTCTATCCAGGGCATGATGATAGACATTGTTATCCTTGTGGATCAAATCAGGGTGTTGTGCTGATGTCTGCTGGTCTGGTAGTGCATCTAGAACCTTGGCAATGTCTACTGGTCTCAGAATCTTTGCCATAATGTGCTGAATTTCTGAACCTGTGGGCAGAAACTCATGACAAAATGATTGCAATTCTTCTGGAAAAGTCACTCTGGAGGTGGTCGGCGATGGTAGATGTCATATTGCTGCATCTGTATTGGCTTGGGTCCAAGCTTGGTGGATGGCCCTTGCTTTGACCATGGGAGCTTGGAAGATGGCTCCTGGAATCTGATGACTCAAGGGTTGGAACTTAACTTCTGGTTTTCTGTCTTCGCTGGTCAGAGGTCTCTGGCCCTGTCTTGGTGCAGGTGCACAGAATCTGCCATTCTGATCGGATAGGTTATTTCCTTCAGGCACTTCTCATCGGGTACCATAGCAGCACTTGCGCCTTGGGACAGTTCTTGTAGAGCTTATAGGGGAATTAATTAGGGCCAGGGGCAGAAGAAGACCTTGCTTTCCTAACAACTCGCCTGACTTTTTTGAGCTTGGTATGCATGGTGTTGAATCCAGCTGCTGGTGGCATGGGCTGAGGCACGTACCCAGGTTTTCCTAAAGCGCCATGTGCCATGCCTCTGCTTTGCTTGATTTTGGCAATTTGATCTTATTTTTTCTTGCTGGCTCCTTAGTCTCTCCTTGTACCTCTGTTCTGTGTGAAATGGTGGGTACTGGGTTTTGCTGCACATGCGAGGGGCCTGCCTCCACCAGGGGGCCTTCTTGCTGTGTGCCCTTCATGCCATCAGCAACATTGGGTCCATTGGCTCTGTGGTTTTCAACCCTGCTGTTAGTCCCTCTTGTCTTACCTGCTGGCGCAGTGTGAGGTTGTTGTTAGCCTTCCTGACTGCACCTTGTTTTCCCTTGGTGGATTTGCAACCTCTTAAATATGGTCACTTTTTCACATCTGCATGCACACTTTTGAAGGGGTCGACTCCTTGCTTGCTGGTGGTCTGATAACATCGCATCTCCTCTGGCGCCCATAGGTCAGCCGCAGGGACACCCACTGCAGGATTGCCAGTCAGGACCCACCATCATCAAAGTTTGCTCCCTTTGGGCCTGGGACATCTCTGGGTGACGGGACAGCAACAGGGACATCTCCCTGTCACTCTTCTGAGTGGTGTTAATCCTGCTGCTGTTGTTGGAGTCAGCTGCTCTTTCCCCACCACCTGGCCTTCTTCCTCAGCCAGAGCTAAAAGCTGCTTTTCTCTGCCTCCTCTGCCAGCTCTTTCACCGCTTTCTTCAAGCTGCCTCTGGTCACTCCTGGGTCCTTAAGATGCACATGGTTGACAGCCCTACAAAGCCTCGGCATCCCAACTCAACAGGGTAGCTGGTGGTCTTTCTGCCAGCTTCCAGACACTCCGCAACCAGGTCGGGATATTTTCCCTTCTTTGTACTTGAAGACAACCTCACTTTTATATATGGTTCTGTTTTGGAAGTAATCTTTTTGTAGGATAATATGTTAATTTTCTTAATATACTTATTTTATATATATATATATATATATATATATATTTTTTTTTTTTACAGCAGTAACTATTGATGAATTTCTATAGACAAATAGAACCTCTGGTACTTCTACTCTTCTGGACAACTGCAAGGAAAAGATGGGATTCGGAAAAAAAGAAAAGCAGAGGGAGAGAAAGAGAGGGCTCAGAAGCCTGGGCATCATTATGTGGTAGAAGGGGAAGCAACGGGCTTAAGGGTCTGTCATTGGTAGTAAGGATTTGGGGAGGCAGAGATGAGAAGCAGAGATGCCCCTGAAGAGTCGATTGTCTCCTTTCCCTTCTTTTGAGCTGTGCACTGGCACTTGGCCAGATGGCCAACAAACACCATTCCTCTGCCATCGCACTATGTCTCTATATTGTACAGCAGACAGATGTACAGATTCAGTTAATGTTTAAACAATCTCTCTCTCTCTCTCTCTCTCTCTCTCTCTCTCTCTCTCTCTCTCTCTCTCTCTCTCGTACACATACACATCAAGAATAAAATAATCATTCATGTAAAAATGTACACAAACCTCAAGCGTGCACATGGGGAATGTGAGCATAGTCAACATGGATATTGATCCCTGCTGTCCTGGAGAAGACTCAATATTCTAATCAAATAGTCACAGACTTTGTCTTGTCTTTATTTTTCCATTCATTATCACCTGTGATATATCAAAACATACATAGACTGCACTACAGCATATTTGATTTCATCCACTTACTGTCGAACTTGCTTTCTATTGCCAAACAATGATAGTAGCTACCACTTGATCTAAATGTTTTTTGTTTTTTTTTGTTAATCTGTGTTGACAAAATTAACCAAGGGCCAGCACAAAGCAACATGCCACAGAAAAGGTAAAATGTTTTATTGGAACAATGGAAAACTACAAAAAAAAAACTTGAGAGGTAACAGAAGCTGTGAGCCAAGTAGGTGATGAATGTATGAGAATTCAATGCTAAGCCCTGACATCATTATCTTAAATGAACCTCATCAATGATTGAAGTTTCTTTTGTTGAGCCAAACACCATTAAAAAGATCATACTGAGTGGGATCACCGCCGGTCTATAGTGGTTTATGAAACGACAAACAAAAAAACAGTAAGAGGTCATTTCAATGTCATTCAAAGATGATCTAATATAGAGATATAGTATGCAAACTCCTCAGGTACAGGAAATTTCAGAATAAGCATTTATGTTTGGGGTTGAATTTCCCCTCAACCGCTTGAATGTTGCCCCTTCTCAGGAGGTCAGAAATCTCGTTACCGACACTACGACTTTAGTCAAAGTCTACCTTTCTTTTCCATGTCAGCATCCTAAACCTTTGGTTTCACAAGAGTAAAATTTAAGCATTCACCTTGTCAGTGAACAATCAACAGAAGCCTTGTTAAATAAAGCCACTTTGGAGGGCAGAGTTCTGTCAGCAAGATGGCCCTTTTGTAGACTCTGAGGAAAATTTTTGTCAAACATTTCAAAGAAGTCTTTGGGTTGCCCATCAATGACTCCTCCACACAGACCCAGCTGCACTATATCCGCCAGGGTTCATGTAGCATCATGGAGTACTCCATAAAGATCTGTTCTCTAGCCTCTGCAAGTGGTTGGGATGAATGCACTACCCTACTAACAACATATCTCCAAGGTCTAGATCCAGTTCTTTTTTTCTGCCACTCTTGATCTATGAAAAGAGTCTAGGCCTGGAGAAATTCATCTAGTTGGCCATCTGGGTTGCGCATTGTTTAGGTGCTCCCCACTAATAGGAGGTCAAGCTTTAAACCAGGTGACCAGTGCCAAGACTTGATGCAAGTAAACCCCATCAACCTCACAGCTGTGTGAGCACTGCACGAGTTAAGGGATGTGTCTATACTTCGGTGGCCATGGGCATGTCATTGCCACATCCTCGAGTGAATAAATCAGAAGTGATGCTATAATTTCTGGTGTGCAACCCTGTTTACAAACCTGACACTCTCTACCGCTCTGTCATTCGTCTACGCCAAAAATCTCCCAATTCAGGCTCGGTTGTCAATTTCATATCCCTTGACTTGTGCCACTTGCTCTCCACTCCCCTCACAGTCAACTCCAGCACTAGCTGGCTTCTGCCCATCCACTGAGATTCTTGGCTGGCCCTGTAGAGATCCAGGTAGTTGCGCCGCACTGTAAATACAGTTTTCCTGGCCCTTGATAGCTCCATGGCAGATGTTGTATCTAGCTCATACTTCAGTCTCCTGTTATTTCATGGGAATCTGGCAAGATTTACCATTGGGATTGAACATGCATGGAAGGTGCCTCAAAAGAAAGCCAAACCCCTGATTCCCTTCCTAGCAACCTCAGTTGAGAGTCCCCAAGAACTGCGCTCCACAGAAATTCCCTCAGTACTCTGCCTATCATGATGTCTTTTGTTTTGCATGAGGCTCTCAGTTTCCCCCACATCACCCCTGGGGCTGTTGCATAGACTTAATCCCCAACTTGTCACTTCCTCGGACTTCCTTGAATCTTTCCCTAATCAGTCCCAAAGTATAGTCCACTAACTATATTCAAGAAGCGCTCAAACAATGCTATCTATCCCTCTATTTTGCCTGCCACACCAAGTTGTTTTTTTCTGTGGAACCAAAAGAGATGGAGGTCTGCAAGGCTGGGTGTTGAACTGTTACAAGGGACCTGGCAGCCAAGCTTGTCGAAGGGGAGTCTGGTTGATGGACGGACGGTTGAGCCGTAAGCACTTGCATAGACCATGAAGAGGGAGGAATGGCTACCCTGGCATATTGGGATGAGTGGCTGCCAGGCAGGATGCACTGATATAAATCAACAGGAGAGGTTTTTCATTGGGAAAGTGATAGCTAGGTGAGATGCACTGGTGTACACTACCAGGCGTGGGGTCAAGTTGGGGAAGTGGCGGGCAGGCAAGATGCGGTCATTTATACTGCCAGGAGGGAAGGATGAAGGATGGAGCCAATGGCATGGGAGTCTGTGGGGACCAAGGGTTCAGCGGGGGCACGGGAGTTTGAGAGGACTGAGGGTATAATGGGGAAACATCATGGGAAACAGAAAAGCGTGAGTGAGAGAAACAGAAACAGAGTAAGAGCAAACGCAAGAGCACAGAAAATAGAACCAGAGCAAAAGTGAATGCAAATGTACGGTAAACAGCAACAGAGTGAGCACAAATGACCTTGCCTGCTTGCAGGTAATGAGCACCAGCTGTGCGCTTCCCCAACGCACAGCAATCTGCAGCAGATTTGCTCCCAGAGACAAAACTTTAACAATTAATTGCTATTGAAAAAGATAATAATGCACTTTAAGATTAAATGAGACCTATAAAGAAAGGGATTTTTAAACCATTTACACATGTGCATATGAAATCTAAATTGAATCCCTGCCTACAGCCTACAAACTAAAAAGAGTGCTATTAAATGTGGAAGAAAGTATTCAACTGTCCTGTAAATGTGTAAACTTCATACATGAAACATGCATACAAATACAATACATACTGAAAATGTATGGAGTTGCATGAACAGTAGAATTCCACCATACTTGATTGTGGTGAAGCTGGTGACCAACATTAAATTTCCCATTTTCGCTAGCAATTAGGTAGCTGGCCTTTACTGCTGTTCACTGATTTCTCAGCTATCGGTGAAAGAGGACTGCTGTTTTCTCAGACCCGCCAGCAATTCATTGATCTTATCTCTTCTCAGTTGTCCTTGCAAGCTGTTATATTTTTCGCTGTGATGAGTCTTGAAGTGGCGCCGAATATTATATTACTCAAATACCGAAACCCTTTGCAAACACACCAACCACAAAGGTTTCCCATGCGTCTCCGTAAATAAATAGGACGTAGTCCATTTTTCTTTGAAAATTCTACACGCTTTATCTACTTTTCTCTGTTTTAATAACGACATTTTGGCTAATGAGGGAGTAGCGGTGAGGTAGAGAACAGGGTAGAAACAATGTTGTAACAAGCAGCAGATGGCGCATTGATAACGTCTGCTGATTGGTATGTCTCAGTGATGCGGATTGCCTTCTACCCTGTCCTACTCTGCGCCCCCTGGCGGAAAATTCTCAAATTGCATTTGATTTAAAAAATTAAATCCTTGTCCTTTATGCATTTTTCATTTTCAAATAATCATGCGGGCCTGATCGAACCTCCTTGCGGGCCGGGAGTGGGGTGGGTTGGGGGGGGTATGTTTGACACCCCTGGTCTGGAGCAATATTTTAGCAATATTTAGACATTTGAATCATTTGATCATTTGAAGTCAAATGATGCGAACTGTTCTGCCCAGCAATGTTTGACCATGACAAGCTTGGAGGTAGACAGATTACTTAGGTGTAGTCTTAGGGGGTTGTTGTCCGTGTAAATAATACACCGGTGTCCCAACAAATATTTCCCAAACTTCTCCCTCAACTTATCATCCACTTGAGACCCCTGAACTCTGACTTCATGGAGTTGTAATTACTCATATTCCTCTCAGCGGGTCTAAGGGTTCCACTTGCTTAGGCCACTGGCTGCACCTTCCCGTCCTGTTCCTTGGACAGGACGCCCTCTAACACGATATAACTGGCATCCACTTCGAGGATGAACGAAAGATGAAAATCAGCGTAGGCTTGGACCAGTGTTGAGACCAATTTACCCTTCAGGCCTCTGAAGCGCAGTTTACATAAGCGCCGTCCTTTTTCTTTACGAGAGCAATAGGGGAGGCAAATGGGCAATTGCTTTCCCTAATGAACTTCTGGAGGAACTTGTTGATATGGGACATGATTGCTTCATAGTCAAAAGGAGGAATGCGCCTACAGCGCTGTTTCACTGGGACTGAATCCAACAGAGGAATTTTGTGAGAAATTTAGATAATGCAGCCCAAATCACCCTCCAATCCAGATAATACAGATAAATATTTTGACAGCAGTGACCGCACCTGTTCCTGCTCCAAATCCTTAAGAGCTGACAAGTTGAGCCCATGTATTCAGTCTTCAATAGTTATACTAGTGAGCAACAGTCCAGCAAGGGATACAGTGATGGGCTGATGGACTTGTTAACTTTTTTAGAATAGAGTACTTGGATAGAGGACTGAGTCTCTGGTACCCACACTAACCACTGGAATATTCACCATGCCCCGGGACGTTAAATAGGCCATTCATTGAAGGTGCGCCTTATAATCCGGTGGGCCTTATGGCATTCACCTCTGGAATGTCTACCACACATAGGGGGAATGTGAGAAGGTGAGTTTATTTGCAGCATGCTGGATGGGGGTCCATCCTTAGAACAAAGAATTTGATCCCCTGTATGTTCAACACGTGGTGGTTGAATAACAGTGATATGTTTTAGGTTAAAAGTCTGTATTTGAGGCACAAGAAATATATATAAGTGCTCAATATTGATACTCAGCTGTACACAAAACTGTAAACTGGTTCATGAATCTATCATGAACCTAAAATTGTCAGATTTGATCCAAAACACTTCTTTTCAATGACATCTTCTGGAGTGGTGCGGTAATGTGAATGTGAAACTTGGTGTGTGTGTGTGTGTGTGTGTGTGTGTGTGTGTGTGTGTGTTTGTGTGTGTGTGTGTGTGTGTGTGTGTGTGTGTGTGTGTGTGTGTGTGTGTGTGTGTGTGTGTGCATGTGTGTGTGTGATAGGTGATCAAGTATAGATCCAAGGAAAAAAACAAACAGACATTATATTTATTTATAAAATAAGTGGGATGAAATTCCCTTAGCCTTTGAATACATTCACCCAGGGCATCCTGATACAAGAAATCAAATTTCAAAAGATTCAATGATAGATGGAAATTTCTCAAATAATGAACGGAATTAAGTACACATCACATTTTGCTCTACATGCTCAACTTTTGAGGCGTAGGAGCTATCCACACTCATTTTAAAAAAAGACATGTCAAATTTGGATGCCAGAATTCAGCTAGAAAAATCCTAGATAAGAAAAAATAGATAAGTAAATAAATGGTTGCTTTAGATAGCTAGCAACTAACTACAGCTAATAGATGAACTCTATGTCCCCCTTTGCTTATTGTATCACAAAGGCCTGATAACCTCTTTTCTTGTCATTACAGCTAACACCCAAGACCTTCAATTGTTAATGAGGCGTGGGTGAACTTGTGGAAGGAGCATATTGAACATGCGCATACACAAACACACACACACACACGCACACACACACAGTTACATGTGTATAATGCATGCATAGATCCATAAATACATTTTTAGGCTTGTATGTCATGAAATGTCTACTTTAAAAAAAATAAAAAAATCTTTGAATAATGCTAGCATCTGAAGAACGAATTATGTTTCACAGTCATGATCGCTCTGCTCCTGTGGCTTAAAGGATATCAAACAATGAAAGACAGGGTGATTAGAGACTAAAAGCTAAAAAGGAAACTGGTGTTAATGGCAAAGATTCTTTGTATCTTTAATTTTATTTTCTACTACCCTTGGTTTCAGATGTGCAATAGGGAGTAGGTGAACCAATTCTACTTTGAAAATAAAATGTTTGTCCCCAGTGAGTTAATCACAGCACCAAAAACTAGTTCCCTTTTTAGGTCAGTCTCTATTTTTTGTGATATTTTTTTAACCCATTCAGACCTGATAAAAGTAGAATTTAAACATACATACTAACACAAAATGTTATTTCTTATTTGATTAAAATAATCTTTTTAGGACGCAAAAATTCTAAAATTAAGTATGTGATGTTGCTGATACCATAGGGTGCTTTGTATGTTGCAGGCTTGGATGTGTTATAAAAAAATATACAACAAAAACAAAAGCTCACAATATTTACCTATGAATTATAAATAGAGGAATTTAGAGATTCCAGAAAAAAGGAATAGAGCAACATATTTCTTGTTTAGCTTGTTTACTTGAATATGGTTGCTCCTCATGTGTTCCTCCTTTTCAATAGCACAGAGTCCACCTGATGAGGTTGCCAAAAGCAATGATTTTACTTGATGCTCAAATTATATTTATTTTTGAAGAATAAACCAAGCATTTGAGATTGATGCACCAGTTACACAAACAAAGTTGAACTATTTAAGACGGATGACTCAGTTTCTGGGAGCAGATTTGGAACCAGGCAGTAATTTTTTCCATTTCTTAGAATGATTTTTTACAAAAATGAACTACTTTTGAAATTGCTGTATTTGAAAATACTTTTCTGATAAATTAATTTGATCCCTCATAGTATTGAAGTATGTTTATGATGGTTCATAGATCTATTTGATCTCTTAAAAGTCTCGAATAACTCTGTCACAATGGGCCCTATAGCACTAGATCAAATTGGGGGGGTCATATATTCTATTTTCTTCCCATGCTCTTGTTCCATCACTGGGTAACCTCTATTTTGGAGTGACATTGAAACAAGCTGCTTGTCCTTTGATTACCACCAGCTGTATTTGTCTCAATTAGGTAAGACAGCTTTTTGCTTTCCTCGTGTCCACTTCAATTAGCTGGTTCCACTGTGTGTGTTAGCTGTGTGTGTTTGTGTGTATATATATACAGGTGTGCCAGGTCATTTTGGCATTTCAGTGGGCATACATCCTTCACAAAAATTAAGGATTGCCAAGAAAGATGTAATGTATCTTCTTTCAGCTTTTCCCTTCAGGGGTCGCCACAGCGAATCTACTTTCTCAATCTTACCCTGTTCTCTGTATCCTCCTCTCTCATACCAACTATCTTCATATTCACTACATCCATAAATCTTCTCTTTGGTCTTCCTCGAGACCTCTTGTCTGGCAGCTCCAATTCCAGCATCCATCTACCAATATATTGAGTATCCCTCCTCTGGACATGACCGAACCATCTCAGTCTGGCTTCTCTGACCTTCTCTCCAAAACATCTAACATGTGCTGTTCCTCTGATAGACTCATTCCTGATCCTATCCATCCGGGTCACTCCCAAAGAGAACCTCAACATCTTCATCTCTGCAACCTCTAGTTCTGCCTCCTGTCTTTTTGTCATTGTAACAGTTTCTAGGCCATACAGCATCACTGGTTTAACCACTGTCTTGCACACCTTTCCTTTCATTCTGGCCGATAGTCTTCTATCACATAGTACCCCTGACACTTTTCTCCACCCATTCCAACCAGCTAGAACCCGTCTCTTCACCTCTTTTCACACTCTCCGTTGCTCTGGACTGTTGACCCCAAGTACCTGAAATCCTCCAGCTTCTTGAGCTTCACTCCCTGTAGCTTCACCCGAGTGCCTCTCATTCACACACATATACTCTGTCTTGGTGAGACTAACTTTCATTACTCTCCTTTTCAGAGTATACCTCCACCTCTCTAGAATTTCCTCTACCTGTTTTCTGCTCTCACTACAGATCCCAATGTCATTGTCTTCTCTGCCACTCCAGACTTCCTCATACAATACCAGAGCTCCTCTCTTGGCACCCCGTCATGTGCTTTTGATATTCCCAGAAATGAGAGAGTGATAATTGGTGCAGACTCCAGTGGACATGTAGGTGAGGGCAATAGAGGGGATGAAGCAGTGATGGGCAGATTTGGTATACAGATGGTATACAGACAGATGGTGGTAGATTTTGCAAAAAGGATGGAAATGACTGTGGTGAACACCTTCTTCCAGAAAAAAACAGGAATATAGGGTAACTTATAAGAGCGGAGGTAGGAACACGCAGGTAGACTACATCTTGTATAGATGAGGTACCCTGAAAGAGATCAATGACTGCAAAGTAGTTGTAAGTGAGAGTGTAGCCAGACAGTATAGGATGGTGGTTTGTAGGATGACTCTGGTGACAAGGAAGATGAAGAGGACAAAGGCAGAGCAGAAGACAAAGTGGTGGAAGCTGAAGGAGTGTGGAGTGTTGCATGGTTTTCAGGGAGGAGTTGAGAAAGGCTCTGGGTGGTCAGGGTGAGTTTCCAGATGATTGGACAACAACAGGTAGTGTTATCAGGGAGACAGGTAGGAGAGTACTTGGTGTGTCATCTGGAAGGAAAGTAGATATGGAGACTTGGTGGTGGAATGAGGAAGTGCAGGAGTATATACAGAGAAAACGGTTAGCAAAGAGGAAGTGGGATACTGAGAGGACTGAAGAGAACAGACAGGGGTACAAGTGGATACAATGTAAGGTAAAGAGAGGGGTAGCAAAGGCAAAACAAAGGGCGTACGATGACTTGTATGCTCAGGTGGAAAGTAAGGAGGGTGAGAATGATATATACAGGTTGGCGAAACAGAGAGATAAAAATGGAAAGGATGTACAACAGGTCCGGGTGATTAAGGATAGAGAGGGAAATGCATTGACAGATGCTTAAAAAGTGATGGGAAGATGGAAGGAGTACTTTGAAGAACTAATGAATGGGGAAAATGAAAGAAAGGCAAGGGTAGAAGAGGTGGCTATTGTAGACCGCAAAAAAGCACAAATTAGTAAAAGTGAAGTTAGGAAGGCATTGAAGAGAATGAAGAGTGGAAAGGCAGTTGGTCCTGATGATATCCCTGCGGAAGTATGGAAGTGTCTTGGAGAGGCAGAGGAAGTGTATCTGGCTAGATTATTCAAAAGGATCTTAGAAAGTGAGAAGATGTCTGAGAAATGGAGAAGAAATGTAATTGTGCCCATATTTAAGATTAAGGGGGATATGCAGAATTGCGGCAACTATAGAGGGATAAAGTTGATGACCCACACAATAAAGTTGACAAAGAGTAGTGGAAGACTAAGTGGAAGTAGTGAAGAATAAGAGCTGAAGTCAGTATCTGCGATCTCGTTCTTTCGGTCACTACCCACAGCTGGTGACCATAGGTGAGGGTAGGAATGTAGATCGACTGGTAAACTGAAAGCTTCACCTTCTGGCTTAGCTCCCTCATCACCACAACAGAACTGTACAGAGTCTGTATCACTGCAGACAGTGAACCAATCTGCCTGTCAATCTCCTGCTTCATCTTTCCCTCACTAGTGAACAACACCGAAATATATTTCATCTCCTCCACTTACCCCCCGGTCTGCCAGCCCAGCTGCACTGTTCCCAACGTCCACACAATGATGCAGAGGTGTGCCAGCCAGGACAGCCCTACAACATAGAAAGCCTTGAGGAACACAGGGCAGACCTCTTCCACCCCTGAGGACCCGCTACTGCAGAGCTTTTTGACTTCCTCAGCAACCTCAGCCCCAGCCGGCTCTGCTTCCTCATTGGAAGGCGCTTTCACAGGATTGGTGGAGTCTTGGAAATATTCGCTCTACCAATCTAAATTGTCTCGAGTTCAGGTCAACAGCGCCCCGCTCCCACTGTACACAGTGTTCACGAAGCACTGCCTCCCCCCCTGAACCGCCGAATGGTGGACCAGAATCTGCTCAAAGGCTACTGGAATTTGTTCTCCTTGGTCTCGCCGAACTCCTCCCATGCTTAAAGTTGGTTGAATACATTAAATTATGTATCAAATGTCAGAAATTTTAACATGGCTCAAAAAAATTGACATATTATTCTTATTCTTATTCTTATTTATCAATGAATTGATTGAACATTCGCCATTTTGGCATCTCACTTTACTTTATAACCGATGAGTTTATGAAATTTACGAAGAAAACAAGTGGTTTTCCATCGACTAAAATTGTTATAATTTGCATTTGTTTGAACGTGCGGACTGTATGAAAACAATGTTTGCCAGATGTGGAATTCTTGCTGCTTAAATGCCATCCCTATTATCTACACTGCTGTATTTTTAGCCACTGTTTACATCCAACTGCAGGCTAATTTCACTGCGGCGCTGGGTGAGATCCATGATGTCATCAGTGAGATGCAGATAACACACCCTGATGCCCTGTGCGCTGCAGATGGCGACTTCAACCAGTGCACGTTGCAAACTGTACTAGCCACATACCACCAACATGTGGACATTCCCACCTGAGACAAACACCCTGAGCCACATGTATAGCGACATCCATGGCACGTACAGGGCTGCAGCCTGCTCCCACTTCAGACAATCAGATCACATCAGTTTTCTATACCCCATGTAGAGATAGACTGAAACGGACAAATACCGTAACCAGATAAATCAAATTCTGGACCCTAGATTCAGATGACATCCTGCAAGACTGTTTTGCTACGACCACCTGGGATGTGCTCAAGACCGCAGCCACTCAGGAGTAATCTTCTGTCCGCATACAGGAGAATGCTGAGTATGTGACTTGGTACATCACTTGTTTTCACAACATTGTGTCCACAATATTAGTCAGGAAGATCCCCAGCCAGAAGCCTTGGCTGAACAGTCAGGTATGCCACATGCTGCCAATGAGTACAAAGCTGCTAAGTACTGACTGAGGGACATTAGAAAAGCCAAGAATCAGTACAGAGAGCAGCTGGATGGTTTCTATTCCACTGCTGATCCTGGGCGGTTGTGGCAATGCCGAAAGCACATCATGAACTAAAATTCCACCAGCATCGGCATCTGCGGACAGCCTGCCAGATGACCTCCACATCTTCTACGCTGTCTTTGAGAACCACAACTCAGAGATGAATTACACACTGTCAACCTCCAATTCCCCTCCTCTTTCCCAACAATATTGATAATAAATTGATTTATCCTTTATTAATCCCCATTGGGAATTGTGTTATCTGTAATTAACCCATCATGGATGAACCATTAGCAGTAGGCTGCTATCCACCAGTGCCAGGGGAGCAGTTAGGGATTCAATGTATTTCTACACAACACTGACACACAGGGAGGACCTGAGAATTGAACCAGCAATGTTCAATTCCCAAGATGATTGCGCTACCTTCTACGACATCCCAAATCATCAGACCAGGTACGCTGGAGCGCTGAGAAGGATCAACCCACGAAAGGCGGCCAGACTAATAACATCCTGGGATGGGCCCTCAGACCTTGTGCCAATGAGCTGGTTGATGTTCTCACTGCCATCTTCAACCGCTCCCTTCGCTAGAGCCCTTCGTCCTTCCCCACCTGCTTCAAGAACACAACCCTCGCCCACCTCCTCAAGAGTAGCCCGCCCACCAGCCTGAATGACTACAGGCCAGTAGCTATCACTCAGATCATCATGAGTGGTTCTTGGCCACATTCAGAACAACATTCCAGAAACCGTAGACCCCCAGGAGTTTGCATACTTGCCCAACGGGTCCGCCATAGCCGCCACCCTCCACTACTCCTTCTCCTACATCAGGATACTCTTTGTAGACTATAGCTCTGCATTCAACATGGTCATACTCCACAAAATGTCCACCCATGGCCTGCATCCCACCCTCTGACTGGCTCCCAGATTTCCTCACTGGCAGACCCCAGTCTGTCAGATAGGTAACAAGACCTCAGCCAGCATCACAAACACACACACTCTTCAGGGATGTGTCTTCAGCCCCATCCTCTACACCCTGTTCAACTACGACTCACGTTTCATGAGGACGACAACATCCTGAATTTCCCAGCCAACCGCAGTGAAAGGATGCGTCAACGGTGGAGATGAAACCACCTACAGGATGGATATGGCCAGTCTGAAGTGGTGTGAGGACAAAAACCTCACCATCAACACAGACAAGGCCAGGGAGACGGTAGTGGGCATGACGAAGGAGGAGACCTCATCATGCAGTGCTCCTCTGCAGTCTTGAGCTTGAGAGGGGGAGCAGCGTCTAATACTGGCATGTCCACATACGCAAGGACCTCACGTGATCCCTCAATACTCCAATGATGGTTAAGAAGAGTCAGAGCTTGAGGTCTTAGAGATTAAGCTGTTGAGGCTCTCTTTGGGAGTAACAAGGAAGGATGGGATCAGGAATGAGTCCATCAAAAGGAAAGCAGATGTTAGATGTTTTGGAGAGCAAGTCAGAAGCCAGACTGAAATAGTTTGGTCATGTAATCGAGGAGGTATAGTTGATATATTGGTTGACAGATGCTGGAATTGGAGTTGCCAGTCAGGGGGTCTACAGGGAGACCTCTGGTGACCTCCGAAAGGAAAAGCCAAAAGAAGAAGAATAAGAATGGTCAGAATGATCTTTGGATGTTTATTTTGAGTCATGCATAGCACAGAGTGGGCTGCAGGAGAGGAGGTACCATCTTGGAGGTCAATGTCCTGTCAGTTCAGAGCTGTGCTTGTTGGACTACTTGGTTTTACACATGAGGTGGTGAAGAACATATTGTTTAGAAGACATTTGATTTAGATATAGAAATTTGGTTCATCAAGGCTGAGTACATGCTACAATTTTGACTTATCGGTCAATTATGTGAGAATTACACACTCAGTACTTTTCCACTGAGAACAAGACATTATCTTCAGCATAAACATGGGTTCAGATAATAAGCATAGTTTCACATAGAACAGTACATTTGCAGTTACATAAAATATTTTCACAATGGTATTTACGGTAATAATATCACACAGTGCTACTTTTGGGTGCAATTTCTGGTCTAAGGGCAATTTCCATTCAAAGGTTTGTGCCAGAACGTGTGTTAAAGG
Source organism: Fistularia commersonii (assembly GCF_037954325.1). Classification (NCBI taxonomy): domain Eukaryota; kingdom Metazoa; phylum Chordata; class Actinopteri; order Syngnathiformes; family Fistulariidae; genus Fistularia; species Fistularia commersonii. The sequence goes on from NC_141301.1 coordinate 7,493,687, forward strand.
GACTAATTCCAGTCTACATAGCTTCCCAAAGGACAAGAAGAGAAGAAAGGAGTCGGGCCTTGCTTGTGGACAAACAGAACTTCCTTAATATCTGCAGCTACAGTGAACCATTAATGACAAACACTGGAGCGCTCAACAGACGCTTTTTCTATTTGCAGAGCAATGCAGTTGGAACATACACACCAATGACTTTAGCCGTGTCTTGCCCCTTCACATTTTTGTTTTTCTTCATTTTTAAACTCAATTTCTATCTGGCGAGCCACATCTATGTCAAAGTGTTGTTGAGCATGACACTGAACCCTTAACTGCTCCCCAGGCATGGGTGGACAGCAGCCTACTGCTCATAGTTCATCCATGATGGGTTAATTACAGAGAATGAATTTCCCCATGAGCATTAATAAAGGAAAAATTATTATTAAATAATTATTTTCCCAGACACAAGCCATGTGTCAGGAGTAGTGAGTGTTAAAGGCCTAAGTATTACTATTTTCCTCAAGGCAGGACGTGCGTTTGTCATCCACAGGTTTATGTCACGCTAATAAGATAGTAATGTGATGATTTTAGAGCAATGACAGGTTGTCTCTTTTGCCATGGAATATAAGAAGAGGGTTGTGCCCAGTGACTCTCAGTAGGCCATTTGCATCAATAATAGGGTACAACTTCCTCAGCACAATTGCCTTTGAGATGGCACCACTTGATGTTTTTCAGCAAAGACATAGAGCTGTTCACTATTGATGATCATGATCTTGCTTGTGTTTAATCATCTTTTTTTTTTCATTTGTTTGCGTTTTTTGTGTGTGTTACCTGATTCTTTTGATCATTTTGGCTATTGTTTGACAGAGGGACTTCCTCTAGAGAACTGTTCAAACTCGTGTACGCCTATTTCAGGTACAGAGGCCTCTGTGGTGAAAGAGATAAGAATATGCAACTGGTTCAGTAAGAGCAAAGAATTCTGACCCAGCTGAACATGTCTCTACCAGTGGGCAAGTTCTTCAAACCAGTTGGTGTTCGACAGATGTGTTACTGGCTCAGAACATGAGGAAATATGACTATCTTTGTAAAATGTGAGTTTCTGGGTGTCATTGTTTATTTCAGCAATACATTTTTCCAGCCTTGGAAGAAACAAACTTGAGTGTGTCCTTCCACTGGTATTGTTTTGAGGTATGTGACTGCTGATATGGCCATGGAAAAATCATCACGAAAAATAAGGAGATCCTTGTATTTCAGGGCAAGAAGAGACACAGGTATGTTTGTTCTTTCAGTTTGGAGCTTTCAAGTGCTGGAAGGGAATCTGTCCTTAGATGCTTCTGTTCTTTCTTGTTAGTGGAGAGAAGAGAGTTGCAGCTGGATGCTTCTGATGACAACTCTTTAACTAGAGGCATTCCTTGGAGTGTTACAGGGAGCACATGTCCAAGAGGGTAGAGAATAGGGGATAGGATTCTCTTTCTCAGAAAGGCCCTATTCTCCTAGATCACTTGAGAGGTGAATATTTTAGACATTAAGTTACATGTAAGTCCTTAACTAAGCTGTAGCAGTAAGCAGGAAAATGCTCTTAACCCAGCCCTCAGAAAGAAAGGCTTCAATTACCATGCAACTTTTAGAGGCTTTTTTCAGATATTGATCCTTGACTCTGATAGCATGGAATTTGCGGTCTTCAGAATGGAGATTAATTATTCATTGGTGGGGAAGGAGGCAAGTCCTTCATATAGAAATTCCTCAAGAAAATTGTCCTCACAGAGCCATGTTCCTTTTTTCCATGCAAAGCTGCAGCCCTCAAACCATACATTGTGATTGAAGGGGATGGAAAATTTCAAATGACATGCACTTTTAAGGTGTACTCAATGACCTGCTGACTTTGATTGTTGCCCTCAAACCACGAAAATCTTAAAGTCCTGGGGGTCTATGCTGATAAGGAAGCGGTAAAAAAATCAGCTGTATATCTGCCATTATGTCAACAAGTTCCCTGAGAAAATGCATGAGGGCCACTATCACTGCGCCCAGCTCTGTCTGGTTCACATCAAACATTGCCTCCATAAACTTGAAATAAATTTCTGTCATAAGTTTGTTTTTTTTTCTCCAGCATGCAATGTAATGATTCGAGATCATTGACTTCTATAATTGGGTTGGCATGGCCAATTTAGCTGTGATGGCATGGGTGCAAACCAGTGGTTAGCTTCAACTACATAAACTCCTTTCATTTATTTACAGTTCATCATCAGTGGACATGCCAAGCTTCTCATCATGCGGTATTATTTGAAACGCATCAGCCACAAGCTCAGCTGACATACTTTTTGGATCGGAGGATTGTAGTACACTTTGTAAGCCATTGGAGGCTATGAGGCTATTCACTTTCTCTCTCACAATTTGAGAAGTAGTGCCCAGTTGCCAGAACAGTGGTTCTGAAAAGGGGAATATTAGTTGGTTTTTGTGTCCATTCTTTAAAAAAATAATTGATTTTGTCATCATGCACTAAAATGTGATCATTACTTCAGGTTCACAGGAGGAATTGTTCAGCTGCTTGTATTTAACAGTCAACAAGTTAGATTTGATAATATGCAAGAATAATCATTAATTGCATGCCTCAATAAATTTATTCCCATAATTGATTATCTAATGTCTCTCGCTGCAGCAGTTCCCAAGTTTAGCCAAACACACTGTTCTCATCTTTTTCTCTTTGTCCTATTTTTTACCTTTTCCTTTATTGCCATTGGGGGGCAGTCTTCTCTTTTAATATGTTAGTTCTCTTCCTTGGGTTCCTTCATGTTACCATGGAAACTATCAAACACTACATTGGTTCAAGTAGATGTTTCTTGGAGTGATTCTATGATCGAGTGTTTGGAATTTGTGTGTGTGTGTTTGTCTGAGAGACAGAGACAGAGAATATATTCTATTTACAAAATTTAGTGTTAGTAAAACTAAAATGCATAGTCAAAATCAGCTTTATTGACAGTTTCTCCGCATATACTGGACATACAGAGGCATTGAGAAGACATATCTCACAATCCCACGGTGACATATTAATGATAACAATAGAGTGCAAATTAGCAGTAAAGTGCACTGTTACATTAAATTGTAAACATTAAACTATGATATATGATGTTTAAAGTGCATATTTGATGGCTGAAGTATTTTGTGTACAGTGTAGTGCAAAGGTCAGTAGGAAATACCATGATACTATATGGTGCAATGGCAGCATGACGGTTTTCTTAGTGCAAAGTAGCAGTTGCAAATAAAGAAAAAAAAATGGTAATGTTTAATGAGTCCAGTAGAGAATGAGGGAGAGTTTGTTATCTGTAAGATGTTGAGATATGTTCATTCATGGATCATTACCCATGAATGATGCACCTCTATTCATGTCGTACAGAAAAGCACACCTGTATCTCAAATAAATTAGTGCATGCAAGTGGTCTCTCTCTCTCTCTCTCACACACACACACTTATGCACTCTCTCACATGCACACTCACTCACTCACTCACACACACACACACACACACACACACACACGCACACACACACACACACACACACACTCACACACACACACACAATTATTACCAGTTGAAGGGGAGATATAGAGATTATTTGTTTAAGGGAGGTAAAGAAACGACTACCCTAGATTTTGAGGCAGTTGCCATGGTAACAGGAACATTAAAGAGGGTCCTAAGACAAAATTGCTTATCTGGCATAATCCTATGACATCACACAGACAAGGCTACCAAGTATGCTCTGACCGTCATGCAAACATTCAGAGGTATGGAAGAAAATACATTAATAACCAGCATGAAACATATTGAGCATTGGAAAGTGCATTTTTTTATATTTATTTCTCATCTTTATTTTTTTTAAACTGATTCAGCTTTGAATATTTTTATTAGAAAAAAATAGAGGGGGTGTACTCTTGGTTTGGAGAGTTGGTATTTTATTAATTACTGAATTTTGCTACAAGAACTTCTGTAAATCCCTAAATTAATGCCACATTTTCAGATGCTGTTAGCAGTAGGTAAATGACAAAAATTTAAAAACAAAGAAGTACAAAAAAATCATACATAAGGTCACAGACAACAGCAAGTTATGACGAGCTGATACGGTTATTGTGAAGTTCAAAAAAAGTTAAGGTGTAGTGGTATTAAAAGGGAAGGCAGTCATTAAAAAGTGCCTGTGCAACAGTTTTTGTATGTGTGGGTGAGTACATGATTGTTCTTTGATAGTTTTTGCAGGGTCCAATGTGTGTATGTGTGCGAGCGGGGGGAGGGGGAGAGGGCACAGAGCCCAACGTGTGTTTGCGTGGAAGGGTGGAAGGGATCGCTTGCAATACAGATGGCCTTGCAGGTGAGGTGACCTGGACCTCCAGATGACCTTGGAGAAGGGCAGAAAGACACTGATAATCATCTCAGCTTCTCTCACTATGCACTGGAGGCTCTTGCAGCTGGGCGCAATACAGATGCCGTACTACGCTGTGATGCAGCTCATCAGGATGCTCTCAATGGTGTCCGTGTAGAAAGTGGTCATGATGGAGGTGGGGCTCTGGCTTTTCTCAGCTTGCGTAGGAAGTAGAGACGCTGGAGTGCTTTCTTGGCCAGCAATGCAATTTTCATGAACCAAGAGAGCTCCTCCGACCCATGCACACACAGGACTTTTATTGTTTTCAAACACAAACTTTATTGCAGGGAGCATGAACACACAGAACGTTCACTCGACACATACAAGCAGAAGTAACACGATGATAGAGCAGTAGTGCCATCTATTGGTAAAAGTACTGCCCATTTACAACACCCACTTACTTTTACAATAGCACCAAGTCCTGAGAAAATAATATTTTAAACTTGTTTTACACACTCCCTTTTCTGGCATTCTTTGCAGACTTTTTTTTTTTTTTTCAAAACAGTATTCCTCTCATATTGGTTTTACTGGAACTCTTTTTCACATTTTTCAGAAATTGCATGGACCAGGCAGTGTTCTTCATACACCTGTCAAGCAATTTTAAACAGGAAAAAGTCCAATCTCTCCCCTGAGATATTCAAATCTCTGTCTAACTAGTGGCTTGGTAAAGATATCCGCTTTCATGTCATTTGTTGGACAATATTGCAGTTCCATTTGTCCATTCTGCTCACATTCACAGATGCAATGGTAGTGAATGTCTATGTGTTTGGTCCCGGAGTGATTTACAGGATTCTTTGCAATTGCGAACGGCTCCTTGGTTGTCTTCAAGGATCACTGTGGACATAGACTGCTGTTGAAAGTGCAAATGTTGCTTGTTTCTTGCTGAGCCAGCTCACTGCTCCTCCACTCAGAAAGAGGATGTTGCCTGTTATTCACCGGCGATCATCCTGATCTCAGTCAGCATATGAGTATCCGATTAAAGCTCCAGAGTCTGACCTCTCATACTTCAGAGCAAGATTCAATGTCCCTTTCAAGTATCAAAGTATCCTCTTTACAGCAGTCAGATGTGAAGCATCCGGATTGGCATTGAACCTTGACATAGCACTCACAGCTTGAGCGACAGTATGTCTGGTCTTGTCGCCATTGCAGCATACAGCTGACTTCCAACCATTGACTGATAGGTATGTTGGTGCACTGCCTCACTGACACCGTCACTCTTTTTCAGCTTGACGTTGGCGTCTGCAGGAGTTGCCAGGGGATTTGCATTATCTATTCCATATTTCCGAAGTATGGCTTCAATGTAATGCTTCTGCTGAAGAATGACACGATTCTTTTCTTTACCTTGGATCACAGAGATGCCCAGGATGTAGGACAGCTCATGCTATGTCTTTCATCTTGTAGCGCTCCTTGAGAGCCGCTTTGAGCTCGTCCATGCTCTCAGGTGACTCTGTAATCAGGATCATATCATCCATGTAAACTGCAAGTATTTCAAGCTCTTGTCTTGATCTCACAAACACGCAGGGGTCTGATGTGCTCAGTTTGAATCCAATTTCCATCATGAACTCTGTGAAAGCCTTGCTCCAACAGCAAGGAGACTGTTTCAGTCCATAGATTGATTTTTTTAGTTTGCACACCAGATGTTCCTGCCTTGGTTTGGTGTAGCGCTCTGGTTGATCCATGTATATTTCTTCTTCCAGGTTTCCATTGAGGAATGCAGTTACAACATCGATCTGGTGGACATGTTGATTTTTTTGAACAGCAAAGGACAGTAATGTACGAATAGAGCTGAATCGTACCACTGGTGAATACATTTCATCAGAGTCAGAACCATACAACTGTCTGTAGCCCTTGGCAACGAGTCTACACTTGTATCGTTCCACTCTTCCATCACTATGATGCTTGACTTTGAACACCCATCTGGATCCTACTGCCTTTCTGTCTCTTGGCAAGTCGACCAAGTCCCATGTCTCATTTTCCAGCAGTGACTCATATTCCAAGTCAGCTGCCTCCTGACAGTCTTTTGCATTAGGACTCTCCATTGCCTCTTTCAGTGAGAGGGGCTCTGTCACACAATACATGTTTGCATAATGATCACCAGTCACTACATCAGCAAACTCATCATATCCAAGTCTTCTTGGAGGATTTCTGATTCTGTCACTTTTTCTGACAGTGCTGTCAACAGTGACCTCATCATCTTTTGTTTCACTCTCATCTGTTTCCATAATTATTTCATTCTCTGTGCAGTGTATTTTCAGTTCCTGCTTCAAGTTGAAGTTTGATTCATCAAAGATGACGTCTCAATGGATCCGAATCCTCCTCTTCACTTCATCATACTGGCGTAGGCCTTTGGCATTGTTTGCATTTCTCACAAAGCGAAGCTTCACTGTCTTTTTGTCCAGCTTCCTTCTCTCTTCATCTGGGACAAGTGCATAGGCAATCCATCTCTGTACCGTACCGTACACCGTACCATCTCTGGTACGGTGTCTCTCCCTTCAAGACAGAAGTAGGCAGCCTGTTCTGTATGTAAGCTGCTGTGGCTACACCCTCTGCCCAGAACATCTTTGTTAACTTAGCTTGAGACAGCATGCTTCTTGCTGCTTCAACGAGTGCTCTATTTTTTCTTTCAGCAACACCATTTTGCTTTGGTGAGTGAGGTACAATAATTTCATGGTGGATGCCTTGAGCCTTCAAATATTCTTGAATCTCCTTTGAGGTGTACTCACCACCATTCTCTGTTCTCTGCCTCGAGACGCTTAGTCCACACTCGTTTGTGAATGTCCTCTCAAATTCCTTGAACTCATCCTGTGCTGTTGCGTTAGCATCTGGAGCTAACGTGTCTTCCTCTGTTAGCATACGCCACAGCCCATTAGCCTTTAGCAGATGTTCCATTTGAAATTTCCATGTTGTCCAATCCTCCAGTACACTCAGCCTGTCAATAAACAGCTTGTCCTCCATTGTGAGCTCTCACAATACTGTTCACTGTCAAACAATATTCAGTGTAATCCAGCCTTTTAGCAAAGCTCTGGGCCCGTAACTTATTGTTTTTCGAACATGAACTTTATTGCGGGCAACATGAACTCACAGAATGTTCGTTCTTCAGTGGTCACATACAAGCAGAAGTAACACAGTGATAGAGCAGTAGCGTCATCTATTGGTAAAGTACTGCCCATTTACAACAACCTTGGTGCTGCTCACCCTGTTTAATAAAGCATCATTAATTGTCAGCGTGCTCTGCTGGATACACACTCTTCTGAAGTCCACAACAATCTTCTTAATTTTCGGCACGAGAGGTTGTTGTCACATGCACCACTCGGCAAGGTGGCTCACCTTGCCCCTGTAATAAGTCTCCTCTCTGTCGATGAGGTGTACGACAGTTGTGTCATCTGTGTATTTTATAATGAGGGTGGTTTCTGCGTCAATGTGTAGTTGTGGATATGTAAGGTGAACAGAAGGGGGCTCAACACTCATGCTCGGGGAGCCGCTGTAATCCGTGGTTGTGCTAGATGTGCTGCTGCCGATCCATACTGTCTCGGGTCCTCCCATCAGGAAGTCCAACAACCAGTTGCAGAGTGAGACATTGAGCCCCAGCTGATCCAGTTTTTGGGTGACCTTCTGGGGAAAATGCTAAGCTGAAGTCTATGAACAGCATTCTAACACCTGAGTCCTTAGTGTCCAGGTGTGTGAGAGCGGAGGACAGTGGAGACCGAATCGTTGCTTGAGCGGGTTGACTGATATACAAACTAGTAGGGATCCGGGGGGGGGACTTGCTGTAGCGCATGACTAGTTACTCAAATCACTTCATCAAAAGGGGAGTCTGTCACGTGGCGCAGGGGCGGACTCGGGCAGGGAACCACACCGTCGAGGCTGAAATCAGGGTTGAAGAGCTTTATTTAGGTAGACAGGCAGGTAGGGTGTCGCTGGCAATTCCCTGGCCCCGGGACAGAGTCGCACAAGGCTGGGTCTCACCAGGACGGGCCCCAGGCAGGGTCAAGGCAGGATCAAGGCCCAGTGGTCCACCAGGGGGTCCCAGTCTACACTCGGGGTCCGGTGGTCCACCAGGGGGGTCTCACGGGGTCAGGGTCCGAAGGTCCAGAGGGGGCTCTCGCAGGGTAGGGGTCCAGTTGTGACAGGTGTCGTGGGGATGAACATGGCAAAGGGGGAGTCCAGGAACCACGGCTAGGTCCGGTCATGACAGGGGTCGCAGGGATCCACAGTGATCAGGGATGCTGGACAACCACAATCCTCCGGCACCAGGCATGGCGTGCCGCTGCCTTTTCTAGGGATCTTGATTAGCGGCCGCTGCTGCAGCTGGCGCCGATTATGAATTGAACCCAGGTGAGAGACCCTGACAGAGTCAGTGCAACCGGGCAGTAGTCATTGAGACAGGGACAAGTTCGTGACTAGAAAGATGGGGCTGGCTTTGAGGCATGGGGGAAGAACACTCTGACTCAGGGACGATGTGTTGACGATGTTTGTGAGGACATTTGTTACCTCTTCTGTGGTCTCTTAGTACACAGCCAGGTATGTTGTCAGGACCCGGGACTTTGCATTAGTTGATCCTGCCAAGGGACCTCCTAACGCTCTCCAGGGACAGCGTCAGTTCCTGGGGGTGTTGGAGGGGGTGTTGTCTTCTGGGTAAGTGTCCTGTTCTGTGCCTAAAAGCGAGCGAGTGTGGCTGTCACAGGTCCATGGTGCAAGCTTGTAGTCCATGAGAAATGATGGGCAATCCTTCGTGAGTACTGCCTCTTGGGAATTCTTGATGCCCCGGGACAGGTTGGCCCTGTTATCCTCTGGCAACCCAGGTCAGCAGATTGAAGCGCAGTATTCCAAGCATTGAGGAGTCGATGGACCTCCCCCATAAGCCAGGATTTCTGATTGGCCTAAACAGTAATGGACTTGGTGTCTGTTACATCATCCATATGGGAAGTATGCTGTGACTGATCTGTTGTGTAGGACTAGGTGTTGATATCCCTTGATGCATACCTAAGCATACCTAAGGCACCGATGAGACTCTGTGGGGTTTCAAGTGAGCGATGGCCTCCTTCGGGTTGTCAAATGAGCGCCTTCCTTCATGGATGTTTCGCTGACGACATCTCCAGAGGGTTCAGCAGTGAATCCCAGCATCCCAGGTTCACTCCCTAGATGCCATCAGCTCACTTGAAGGCCCACGTTGGATCTCTTCTTCTCAGCCACAGCCACTGGCTCCTATTTTCAGCAGCCCTGGAGAAGTCCTTGACTGTCTGTCTGTGGGCACGTCCTTTAACTCCCATCTCCCTGAGTAGCCTAGATGTTGACGTGGCTATGAAACCTCTGCACCCTACTTCCACTGGACAAACCTTTGCTTTCCAGCCTTGTCACTGAGCATCTGTGACAAGTTCGGCATATCTCAGCTTCTTCCGTTCATAGGCCTCCTCCACTGCACCCTCCCAGGGCACCGTGAGCTCTATGATGTAGGCGAAGCTGAGAGACGATGACCACAGAACAAGGTCTGGTCGCAGGTTGGTGGATGCGATCCCAGCTGGGAAGCAAAGTTTCTTGTCCAGGTCTGCTAGCAGCTTCCAGTCCCATGCACTGGCTAGTGGCCCAAGGTCAGTGGGGGCGAGGCTGGCTTGCCCCTCCCACATGGGTGGAGTTGTGTGCCAATGGGACGACGGGGGAGGAAGGGCGTTCACGCCCTTCCGGCGAGTTTCCAGCACCACTGCAAGATAGTTTAGTAGCTGGTTGTGTTGCCAGGTATAACAGCCTTGGGTGGGGCTGGTCTTGCATCCCACCAGGATGTGCTTCAATGTTGCTGGGCTTGTGCATAGAGGGCATGTATGGTCTTCGCCATACCACTGGTTTAGATTTGCAGGAGAAGGCAGGACATCATAGGCTGCCCTGATGGTAAAGCTCGCCCTGAAGGCCTCCATCTCCCACATGTCTTTCCAGGAGATCTTCTGCTTCTCGACTCCCTCCCATGTCATCCACTGCCCTTGCTTCGCCTGTGACACAGCTTGTGCGCGCCTTCCTGCTTCCTCTTCCTGGCAAACTTCCTGGACCATCAGCTTGCGTCTCTGGGCTGGATTGGCCTTGCTCCAGGCTGGTGTACTGGCCCCGAGCCCAAGTCCACTCCTCCCCTCCTGAACCCGGCCCACGATGTGTCTGAGGGCTGCCTCTGCCTGTTCAGTTGCAGCCAGCAGGGTCCACTTCCTCCCAGTTGTCAGGATGGGGGGGCGCTTGGGGTACGAATGGGTCGCTTGAATCCAATAGCATCATCTCCAATCTGACTTTAGCACACTTGTACTCCTCTGATTGACTCACAGTGCAGTTTACTCCCGGAATCTTTGGTGTTGTCAGATGTGGCAGCCTGCTTCAATGTGTTTGTTTGTGTGTGTGTGTGTATGTGTGTGGGGGGCTGTATGTGTGTGTGTGTGTGTGTGTCGTCTTCTCTTTTTGACTTTTCCCATCAGGGGTCGCCACAGCAATCAACCTTCCCCATCTAATCCTATTCTCTGTGTCTTCTTCTCTAACAACAGCCACCTTCATATCCTCTCTCGCTACGTCCATAAATCTTCTCTGTGGTCTTTCTCCAGACCTCCTGCCCGGCAGCTCCAATTCAAGCATCCGTCTACCAATATATTCACCATCCCTCCTTTGTACAGTATTTTTCGAACGATACGTCCCTCCGTATTATAAGTCGCACAAGCCAAAAATGCATAATGAAGAACGAAAAAAACATATATGTCACATTTTTTGGGGGAAATTTATTTGATAAAATCCAATACCAAGAATTGACATTTCATTTTGAAAGGCGATTTAAAATAAAAATAGAGTAGAGAACAACAGGCTGAATAAGTATAGCCTAGTATAGCCTATATGAGGCATAAACAACAAACTGAGAACGTGCCTGGTAGGTTATGTTAGCATAACATATTACGGTAAGAGTCATAGCATATAGCACATGCTACAACCAATAAATCAGTGTCACTCCTTATCACTAAGTCCAACGAAATCTTCTTCTTCGGTGTCACTTCTGAACAACTCCGCCAACTCCGAAGGTAGACAATGCGCCGCTTCCTCTTTTACCGGTACTTACAAGTTTTTAATTAACTTCAAACTTTCTTTCTGCTGCTCGATTGCCATTTTCGATTGCATATTTCACTACTTCTGGCTAATAACCTGCAGAATATGATTTTCTTTTAGGTGCCATTTTTGTTCAGCTCTTCTCAGTTGTTTTTATAGGTTACCGCGAATGCTGAAATTATCAATCTTTATAGGTACAGAAGTTGCTGGTAGCATCTTTTTTCACAACGCACTTCTGATTGGTTGGTGTGTGTGTAGGACGATCGCTGATATACTAAAGACGCACATGCAGACACAAACAGACACACATCAGAGCAAGAGAGCTCAATAATTTCACACATAAGACGCTCCAGAGCAGGGGTGGGCAATTATTTTGGCTGGTGGGCCGCATGTCTTATTTCATTTTTATGCGCGGGCCAACTCGGTACCATGTAAATCGAACGAAATGAAAATTTCATTTTAATTATTTACATTTTTTGGCATTTTATTTCTTTTTTTACTTTAAAATCATGAATGATCATATAAATGTACCGACATTATTTTATATGTAATCATCCATACAAAATTAAACAAAGGGGAAAAAATAAGGAGTTTCTAAATTCAATATTGATTGAAAATACTTCTCAAAATACCGTATTTTCACGACCATAAGGCGCACATAAAAGTCAAAGATTTTCTCCGAAACGTCCGGTGCGTCCTATCGTTCAGTGCGCTTTGTGTGTGTGTGTGTGTGTTGTTGTAAGGCGGACGTAGTAGAGAACACAATGAGAGCGTTAAAGGGGGAAGTGTGGGCGTGGATTGTACGGTATATAAAAATGCGGGTAAGGAGACCAGGTGTTTTTTTCCACGCATCACCATCGCTGTTGATCTGTGACTATGTGTGCCCATCTCACAGCCGATGAGAAAAAACAAGTAAAGCAAACGAACTCTGAGCTTGCTATCATTCCGGGCCGGAACCGGCCGTTCAAAGTAAGGCTGCGAGCGGCGTGGGAGCGATGGATTACCGATGGAGACCACTCTTTTACGAAGAGTGGAAGACAGCGCCGGGCGAGTTACGCCACAATTTGCGAATGGATTGTAGATGCTTGGGCTAACGTGTCTGCTGGCGCTGTTGTTCGAGCTTTCGCAAAAGCCGGCACCATTTCCGAGGAGCCGCACAGCACGGAAAGTGACTCTGACAGTGAAGATGATGGAGATTTAGCGCAGATGTTCAAATCAGAAACCGAGGATGAAGACTTCGATGGGTTTGATTGATGAGTTACTACTTTGTAATCAATACTTAAATAAAGCACAACCAAACTCAGTTTTGCTCCCGCTCTATTTTTAAATACGCACACTTGTACGCATGTGTGTGTGTGTGTGTGTGTTGTTGTTTTAAGGCGGAAGTAGTAGAGGACACCATGAGAACGTTGAAGGGGGAAGCGTGGATTGTATATAAAACCCGCGCCCTATCATTTGGTACGCTTTATGTGTGTGTTAAATACAATAATGGCACACATAACCGAGATTGCGCCTTTTAGTAAGGTGCGCCTTATGGTCGTGAAAATACGGTATTAAAAGAAAATAGTTTGGCGGGCCGTATAAAAAAGGTAAACGGGCCGGATGTGGCCCGCGGGCCGTAAAATGCCAAGGTCTGCTCCAGAGTATAAGTTTGCACCCTGGCCAAACTATGGAAAAAAACTGCGACTTATAGTCCGAAAAATACGGTTCATGACCAAACCATCTGAGTCTGGCTTCTCTGACCTCTCCAAAACATCTAACATGTGCTGTTCCTCTGATAGACTCATTCCTGATCATATCCATCCTGGTCACTTCCAAAAAAACCTTAGCATCTTTATTTCTGCAACCCCTGGCTCTGCCTCCTGTCTTTTCGTCATTGTAACTGTTTCTAGTCCATACAGCATGGCTGGTCTCACCACTGTCTTGTACACATTTCCTTTCATTCTGGCTGATAGTCTTCTATCACAGAGTACCCCTGACACTTTTCTCCACCCATTCCAACCTGCTTGGACCCGTCTCTTCACCTCTTTTCCACACTCTCCGTTGCTCTGGACTTTTGACCCCAAGTACCTGAAATCCTCCAGCTTCTTGATCTCCACTCCCTGTAGCCTCATCATTCCACCTGAGTTCCTCTCATTCACACACATGTACTCTGTCTTGCCGCAACTAACTTTCATTCATCTCCTTTCTACTGCATACCTCCACCTCTCTAGATTTTCCCCAACCCTGTTGTCTGCTCTCACTACAGATCACAATGTCATCTGCGTGTGACGCGCTGGTGGGGCACTGACGTCATCACAGTCTGATATACAAACATATGCACCCTACAGAGTAGTTTATTCACCATTTAATTGGCCCTGGCCCTCTCTCTCTCCCTTCTCTGATTCCAGGTGGGCGTGTGCGGTTGTGTGGCGGTGAGGCAGACAGGTGGAAGCAACTGACAATCAGCAAACAAAGCGCAGCTGATTGCCCACACCCTTCTTGTGCAGCTTAAAAGCCACACGCACCGGATGACTCATGGCCAGAACGCCACATGCCACAGCTATGATCACCGGATTACACCTGCAACCACCTGGACTGTTCACCTACTGGAGCCTCCTCGCCAGCTCCGCTTCTGTCCGTCAGATCCCCTGGATCATTCCACCCAGGATCATAGACGATGCTCCTGCTTATACTGTACGACGACTGCAGGATCCTCGTTGTCATGAAACTTGTCTGCATTCAGCTCTCACACCTGCCAGTCCAGTTCCTTCACCCCCCACTCCTACAGTAGACTTGGAAGGAGTTCCTCATGAGTACCATGACTTAGCTCCAGTTTTTAGTAAAGAAAAGGCCCTTTCACTTCCACCACACCACCTGTATGATTGTGCTATAGAGCTAATTCCAGGAGCCACCCTTCCCACTAGCCGCCTGTATAACCTTTCAAAACCTGAACAGACTGCAATGGAGACTTATATCCAAGAGTCCCTGGCTGCCGAAATCATCTGTCCTTCGTCTTCTCCTGTTGGTGCTGGATTCTTTTTTGTCTATGTCCCTGTATTCACTTCCGAGGAATGAATGAGATCACTGTGAAGAATACATACCCTCTTCCTTTGATCAATTCAGCCTTCACCCCTTTGCACGGAGCAACTATCTTCACAAAACTGGATCTTCGTAATGCTTACCATCTGATTCGGATTAAACAGGGAGATGAATGGAAGACCGCCTTCAACACCCCTCTTGGACATTTTGAATATTTGGTGATGCCCTTTGGTTTGACAAATGCTCCAGCAGTTTTTCAGAATTTCAATGATGTTCTTCGGGATATTATGAATCGGTCTGTGTTCGTTTACCTGCATGACATTCTGATCTACTCCCGAAGCCTCGCTGAGCACCAACAACATGTCCGTCTCGTACTTGAACGCCTCTTGAAAAACCGCCTGTTCGTGAAAGCTGAGAAATGTGAATTCCACAGTTTCATTTTTGGGCCACATCATCTCAGCTGGAGAAGTGAGGATGGATCCACAGAAACTATCCCCAGTACAGGATTGGCCAATTCCGGAAACCCGCAAGCAACTACAACGCTTCCTGGGGTTTGCAAATTTCTACCGTCGTTTCATCCGAGATCACAGCAGGATTGGAGCCCCTCTCACCTCCCTGACCTCTGTTCACAAGACCTTTTCATGGACACCCGAAGCAGACTAAGCCTTCAATAATCTCAAGGACAAGTTTAGCTCCGCACCCATTCTCATTCAGCCAGACACCAGTCAGCAATTCATTGTGGAGGTTGATGCTTCAGACATCGGAGTCGGAGGCGTCCTTTCTCGACGTTCCCCGGTCGATCATAAAATCCACCCATGTGCTTTTTTTCTCCCATCGTCTCTCTCCTGCTGAGAAACTATGACGTGGGTAATAGGGAACTGCTTGCGGTGAAAATGGCACTGGAGGAATGGCGTCACTGGCTGGAGGGAGCTGAACATCCGTTTGTTGTCCCGACCGACCATCGTAATCTAGAGTACATACGCTCGGCTAAGAGAGTTAATGCCCGTCAAGCCCGTTGGACACTTTTCTTCAGCAGATTTAACTTCACCCTGACATACCGTCCCGGATCCAAGAACATTAAACCTGACGCCCTCTCTCGTCAGTTCACTACTTTGGAGACTCAAGGTGAGCCTATACCCATTCCACCTGCGACCCGTGTTGTTGCTAGTCTTGTGTGGGAAATTGAATCCGTGGTTCAACGAGCCTTGGAGGAGAACCCGGATCCGGGGGGTGGACCTCCAAATCGGCTGTATGTACCAGACTCTGTTCATTCCCAAGTCCTCCAGTGGGCCACACTCAGTCAAGTCTCACAATTAACTGGTAAAGTCACCCAGTTAACTTCTCAGGGGACACAATCAGTTAGTGCCACGGTTAACCCGTCACCTGCAATTAGTTCTGCTAGTTTGAATGTTCCTCTACCGGCACGTGAGCCGCGTGTTCGAGTCCCTGAGCGCTTTAGCGGTGACGCGGATTCATGTGAAGCTTTTTTGACTCAGGTCTCTTTGATTTTGGAGCTTCAGCCTCTTTCTTATTCCTCTGACCGAGCCAAAGTAGCCTTCTTAGTTAGCCTACTCACTGGTAAAGCGAGAGAGTGGGGCACAGCGGTTTGGAGTCGTCATGAGGCTATCTGCAACTCCTATTCCGCCTTAGTGGATGAACTGAAGAAAGTTTTTGATCATTCCATCAGGGGTCGAGATGCCAGTAATCGTCTCACGCATATACGTCAAGGAAATCGCAGCGTGGCAGAATTCTCCGCAGAGTTCCGTACCTTGGCGGCATCTAGTGGATGGAATGACGAACCTCTCCAGGTAGCTTTCTATGCAGGCCTGCATGATTCAGTGAAAGACGAATTAGCAACTCGAGATGCAACCACTAGTCTGGACTAGATGATCGCTTTGGCTATCCAGATCGACAGCAGGATGAGAGAACATTGCCAAGAGAAGCTGCAGCGCTCTACTCCAGTTCCTCAACTACCAGCTGTTCTTAAGCCCCGTATTCCTGATCCGGAACCCATGCAGTCGTCGTACAGTATAAGCAGGAGCATCGTCTATGATCCTGGGTGGAATGATCCAGGGGATCTGACGGACAGAAGCGGAGCTGGCGAGGAGGATCCAGTAGGTGAACAGTCCAGGTGGTTGCAGGTGTAATCCGGTGATCATAGCTGTGGCATGTGGTGTTCCGGCCATGAGTCATCCGGTGTGTGGCTTTTAAGCCGCACAAGAGGGGTGTGGGCAATCAGCTGCAGCTGCGCCTTGTTTGCTGATTGTCAGTTGCTTCCACCTGTCTGCCTCACCGCCACACAACCGCACACGCCCACCTGGAATCAGAGAAGGGAGAGAGAGAGGAACAGGGAAAACACAACAGACATTGCTTCTAGCAGACATTACTAGCGGACGTAATGAAGCATCGGTAACTTGCTTGTAGAAGTCTTCCTGTCTTCTCTCTGTCGCAGCGTAAATTGCTGCCAGTGACTTGATCAGTCCTGTTCCGACTGTGTCGAGAATGACTGCTCCACCGATGCTGTTATAGCGGGAACAGTGACCACCAGCCGGAGCAACTTTGTCGCCTCAGGAACAGTTTGAGTGAGATCCTTCTGGGCCAAAAATTTGAGAAGTTGCCCAGGAGATTTACATTCATCCCTCACCGTTTGTGAGTTATACAGCTTGATGAGATCGGGAAATAATAACTGGATGGCTTTCCTTGACTTGGTAACTGTTAACTGCTGCTTGCTATTGCTAATTTGTAGCCGAGTAGTAAGAAGGATCCATGGGATTACCCGTGCCCCCTATCACGGGGCACCGTTACTGCAGGCCTCACTTTATGTCTCTTCGCAGTCGTTTTATGATTACGAGAAACACGTAACAGTTGGTGATGAAAAACATTATACACATCAGCTAAACCAAGGAAATTTAGTTCATATATTAAAAGTGTTTTTCTCAATTGTGATGCACACAGAGACAGCAATATGGCCTCAGTGCATAGCATGCCAGCACAGTCAACATAATCATTGTGCAATCCACAGTGGGCTCAGCTGGTCGCTGTGTCACCGCACGTCTCATCTTTATATTTTTACGGTAAATGTGATTTTTTTTTTTAGTGATTTAAAATGAAAAGCAACTAAAAATGGTGAACTTAAGTGGAAAATAACTGTATAGTACAAATCACTGAATAAATATAACCATTTAATTTACTTTTTCATTTTACATTTTTTTCCTCCCATTATGTCAGGTGAGGCCCGACCTCCCCTGCCTCTACTGACTGCACGTCACTGTCTGTCAGCCTGTCCATCACCACTGCAAACGAGATGGGAATCAGAGCTGATCCCTGATTGAGTCCCACCTCCACTTTGAATTTGTCTGTCAAGCCCTACAGCAAACCGCACCACTGTCTCACAGCAAGCACACATGTCCTGCAACAGTATAACATACTTCTTGGTATGTATATAAATATATATTGCATTTTTTTTTTCGGAAAAAAAATTAAAAAAAAATTAGTCAGCCACCAATTGTAGTTTACCCACTTAAAAAGATCAGGGAGGCCTGTAATTTTCATCATAGGTACACTTGAACTGTGAGACAGACGGGGGAAAGAATCCAGGAAATCACAATGTAGGATTTTTGATTAATTAAATGGTAAATTTCCTTGGTAAAATGAATATTTGGTCACCTACAAACAGGCAAGATTTCTGTCTCTCCCATACCTGTGACTTCATTAAGAGGCTCCTCTGTCCTCCACATTACCTGTATTAATGGCACCTATTTGAACTGTTTATCAGTATCAAAGACACCTGTCTACAACCTGAAACAGTCACACTCCAAACTCCACTATGGCCAAGACCAGAGAGCTTTCAAAGGACACCAGAAACAAAACTGTAAACCTCCACCAGGCAGGGAAGACTGAATCTGCAATAGGTAAGCAGCTCGGTGTGAAAAAATCAACTGTGGGAGCAAATATTTGAAAATGGAAGACATACAAGACCACTGATAATCTCCCCCGATCTGGGGCTCCACGCAAGATCTCACCCGTGGGGTCAAAATGATCACAAGAACAGAGAGCAAAAATCCCAGAATCACACAGGGAGACCTGGTGAATGACCTGCAGAGAGCTGGGACCAAAGTAACAAAGGCTACCATCAATAAAACACTATGCCGCCAGGTACTTAAATCCTGCAGTGCCAAACATGTCCCCCTGCTTCAGTCAGTACATGTCCAGGCCTGTCCGAAGTTTGATAGAAAGCATTTGGTTAATCCAGAAGAAGACTGGGAGAATGTCCCACGGTCAGATGAAACCAAAATAGAACTTTTTGGTAAAAACTCAACCATATATTGATACAAGCAACACAGACATGTTGAAAAAATAGCATTACAGGGGACTGTACAGTGGCCCAGATGGCTCACAGGATTACCAATGCCACCACACAAACAGAAACTCCACAATAGAAACAACAAAAGGCCACAACATGAATAGAAAAACCACAACATTAATACAAAAGTCACTACACAAATACAAAAGCAGTGACAGAAGATGGACAACAGGAGTAAAGTTACAACGGAAATGATGCAATATAGTGAAGGGCCCACAATGAACAATGTTGATTTTTGATTTATATGTATACACATTTTGACAGCATGATTCAGTGGGTAAGAGCAGTCGGATGTTGCCGGATAAATTTAATAAACAATACAAGTCAAAAAAGCATTCAATTTGGCTGCCAAAACCCTGCCATTTGGGAGGAGAAACAGCAGGCCTACCTTGATGAGCTGAGTCAGATGATCCAGCTCACAAAACAGATCTGGAATTGATACCACTAAGCAATAGAAAACCTTTTTTAACCCTGCTCATTTTTGGTGCCTTACCACCAATAGCAATATTTCCACTGTGATGTCCTTACTTGTATTCTGCAGACTTTCATTGTAGATTTTGTATTTGGTTTGTGGCTTTTTTTGTTCATATTGTGGCTATTTTGGAAGCACCACACAGACTGCCCGACACAAAACAGGTGATGTCCCTTGACTGATATTTGCCATGTTCAGGCAGACTGAGATAGAATGGACTGATGAAATGATGGATCTTATGCTCAATGAAAACTATTCTGAGGTTAAAACCTATCGACCAAAGACTAGATCTTAAAGCTTTACAAAAAAACGGTTGAATTGCAGAAATTATTATACTCTTCTAAAATACAGAACTAGCACAGTGAATAAGAAACTAAAAAAACTAAAAAGACTAAGCATGTGCCTGGAGCGAATGTCAGAGGGAGGAACACTAAGCACTGGAAAGGAAAATTTCACTCATGAGCTAGAGTGTGGAAGGTTAGATGTAAATTACTTAACCCTGGAGGGCCAGTCACGTATCGGTTGTCATACTTTTTAAAAGGGGTCTCACTGAAAGACTATTTATTGCAGTGCTTTTCATCAGAGTGACTTGCTGTCAAAGTTATGCCAATAGGTAAGATGGTGCATCATAAACAACAAATAGAGCCAAATAATAGACAAAAATTGCTTCAGACTTTGTTTATGAGAGAGTGTAATGACACATTGTATAAACCACACTTCGTACATCAAAGCACAAAATTCATAATATTTGAGCTCTGGCAGATGGTGGACATGAAATTAAACAAAAAAAACATATTGAGTATGGCGTTGAATGGAGGAGGTTGATTTGCCATGGCGACCCCTAAAGTGAGCAGCAGAACAATAAGAAAAATAAAAGGTCTGGCAGACTAAGCTCACATGCCCATAATTTGATAAGCACATCTGAAATAAATAAATAAATAAAAACATTATAGGACTCTGTGTATCTATTTCAGTCTAGCAGTCAGTTCTTACTGTATTGCAGGGGAATTTGACTTGAATTATGGTATTATCTTCATACATCTCATCTTCTGGAACTTTGAGAGTGAAGTGCATACCTATTTAGTGCATAGCTATGGGCCAGTGTCTCCCTGAGCCGGTCCCAAGCCTGGAAAAATGCAGAAGGTTGCATCAGGAAGGACATCCAGCATAAAACTTTTGCCAAAACGAAACATGCGAAACAATCATAACAACCAGATATTACATTACAGTCATATAGCGGACGCTTTTATCTAAAGCGATTTACAAAAATTGCAATTCAATAACCGAAGATCCAAAGTCCCTGTAGTCGTTATTCAGAAGTCACCACTCTACCAAATAGCCATCTCAAAACCATGTACATACATTCATTTCTTCGTGTTTTTTTTTGTTTTTTTTTGGGTGGGGGGGTGGGGGGGCTAAGCGCGATTAGTGAGGTAGTGCTTGGTGAAGTTGAGATGATGATGAGATGAGAACGACTTTATTAATCCCGAAGGAAATTGTTGTGCCAGAGTTTCACATAAAAAACATAACAGTAATAGATAATAGTAGAAAGGGGAAAGAATAAGAAATACAATGAAATATGAATTGTCTTAACTGTTAGCAGTAACTACAAAGATTGAAGATTCCCTACGGCTGAGGGAAGAGGAATTAAAAAGTAGAAGTACGTTTTCAGCTCACGGGGGGGGAGGATGGGCAGCGACCCTGTTGTTCTGACCTTTTCCGGGAGTTCATTCCACCACTGAGGAGCTAAGACTGAGAAGAGCTGAAACCGGTTTGATCGGTAGCCAGGGGCTTGGAGTGATAGGCTGGACAGTCGCGAAGAGGTGGCAGATCGGAGGGGACGGGTAGGGACATGTGGCTTGACCATATCATGAAGATATGACAGGGCTGTCCCATTCACTGCCCGGTAGGTGAACACCAGGGTTTTGAACTTGATGCAGGTGGCTACCGGGAGCCAGTGTAGGGTCATAAGAAAGGGAGTTGTTTGGGAGACATTGGGACGGTTGAAAACCAGGCGGGCTGCCGCTTTGTGAATAAGCTCAAGAGGCCTGATGGTCACTGCTGGGGGACTGGCAAGGAGGGAGTTGGAATATCCCAAACAAGAGATGACTAGAGTCTGGATGAGTATCTGCCCAGATATACCCATGAGGACTCTGCAAATCTTCCTGATGTTGTAGAGGAGGAATCTGCAGGAACTTATGACTGCTGCGACGTTCGCTGAGAATGACAGTTGGTTGTCAAGGACCACACCCGGGTTTCTCGCAACTGTGGTTGGCCTTACCACAGTGTTGTCGATGGTGATAGCCAGGTCTCTATGCGAACAGCCTTTCCCCGGGAGAAAGAGCAGCTCAGTCTCATCTAGCCAACAACCGCCATTGGTACAGATGGGGGAACGTGGAAATTGGGCTACAGTAGGTCAAAGAAGGAGCAGAGGACGGTGTGTTCAGAAACAGAGATAGAAGTGGAAGGGCAAGAGTCTGGGACTGAGAGTGGGGACTTTGAATATGAGGAGAGAGTTGGTCAACATGATGCAGAGAAAGAAGGTGAATACATGGTGTCCAGTAGACCAGGTGGAAGGGTGATATGGTCAGAAGCTTAGGAGCAGGCTTTAAGTTGTACTATCAAATACCGACAAGAAGATAAATAGGGTAGGGGTTATCTTGAAGGAGGTTTTTGTTAGGATTTGTTCTGGAGGTGAATGGATTGTCAGATAGATTTATGAGTCTGAAACTGGAAATGAAAGGTGTGATGCTCAATGCTGTTAGTGGATATGCCCCGCAGATGGATTGTGAGTTTGAGGTGAAGGAGAAGTTCTGGAATGAGCTAGATGGTGCGATGCAGAATATTCCCGGAGATGAGTGAGTGGTAATTGGAGCAGAATTCAATGGCCACGCTTTTGCAGGCAATTAGAGGGGATGAAGAAGTGATGGGCAAATTTGGTATACAGGATAGGAACGCAGAGAGACAGATGGTGGTAGATTTTGTAAAAAGGACGAAAATGGCTGTAGTGAACACTTTTTTTCAGAAAAGACAGGGACATAAGGAAACTTTTAAGGGTGGAGGTGGGAGCATGCAGGTAGACTACATCTTCTATAGACGAAGTAACCAGAAAGAAATCAGTTACTGCAATGTTGTTGTAGGTAAGAGTGGTGACAGACAGCATAGGATGGTGGTTTGTAGGATGACTCTGGTGACAAGGAAGATGAAGAGGACAAAGGCAGAGCAGAGGACAAAGTGGTGGAAGCTGAAAAGGGAGAAGTGTTGTATGGTTTTCAGGGAAGAGTTGAGAAAGGCTCAGCATGGTCAGGGAGAGCTTCCAGATGTTTGGACAACAACAGCTAGGGGTTTCAGGGAGACAGGTAGGAGAGAACTTGGTGTGTCGTCTGGAAGGATAGTAGATAAGGAGACTTGGTGGTGGAATGAGGAAGCGCAGGAGTATATACACAGAAAGTGGTTAGCAATGAAACAGTGGGATACTAAGAGGATTGAAGAGAACAGAGAGTTCAGGGAGATACAACGTTAGGTAAAGATAGAGGTAGCAAAAGCAAAACAAAGGGCGCACAATGACCTGTATGCTCAGTTGGACAGTAAGAAAGGAGAGAATGATTTATACCGGTTGCAGAAACAGAGAGATAAAGATGGAAAGGATGTACAACAGGTGATTAAGGATAGAGAGGAAAATGTATTGACAGATGGTATAAGAGCGATGGGATGATGGAAAGAGTACTTTGAAGAGCTGATGAATGTGGAAAATGAAAGAGAGGCAAGGGTAGAACAGGTGACTATTGATATAACCGTGGAGATGTGGAAGTATCTAGGAGAGGCAGCGGTAGATATTCTGACTCGATTATTCAACAGGATCTAAGAGAGTAAGAGGATGCCTGAAGAATGGAGACGAATTGTGATGGTGCCTATTTTTAAGAATAAAGGGGATGTGCAGAATTTTGGCAACAATGAGCCATACAATGAAGTTGTGGGAAAGAGTACTAGAAACTAGACTGAGAGCAGAGGTCAGCATTTGTGAACAGCAGTATGGCTTCATGCTTGGAAAGAGTACTGCAGATGCAGTATTTGCGTAGAGAAGTACAGAGAAGGCCAGAGGGATATATATATATATATATATATATATAAAAAACATAAAAACATAATTTCACTGGAATTGGAGCTGCCAGGCAAGAGGTCTCGAGGAAGACCAATGAGAAGATTTATGGACATAGTGAGAGAGGATATGAAGGTAGTTGGTGTGAGAGAGTAGGATACGGAGAATAGGGTTAGATGGAGAAAGTTGACTCGCTGTGGCGACCCCTGACGGGAAAAGCCGAAAGAAAAAGAAGAAGAAGAAGATCAATATATACATGTAAATAATGTGTTATTTTGATTATGGGTTGTATGTTGGTGCTCTTTCAATTTGTTTTGTTGTGGTTGGCAGTTGCCAAAAGAGATGCATTGGGGAAAAAGTATGGGGTGTGATTGGTTCTACCAGCCCTTGTTTTGGGGGGGGGCTGGTTTAAAGGACACACGGGTGAGAGGACAGGTTGGTTCCGGGTTAGCCACGTGTTGAGTGTTTCACAAGTGAGTACAAAATAAAGTCTCTCCTGACCTGCCGGAATGGCGTCCTTTTCACCGGAAGATTCTTTGATTCCTTACACTGTAACCCAAAACACGCACAGTCCTGGCACGCTACCTCTAAAATTATGGTTACAACTGGTAGCAGCGATGTTTTTTTTTTTCCTGTGAATTAGCCGTTGCAGTCAGCTAGCTAACGCCTTGTGGGATCACCGGAGTACGAGCCGCCGCCCTAGAATCGCCCCGCAAGTTTTGTTACACTCTCCGTGACTAGACGGTTTTGTGGTCACGCTGGAGCGACTAACATGGTCAGAGTTTTTCCCTCACCTCGGTTGCGGATGAAGCGAGAGTGAGCAGCTCTGGCTCTGACACTGACGGTGCGAGAGGCGGGAACCACAGAGACACGACAAAGACAATTTTGCATTACAGGGTCGAGTGGCCACCATACTTTCACGGCAATGGTAAGGACAAAGAAGTTGTCTCTGTGGAAAATGAGACTGGACCTGGCTGTCAAGGCATGTGCAGACGGACAGCAGGTAGATGTTGCTATATACTTCCCACTTGTCTAAGCGGGAATGCATTAACATATTGGCCGTCTTTACCACCAGACGTGCAGCAGGACTATGAGACATGCACAGCTAAGCTGAATGACGTTTTTGGAAGAAAACAATTTTTGCTGCACTTCCAGACATTTGTAAATGTCAGACAATGCCTGCCCAAAGAGCCCCTGGAAGTTTATGCTGCAGAGGTCACTAGACTGGTATTGGAGGCTTTCCCAGACTATGGCACGCCAGCTATTACCATGGAATGCTTCAGGAGATTTGTTGCTGGTCTGGACCCCATTCTTCAGTCCAAATGCCACAAGCATGGGGCAGGTACTCTCGAAGATGCTCTTGCTTTGGCATGTAAATGGGAACATGCTCAGAAGGCATTGAGACTTCTTCCTCCACCCGTCACTGCATCTGCCCATGCGCCTTCGGCTAATCCTGCTCCACAACAGGAACTAATAACGGCTATGGTGTCAACCAGAGAAAAGAAATCTCAGTCAGACCTATCTGCTGGACTTTTTGAGGCGGTCAAACAGCTCTCTGCATGCTCTCTGTTTGGAAGTTTCTCACCTGGGGCGTAATCCTGTTCCCGTGGCGAAACAACAAGATGACCAGGAACATCTGCGTGGCAGAGGGAGATACCGTTGTTTCCCATCTGCATCTCCTGACCGTGGGGGATTCTCTCCTGCACGACATCACAGATCCAGCTGGTCCAGCAGTGATCATCGCTCCAGATACCCCGCTACTCACCATGACAGTCGATACTCACCTACTCCTCCATCTTCAACACCGCATCGAAATGATCATCATTCTGCTTACCAGCAGGATCGTTTCAGGCTGGCCAGCCCAGACAGGTGCTACTCCCCTCATCGGGCAGGGCCACGAGACCCACATTGTGGTGACTCTTATGAACACACCTTCAATGACTCTGACAGACTCAGGTATGATTCACACTCGTCTCTCTCAGCCAGGCAGAGACACCCACCACCAAAGAGACTATCGTGTCAGCTTCACCGACAAAGACCATCAGGGAAGAGGATGGTAGCAGATGCTGAGGGCCAAGTGTCTGCTACTGTCGAACGTGAGGCCCAGGGACATAAGTCGCCTCTTCCTTGAAGAGCCCACACAAGCTATGTATTGTCTGTTGTAGAGAACATTGCCACTAAAGTTTTTTTGGACTCGGGGTCAGACATTACACTGATTAGTGAGGCCTTTAGGATGTCAGTCACCTTTTTGAGAACTAAACCCATGCAGCGCTCCGAGCTCTTTCCTAGGGCGGTTACTGGTGACTATTTAGATAACCTGGGCACACTATCTATCACCATCAGGCTAGGTAATAAGATGTTCAACCACATGGTCGGATAAAAAAAAACTCTCCAAGGACAAATTCAATTCTCTGTAACATAAACGTACTGTTACTGGTACCACTCTTGTTTTTTTTGACATGGTCAGTGGTCAGGAACATTGCACCGCCTGTAATCCTGTAATCCTCCGCCATACTGAACATAGGGGAAGGAAATTTTAAAGTGGGCGGCAATGCCACTGTGAAGTGGGCAGCAATGCCACTGTTCCCCTCCTGCGTGCTACGGCTATGGTTCCTTTGAGCTGCTATGTGGTCACTCCCTCAGCCGTGCCATGTCGCAGATGACTGTGCTAGCTAACGTTCAGTCCACTATTGCGGTGACTGATCTTGACATCGACTACACAGGTGTCCTGGAACCAGACACACTGAGCTTCCAGGGCCTGTTAGCAGCGTGAACACTAGCTCATGTACAGGCGGGGCTTTCTTATGTTAGAGTACTGAACCCCACTAATACTGAGCTCCAGGTTACAGCTGACACCAGATTACATGACTTCCATGCACTTGACAAAGAACACGAGATTGACATCCATGTTGAAGAACCTAGTGTATCCAGAATTACAGCACAAACTCAACGACATTTTCAACATTTGTTACCAGATGTTGATCTCAGTCAGACAGATATTACTGAGGAACAGTGACATAAGCTTCAGTCCTTATTGTCGTCATACAGGGATGTTTTCAGTGTACATGAGCATGACTATGGGCACACAAACATCGTTAGACACAACACCAGGACAGGAGATGCCCCGCCCATTAAACAGCGAGCATATAGAACCTCACCCAGCATGAGAGCGGAGGTAGACAGGCAAGTTCAGCAGCTCCTTGCTGGAAGCATGAGACAAGGAGAAAACTGCTTTTGTCACTGGCAGTGGACTGTACCAGTTCAAGGTCATGTCCTTTGGCTAAACTAATGCTCCACCAACATTTCAAAGACTAATGGAGCTGGTGCTTCACGGCCTGCGCTGGAAAGAGTGTTTGATATATTTGGATGATGTCCTTGTTTTCAGTCACTTCCAGAGTCTTACACAGGTTTTCAGCTGTTTCCGCTCAGCCGATCACAAGTTGAAAGCCAAGAAGTGCCAGTTTGCACGAACACAAGTCACCTTTCTCTGACATGTTTTTTCCAATCGGGGGCTGCAACCAGATGCAAGAAACCTCAAAAAGGTTCGGAGATGGCCTACACCCCGGACAGCCACAGAGGTGAGAGCCTTTATTGGACTGTGCTCTTACTACAGCAGGTTCATCAAGACCTTTTCTGTAATTGCAGCTCCTTTGCACATACTCTCACACAAGGGGGAATCTTCAAATGGACTGTTGACTGTGAAGATGCTTTTCAATTCCTGAAACATGCTCTCACTCATCCACTACCTCTAAAAAAATCAGTTACACACACACACACACACACACACACACACACACACACACACACACACACATATATATACATTTCATTTTCTAGGTAAACTGGACTGATAGTGAGAATATAATGGGAACACGCATTACATTCACATTATCCCGTGAGTAACTGGCCTTTTATCTTATAATGATATGGCGAGTCTGGGTTGCAGAATGTATGTAAAGCAAACTTTTCATAATAATGCTCTGAAATTCATCACACAATTCCAGAATACTGTTCATGTTCTGTCTTGTTCATGGTGCCTCCAGATTCTGCAAAAGCACAGCACGGTTTTGTGCTTCATAAATGCACGCATACAGGACACCTTCACTATAAAACCTGAGCTGCCTGGTGTTTGCAAGACTCCAACTACAGGATTTCTACTTGCTTGCACAAAAGAAAACGGTGTCCCACAAAGTTGATGCCTGTGCAGTCTTCAGAAAATGTAATACACAACCCCGCCCCCACACACACACGACATTTCTCTCTTCTCTCTCAAACAAAAAAAAAACTTAAACACTGCATAGATAGCAGTTGCGCAAACTGTAAAATAATTTTAATCTGTGATGTATGTGTGACTCACACATATAAATGCACATAGACATCTACACTCAACAACACAAGCAAAAATACTTAAAGCAGCAACAAGCTTATAACATTCTGGTTAGCAAAGTGTTGCAAATGCCTTTATCTTGATCTTCTTGGTGCTTGGTGGTTCTGGAAAGCAGAATAGATGCAAAGAATACACATGCGAACTGCAATGAATCTTTGGGTGGTGAAGTCTGTGGGTTCACCTGTTAATGAGATACATCGCTTTTGGAATGAATTAAAAAACAAACTTTTCAGCTAAAGGTACGTTGACTGGGACATGCAACAATTAAACCTCGTTACCTGACAGATGTAAACCTAAAAATATCAAATTCCTTCTATTGCTGCAAACATAAAATTGTATGACTTTTACCAAAAATAAATTAAAAAAATAGATTCAATTAGTGCTCTTAAGTCTGTGTTTTACTCGACTTTGAAGGCAGAACACAGTGTCTGAGGGTAAGATGAAAAGATATTTTCACTCAAGACAAAAGCAGCCATGCAATATTTTCAGTGATAATTCGATGAACCCCTCCATTGTTTGACTGACACATTGAATTTTTGACCGTATTTTACAATGTAATTGCAGTGGATTCAGCACTGTCATGTATATATGTATGTATGTATGTATGTATTGTGGCAAGCAGGTGTTTGGGAAAGTAACCATTTGAGTCGAGGAAAAATTACTGTCAGATTAATGCGCTGTAGAAGATGGTTTTAATACAACAGTCAAAAAAACAGCGGAAACCCAGGGAGTCTCTTTCTCAGCACTAACAGGTGCACCCTGTTATGATAACTAACGGTGTAGGTTACTGTCACACATTGAACACAACATTGTACAGTTATTCAACAATGGAGTTCTTTGACACAGAACCGAGAGAACCTACCAACAGTCATCATCATCATCACTCACAAAGGATTCTGGGGTTCTGCTGCCAACCCCCCCCCCCCGCTACGTTATATTTGTTTATATGGTATGTGCAGTCAGTAGAGGCAGGGGAGGGTGGGCCTCCCCTGACATCATGGAAAGAAAAAATAAAGGAAAAAGTAAATCAAATAGTTACATTTATTCAGTGATTTGTACTATAAAGTTATTTCACATTTAATTTCACCATTCAAATATGAAAAAGAGATGTGCGGTGACACAGCAACCAGCTGATCCAACTATGGATTGTACAATGATTACCGGTAAGTCAACTGTGCTGGCATGCTATGCACTGAGACCGCATTGCTGTCTCTGTATATGTCACTATTAAAACTTTTAACTTTAAATATATGAACTAAATTTCCATAGTTTAGCTGATGTTTACGTCAACAACTGTTGTGTCAACAACTGTGTGTCACTTTTAAAAAAAACACTTTTAATATATGAACTAAATTTCCATAGTTTAGCTGATGTGTACTATGTTTACGTCAACAACTGTTACATGTTTCTTTTAATCATAAAACAACTGCAAAGAGACATTAAGAGGCACGCAGTAATGGTGCCTCGTGGTAGGGGCCACTGGTGATCCCAGGGATCCTTCTCACTACTCGGCTACAAAATAAAAAAATGAGCAATAACAAGCTACAGTAAACATTCAGCAAGTCAAGTTCAGCCATCCGCTAATTTTTTTTCTCGACCTCATCGAGTTGTATAGCTCACAAACGATGAGCATAAATGAAAATCTCCTGGGCAGCTTCTCAACTTTTTGGCCCAGAAGGATCTCATTCAAACTGTTGCTGAGGCGTCAAATTTGCTCCGGCTGGTGATCACAGTACCAGCTACTGCAGTATCGGTGGAGCGGTCATTCTCAGCACTGAAAAGACTCAAAATGTATAATCGGAACAGGACTGATCAAGGACGACTGTCTTCACCGGCAGTGATTTCCATTGAGACAGAGAGACTTTTAAAACTGAAGAAAGATAAGGAAGACTTCTACAAGCCAGTTATTGATGCTTTTCTTCAGAAGGAGTGGCTCATGGACTTCATTTATAAGTAAAGGTGAGAGATAATAAGGTTTTTTTTATATGTTTTTTTTTTTTTATATATTACAGTTTGTATATGTAAAGAATGCTGATATGATATTTTAAACAACACATGTTAACTGGTGAATAAGCTACACTGTAGGGTTCATATGTTTGTAAATAAGACTGTGATGACTTCAGTGCCTCACCAGCCATGAACCTCATGGTGTGTCACTGGTGTTCACCTAAACATGCTAACATCCAATGTCTGAATTCTGTCTTTTCAGGTGTTTTTGTTTCAGGAAGTGCAACCCTATTAAAACAGGCCATCTTCTCTTTGGTCTTCCTCGAGACCTCTTGCCTAGCAGCTCCAATTCCAGCATCCGTCTACCAATATATTCTCTATCCCTTCTCTGTACATGACCAAACCAACTCAGTCTGGCTTCTCTGACCTTCTCTCCAAAACATCGAACATGTGCTGTTCCTCTGATAGACTCATTCCTGATCCTATCCATCCTGGTCACTCTCAAAGAGAACCTCAACATCTTCATCTCTGCAACCTCTAGTTCTGCCTGCTGTCTTTTGGTCATTGTAACAGTTTCTAGTCCATACATCATCGCTGGTCTCACCACTGTCTTGTACACCTTTCCTTTTATTCTAGCTGAAAGTCTTCTATCACATAGAACCTCTGACACTTTTCTCCACCCATTCCAACCTGCTTGGACCCGTCTCTTCACCTCTTTTCCACACTCTCCGTTGCTCTGGACTGTTGACCCTAAGTACCTGAAATCCTCCAGCTTCTTGATCTCCGTTCTCAGTAGCCTCACCATTCCTCCCAAGTACCTCACATTCACACACATATACTCTGTCTTGTTGGGACTAACTTTAATTCATCTCCTTTCCAGAGCATACCTCCACCTCTCTAGATTTTCCTCAACCTGTTCTGTGTGCTCACTTCAGATCACAATGTCATCTGCAAGCATCATGGTCTATGGAAAAAAAAACAAGAAGGGAATCAGAGCTGATCCCTGCTGGATCCCACCTCCACCTTGAACTTCTCTGTAAACCGTACAGCACACCGCACCTCTGTCTCACAGCTAGCATACATCAAATATGTCCTTCACCATTCTAACATACTTCTCTGCCACTCCAGATTTCCTCATACAATACCAGAGCTCCACTCTTGGCACCCCGTCACATGATATTTCTAGGTTTACAAAAACACAATTCAGGTCCCTCTGGCCCTCTCCTTACTGCTCTGTTAGCATTCTCAAAGCAAATATTGCATATGCTTTATTCTTTCTAGGCATGAAACCATGCGGCTAATCACAAATGCTGACTTCTGCTCTCAATTTAGTTTCAACTTCTGAATTTTTCGTTGGAGTCATCAACTTCATCTTTCTATTGTTGCAGCAATTCTGGACATTCCCTTTCTTCTTAAAGATGGTCAGCATCACACCTCGCCTCCATTCTTCAGGCATCTTAACAATCTCTAAGATCCCATTGAATAACCTCTACCGCAGAAACTCTACCGCTGCCTCTCCTAGACACTTCCACACCTCCACAGGAACATTATCAATTTAACTAATCTCTGTTACTTTGCGGGCTACCTAATCACCTCTTCTACCCTTGCCTCTCTTTCATTTTCCACATTAATCGACTCTTCAAAGTACTCGTTCCATGATTCCATCACTCTTCTGGCATCTGTCAATACATTTCACTCTCTAACCTTAATCACCCGGACCTGGTGTGTATCTTTTCAATCTTTGTCTGTGTTGCCAACCTGCAAGAATCATTCTCTCTTGTCCAACCGAGCATACAGGTCATCAGACACTCTTTGTTTTGCCTTCACTACTTCTATCTTTACCTTACATTGTATCTCCATGTACTCATCTCAGTTCTCTTCAGTCCTCTATGTGTTCCAATTCCTCTTTGCTAACTGCACTCTGTATATACTCCTGCATTTCCTCATTCCACCACCAAGTAACCTTATCTACTTTCCTTCCGAATGACACACCAAGTACTCTCCTACCTGTGTCCCTGATAACACTAGCTGTAGTTGTCCAATCATCTGGAAGCTCTCCCAGAGGTCATTGTGCGCCCTTTGTTTTGCTTTCGCTACCTCCATCTTTACCTAACGTTGTATCTCCCCGAACTCTCTGTTCTTTTCAATCCTCTTGGTATCCCACTTCTTCATTACTAACCACTTTCTCTGTATATACTCCTGCGCTTCCTCATTCCACCACCAAATCTCCTTATCTACATTCCTCTGGACAACACACCAAGTTCTCTCCTACCTGTCTCCCTGAAACCCCTAGCTGTTGTCCAAACATCTGGAAGCTCTCCCCAACCACGTAGAGCCTTTCTCAACTCCTCCCTGAAAACCACACAATACTCCCCTCTTTTCAGCTTCCACCACTTTTTCGTCTGCCCTGCCTTTGTCCTCCTAATCTTCCTTATCGTCCCACAGACCACCATCCTATGCTGTCTAGCTATGCTCTCACTCACAAATACTTTTAGGTTACCCCTCAAGATGTAGTTTACCTGCGTGCTCATACTTCTGCTCTTGTGATGTACCCTATGTTGTTTTCTTCTCTGGAAAAAAGAAGTGCTCACTACAGCCATTTCCATCGTTTTTGCAAAATCTACCACCATATGTCCCTCTGCATTCCTATACTGTATACCAAATTTGCCTATCACTTCTTCATCCCCTCTATTGCCTTCACCAACATGCCCAATGAAGTCTGCACCAATTACCACTCTCTCATTTCTGGGAATATTCTGCATCACTTCATCTAACTCATTACAGAACATCTCCTTCTACTCAAACTCACATCCCACCTGCGGGGCATAATCGCTAACAAGACAGCACATCACGTCTTCAGTTTCCAGTTTCAGACTCATGAGCCTACCTCACATTCTTTACACCTCTGGAATATTCCTAACAATCTCCTTCCTCAAGATAACTCCTACTTCATTTCTCTTCAAAACCTGCTCTTTAGCTTCTAGCCTTACTACCTTTCCACCTGGTCTCCTGGACACACAGTATATCCATATTACTTCTCTGCATCATGTTGACCAGCTCTTTAACTTTTCCTGTCATAGACCCAATAGTCAAAGACCCTACTCTAAATCCCAGACTCTTGCCTTTCCCCTTCCTCCTCTCCTTCTTTGACCTAAAGTAGCCCACTTTCCAGTGATTCCCTATAGGCTATCGGAACCAATGGCGGTCGTTGTTAACCCAGGCCTCGACCGATCCAATATGATCTACTTATTGTGGTTGATTTGCATGTTTGGTATTGGCAAAAGTTCCTGACACAACCCTTTGCATTTATCCGGGCTTGGGACCAGCTCAGGGAGATACTGGCCCATCCCCCCCCGAGGCTGTCTCAGGGAGACACCGTCCTGTGCTGCATTAAGCATATCTTATCCAAATATAATGGTCTAATACTCTTCCACTCTACTCTTCTTGCATCTCGCTTTGACTTTGCAACTTAATACATGCCCTTTGGTCGCCGGTTCCTGTTCATAAGATAACCAATTACATACTGTACTTTATTCTGTCACATCCTTCCATTCCTTTACTGACAAGGACAGGTGTGTCCCATAATTGGAATTGGAGCTACCAGGCAGAGGTCTCGAGGAAGACCAAAGAGAGGATTTATGGACATAGGGAGAGAGGATATGAAGGTAGTTGGTGTGAGAGAGGAGGAGAGAGGATACAAAGAATGACAGAGAAAGTCCCCCTTCAGGGGGAGAAAGACCTCTGAAGGGAAAAGCGAAAAGAAGAAGAAGACAGGTATGTCCCACATTAAAGCCATCCTCTCAACAATAAATAGGCTAGATGAGATATTAGATTTCAGAATTGGTGATTAAGTAGTCCAGACTCTTTTCCATTCCTTTCCTTTCCTGTCCTTTCACTACATGCATGATCTTCCGTTTCCTACATTTTTTTACAAATTGAATTAAAACACTAGAGGTGTATAAGTTCAAACATATAGCCATAGTGAATTATTCCCGCTCTGGATTACTTGCAAAAGAAAAAAAAAAGTGGAGATGGGATTAGTATTGAGGATTGCTGATACTCATTTTGCTCATATAGTGAGAGAAAATTTAGAAAATATGGGAGCTTTGCAATTTCTTTTCAGGTCGCACTGCCAAAGGTCTCATTTAAATGCAGCAAACGTTTTCCCAATTTAGGGTGAACTGTTACAGCCACATGTCAACTAAAAATGGCACAGACAGAGTGAGAACTCTTTGAGCATCTCAATACAATCCAGTATGTAAGGGAGCATGTGTTAGTATCATCTTACATGTATGTGTCCTCTTCTTTCACTTTTGTCTTTTCCCCTTTAGGGTTGTTACGCTTAATCATTTTCCTACTCAAACCAATTGACTTCAGCTCCTCTTTCACAAAATCTATATATCTTCTCTTCAGTGACGTGCAGTGAGGTTCATGGCTGGTGAGGCATTGACGTCATCAGTCAGATTTACAAACATATGAACCCTACGGAGTAGCTTATTCACCATTTTATTGACAGCAGTTCACGTGTTTTGTTTAAAATATCATATCAGCATTCTTGACATATACAAACTGTAGCATAGAAAAAATCACATAAAAAAAAACAAAAACATTATGATCTCTTACCTTTACTTATAAAGGAAGTCCATGCGGCGCTGAGCGGCTTTCCTTTACCCAGCATTGTGGACTCTGATGTTGAGTCTTTGCTGTTCATTCAAAGCCAAATCTATCCTGGACATCCCGGATGATTTTAACGCGATTTGACTTGAAATGTGAGTGGCTGACCGCTCATGTTTGATTGTCAGACGTTGAGAAAATAATGCAGGAAAAGCAGAAAAGTCACTCTCTTGCTGGACGTCCACACAGCCAGCCTTTTCGTGTGTACCACTCCGTCTGAACAGACCGAATCTTCCGTCTCCTGATCTGAGGCAAATCTGTTAGCACCGGCATCGGTCTTCCCTTACTTATTATCTCCTGCTTCGGACTGAAATTCCAGTTTAGAAAATTCTTTCAGTTTAGCCATGTAATCCTCCATTTTGGAAATAAAGCCAAGCTCGAGGAAAAAAATGACTGGATGGCTCGATTATTCTATTATTCTTTTATTATTCTATTATTTTTCTATTATGGAAATTCTATTATTCTTTAGCCGAGTAGTAAAAAGGATCCCTGGGATCACTAGTGCCCCCTACCATGAGGCCTTGCCACTGCGTGCCTCACTTAGTGTGCCTTCGCTGCCGCTTTACGATTGCTCGGCACAAGAAACACGTTACAGTTGTTGACGAAAAAAATTATACACATCAGCTAAAGTATGGAAATTTAGTTCATTTATTAGTACATGAAGTGTTTGAAAATTTTAATAGTGACATCCACAGTGACAGCAAAAAGGTCTCAGCCGCATAGCATAGCAGCGCAGTTATTGCGCAATCCATAGTGGGCTCCGCTGGCTGCCGCATCACCGCACGGCTCTTCTTCATATTTAAACGCTAAATGTAATTTTTTTTCAGCGATTTTGAAAAAAAAGAAAAAAAAAAAAAAAAAAACGACTAAAAATGGTGAAGTTAGGTGGAAAATAACTTTGTAGTACAAATCACTGAATAAATAAAACCATTCAAATTATTTTTTCATTTTACTTTTTTTTCTGTCCATGATGGCAGGTGAGGCTCGGCCTCATTACTGCTAACACTTTTCTCCACCTGCTCCAACATGTTTCAATGCATTTCTTAACCTCCCTGGACTTTATTCATCCCTGGGAGGAAATCAAATTGTCATAGCAAGTGAGGATAAGAAAAAATTAAATCCAAAAATCACAATACAACACACAGTAAGTGCAGTAAATTGCAGTTTAGACCAGTTAAGTGACCAGGGGTCTGGCAAGGGCAGATATTTTAAAGAGCTTGATGGCACCAGGTAGAAACAATCTTTCATTTATCACATTTTTTATCTTTACTCCCTGTTACCTCACTGTTCTACTTGCGGCCCAGCCATCAACACACGTATCCCAACTTGCTCCAGCCAACCTACATTTATCTTGTTTTCAAGGCATACCTCCACCTCTCTGTGTTTATCTCCACCTGCTCCCTGCTCTCACTACTGATCACAATCTCATCTGCAAAATCTCAGGCCTGTCTTGCCTCATCTGTCAGCCTATCCACCGGCTTCAGAGACGATGGATAGGTCCCTGAAGCTCTTCAATGTCCACCTTGAACTTATCTGTCACACCTACAGCCCACCCCTGCCTTGGTGCACTCATACGTTTTCTGCAACATACTCTCCCACTCAAGATATCCTAATCCTCATACATTCAATCAGGCTATTAATACTGTTTTTTTTTTTTTGTTTTGTTTTTTATGTCGCACATATTGACTTATTGATTGACTGATAACTGTTTATCATTTTAATGCTATTTTCTATTAATTCGTTTGTGTGTATGTGTGTATATATAAACAGTTGATGCATGTGTACACTATAGAAAATTAAATTGGTATCCTTGTTTAATTGGTACCAGTTTAATTAGTTCTGTGATCTCAAAACTCAATTTGCTCATGTTGAATTGAATTTCAAATTGAATTTCCACATTAAAATTAAGTTAAATGCTATCAGTCTGTTCCTGCCTCCCAAAAAACACATTTTTTTACTATGAGTTTTTGAATAAGATAAAAAGCCCACCAAATCACTTTGAAAGATTTTTCCAATGTCACGTCTGTTGCCTTGTTCCCATCATCTGCTGCACCAGATCCCAGAAAAATGTGTTATGCCTCATCACAGTTGATGATCTTGATCACCATATCTCACAACTATAGATATATATGTGTAAACATATGTGTGTGTGTGTGTGTGTGTGTGTGTGTGTGTGTGTGTGTGTGTGTGTGTGTGTGTGTGTGTGTGTGTGTGTGTGTGTGTGTGTGTACAAAATTTCCTCAATAAAAGATCAGTAAAGCATTTCTAATTCTGATCATGATGTATTGCACAAATTTCTTTTTTTTTTTCTTTTTCTGGTATTATAATGTCTATGTTATGTGGTTGAAAATAGGCATAAATGAGAATGAATGAGAATGCATGTGACTTTTAATCCAAACCATAAAGTAGAAAAAAGTTGGCTTTATTTATTTCATAATATAATCTAGAAATTAATTAAAAGAAAAAAAAAAGAAAAAGGTGCATTTAGATGTTACTATAAAAATTTGAAATGTTACAATATCCTGGAAGAAAATTTAGATACATGATAAAATAATGAATACATATATAAGTAAATCAGTTAATAGGACATAGTATTGGAGAGTTGATGTGTAATATTAGGTGACTTAGGATTGTTCCAATTTTCTAACTGAAAGTTGTGCTTCTTCCAAGGTCCTGTGTTACTCTTGACTAATATTTGGTAGACATTGTTGAGATAATGTTAGAATACTCATACATTCTCTGAATTATGGGGCAGAGACACTAAGCAGCATGTGAAAGTTGTGCATTTTCTCTTTTAAAATTGATGAACAGGTGATGTTCTCTAACTATATTGTCTTTCATGGTTATATCTAAAGTTCATATAGTGTTTAGTACAATGTTATAATGTTTTTAACAGTTTAACATCGATCTAGAAAATGTACTTTTGTTAATATATCCCATACTAATATACAATATCCAACCTCAAGTAGAACAAAAAAAAAAAAAAAAACTAATCGAAAACTAACGAATCACTGTGCTGTGTATGTCTCTCCTCCTTAATTGATCAGAAAATTCTGCAGTGTTCAATAGGTTCCTCTGTTAGGTATGTAATTCACAACATTGCTCTTATGTGCAATTATGTGATCCCATGCACTTTTCTTTTCCCTGCATATGTTTGTGCAGCTTACTCCTTGGAGATCCTCAGCTGGCTGAAATTCAAACCAAAGCCCTTGCTTTCCTTCTCCCTCTCTTTTACTTTCCAATCCCAATCAGGAGTCCCCTATCGTTTAATCTTCATTTTCTATCCCGCTTTTGTACTCTACCTCTACTTTTTTTCTTTTCATTGACTTTTATATCATTTTACCCTATTATTTGACCTCTCTCTCTCTCTCTCTCTCTCTCTCTCTCTCTCTCTCCATGACTCTTTATCTCACTCTTTCTCTCTCTCACTCTGTCCACAACCCTCACGGCACACACACACACACATGCACACACACACACAAACACACACACACACACACACACACACACACACACACACACACACACACACACACACACAAAAAACACAAACCTTCTGGTTGAGCCCTTCTTCCCTCTTAAACCTGTTTATATAAGGTTAACCTGCTTTTGATAAATGATGCCCCTCTTCTTCTTAGGGTGTCTTGGAGAAGAGCTTTTGAAAATGTGTGGAAAGGATTAAGGTAAGACCGAGAGCCAGCAGGGCTCTTTCTATTGCCCAATGCTCAGTTCTTTAGCCCCTAAACGCGCACAGACCATGATGCACACAGACCAGTTATACATATCCATTTATTCTACTTTACAAAACGTACCCAGTGAAAGAGGCATACAGCATTTTTTGTAATGCTATGGACATCCTGTGTTTCAATGAAATGACACATATAATGACACATTGAAAGTACACTTATGTCTGTTTTTGAAGTGATCTGCATCAGACCCCTGCGGTCCAATTGAAGAGTGTTAAACAGTAGCATCATAACACAGTGGTCACAAGTGCATACACTGAAAAAAAAAAAAAATCTAATTCCTTCTGCCATTCATTCATTCATTCATTTATTTATAGTCTATTCTATCTCAGGCAAAGATCACAATGTGAGGTGAATTGTGAAGAGAGAAATGTCATTCAACTTCATCATATTGGTTTGGGAGAGACCTG
Source organism: Fistularia commersonii (assembly GCF_037954325.1). NCBI lineage: Eukaryota > Metazoa > Chordata > Actinopteri > Syngnathiformes > Fistulariidae > Fistularia > Fistularia commersonii. The sequence goes on from NC_141301.1 coordinate 7,532,249, forward strand.
AAGAATAGATAACATTTAGTTGCAGAATGTCCCTTACATTAACTTTTTAAATTCAAATTCCAAAAACTTTAATTGTCCCCTGGGGGCAATTGTGACATATATATATATATATATATATATATATATATATATATATATATATATATATAGAGAGAGAGAGAGAGAGAGAGAGAGAGAGAGAGAGAGAGAGAGAGATAGCGAGAGATAGCGAGAGAGAGAGACAGAGAGAGAGAGAGAGATCTGCATATGAGAGAGATGAGATGAGATGAGAACAACTTTATTTATCCCGAAGGAAATCATTGTGCCAGAGTTTCAAGTGAAAACATAACAGTGATAGATAATAGTAGGAAGGAGGAAGAATAAGAAATACAATGAAATATAAATTGTCTTAACTGTTAACTACAAAGATTTGAACACTCCCTGTGGCTGAGGGAAGATATATATATATATCTATCTAAATCTCTATATATATATATCTGCATAAATATATATATGTATGTATGTATATATATATATATATATATATATATATATATATATATATATATATATATATATATATATATATATCACTATATATATATATACTGTCACATAAAGTCGGATAAATAGCAGTATATATAATTGTTTAAAAAAAATTTCCTGCATTCATCATTTGCTTTCCATGTATGCAGAGAAAAAAGAGCTTGATTTCTATGAAAACAAATAAATCAAGCGCCAGTAGAGATTAGTGCAAATCGCCTTTCACCCTGGAAAAACGAGAGGGACATCCAAAAACCCAAAGCAATAGCTGATCATGGGATTCCAGCTCTGATCGGCTCCCCTCTAGTCCCCTGTGTGGAGGGATTCTCTGGGATAAGCTGGACACAAGAGAGTTTGTGGTTTGGTGGGCTTTGGGCAGCGTTTCAGTGGTTTTCCTGCCACATCCCAGTGTGACCTGTAATGTGGAAGATTCTGGGTTTCTGTTCGGGCTGAACTAATTGAGTCTCCCAAAAATCCTTGTTACCTGGACACCTGGAAAGTGTTGGCAGATAAATAAGCACCAACACATACCAAGACATGAAAGCATCAAACACACACATGCAGTCATTTTCATCTCTGTCTGTACCAAGCTGAATCTTGCCTTACCAGTTGCACTAAACAGAGACAGGGAGCATGAGTATCCCCACCCTCAATTCAGTTCCAAATCACTTTTTAATTTCAAGGTGCTTCACTGGCAGGATACCTGCTCAGCATTGCCAAAGTAATTAACAAACAGATGGAATCCTTCGGTAAAGAAAGAAAAAAAGGAAACAGAAAAAAAGGGAAGGTATTACAATATAGAGAAAATAATACTCAAAATACTCAAAATTGAAACTGATTCTATTTGTCTTGAATTGGACTTGTTTAGAAGGTGGGATTGGCTGTCTTTTAGAATTAATTTTCCTTTTATAACTGTAGATGGCAGTCAAATGCATTCAAATAAATTGCAAATACCTGTGAAACCAGAGGCAGCAGCAATGGAAGCCTGAAAACTGCAAGTCGGTTTTTCAATGAATGGATACATTTGATTCCCCAAATGCCGGTACCTTTATACAGCTTAATACCAGGGGAGGGAGTCTTGTATTACAGCAGTGTATATTTTATTTAATATGTTACGGTTGATAATCAACGTATAACAAATTGAGGTAATCTTTTAAAGTTCAATCAGTGAATCAGTTCTGAATCAAGCTTAGATGTTGATTTTCATTTTTTTTTGGACTGTGAACAAAGTACTGTGGTGTGAGAATATCGGACTGCTGTCTGTGAGCTAACAGTGGTCAAAAATATAAGTCGATGAAATATTGCATATCAAAATTTATAAAACTTTTAGACAATTAGAATTAAGAGAATTAAATAACCAAGTCTACAAAAACACAATTACAAGGAAAATGCAAGTTCAATACATATAAATACATAAGTGAATCTGCATGGTGATAGGTATAGGTCTCCAGTTCTTCCTGAAATCCATCACCACCTCCTTGGTCTTGGTGATGTTAGGTTAAAGGTGGCTCTGTTTGCTCCACTTAAAAAAACTCACAATAAGACCTCTGAACTCCACTTTATTTTCATTATTGATGCATCCTACTCTGGAAAAATCATCTGAGAACTTTTGGAGGTGGCGGGAACTGGAGCTGGGGAGGAAGTCGGAGGTGAATGGGGTGAAGAGGAATGGATAGAGGACAACACCTTTGGGCACTGCGGTGCTCCACGCCATGGCCTCAGATAAACAACCATCCATCGTGATATACTGCAGCCGTCTGTAACATAGTTGGAGATCTAGGCAAGAATCAATGTAAAGATGAAGTTGCATACCTTAGAAGTCCTTAGAAGCTGCCGGTGGGCAAAGGGGGGGAAGGGAGCAGAGTCTTCAGCAGAGGTGTGAGCAGCTGGGGATGGGGACGAGATCCACAGTCAGAGCTTACCGATGTCGTGTCAAACCTACTGAAGTGTAAGTTTAGCTCTGCAGTAAATTCTCGGCTACCTTTGAAGTGTGGCTTCCCACAGCCTGCTATCCTCTTTGTCTCACTCCAGACCTACATGTTTTTTTCGCTCCATCTTGGCTTAACCATCTCCTTGTAGTTGGATTTTGCATCCCTCAGTCTCTTCTCTGCTCTCTCTGGACAGGCCAGAGTTTCTGGTTGTCCTTGGCAATGAAAGTTCTCTTCTTTCTGTTGAGAAGGCCTTTGATGTCCTTAATGATCCATGACACAGTGTTGCTTATGAAACAACTGACCTTTTTCGATGGGACTCTGTTGTCCTCAGAGAATTTTACATGGTACGTAATACAACAAGAGAGATCATCAATGCCGTCTCTGAAGTCTCTTTTGAAAAATCTCCAATTGATAACATTGAGGCCCTCCTGCAATACCTCCTCTGCTGCTTTGGACCAGACCTTTGCAGACCTGGTGCTGTACGCCTGCCATTTCACCATTAGTCTGTAGGTGGTGTTGAGCTGTACCAGGTTATGGTTCGAGTCCCCAAGAGGGGGAGAGAGGATGCATCCTTCACGATGACATATAAGAGGTCCAGGGTTTTATTTCCTCTTGTTGTACAGTCCACATATTGGATGAAGGTGGGTAAAACGGGAGTGAGAGATGTGATTGAAGCCCCCCCTCTGACCAGGATGAGAGCGCTGGGGTGGCATGTAATTCTGTAATTCTGCAATAGCCGGGTTGGATGATGTCACTCACGCTGCCTGCAGCTGCTAATGAGGGTACGTAGACAATAACCATGATGGCACGTGAGAACTCTCACAGAAGGTAATAGGGGCGAAGTGCCACTGCCATGAACTCCACATTGGCAGCGCACACAGTGATCATGGTTCGCAACCTTCACGAAAAAGCTGTTTTTTACTTATTTTTTACTCATAAAAAAGAAGCAAGAGGTAGAGAGAGGGGGAGAAAGAGATAGAGGGGGACATCAGTCATTCATTCATTAATTCATTACCTACTGCTTATCCTGCGCTTAGTGCAGCCAACTGCTGGAGTCTATCCCAGCTGTCATTGGGTGAGAGGCGGGATACACCATGGACCATTTGCCAATTGATCGCAGGGCCAGATATAGCTAATGCTAATCAATGTGCCAACATGACAACCAAAATGTATTTATTGACATATTATTGATTATATCTAGTAACATTCACATCTTACTTAATCTGATTCCTTGGCTTCAAGACTCACTCAAACATATAGCAAGCTTTTTAGGCAGCTATGTAAGACTGAGTTAAAAGTGACAGTCAATTTGTGTATCTATCAGCTCGAGGGGATGTGCATCTAATGCCAATGCCCAGAGGGGATCCACCAATGTTATAGTACCTATTCAAATACTACAGTTTGCATGCCTGGATTCTTTTTCTCATTCAGTGATGATGTGATAGGCCCTTGGGAACAGGACTCCTCTACAGGATATACCTTTTCAGCAAATGCTAAATCTAACCTTTTCCCTGTGTTCATCCATATTTGACTTTTCATTGTTATACATCATTCCATTTAATAATTATTTCTTTTTCATAATTTGAATGTAGCTATAATTTACAAATAGCGCATTAATCACTTACTATTAGTTAGCAAGTCATTCATTGAGAAAGAATGTAGGAGCTGCTGTCCTTGAGGAAATTGCTGATAACAACATTTGTTGAAAGAAAATTTAAATCTTTTTGACCTGCATATGATATTATGAGCAAATAGGTAATGGGGTTTACGAAAATACATTCTTTGGTGCACTGATTTGTTTACCATAGGTTATGAAAACAATTCATATTGCTAAAACTTTTCTTGCAATTATTAATTAAAAAGTCAAATGATAACTGCCAATTGTTTAGCTACTTTAAATTTCAATGAAATTAATTGTGGTTAGATTTAGTACACTAGCTTACTTATCACAACAATTGGTCAGCTGCAAGTGTCCCTGCAGCTGACCCATGGGCACTGGAGGAGGTGTGACAGGCAGAGATGCCCAGCAGGAACTCCCATCTACGTGTGCGTTTGCAGGGTTCATACCAATGAAATTGATTGTTGTTAGATTTCGTACAACAACTTTCTTGTCACAACAATTTCCAATACCAAGCATTCTCCAACTGCTCACAAACACTGAAAACTGATTGTCTTTCTTAATTTATTTATTTCATACTTTGAACATTCAGCCTATGCTACAGAGGGACACACTTTATGCAGGGGTGGACTTCCAACTCAGATCCTTGATTTTCACATATCCAGAGTAGATGAACCGAGTTCCCACGGGAAATGGAATTTATGCTATTCTGTTTATCTCTATGTACACCATAGACTTCTCCATTGACACAACCGCAATGTAACATGGTGATCTTTTCAGGGATGATTCAGGACTTTGTGATATTGTGGGACCAGAGGACTGCCTTGATATATCTGAAAAATAATCCAAGTAATAAACTTGTGGATAGACCAGGGGCCCCATTCATCAACTGTGTGTAGACAAGGTTCTAACTTCTTGTGTGCAACTGAAATTTCGAGTGTGCTTGAGTAAAAAACAAATCTGCACTTATCAAACATGGGGGCCCCTGCCATACGTACGTAAGTGATCTTTGTTGATAAATCCCATCTGTTCAAAACAACCCTGCTCATGCATATTCAGCATCTGTTTTCAGAAATGCCCCCAATTAATAATTTATCAATCCCTCTTAGCTGCCATCCACCAGTGCAGCAGTTAAGGGTCAGTTTCTTGCTCAACAATACTTCGACAAGGTAGCAGGACCTGCGAATCAAACCAGGAATGTTCGGTTCCGAAGATGACTGCTCTACCTCCTGCGCCACGCCGCCCCACTAACTGACCATCGTGGGTGCCTTTGAGAAGGTGTGAATGGACTTTTTTCCCTTTCTGAAATCATGGCAAAGAGGGAGACGAAGAGCAGTTTCTCCACTATGGAGATTTAGGTTCTCGTAGGGGAAGTTGAAGTGAACCATTAAATACTGATTTAATGCAGGTGTAACAAACAAAGAAACGATTCAAAGTGGGAGAATGGAATGGCCACAGTTAATTCTGTTGGATCAGAAGAGCAAGCAGTGACAGACATGAATGACAAAGATTTGTCACAAAAGTTACTGCCAAATCGCGTGTCATGGCCAACAGTTGCAAATTATTTTTGACTGGAGGAGGACGAGCAACCGATCTTTTCCCCATGGTTACTCGTATTGCCAGCATCATCTGGGAGGTATTATCCTATATTATGATAACCATACAAAACCAAGAAAACACATTTTAAGGGTTCTAACACTCATCAGTCAGACAGCCATTCTCTACAGCTTCTGCTTGGAGGCACACACCTGCTGAGCTGTTCTGCAGAATGAATGAGTCGTGCATTCCTCAAGACTACTGGACAACAACGTTTAACAGGAACATATTTGGAACGCAGATTATTTGTGTATTGATTGAATTAAATCCTTCCCTATTCATGTATCTGAATTCAATGCGCATTTGGGTGCAAACAATTGCTCCAATTATGTTTGGGAATCCGGCTATGGTGTGAAATCCTTGTTAAATTAGGGTTTGTTGGTGATGGCTATATGGGAACCTGATGTAAGTTGGGGCCAGAGAAATTATTGTTTCCAACACAGCCATTATAATTCTGCTTACTGTCAGCTGCAAAATGTAATATATCCCTCTCATCTCCTTTTGAAATGTTCTGGTGGCTAAGAATTCAGGGGTCGACAGGAGTTTGAGGGGTACTGGGATGACTTTGGGGAGTTTAGTCTCTTGCTCCAACATGGGTTGTAAATCTTGGCAATAATCAATCAATTAATTTATTTTTGGAGGCCATTCTTGCTTAGAAGCCACTCCTTGCTCTTGCTGAGCACATCAGCAAGATCTTTGAAAACATGCTCCCTTTGGAGTACATGGTTCTCCAAATAGTCCAGTAGTACAACATAAGCCGTTACACATGCATTTCAAGTTCTTTTCTGGGTATCCTGTGAAAGCTTTCAATTAGGATTGGTTACACCAGTCATTCAAATTGTCAAATAAATTAGTCATAGAGAAATCTCATTCATTAAAGGGAACAAAGAACCTGTATAGGGTTTGAGATCACTGACCAATGTGATTGAGTGCATTCTCTTTGTTGTTTCATTGTTCTACCCAAGGTTTTGTGCATACATATGGTAAAATTGTGCGTACGATTACACACTTTCCTATGCACATGTACAAGTTGATCAATCCTATATTTTGTGTGGAAAATACAGTTGTGTGGACCTCTGCGCATACTTTTGTGTGTATGCATCATTGATGAAGAGGCCCCAGGAGTGTTCCTTAGACTCCTTGAGGGTGGTGGTCATTATGTAGCATGTGCAGGGCAATCTGTCAGCACCATTGTGCACTTCCACTGAGGCACTTCTCCTCCCATAGTATGTAAAGGAGCAATAATAAGATCCTCCGTTCCACAAACTATGAAGGTTTATATTCTGTAGGGATTGTAAACAATCATATACTCCTTTACAGTAAAAATCCATGACTGTTTCCTCTCCATGGTTAATTATTCATTATGACTGAACATTTTAAACCCTGAAAACATATCAATTGGTTTGTATGGATTGTTTACATTGGTTTTTATTCATGAATTGCTTTTTCCAGGACTTTTTTCTCTTCTTCTGCCATGTTGATTGTTGGTAGACAGTTTATAGCGGGCTAATTTTGTAATATTGTTTTGTGATTCTGGCCATCGTAATTATGCAGCCTCAGTGCTGCACTGGCCGGTGTCTCCCAGAGCAGGCCTCTGGGGGGCACGGAACAGTGTCTCCCTGAGCCGGTCCCAAACCCCGATAAATGCAGAGCAGTTTCAGGAAGGTACTATCGTGGTACTGACAAGAAGAGTAATGGAGTAGGAGTAATCTCGAAGGAGGAGTTTTTCAGGAACATTCTGGATGTGAAAAGAATGTCAGATAGACTTATGAGTCTGAAACTGGAAATTGAAGGTATGATGTTCAATGTTATTAGTGGCTATGTCCCACAGGTGGGATGTAAGTTTGAGGAGAAGGAGAAGTTCTGCAATGAGTTAGATGAAGTGATGCAGACTTCAATGGACATGTGGGTGAAGGCAATAGAGGGGATGAACAGTGATGGGCAGATTTGATATACAGGATAGGAACGCAGAGGGACAGATGGTGGTACATTTTGCAAAAAGAATAGAAATGGCTGTAGTGAACACTTTTTTCCAGAAGAGGGACATAGGATAACTTATAAGAGTGGAGGTAGGAGCACACAGGTAGACTACATCTTGTATAATCTAGAAGAGATCAGTGACCGCAAAGTAGTTGTATGTGAGAGTGTGGCCAGACATCATAGAAAGCCGGTTAGTGGAATGACTCTGGTGACAAGGAACCCTAACCCTAACAGTGCCCTTAACCCTAACAACAGCTAGGTTATCAGGGAGACAGGTAGGAGAGTACTTGGTGTGTCATCTGGAAGGAAAGTAGATAAGAAGACTCGGTGGTGGAATCAGGAAGTGCAAGAGTATATACAGAGAAAGTGGTTAGCAATAAAGAAGTGGGATACTAAGAGGATTGAGGAGAACAGAGATATCAGGGAGATACAACGTAAAGTACAGATAGAGGTAGAAAAAGCAAAACAAAGGGGGTACGATGACTTGTATGCTCGGTTGGACGGTAGGGAGGGAGAGAATGATCTATACAGGTTGGCAAAACAGAGAGATAATGATGGAAGGATGTACAAGAGGTCTGGATCATTAAGGATAGAGAGGGAAATGTATTGAGAGATGCTAGAAGAGTAATGGAAAGATGGAAAGAGTACTTTGAAGAATTGACGAATGGGGAAAATGAAAGAGGGGCAATGCAAGAAGAGGTAACTATTGTAGACCAAAAACTAGCAGAGATTAGGAAAAGTGAAGGGAGGAAAGTATTGAAGAGGATGGAGAGTGGAAAGGCAGTTGGCCCTGATGATATACCTATGGAGGTGTTGAAGTGTCTAAAAGATGCTGCGGTACAGTTTCAGACTAGATTATTCAACAAGAGAGTGAGAAGATGCCTGAAGGATGGAGACGAAGTGTGATGTGCCTATTTTTAAGAATAAGGGGGATATGCAGAATTGCAGCAACTACAGAGGGATAAAGTTGATGAGCCATACAATGAAGTTGTGGGAAAGAGTAGTGGAATTTAGACTGAAAGGAGAGGTCAGCATTGGTAAACAGCAATAAGACTTCATGCCTAGAAAGAGTACTACAGATGCAGTATTTGCTTTGAGAATGCCAATAATAGAGAAGTACAGACAGGGCCGGAGGGAACTGCATTGTGTTTTTGTAGACCTAGAAACACCATATGACAGGGTGCCAAGAGAGGAACTCCGATGTTGTGTGAGGAAGTCTGGTGTGGCAGAGATGTACAGTATGTTAGACTGGTGCAGGACATGTGTGCTAGCTGTGAGACAGTGGCGTGGTGTGCTGTAGGAATAACAGAGAAGTTCAAGGTGGAGGTTGAACTCCATCAGGGATCAACTCTGAGCCCCTTCTTGTTTGCAGTGGTGTTGGACAGGCTGACAGATGAGGTTAGACAGGAATATCCGTGGACCATGATGCTTGCAGATGACATTGTGATCTGTTGTGAGAGCAGGGAACAGGTTGAGGAAAATCTAAAGAGGTGGAGGTATGCTCTGCAAAGTAGAGGAGTTACTCGCGACAAGAGAGAGTATATATGTGTGAATAAGAGGAACTCGGGTGGAACAGCGAGGCTACAGAGAGTTGAAATCAAGTAGTTGGAGGATTTCAGGTACTTGGGGTCAAAAGTCAAGAGCAACAGAAAGTGTGGAAAAGAGGTGAAGAGACGGGTTCAAACAGGCTGGAATGGGTGGAGAAAAGTGTCAGGGGTATTATGTGATAGAAGACTATCAGACAAAATGAAAGGACAGGTGTACAAGAACGTGGTGAGATGTGCGATGCTGTATGGCCAAGAAACAGTTACAATGACAAAAAGACAGGAGGCAGAGCTAGTGGTCGCAGAGATGAAGATGCTAAGGTTCTCTATGGGAGTGACCAAGGATGGATAGGATCAGGAATGAGTCTATCAGTGGAACAGCTCATGTTAGATGTTTTGGAGATAAGGTCAGAGAAGCCAGACTGAGATGGTTCGGTCATGTACAGAGGAGGGATAGTGAATATATTGGTAGACGGATGCTGTAGTTGGAGCCGCTAGGCAGGAGGTCTCGAGGAAGCCCAAAGAGAAGATTTATCGATGTAGTGAAGGAGGATAAGAAGGAAGTTGGTGTGAGAGAGGAGGATACAGAGAATTCGTGTTGGATGGAGAAAGTTGATCCACCTTGGCAACCCCTGAAGGGAAAAGCCGAAAGGAGAAGAAAAAGATTCGAGCCATTATAATGTTAAACTCAAACCACTTCTGTCTAAGGGCAATTTTATGCTGTCTTTGGATAGCAGAATAACAGAAAACTGTTTTTATAGCATTCACATATGGCATTCACTCTCAAACAATAGGATTTTTTATTTTTTTTGTTTTGTTTTGTCATTATACATGTTTTCAGACTGTGGGAGGAGACAGGAGAGCCCAGAGGAAATGTTCATACCAGCTTATTGATCCAGGCTGTGTTGTGGAAATTTTTAGAATCACAAGTCAGGACAGACAGCTTCACATAAGACAAAATTTAATCTTGTGCACAAGAGGGGTGAAGCATGACACTCTGTCTCAAGGTGTCTGTACCCTTGTCTGGTTGGAGGGACGGGTGAGTCACTCTTTTATTACTCTGTTGGTTCCCACCTGACCCCTTGGTGATTCCACACTGTCCTACAGTGATCTCTCATGATGATCCAGTCGCCGAGCTTCAGACAATGTAAATGTCCTTCAGCCTGCTCCTGAAGTGTTGCTTTTACCTACAAAGACGAATAAGACAGCAGAGCATGCAACTCTTTACAATAACTCATTATTTTGCTATTGCACATTTCTGTGGGTGGAAGCACTTGCAGGGTGCATTTACTCATATGTTGGGTTGTCTTCCAAAAAGAATTTCTTATGGGCTCAAGGGTACTCTGGGCCTTTTTCGCATTTGTATGTACATGTGCATTAGGACTAGTGGGAGTGCTTTTGTCCAGTATAAGTTAGTCTCCTGACAACATTTCGCCAATTTGTTCCTTAACATGCCGTTTTATCTTTCTACTACTACCCCGCTCTGAGGATGATATGCACAGTGCCTTCATATCTTCTTAGGAATTTTCCCAGGGCATCGATAGCTATATTGATGAAATGTGATCCATTATCACCCGATAGTTTGATTTCCGTTTTTAGTGCTTTAGCCACTGCATGCACATCTGCTCGTTTACACCAGAATACTTCAACGTATTTTGGCCACATGTCTACCATTACCAACAGCATTTTTCCCTTCTGCAGGTGTTAACTTGACAAAGTCCATCATTATGTGTTCAATTGGTCTCATTGGAGGTGGGTGTGCTGCCGGTGGGATATTATATGGTTTACCTCGGTTGTTTTTGTGTGCAAATCAAACACGCCCTGAAGTATTTCTCTGCATATGTTGTAAATCGTTTTGTGTACCAGTGCGTGGCCATAATTGACATTACTCCCCATTTGGACACATGGTCTCTCCCAAGGGGCAGCAATGTGGCTGGATCCAGCTTGGCCTATTGCTTGACAGTACTGTCGCGCATATTCAGTAGGTTGGTGGCATAACATAAATAGCGAGCTGGTGACAAATGAGATATGCTTCGTTCTAGTAAGATAAGGCACACGGCATGTGGAACCAAAAGTGAGTGATTCATAGCCCACAAAGTCTCTAGAGGCTATAACCACTTTTTCTACTTTTTCCACTTTTTACTTTTTTGCAGCTACTGTTCGCAATGGAAATGCAGTTCAGCTGCTACTGTGTCCAATTTAGAGGAAAAATAGGCAACAGGACAGAGCCCATCCCCAAGTTTTTATAGTAGCACTGACACCATACATCCACCCATTTTGTCCCAGGTTTGGACAAAAGGTCGAGTTGGGTCTGGAAGGCCCAATGTGGGGGAAGTCTGAATCAGCTGCTCCATCATGTCGAAGGCTTGCTCTCTGTGACCACTGAATTTTATCTGAAGGATGCTATATAAGTGGCATAAATAAGTTCAGTCATTGGGGCAGGGTGAACAGAATAATTTTGGATAAACTGCCTGCAGTAGGAGCAGAAACACAGGAAAGACACTGTTTGTTTCTTTGTGATTGGCTTAGGGATGTTTTGGATCACTGCTATGCAGGCAGGAGATGGGGATTTTTCCTCTGATTTGTCCTCTGAAACCCTGAGGCCCAGGAATGTCTCTTGGGTTTGCACAAATTGTAATTTACTGAGACTGGTCTTATGTCCTGCTTCAGCAGGGCAGGGGTGTTGGTTGCCATGTTAAATCAATAAGTCATCCACATGTAGGAGACTGGATGTTTCGGGGAGTCCAACGAAAGCCAGACTGTCTCTCAGTGCTGCATTACAGATTGTAAGGATGTCGCTATAGCCTTGAGAAAGATGTGTAAAAGTCCACAGTTTGTCATTAAATTTGAAGGCAAGCCAGAACTGAGAGTCCAGATGGACTGAAATACTAAAGAACACGTTAGCTAGGTCTATGACTGAGAAATATCATGCCTGTTGCAGAGTTTGCAATAGAAGGTCACAAGGGTTGGGCACTGTAGGCTGCCTTGACACCCCGGCTGTAGTAAGCCTGTAGGTCTCGGACAAAACGCCATTTGGTGGGCTATCCCGGAGGGCAAATCTCTTTTACTGGGTCAAAGAGGTGCAAACTGAAGACGTTGAGAAGGGCACTACAGTATTACCCCAGCTCCTCAAAGCGAATTGAAGATCGAGGTGATGCTTTCAAGGGGTATTGCTTCTTACATGGCCAATCGTCATTTAGTGCTGAAGTCTGATTCACCACTACAGGTCATTTTGAGTTTGCACAGAGACCTGGCCATCACCATTGACAACACAGTGGTAAGGCCAACCACACTTGCCAGAAACATGGGTGTGGTCCTTGACAACCAACTTTCATTCTCAGCAAACATTGCAGCAGTCGTAAGTTCCTGCAGATCCCTCCTCTACAACATCAGGAAGATTCCTAGAGTCCTCATGGGGGATACAGGGCAGATACTTATCCAGACTCTAGTTATCTCTCGTTTGGACAACTCCAATCCCTCCTTACCAGTGCCCCAGCAGTGACCATCAGGCCTCTGGAGCTTATTCAGAAAGCGGCAGCCCACCTGGTGTTCAACCATCCCAAATTCTCCCAAACAACTCCCTTTCTGGCTCACAGTAGCCGCCCACATCAAGTTCAAGACCCTGCTGCTTGCCTACCGGGCGATGAATGGGACAGCCCTGTCTTATCTCCAGGGTATGGTCAAGCCACATGTCCCTACCCATCCCCTCCGATCTGCCACCTCTCAGCGACTGTCCACCCCATTGGTCAGAGCCCCTGGCTGTCAATCGAACCGGTCTCTTCTTGGTCTTGGCTTCTCAGTGTTGGACTGAACTTCCGAAAAAGGCTGAACAGCGGGGTTGCTGCCAATCTTTTGCCGTGAACTGAAAATATACTTCTTCACCAAGCATTGCCCTAATAATCTCATTTAGCCCCCAAACCCCTGAAAAAAAAAATTAAAAATAAAAAATAACAATGAAATGAATGTATGTATATGGTTTCTGAGATGGCTACTTGGTTTAGTGGTCACTTCTGACTGCTGACTACTGGTACTTTGGATCTTCAGTGACTGAAATTGCACTTTTGTGAGTCGCTTTGGATAAAAGCATCCGTCAAATGACTGCAATGTAATGTAATGTAATGCTGGTGTTACAGTTTCCCCCAGGAGGACAGACACAGGTACGTAGAATTGCCGGTTGGTTTATTCAAGCGTTTTCGAACGAGACGAGACGGCGACTGAAACCTTGGGTCCGGCTTTATACTCTGGCTTGATTGTTTCCTGGTGAGGCGTGGCCTCCAGGTGCAGAGGATAATTGCAGTGATTGCTGTTCAGCTGGCCCAGGAACCCGAGGAGTCGTGACAGCTGGATTCCTGCAGGGACAATCCTGGATCACGGGCGACGGTCCTTCCTTCTCTTAATGTTTGAGGTTGAAGATTAAACTATTGTCCAGGATGATCAGTCCCTGGTCGCTCCCATCCGGATAGTCCACTGAGGATACCTGTTTCTGATGCCAAGTTTGTCGTGGAAATTTCCTATTGGCCGGGAATTCTTCAAAACAAAAGAGTCAGGACAACCACCTTCACATAAGACAAATTTAATCTTGTGCACAAGAGGGGAGAGCCATGATACAGACTCTCATGACATTTGCACCCTTGTCCCATTGGAAAGACAGGTTAGGCCTTTTTTAATGGTCTCTGAGTCTGGTGATACATGAAGAAGTTCTTTTTCAACTGATGAAATTATTTTTTTGTGCATGTATGGTGTTGTTTATTATCATTTGCTGAGTCGGTCTTGTGACCGAAAGCAGGGAAAGGAACCAATGTGTGGATGCAGTGAGACAGGGAGACGTTGTTCCTGTTCTTGTCGTGACCACTAAGTGACCCCTTAATTTTCAGGACTGACCCCACTCATGTTATACAGCATTGTAATTTTCCATTACAGCTGAAAGTCACCAAATCAGTTGGAAAGCAGACACAGGTGTGGGTGGCTGGGGCCTCCTCTGCTCTTCAGGACCACTTCAACATGACCAACTGGGAAATGTTCAAGCAAGCAGCCACCTACGACCACACAGACACTAGGGAGTGCGCAGACACTGTTCCTTCAATACTTGTCTATATCAGCGAATGCATTGATAATATGACCCACACTAAAACCATCATCACCCGAGCTAACCGCAAGCTATAGCTGAGAGGAGGTGAGCATCAGTGAAGACCTCTATTTCTTTCTGTAAACTCAAGTGAGTAAAAGTCCCCATACTCATAATGTACGCTTTCAATCAGGGCACCATGAACAGCATCCTGACAAGCTGTATCACTGTGTCGAGCGGAAGCTACACAGACCACAACAGAAAACTCTGCAGTACATTGTGAACAGAGCTGGAGGGGAGAAAGTACTGGAGCCTCTGTGTCTGCTCCATCAGACTCACCAACAGCCTCACACACCAGGCTGTCAGGCTGCTGAACACTATTCCCACTCTCCCACTCCCTCTTCTCAATAGATTATATCCGTGTGCACAGTAGTCATTATAATTTAATGTTGAATATGCATTTTACTATTGATTTACTCTTTATCATCATTTGCCAGTGACATGTCACTGTGCGATAATGATAATGTCTTCTCGATTTTTCTCTATGTCTAGTATATGTGGAGAAACTGACAATAAAGCAGACTTTGGAAACTCCCAGTGGATGATGCCACCAACCTCAACCTTCGCCACATACTCAAGAATCTGGACCAGCCAAATTCCTACATCAGGACCCTGTTTGTACATTATAGCTCAGCCTTCATCCCCATCCTCCTGGTGCCTCCAAACAAAACTGCTACAGCTGCAGGTGCCTCGTCCCATCTGTGAGTGGATTACAGACTCCCAGGCCGAAAGAAAGCAACAAGTGCAGGTTGGCTGTACACCACTCCATCAACCTGGTTAGGTTTGCAGATGACGACAGTTGACAACACAGTTCGAGTTGTCCACACATGACAACTCCAAATGGGCAATGTTCATTGTTGAGGTGGCAGACTGGAATTGCTGCAATAAAGCAGTTGGCGCTTGTTGGGGCGGCAGCCCTCGAACATGCTGGTGGACTTCAGCGGTGAGGGATGCCGTAAAACTGAAGAAGGAGTCCTAATGGGCCTTTCTGGCCTGTGGGGCTCCAGATGCAGCTGACAGGTACCGGTAGGCTAAGAGGCATACGGTTTGGTGGTTGCCGTGGCAAAAAAGTCAGGTATTGGAGGAGTTCGGGGACACCATGGAGAGCAACTTCCAGTGGGCATTTAGGAGATTCTGGTCCACCATCCGGCAGTTTGGGAGGGGGAAGCAATGCTCCGTCAACACTGTGTAAAATGGGAGCAGGGCACTGCTGACCTCAACTTAAGACATTATAGATCGGTGGCAGGAATGAGAGACCTTCTCAACCCCATTTAAAAACCTTTCAATGAGGAAGCAGAGCCAGGGGACTCTGGAATAGACACGCCTTTTTTCCGGGGCTGAAGTTGCTGAAGCAGTAAAAAAGCTCTTCAGTAGTGGTTCCCAGGGGGCGAATGTGGTCTGCCCTGGCTTTCTCAAGGCTCTGGATGCTGCAGAACTGTCCTGGCTGACACACCTCTGCCGCACTGCATGGATGTTGGGGACAGTGCTGCTGGACTGGCAGACCAGGGTGGTGATCCACCTTTTTCAAAAGGGTGTGCTCCAATTACAGGGCGATCCCACTATTTAGCCCTCCCTGGTAAAGTCTACACAGAGGGGCTAGAGAAGAGGGTCCACCGGGCCATTGAACCTCGGATCCAGGAGGAGCAGTGTGGTTTTCGTCCTTGTTGTGGAACAGTGGAACAGTGCCCAACCAGTCTATATGTGTTTTGTGGACCTGGAGAGGGCATTTGTCCGTGTTCCACGGGCAGTCCTGTGGGGGGGTGCTCTGGGAGTATGAAGGAAGTACCAAATCCCATCATACGGGCTGTTTGGTCCCTGTATGACCAGTGTTGGATTTTGGTCCGCATTGCCAGACGTAAGTCAAACCTTTTCTGGTGAGAGTAGGACTATGCCAGGGCTGCCCTTTGTCACTGATTCTGTTCATAACTTTTATGGACAGAATTTCTATGTGAAACAAGGGAATCGAAGGGATCTAGTTTGCTGGCAGCAGGATCGAGTCTCTGCTTTTTGCAGATGATGTGGTTCTGCTGGATTCATCAGGCCATGATCTCGAACTATCGCTGGAACAGTTCGCAGCTGAGTGTGAAGCAGTTGGGATGAGGATCAGCAGCTCCAAATCCAAGATAATGGTGCTCAACTGAGAGCGGTTGGAATTGCCCGCTCCGGGTTGGGGAAGAGGTCCTTCCCCAAATGGAGGAGTTCAAGTATCTCGGGTTTTGTTCAATGGTGAGACAAGGATGGAGCGAGAGTTTGACAGGTGGATCAGTCCAGCATTTGCAGCGATGCGGACTCTGTACCAGTCTGTCGTGTCGAAGAGGAAGCTGAGCCAAAAGACTAACCTCTCAATTTACCTGTCGATCGATGTTCCCACCCTAATCTATGGTCACGAGCTCTGTGTGGTGACAGAAAGAACTAAATTGCTGATACTAGTGGCCGAAATGAGTTACCTCCGCAGGGTGGCCGATCTCTCCCTGAGAGAAAGGGTTAGAAGTTCGGTCATCCGGGGGGAGCTCAGAGTAGATCCCTCCTGGACGTCTCCCGGGGGAGGTCTTTGGGGCATGTCCATCTGGGAGGAGACCATGAGGAAGACCCAGGACACACTGGAGAGACTATGTTTTTAGGCTGACCTGGGAACTACTTAGGTTTCCCCCAAAAGAGCTGGATGTAGCGGGTGAGAGGGAGATCTGGACCTCACTGCTCCGGCTGCTGCACCCGCGACCCAACTCCAGATAAGCAGGGTAAGACGGATGAATGGATGGATGAATTATTTTTTATCACATTATTTTCCATTACATGACCTGGATACATTTTTGAATTTCCATAGAATATGCCCATGAACGATAACAAATCCTTTCCCAATGATTGGACTGAATATAACATAACATTCACTACTCAGTTGTGCTTTTTTGCAACCACTGGGGGAGTAAAGACAGTGCAAAGGTGAGAGAGCGGACCAACAGAGACAGGAGATGCAAGCCCTTCCTGCCCTTAGTTATCATTGGGAACGTGAGGTTGCTTGCCAAGAAATCGGATGAACTGGCGGCCGTCGTGAACAGCTAGCATGTCTACAGGAAATGTTGCATGCTGTGCTTTGCAGAGACCTAACTACGGGTGAACACACTGCACAGTGCCATTGATCTGGCCGGCTTCATGCTGATACATGTGGACCGGGGGAGCTTGAGTGACAAGAACAGAGCAGGAGGTAGTGATGGGACGAGTGACACTGGTGCGTCAGCACTGTGCAGAGAGGTCAAGAGTGAAATCCCGTATTGGTGCGTGTATTAGGGGTGGGCGGATCAATCCAAATATTGAGATTATCGATACTTAGCAAGTACTTGGATCGAATTGATACTATTGTCCTGGGATCGCTACTTCGCTCCTCCACCAATTTCCTCAAAGCGCCGACTGCAACTCTTTGAGTTTCTGCCTGAGCGAGTGACTCAGGCACACTTCCAGACAGAGAGGGTGGCGAGAGTGAGAGAGTAGCCAGAACCTAAAGCAATGGCAGAGCCAAACAAGAGCGCGGTGTGGACTTTTTTTTACAACAGAAAAGGACAGTGCAAAGTGTGATTTGTGTAATAAAGTGGTCCGCTACTGTGGTAACACCACGGATTTACACAAACATATGAAAAAAGCTCACCTGCAGAGAGCAACGAGCTGCAAGCACATAAATTGAGGGAGGAGGAGGAGGGGGGAGATCCCCAAGCCAGAACACCCCCACGGACACAAAGACAATGTACTCTGGCAGAGGCTTTTCGTCCAAAAAATCAACAATACCCAAGTAATCTGTTATTCACTGAATAACAGATTACAGATAAGAGTATGATATTCACAATGCAATTGGGTATCAATTTTAGGAGATTGGTTTAATGGTTAAATGTTCGCCCAGTTAAAAAAACATTTTTTTCACTAAGGGGTGCAGCTATCCATTACCCAAGTAATTGATTAATTCTATAACTGCAGTAATCAGATAAAAATACAAAGTTCACAATATGTTATTGTTATTGTTGTTAATATGACTGCTTTATGTAGTGAATGAGAAGAAACACCATTTTCATTAATGTAATATTTATTACCCTAAAAATGAGTCTGTCATAATCTCCTTATTTATTGTGAAGCATGTACATTAAAGTGTTTCAGAATATTTTACTGAATTATACACCAAACAAACATCAATGCCTGAAATAACATTTATTTTGAACTGCATTTTAATACTACTAGAGGATTCAATGTAAATAAAACTAAATAAAATACCAGAGTAGAGCTTTCCGCTGTGTAAAAGAATATAGACTGATAGATTTACGGAATGGAGGAAAAAAATAATGTTTAATTATTAATGCTAAATTACACACCTGTACTTCACAAAATTATTTAAACAAGAAAAGTAGCATGTGTCAAATATTCTCATCTGCTAATTAAAAACGGTCTTCACATTTTAACTAGCACTATAGTAATGTTGTTGGGACGTAAGATTATACATATGTTATGGGTCTCAAGGGTGATGACCACAGTAATAAAATTATTACCTGTGTTAAGCAGGTGGAAGAGCGGAAGTCAGGAAGCGTGTAGCTCGTTTCTCTCTGGCATAGCATCTGAGGAGACGGCGGAAGTGCTCACCCTTTATTGCTCCCAGAGCAGCGAGAGAAAGAAAGTTCCGTCCCCCACTTTTACAGAGAAAAAAAATATTAGAACTGAAATAAATCACCCAATAAATGTGTTCATCCTATTTCAGGTGTGCCACACACTCCCCGACAACAAGAGTGACTCCCGGCACTTTGCATACATCTCTTAAAACATTTCAGTACCTTATATCAACTAAAAATTTCCAGCACTTACAAATAAAAAAAAACATGAAACAAGGTTCTTAACCACCAAAGGTTCAGGTAGATATATCCGACGACCTTCTAATAACCTTTTACAGGGTATGGTAGGCACTTGTACTGGACAAGAGGTAGATTTTGGAGTAATGGGAAGTATTGTGAGTGCCAAACATTATCAGGGGGGATGAAACATGTGCCCACAGCACTCACAGAGGGAAACAACTGATATGTTGGGTGGCCCAGAGAGAAATAAGTGAGCATTTGGCCCGGTCGTCTCTGCCTAGTAGACCATTGTAAAGGGACTGGGGAAGCAGGTTGGGCTGTCTGCGCACCACCCTCATCAAATTCAACCTGGTGGAGCGTATCCTGTTGGATGGATTTCTTGGGGTTAACTGTCACTCTTGGCTCAATCCAGTTTGTTGGTATCCTTTACCTGTATTCTTGCTCTGATACATCATCAGAGTCTGAGTTTTCAGCGATTCTTGTCCGGTCTTTTCTTTCACTTGTCCTTGTTTGGGCATTTCTTGGTTTCTGTGAGGGGACTGCTGTTGGTTTACATGGCTGTGGCGGGAATTCTACTGGCAGATCATTAACCAACAGGAGCAGGTTTCTGTGTAAGGTTCTTGTTCTCCCCTTTTCATCGCGCTCTGGTTAGATAACATACACTGGGTTATCAGACACTTGCTCCCTAACCACATATATCGTATTCTCCCAGTAGGAACGGAGTTTACCTGGCCCACCACGCTCACCCAAATTCCTAACCAGAACTCTATCTCCTGGCTTCAAGACTACTCCCCTCACTTTCTGGTCATAATGAGGCTTTCCCTTGGCACTCGATGACAGACTGTTACTGTTAATGACACGATATGCGTCTGCAGTCCTTTTCTGCCATTTCTCTACATACCCTGTGTGTGTCTCTGGGTCAGACCCTTCTGCCAACCCAAACAGAAAATCCACTGGTACACGAGGATGTCGCCCGAAAAGCAGAAAATGTGGTGAAAACCCAGTGTACTCATGTCGGATGCGGTTATAAGCATGTATTCCCTGTAGGAGATGTTCTGTCCATGCCTTCTTCTTGCGGTCTTTCAGTGTCCGTAACATCTGCAGCAGCGTACGATTGAATCGTTCAGTCGGGTTACTTTGGGGTGGTATGGGGTTGTACGGGAGAGTCCTACCCCAGACAGCTGACCAAGAGCCTGGAAGAGCTTGTTCTCAAATTCCCTCCCTTGGTCCTGATGGAGTTTGTGAGGGAACCCGAAACGAGGCACAAAGTCATTATAAATTCACTCAGCTGCTGTTCGCCCCGCCTTGCTTTTGGTTGGGTAGGCTTGAGCAAACCTTGTGAAGTGGTCAACAACCACCAAAATATACTCATACCCCCCTCTGCTCTTCTCAAGGTGCAAGAAATCAATACTGACTAGTTCGACTTTAAGCTTCTCATTGGCGCTCGCACATGCGTTGTGGGTTTTTTCAGTTTGATGCAGCTGCATTTCTTGGTCACATAGTCCTCAATATAGTCCTTCATGTAAGGCCAGTAGAACCTCTCCCTGACAAGATGGAGAACTCTTTCATGCCCACATGTCTCATGTCATCATGAAGATGTTTCAAGACTACATCATGATATTTTTGAGGCAGAACTAATTGCTTTCTGGCAGGTGTCTGGCGGTATAGTACTCCATCCTCCAGGTGGAGTCTGTGCCACTCACGGAGGAGCCTGCAAGCAGGTCCCTTCATTGACCTCCAGACGCTATCTGCGAGTTTGTTGTAGACTCCTTGAGTCTAATGACCTCCCCAACTGTGGGATCATCTTGTTGAGCCAGAATCAAGGCATCCCATTTTATCTCCTGGAAAGGTGTGGGAGGTTGCAGGACTGGGCGTGGGAGGAAGCAAAGAGGGCTGCGGCTCAAGCTACTTCGTTCTTCTGGGCCACTTGAGCTCCCTCCCAGGCTGCATTCACACCTCCCTGAGACAGTTCCTCTGTGCATGAGGCCATGCAATGGTCAATGTCAACTGGCAGGCGAGACAGGGTATCTGCATCAATGTTAACTTTTCCTGGCCTATATTTGATGTTAAAGTGGAAGTCAGACAGTTCCCCTACCCAGCGATGACCAACCGCATTGAGTTTAGCTGTGCTCATAATGCATGTTAGTGGGTTGTTGTCTGTATATATAGTAAAGAATGGAGCATAAAAGAAGTAGTCCCTAAATTTCTCACACACTGCCCACTTGAAAGCGAGGAACTCTAACTTCCCACTATGCAGGTGATAGCTTAGTTCTGCAGGTGTCAGGGTACATGACCCATTGCCAAAGACTCCGAACTTCTCACCCTGCTGTTGGTATAAGACAGTCCCCAGGCCATGCTCAGACGCATCAGTGTGTAGGATGAACGGTAAGTTGAAATCTGGGTGTGCTAGGATTGGGGGATGGGTCAACATGTCAATCAATTCCTCCAGAATAGTCTGATGTTTAACAGCCCACTCGATAGGTGCCCTGGATGACAGCTGGGGCCCTTTGCTTTTACCACGATGACCCTGGACTGGAAGGGTGGGGGCCTTCCCCTGAAGTAATTCATACAGTGGCTGAGCTATTTTGGAGAACCCTTGGATGTATGAGAGGTAATAACTGTGAAAACCAAGGACCCTTCTCAGGTCGCCCATGGTCTCTGGGGTTTTCGTTTTTAGAGCCAGCACAGCCTCGTAGTCCTTTGGGTTGATTCAGATGCCTTCAGCACTGACTAAACGACCCACATAACAAACCTCTGCTTTACACATCTCTCATTTCTCAGGCCTAAGTTTCACGCCGTAACATTGCAAAGCCTGGAGCACTTTTTGAACCACTTCTTGTGCTTCAAATGATTGGGAGTAACAGAGGATGTCGTCCAGATAAGGTATGCAGCAGTCGTCCCTAAGGGAGCTCAGCATCTCCTCCATGCTCCTCTGGAAAGCTGCAGGGGCATTCGAGAGACCAAAGGGGATTCACACCCACTAATAAAGCCCCCTGGGCATGAGGAAGGCAGTCAGATGGCGTGATCCTTCAGCCATAAACCCCTGGTATTAAGCTTTTCCCTGGTCAAGGATACTGAACCAGTTGTTTCCCCCCAATGTGTCAGGCAGGTCTCTTATTTGAGGCAATGGGTGTCTGTCTGGCACGGTTTTCTGATTTAATAGACGATAATCAATACAGAGGCGTATCGTGCCATCTTTCTTACGCACGCACACGATCGGGGCAGCATAGGAGGACTTTAATTTAACAATCCACCCCTTCACAAGGAGGTCTTGGATGTATTCTTGGACCTCCCTAAAAAGCAGCTTTGGGATGGAGGTGTACGCTCTCTGTACTGGGATCTCATCTTTCAGACTGATGACCATCTGCAGCCCAGGATTACAACCAATGTTGTTACCATCTTGGGTGAATGCTTTTGATTCCTCAAACAACATTCCCCTAACAACTTCTTGCTGTCCATCCTTTAAATGCTACTGGTGGATGCCAGAGAGACTGGTCTGACTCACTAGACTGAGTGGTAACCTCACTGACTGCCAAAACGGGTGCTGAGTTATCTGGGGGGTCAGCATCCATGATCTGTCCAGTATGCTGCAATGTGCCTAAGGCTGTTTTCCTTGGTAGTGTAACATCGTGCTTAGTGTTGTTGCCAACAGCAATCTTAACATAAGGCTTGGCTGGGTTCTGAACCTCAACTAGTGCTGTCCCTACATCGAGCTGTTCTAGAGGCTGGCTGCCCTCATCTACTTCAAACAACACTAGGAGGTCAGAGGGGTTCATGGTTGGAAGAACCCGGCACGCTAACCCTGCCGGGATAACGGTGTCTTCCCACCTGTTCTAAGCCGTCCTAATGGTGTGCTTCGCTCTGCTTTCTGAATAAAGCTCACAAGAGTTTCTACCTTATCAGGGAATACTGAGATGGCGTTATGGAGTAGTGTGGCCAGGGTTGGGAGTGACTGTTCTGGCTGCCCCTCAATAATTTGTTCGAGAATATTACAACCAATCAGTGGTCTGTCCATGGGCAAGCTGCTGACCAGGACTTGGGCACGGATAGATAAACTGGGGTCTCCACCTCCAGGCAAGTTGATCCTTAAAGGTACCCAGCCATCAAACGGGATGGGCTCCCCGGTGACTGCATGTACTTTCAACTCATCTATTTCCTCAATGATTTCTGAAAGTGAGTGTATTTTGAGATCAGGCATAAATATTTATTTCCAGGCACGGCTTATCATGCTAACTTGTGCGCCTGTGTCCATCAATGCAGTTACTGCCAGACCACTCAAGTTACATTGGATTAGGGCCTTTTTCCCTATTAACTTAGCAACAGTTCCACGTCTGGTACCTGACTCAACACTGGACAGAGCTGTGATCTCACCGTGACTGTTACTGGTTACTTCGGAAGAGGTGGAAGGGACAGCGCCTGCTTGTTGCCTCTTAGGCTTTGCCTGACCACCTATTTTACTAGCACACTGGCTTTGGGGCGTGATCTCTGATCTGATCACTGGGGGCCCCGCTGCAGTGAATAGTTTGCGTTTCCCTGATTTTTCTGTCTCTGTAAACAGCCTGCGGCTGTGCGGCCCTCCTCCACATGAGAAGCAATGGCAACAGTCTGTGCGGTTTTGTCAAACATCCAAATGGTTTGTCTCTTGTTACTCTTGTTCTCTTTAGAGTGTACTGGGGAACAGGGTCTACTGGTTGTAGCCGGCATTGTTGTCTAATAGACTCTACTAAATGAGTGAGCTCTCAGACCTTATCTGTTAGCTGTTTGATTTGATCAGTCTTTGTTTGAACAGCCGTGCTCTCTTGTTCATCACCGCGTTTGCGAGCTATGCAAGGCTGAAGCTGTACACTATGTGCGCTTGTGGAGGCCTTGGCTGGGCTATACCGTATGCCTGTAGCTGGCAGTTTTGTTGTGAACAGGGCTCGCTGTTTCAGCCCTATCACACGGTAAAGAAACTGTTGGGGTGTCTCACCCTCATCCTGTCTGGCACACATTAGCTCTTGAAATAACCCTGTACTGTTTTTCTCTCTCAGGTGGACTTGGAGACATCCTTTCAGTTCTGTCACAGTAAGGTCATCCTTATTGATGAACATATCTTTAAAAGCCCCTGCCTTGATTATTCTGAGCACACCTCGGACTATCTCAGTGTCATGGAAGCCTTCTCGGTGCCCTTCATCAATCTGCTTACAGATATTATCGTAGCTTATATCTGATGAATGATCTCCAACTTGACCCCGTTGTATTTTGAACTCTCACCTCTGGAGATAGGAGAGATCTCTTAAGGGGAATATCCCCTCGTGTGATGCTGAGGCCATGGGCTGATGGGGCAGTTACTTTTGGTTTGGCCCACTGTTAGATTTATACGTCTGGTCTGAACTTAGCGAAGACTGTTCAAGTGTCTGCTCTGCAGATGACAACATGCTCTGTCCCAGCTTTTTACCAAGTTCCCTAATAGCTGCTGAGAATCTGCTGCAACTCAGTATTTGGAATGCCCGATACAGCCCTGACTGGACTCATGACATTAACGGGAGAAATATTATTAGGCTGGGTAGGCAACGTTGGTAGGTTAGCATGTCGGACTGCATCTACCCCCTATGACAGCGCAGTCATATCATCTGTGCTGTGGGATGTATGCATTGTTTGGGTGGGAACATGGATGGCTTGTGATTCTAGATCTGCTCTGTCATCCGATATATATATGAGACATTTCTGCTCTTGAACAGTATCAATACCGCCCTTCAGGATCAATAACTCAATCATTCCACTGTCCTCTAATTCAAGTAGATGCTTACTGTAAATGAAAGCATTGATGTGCTCGAAGCAGCCCTCCTGGTCTCCCTCCTGGAACTCGGGTCGGTCTTGTCCCGCAGCTGGACCCACATCTTTGGCGACCTCGAAGAGTTCCTTGCCTGATAGGGTAAGCAGGCTTTTCCTGATGTCCCACGGCAGGTCCTTCTTTGCTCTCTCGGCCATGGCAAGTTCTCCTTCATGCACTTCTCGATGGAATCACTCAGCATGTGATACATCTTAACACCCTCTCTCTGCTTGCTTGTTCTGCTCCACAGACATGTCCGGACAAGTCTCCTTCTTGTGCATAAACAAACAAACTTTGCAAAAGTTTTGGTTGTCTGCTTTGCACCAGCCCTTCATGGGTAATTTTAGTATGCAGCAATAATTAAACAATTTCTCGATGTAACAGAATTGGCATCATACCATTTTTTCCTAATTAGTCAATTAAATTGAAGAATAGCTGCAGCCCTAGTTTTATTGGAACCCAAAAATATAGCTACGCATATAAAGATAGGCTGTATACCTCAAACCTGAAATATGAACATTGCTGACTATAATAACTCTTTAGTGTTAACTGTTGAAGGAAAAGTAGCATTCCTATTTAGGCTATTTTCAGATTACAGATACAGACTTAATCATCTTAATCATTTTGTCTTTTCACCTAGATAATTCAAAAAGAGCCAAGGACATCACAAAGAGTATTGCCATGATGATCGTGAAGGACCTACAACCCCTCTGTGGTTGAACAGGAAGGTTTCAAGAATTTAATAGACTCTTAATCCCGGCTACAGGATGCCAAAAAGGAAATTTTTCATGGGAGAAAAAATACCTTCATTGTATGAAGAGTGTTGTTCTCAAGTTAAAAGGTGTCTGGATGCTGATCACAGCGTTGTACTGACCGCTGACATGTGGTCATCATCAGCCACAGAGGCCTATCTAACTATAACTGCCCATATCATTGACAAATATTGGAAAATGCAAGCATATGTGCTTGAATCCAGTAGTTTCTCAGGTAAGCACAGAGCTGATGGGATTTGCTCAGAACTACAAAGAATCACAGAGGAAAGGGGCCTAACTGCCGAAATTCAGGCTGTAGTCACAGATAAATGGAGCCAATATGGTTGCTGCTGTACGCAAAGCAGGTTGGACACATTATCCATGTTTTGCACACACTATGAATCTGGTTGTGAAAGACTCCATTAAGACCCTTCCTGAGCTTCTTGACATTCAACACCGGTGTAGTGCTATTGTATCTTTTTTTCACCACAGCACAAAAGCAACAGAAAAGCTCAAAGAAATACAGAAACAGCTAAAGTTTCCAGAGTACAAACTCATCCAGTCAGTTGAAACACGCTGGAATTCTGTCTTCTACAAGTTTGAGAGGCTACGTGAGCAAAAAGAAACAGTTACAACTGTACTTCACCTTCTTGGAAAGACCTCACCATACCTGAATGAGGAACATTGGTCTCCGATGGTCCCTTGATGCTTTGAACCCATTTGAAGAAGTAACAAGGGAGATATCATCTGATAAACATGTGTTTCAAAGGTGATCCCCCTGGTTGCATTACTTCAGAGATCAACTGCAGCCCATGAGGCCCAAGGCAGTACCAGCACTTGCCTGGATATGAGATTTAAAGATTTTGGATTCCGGGACACTGCAAATGTTGACATTGTGAAAAAACGACTCATTGCTGGAATGCAATCAGTGAGCCAGACCTCAGTCCATTCATAATCAGCTCCGGAACCAAGCACAAGTTGTGACACCAGCACTGCCTCAGTACTGGCTCCTGTAACTACCTCACACTACCCTGCAGGGAGCTTCTCCATCCCCACCTGCAAAAAAAGGTGGAATATGGACGTAATTTGACATTGAAATCCAGACATCACAGCAGCAACGTACAGCTAGTACTGATGCCATTATTGAAATGTGCCAGTACTCGGAAGAAAAGCCAATTCCACAGGATGGAGACCCACTTCTTTGGTGGAAAATGAACGAGCCAACATTTCTCTGTCTGAGCAAGATTGCAAAGAAACAGCTGGGACTAATGGCAACATCAGTACCTGCAGAAAGGATTTTCTCAAAAGCAGGACAGTTAGTGACTCAGAGAAGAAGTGCAACAAAAGGGAAATATGTAAACATGTTACTGTTCCTGAACAAAAACCTGTTAATCCATTGTCACTATGGCAACAGAGCTAAAAGGGATTCTTCCTTGGAGCAGAGAGCCAAAGGCCGGGAATGAGAGCCAATTTTGTTTACACTTTATTTGCCCAACTGACTTTATTTTCAAAATATTGTGCAATGGAAGGTATTATAGTTGCCATGTTGACATTGTTATATTTGTATTTTCGTTACATTGCTGCTTTTCATGGCTTGACTCTCTTGACTTTTGTTCTGAAACAGTTGCTATAGAAGAAGTGTTTTATTTTTTTATACTGTTAAAGTTTGCATTGTATTTATTTAATAAAAAATAAAACATTTTTATTGCCTAAAATCCAGTGGTGGGTCATCAGGGCCTGCAAGGCCTTCTCTGCTGGCGTAAAAAAATATCACAAACGTTAATTAAAATTTGCCCATGAATACTTATTAAATAATTCCAAACGGTCTGCTCACCTCCTTTCATAGCTTTTCTCCTGGCTGTGCTGCTCCCAGAAATGCATTTTCATACTAAAGAATATAACCAATCACATTTCAGCCATAATCTGTTGCCAGGCAGGGTCAAAGTCAAAGGAGTCTGTCTGGGGGGCTGCACAATCGTTTCTGCAAGCCCTTTACGCAAAAAATAAGTGTTGATGACACTGTTGCTTCAACCAATCAGATTTTAAGTTGGCGACATCAAAGCCTTCTAGCAGGCTTCAGCAACGTCAGCATATTCACACCCTCTGATTGCATAGTCAACGAGTGGACAAGTGTATTGGTGAGGAGAAGCGTACTAGCGAGTTGTGAACAGAAATATAGTTGTGTTTGTTTAATATTGTTTTTTTCAACCCACAATGGCTGCAGGAGGACAAGAAACTGATTTAGTGACTAATATATTGTTAAAGCGATTTCCTTTTTGAAGAAAAGCTGGACATAGTAAAAAAAGGTCGGGTAACTCCTAAGCTAGCGACCCTGTCATAACCAAGAAAATTATTTGTCCACATTTTCAAGCCACGAACTACGACCCCTGGCTCACAGGCTCCGAGGTACACTGCAAATTGTATTGCTGGAAGTGCTAGGAGCCGAAGCGCACGGATAAGCGGATAAGTACAACAGAATAACTGAACTCTATTTGAGGAAAGAAAGGAGGATGGATTTTGTCTACAAATGATCACAATTTTGGCGAGTAAAATGCTGCTATTTCCCTAGATAAAACTGCAAGTTTATAAAGTTATTATTTGTGCTTTTTATGTGTCACAGCTTTTTGGTAGAAAGGCATTAATTGTGGCTACTGTCTTTTTTAGTGGCTCTGGCCACGGGACCGGACTTTCGTTGTCCTGGTCTGTTCAGGAACTGATCAAGCAAGAACGGTTTATTCAAAGTCAGGAAATACATTTACAAGATATCCTGGGCCAGAGATATCCCGGGCCAGAATGAATGTCACCCCGAGAGGATTGTTCTCCCTCTCTGGACACCCGTTGAGATGCGTCCAGCGGATGTGCAGGTGAGGAGGTTCTGGCCCCGAGCCGAGGAGGCGCGGCCATTTTATACCATTGCCTCAACGGTCGGGTTTATTTCCTAATAAGGACTTGTTTTACACACTCTTGGAATTGTGGCACTTGAGGTGCCGGGCCGCGATCGATTACGCATGGGGGTGTCAGTGGAAGAGTACACAGTTGGGCATCCCTTTGTCGTCACGTGATGCGCTCCTGCGAGCGAATTTTAACAATACATGGGTTATCTATCTGCGATGCACCTCTCTTTAAACTGCATTTCTGCGTAACAAGAGGTTATTTTATAGACATAAACTAATTATTGGGGGGTGGATTGAATCGGAGCTCTACTCAAGGCCTAGGTGTAAAATGCACAGCCCGCCACTGCTAAAATCTTTGTGTTGTGTTTAACATAATTTTTAAACTAACTCAAGGAGAGGGGGTGGCAATTATTCAATGATCATGACATTTACCCTGTATATACTTGGTATCGGATCAATACCAAAATTCCCAGCAACGCCCACCCCTAGCGTGTATCGCTTTAAGAAAGATTCACAGGATCGATACAGGAACTGTGTATTTTGGATGTGCTGCGCCAAAGTGTGTTTATAAGGAAACAAACTGTATCAACACGTCGTGGGTTTGTAGGATGGAGTTTTGCGTAATTATGGATCATTCTAGGATGTTTTCCCCAGTGTGGAATAATTTTGATCTTGTGACGCAAAACAAGGTAGATCTTTTTCTCCTTTGAGCATTGTTTACTGCTATACACCGTATTTTTCAGCCTATACGTCACTCCGGATTATAAGTCGCACCAGCCAAAAATGCATGATAAAGAACAAAAAAAACATATATAAGTTGCACTGGAGTATAAGTCGCATATTTTGGGGGAAATCCAACACCAAGAACAGACATTTCATCTTGAAAGGCAATTTAAATTGAAAATAGAATAGAGAACAACAGGCTGAATAAGTATAGCCTTGTATAGCCTATATGGCACATACCCAATGAACTGAGAATATGCCTGGTAGGCTATGGTAACGTAACATATTGCGGTAAGAGTCATTCAAATAACTACAGCATATAGCACATGCTACCACCAAACAATCAGTGTCAATCACTAAATCCAACAAAATCATCTTCTTTGGTGTCACTTCTGAACAACTCCGCCAACTCCGAAGGTAGACAATGCGCCGCTTCCTCTTTTACCAGTAGGTCGCTTACGTCAGAGTCATCGTCACTTGCAGTTCCAATTATTCCAACCTCTCTGAATCCCGACAGGATGGTGTCCTTGCTCTGATAGAGAAGCGTTTGCGTTGCATGAACCCCAGGGAGGTCCTCCGCAAAGTCATTTATATCCATCTCCTTGGCAGACGCAACTGTGCCGTTGACAAGCCTCTCCTGGCAGCACGTTGTTCAACCATCCATGTGTGAACTCGTTCCTCCAGATGTGGCCAGCTAGCTTTTAGCCTGCAATTACCTTTTTTAGTTTTCCTCATTTCAGTAAGACTAACCTCCGCTTTTTGCCAGTCCCTTACAAGTTTCTCACTAACTTCAAACTTTCTTTCTGCTGCTCGATTGCCACTTTTGGCTGCATATTTCACTACTTCCGGCTTGTTACCTGCAGAATAGGATTTTCTTTTTGGTGCCATTTTTGTTCAGCCCTTCTTAGTTGAAGTTACCGCGTGTTGAAATGATCAATTTTCATAGGTGCAGAAGTTGCTGGTAGCATCTTTTTTCACAACACCCTTCTGCCATGACCCAACCCTGCTGGATTTTGATTGGTTGGCGTGTGTGTGTGACGCTCGCTGTCATATTAAAGACACACACGCAGACACAGACACACACACATCATAGCAAGAGAGCTCAATAATTTCTCACATAAGTCACTCCAGATTATAAGTCACACCCCCCACAAAACTATGAAAAAAACTGCGACTTATAGTCCAAAAAATACGGTACTATTTTTTATGGTGGCGCATTGCACTCACTTTATCAGTTTATCAAGTGAATGACCTGTGATACATATGATAGCCAGTTAAAGAGCCTTACTATTGATTTATTCATTTTATCTCATAATTATGAGATCCTGATCTCGAAATCATGAGATAGAGTGTCTATTTATTTAAAAAGTGAATGCAATGCTCCACCTTCGTTTTTTCTCTGTTCTGGTAAGAGGTTTGAATTATTTTCAGATAAATTAACTTTTTATGTTATTGTAGGTGAAATGTCAGTTTCTAAGAAATGTACTTTCTAAGGCTGGGGAGCTGGTGTCTAAGAGGAGAAATTGCCTTGGAGCAAAGACACTCCAAAAACTTTTGTTCCTCAATAAAAATTCATAAACTAATCACTTTTTTGTTTTTTATTTCATATGATTCAACAGTTAAATTAACAAAATTGTGTACATAAGTAAAAAACTGTAACTCTAATTTGTAACTCAGATTTGCTATATTTTACATACCAACTCAGTTTAGCATTTACACAAACAAGGAATTTCTTTACCTGCAATGATTTTATAACTACTGCAGGGGTCACTATTGGGTAACCAACACAGTATCAATACAGTGCCGACACGGTTTGTGTAGTGTGTCAGTACACTCCTTCAGATATCATAGTCCCATCACTAGTAGGAGGGCTTACCGTCTACGTCAAAAAGAAATGGCGCAACCCCGGTCAAATCACCGTGACGGTCTCTGTGTGAACCCTCCCGCTACCTCCTGCATGAGTTTTGGCACCTCATCTTGGTGCTCGTCTACGTTGCTCCATCAGCAGCCATGGCCAGTGACATCATTCACTTGGCAAGCACGCAACCCCGGCGCTTTATCCTGGTCAGCAGGGACTTCAGCCACGCCCCCCTCAGTCCGGTTTTCCCCATCTTCACCCAATATGTGACTCTGCAACCAGATGGAATAAAACCCTGGACCTCTTTCATGCATATGTGTGGGATGCATCCAACTCTTCCCCTTTCCCCCCTCTGGGCAACTCAGACCATAGCATGTTACTCCTGGACACCGCCTAGACAGTGATGCTGAAGCAGCAGGTGGCCAGCACCAGGTCTGTGAAAATATGGTCTGAAGCCACAGAGGCAGCATAGCAGGAGTGTTTCGATGTCAACTGGAGTCTTTTTGAAAAGGACCCTGTCATTTGTTACACAACATCGAGGTCCTCTTTCGTTGTGTAATAAATGACATTAAATTGTGAGGACATCATAGTCCCGTCTAAAAAGGTCTGTTGTTTCAGTAACAACAAGCCATGGATTAACAAGGACATCACAGACCTTCTTAACAGGAAGAAGAGAGCCTTCATAGCCAGTGACCACCAGAACCCTCGGGCCATCCAGATGGAGCTGAGGAGGAAACTGAGGGAGGCAAAACTCAACTCTTGGTTGACGCCAAGATGGAGCAGAGCAAAACAAAAAGGGTTTGGGGGGAAAAGGGAGGAGGATGACAGGCTGACATTGACAAACACATCGACAAACAAACAACCACTACTCCCTCTGCCAATTAGCAGTTCCCTCGGACAGTCCCTCCCCCATCCCCCAGTATACTGACACAGACATATACCCCTAACCCCCTCCCCAACAACAGCCTCACAATCACCTCCAGCCATATGCAGAGGAAGTTGTCCAGGTTGAGGCAGAGCAAAGCCAGTGGGCCAGATAACATCAGCCCCGGGATCCTCAAGGTGTGCACTAGGCAGATTGCTGGTGTCTTCGAGCGCCTCTTCAACCTCTCTCCTGAGGTTCCTGAAGATGCCTGACCTCTTGGAGACCTCCTGCATTGTCCCAGTACCTAAGAAAGGACGTCCAAAAGCTCTCAATGACTGCAAATTGTTGTTCAAATTGTAAAATACTAAGAGATTAGGCAATAGAAAATTGAAGATGTAAGTGGAATGGGCAACAGGTGCTGCATTCCCCAGGTCAAGCCACTTTTGAACCAGAAACAGCGGCAGAAGGACCTGACCTGGGCTACAGAGAAGCAGCACTGGACTGTGCTAGTGCTAGGAATTGAATCATGCAAATGATTTGTTGTGAAAATTCTCACCAACTTCATCCTGCTGATTTCTGTTGATAAGGTTTTTAACAAATTAATATTTTTTTTTCCACAACATCTCCTTCTTCAATATTTCTGTGCATTGGTGTTTGGCTATTACACACATAAGGCACAGTTTAGCTTAAAAATAATTGCACATAAATGCAAATATGATTATGTTGTTCCTGTATCAAATTATGTCTTAGTGCTTACGTCCCTTGATTATGATGTTTCATTAATCACTGCAACATAATGGGGAATATATGAAAGTCTTAAAATGCTTAAATATGGGAAAAATATAAAAATAAACCTTTCCTCATCAAGGAGAAAAAACACTGTAATGTTCACCAGCAATTACTTATTTGTGACATACCTGGAGAAAATCAGGTGCAATCTAAACATAACAGAAGATTTGAAAATATGACACAGAAATTTTAAAAAAGGCAAGAAACCCTCCAAGACAACACATTTTAGGGGATGAATAATGCAACTGGAACTGTGGAAAACATTCAACACACTTGCATATGTTAACTGATGTTATTTTGTCTTTCAACATTAAGTTGGAATGATATCACTTTTCCCAATCAGCACATGCTTGTATCTTCTATTATGTAACTCCGACATAAATCAGCTGTTATCTGTGAAAAAAAAAATCAAACATTTGGTATGATCTTTGTCATTTTCACTATCTTTTCAGATTGTAAAATTAATGACTTTTGTAAAGAAACATACATTCATTCTGTGTGTAAGAGTGTGCGTATGAGTGAATTTGGCTGTTTGGATGCTTGTGTTACCCCTATTTCCAACCTCTTGTGATTAGCATACCCTGAGCCACGGTTATGGGGGTTGCCAAGGAGTTTTGACATCATTTTATAAATGAGACAAGATTATTCCGGCGAGTCAATATGGGTGAGAGCCGCTGAAGGGTGTTATGGGGAAAAATGAATATCATGCCACCGAGGTGACTTCCACTTCCTTGGGGGTATACACGTCCAAGGACATCCATGCACACAGAGATTCTCTGCATTAGTGTACATATAGTAGTGTAGTTCACTTCTTTTTGACTGAATCATTACCACAAGAGGCAGAGTCATCTGGTGAGAGTCATCTTCAAATACATCAGGAAAGAACAGTTTATCTCGAACATTATCAACCAGTGATCCAACCAGTGAATTTCCAAAGATAAAACATAATCATTGTTTTTTTTTGTGAAATTGTCGAACAGAAATTCTCTGAGAATGAATTTTGTGTGAATCCCAAAATTTCATCTGAATCAGTTCGCTATCAATTATAGGTTTGTGTATATGATTTCTACAGAGAGATTGGTTTGTGAATCATGTGGGAGTCTCTCTGAGAGAAAACTGATGGAAATAGTGTAACTAATTGTGGCGCCCATATAATGACCGAAGGCTTTCCTCTTTGCTTTCGGTTTACTATTTTATTTGTATTTTCTATATTTTTTTTTAACTCATGAACTTAGTTAGCATTCTAATGAACAATAAGGAATTTAAATAAGATAGGGCAAGTTTTACAAAACGCAGTACGCAAATTTGTATATTTGAAATGTAACAAGTGAAAGAATTCAGTCCTAATTAAACAACCCAAAGGGCAAAATATTATATCCTGAAACCACCTCAATACCACCTGAACCCTGCCAACCAATCAGTGCAATCAAGTTCTGGTGTGTGAAACAAACAATCTCCCCAGTGTCACCATAGTTTGCATATTCTAATTTTCTCTCTTGATTTAAAGGTTTCACTATTGACTGGAGTTTCTTTCCCAGTACCCTGGAAAACACTCACAAGAGGCTGGGGACTGTTAACCCCATGTGTCAGGGTCTCACACCTGGGTTCAATTCGTAATCGGCGCCAGCTGCAGCAGCAACCGCTAATCAAGATCCCTATAAAGGGCAGCGGCACCGCTCTCCCTGGTGCTAGGGGATTGTGGTTGCTCAACAACCCTGAGCATTGCGGAGCCCCATGACCCCTGTCATAACCGGACCTAGCCGTGGTTCATGGACTTTGCCATGTTTATCCCCACGACCCCTGTCAGGACTGGGACTGCTGGACCTCGACCCTGCGAGAGCCCCCCCCCCTCTGGACCTTCGGACCCTGACCCCGTGAGACCCCCCTGGTGGACCACCTGACCCTGCGAGAGCCCCCTCTGGACCTTCGGACCCTGACCCTGTGAGACCCCCTGGTGGACCACTGGACCCTGAGTGTAGACCAGGACCACGGGACCCCAACCCTGCAAGAGCCCCCTCTGGACCTTGGGACCCCCTGGTGGACCACTGGACCCCAACCCTGCAAGAGCCCCCTCTGGACCTTGGGACCCCCTGGTGGGCCACCGGACCCTGACCCTGTCAGATATCCTGCCTGGGGCCTGTCCTGGTGAGATCCAGCCTTGTGCGACTCTGTCTCGGGGCCAGGGAATTGCCAGCGACACCCTGTCTACCTAAATAAAGCGCTTTAACCCTGATTTCAGCCTTGAAGGTGTGGTTCCCTGCCTGAGTCTGCCCCCGTGACACCATGTTATAGACAGAACACTGTGTAATGGGATACAAACTTCAGGCACCCTTTAAAAAAAAAATGGGCCATACCCCAGTAATTGCCACTGATCTCCATGCAACTATGAAGAGATATTTCAGTTCCAGTAACTTAAGCATTCCTTGGTAAATGTCATCTGAGAAATTTTTCTGGACAACTTTCATGCATATCAAGAAGATTAGAGCCTTGGAACTCTTCAACAGTCACTATTTCAATTAGGTTCAGTCTTTCCACCACCACTGGACTTCTTACCTGCTGTAATCAGGTTGGTGCATGCACTGCTTCCCTTTCCAGTATTGCCTGTGAGTTTGCCAAAATCCATGAGGCCAACCAAAAGCCCTGATTCTCAAAACTATATGTTAATGTTTTGTTTCAGTAATCATCAAAGCTGCAACCCCTCAAGTCTGCTGTTATTCTTCAACATTTTCAAAAGACTAACGCACAATGCCACAAGTCCTGTTTCCTCTGTCTTGAGGTTGTACACCACAGCTGGTGTTGGGTTACCACTAATTTCTCTAAAGGTGTTACTGTCAAGTAGACTCCCCTAGTGTCCCAGTTAACCACAGATATAATGATACAACTAAAAAAGTTGTAATTATTTCCATAAATGCCTTTCATTTTTAGACACTCAACTGAGTTGACAACCTCGAGAGTTTTGTTCTGGAACCACTGCCAGCTTTTAAAGGAGTCCAACTATTTCTAGGTAGTACAAACCTACCTCCAAGCTGAGCACCTTCTTCCCACCATGGAGGTTACATCCAACATCCCAAAGAACAGTTTTGCTATGCCAGGGGTCAATGTGTTGAGGACTCGATCTCTGTCTATTGGCTAAAATACATTACACTTGGTCCTGATAGCTGCGTCTTGTAATTCATTACAGTGCCTCTGAATGTATGCAAGGTTTGGATACTCACTTAGTACCATTTTCCTCGAGTGAAACAGGCCCCAGTGCAATGCCTACCGTCACCAACAACATAGCTCCAAAGATCAGTATGACACATGATCACCAAATCATAAAGGTTGAATTAAAAAAAAATGTATTTAGATATCATCCGTTTACTTTTGTCACCATTTTTGTGTCAAATGGATTGAATCCTTCAATTTTAATCAATGCAAACTAAACTAATTGTGTCTTATTCGCTTAAAATGATTGCTAGTTGAAGCACCTCACATTTGTCTTCATTTATATATGTATATATATATATATATATGTAAATTACCATATTACAGATTACCAAAGGCCAAGGACATGTTAATGAAGGCTTGATTAAAAGCAAACAAATGAGGACGAGTAAGGAAAAAATTTAGTTATTCTAAAACAGCTCAGTTGAAAGCACATCCAGTCCCTTTTATGTACAGTATGTCCTAACAGCTTTTTACCTGCCATTATGTTGTTTTCTCCGGGTTCTTGGAGTATACAGGGGTTCTGAGCCAACTGATAGGAACTGCATCTCACTGTTCTGGGAAGAAGCGCTCCAATTTAATACCTTTCTTTAATTTGTTCTGCTGATGTTAGCTCTTCAGCAGAGTGGCAGGGTAAAGGTTTTCCTGGCTGGTCAACTGTGTTTGGGAGTGAAACACCACTGCGCGTTTCCCTTCCGCCTGCTTGCTGGTCCTCGTAGCGGCCTGCACCAGCTTTCCCTTGCTCGTCTTCTGTATCGGCAGTGTAACTGCTCAAGCTTCCTGCTCCATCATATCCTTTGTCACAGTGTTTTGGTTTACCTGGTGGATGAACAGATTTGTTTCACTGTTTTTATTTACACCACCGGTCTAAGTCACCTATCCTACATTGGCTTCTGGAACCTTACCTGTCTCAATCGCCTGGCTCTGATCAACATTACATGCGTTACTGCCACAGCCCTCCACAGCCTCAACTGCTGCAACAATGCCACACGTTTTACCCTGCTGTACACTCTCACTTCCATTCACCATACTTCTCTCACCTATCTCTCCACTTACCTGTACACTCTCATCTCTTTGCGCCATACCAACCTCACCTGACTCTCCAATTGCCTGTTTACTATCACCTCCCTGGTCTATTCTTCCCTCACCTGTTTCTACACTCAACCCACTAACCTCACCCTTATCGCTCGCAATGGGACAGTGTTGTGAAGGAAATGCATTGATGGAATTGAGTAAAATTCTAGAGTCTAACTGTTACTACTATTAATGATGATGTGTCCAACAAGATGGATGCAAAAACATGTGAAAGTCCCAGAGAAACATAGCCCCAGGGTTGCTTGAGAGAATGATCACCCAATACAGAGTGTCAACCAGACAATGACCCATCGAAACAGACAATAGCCAATGAATGCTGTGTTGTAAGATTTGCAAAAAACGGGTCTGAAGATCGATCAGACCAAGAAAGGATATTCAGTGAATGAGCAGCACTCAAGAAATAGCCTCAGAGAAATGCAGGAGGAAGCGAGCCAGAGATCACCCCACAGAGCACAGATCCCTCATGCTCCAGAGGTCCTCAGTGAGATGCAGGAGGAGCTGGGCCAGGAGGAGCAATGATGAGGGGTTATGTGTGCCCCCCCCCCCCCCCCCCCCCCACACACACACACACACACACACACACACACACACACACACCAGCCAGCAAAGGGAGGGAGTGGTGGGAATTTGGTGACAATGTTGATCCTAGAAGTTGCCATGAAGGGAGGGGCAGACATGAAACTCAAAACAATGGCAAAGATGGCAATGGCAGTCACCAGTATTGGCACTTAAAGGTTTGGTTTAGTTGATAAGCTTTGTGCTACAGACCAGTACTCCAAGAATTGCTGGGCAGAAGAGATCCCAAAGCTACGTGACGATGTTTAAGTCTTGAAGAGTCAGTTTAAGTGAGCAAGTGAGGGTGAGAAGCCGGGATTGACAGTACTATGCGGTGTCCTAGGGAAGAAGCTTATGACCCTCTGTCGATATGAGTGGTACAGGAGGCAGGCTATAGAGAAAGCAATTAGACTTGCTGCCTTTCTAGCAAACCCATCTGGGTTTACCAAATCCTTGCTAGATCAGAGGTGCAGGGGCAACCTCACATACTCAAAGAGAAGGTGGACCCCTATCTTCACAACACCTAAAGTGATGCACTTTCGGAAGGAGGACCTGGGTGAATACAGACATTTGATCAGTCCACCTACATCAAGCACTACATCTACAACACAAAAGCACTCAGAAAGAAGTCCAAACTGTTGTTAAGGCTGCCAGAACCAGCCCTGCACCGGGGCCCAGTTATATAGCTTACTAGGCACATTTTCACCTGAAAGTATTTGCCTCAGCTGGAAGTTAAGAATAGGGTATTTTAAAACTCCCTTGATAATAGCTTCTTATGATAATAACTGTTCTCCCCTGTGTTGGAGGGGGTGTAG
The DNA here is from genome assembly GCF_037954325.1 of Fistularia commersonii. Classification (NCBI taxonomy): domain Eukaryota; kingdom Metazoa; phylum Chordata; class Actinopteri; order Syngnathiformes; family Fistulariidae; genus Fistularia; species Fistularia commersonii. The sequence goes on from NC_141301.1 coordinate 7,570,750, forward strand.
CATAACGGGGGACTTTTCCCACATTTTTTGGGACTGCCCTAAACTGATGAAATTCTGGGAAGAGGTAGATTTTAAAATTAAACAGATCAATTGATCCACAGTAATTTATTATGGGTACAGCATCAACAAGCGATTTAAGGAAAAAAACAGGTGTTTTCGTTAAGAGTTCTTCTATTAATTGCACATAAAATGATCACAGTAAACTGGCTCAAACCCCACCAACCTACCCTGGACCAGTGGTGTCAGAGGAGGTTTAAGGATGTAAACTGCATGGAACGCATAACAGCAAACTTACGACTTCAGACAGACTTATATCTTGACAAATGGGCACCCTTAAAAAATATTTGGAGAGTTGAAGATATCTCTATTTGACTGAGTTAGATGTTTTTTTTTTTTGTTTTTTGTTTTTTGTTTTAATTCTATTTTTCGCTTGCTAGTGTGGAAATAAGTGACCTATAAAGAATATTGTATAATGTGTATCTTGTTATGAGGTTTTGTAAGAATGTGTGTGACTCTGTTAAGGAACCTGTTCAAATACATGTTCAAAAAAAAAAAAAAAAAGAAAGTATTTGCCTGTTGATGCTGCTCAGCTCTCTTGATGGTGACATGTGAAGTAGGATAAAATGGGATTGAGACATTGGAGGATGGTAAAACAAATTTTCTGATGTACCAAGAAAATTTGCTGTCAGAAAAATAAATAATATCAACCAATTGTAGGCATGGAAATGGATAAAATGATTCAAAAGAAATAGATAAGTGAATATATTTCCATGATACACTGAACCAGATATTTACTTTACTTACAATCTTTATATTTAAAACAATATATTATATGGGCTTGTTTTCTTTTTCATTGCAATTATTCTTCCTTTACTCATGTTCAGTTCTTTTTTTTTCTCAATTAATCTCCAGGACAAATTCTCTTACTGACATGTTTGTTTCTTTGTTAATTAAACTAAAATGCCCACTCCAGGACATAGTCTGATTAAAAAATAAATAAATATATGAATTGAACAAACAAACAAACAAACAAATGAATAAATAAAAATCGTAATTTATAGCACATATAAAACCACGGGCACAGCCATTGTTTTACTAGCATAATGAATGCTGGGTTGATGATGTAAACTGGTTGCATTGAGTTGAAAACATACCTCTTGAAAAAAAATGAGTGTATGTATATGGTTTTGAGATGGCTATTTGGTTGATGCTTGGTTGATCTTCGGTGAGTGAATTTCACTTCTTGTAAGTCGCTTTGGTTAAAAGCGTTTGCCATATGACTGTAATGTAATGTAATATAGAAATCGGCTTTCTGAGGGTGTTAACTTTCGTTCGTACAGTACAGTATATTTGGTAATAATTCCACATTGTACTGCTTTTGGAAAATTACAGTCTAAGGGAAACAAAGGTAGAGGTGTTTGAGTAACAAAAAGGCACAAAAAGGAGTGGGAAATTACCTATGCATTTAGTTGCCAAACTACCACAAACCAAAGGTCCTCAAGAAACAAGTGAAGCCCATTCAAAGAAACACCACAAGCAGGAGAGACTGGATGTTCTCCTGATGTCAGCAACCCATTACTCAAGAAGTAGCATCAGATGATGAAAGATGGCTCCTGCACGATCACAGAAGAAGCTGATGATGAGTTACTAGGCCAGTCAACAAAGCAGTAAGTCTACAGTGAACAAGTGATGGCAAAAAGCAGAGCTCCTTACAGCAGACACTTTTTCTCTCTCTTGGTATGTAACAATGTTGCCCCATGTACACCTGCCTCTTTGTTGCTTTCTTCGTCTTCATTTCGAGGCTAATCTTAACTTCTGTTTTCAGCATTAACTTCTTCGGTCACTTCTCTCTCGGGTTCAAATTGGAAGGGTGGCACAGATGACACGTTTATCACATTGGCTAAAAATTAATGGGGCCAAGCCCAGTGCAACCACATTGTGTCACTACCCAGAGAGCATTGCAAAGTTGTTTTTTGTTTTATTTTATATAACTTTATACAAACCAAGACTTGTGAGATTTGATTACCTTTTTCTGGAGTTGGTACAAATATTGATGAAATTGGACAAAAAATCTTGGTGGATTCTTGGTTATCTGCACGAATGAAAGGAAATGTGTATAAATGGTGGTGAGAGCAGCAATGTTGTATGGTTTAGATACTTATGTTCTGACTCTCAACTGAGGCCATTGACCGAGGTCATGAACTTAAGAGCAAGATATTGAGTACAAACACCTGAAATTAGTTTTCTCTTGCAGGGTGGGCTGCACTTAGCCTCGGAGAAGGGTAAGGAACACTGACATTAGGTGGAGGCTCAGCAAAAAAAAACACCAGCCTCTTTTCTGCCCAAACACAGAACAGTGATGATGAATGACGATGAACAGCTTATACTTTTGCATTCCAGTGTTGTTCATTTTCACTGGTGTTGTTTTCAGAAAACATCACAAATTATGCATCCTTTAAAGTAGACAAATAATTGAGGAGTTATACTTGTCTTATGCAGCAGTCCTTGTGTAGAATTGGAATAGAAAACCCAATGACGATGGAGAAAAGGAAAGGCATCTTGGAGATGTATTTGGTAGCCCTGACTCCTTCTGTCTTAGTTTTTTTTTTTTTTTGGGGGGGGGGGTTGATGAACTATTTCTGCATGGTTAAATTATATTGAAGTATGTTTTATTAAGCACTTGCTTGAGCATATGACTAATCTCCAGACGTATTAGTAATTTTGGAATTTCTCCTTGCATCATCATTAGTAACATAGTTAGACCCAGAAATATTTGGACAATCACACAATCCTCATGATTTGGGCTCTGCATGCCACCACATTGGAGTTAAAGTAAAACAACTACAACAGAACTGAACCGCAGACTTTACGATTTAACAAAATACATGATTAAACATGGGGAAAATGTAGCTATTTTATACAAAATTTCCTAATTTGACCAAGTATTGAGTGCATAACCGGACATAGTTATTTGAAGGTGGACTTTTTTTGTGTTAAAAACCCTTTTTTTTTTTATTGGTCGAATTACATATGCTAATTTTTTGAGATCGGGATTTTTAATTATTCTTCACTTTTTTGCCAAATCATCAATAATAAAAGGCTTGAACTACTTCAGTTGTGTGTAATGAATCTAAAATATATGAAAGTTTATTTTTTTCATTACATTATGGAAAATAATGAATTTTATCACAATACCATTTTTTTGAGAAGGACCTGTACATGTTGAGGTAGCCAAGAAAAGACAGGTAAGAGCTCCCTTCTTTTTGTGCCTGTGTTCATTCTTGAATTAGACTTTGTGATGTTCTCCAAAACTTTTAAAAAAGTCCACCATTTTTACACCATAAACATGCTTTACAGGAGCCAAATGCACAGCATAGATTTATTGATATCCCCCTGTACAGTTCCTCTGTTGGTTAACTGTTTCCAACCCTTATCATTAGAAATAAATTCATAAATAAACAATATTACTAGTAGTAATACTAATTATCTGAACTGCCCTCTGATAATTTATATTCAACTTCAAAGAAAATTACTAAATCATCTTGGCTATCTTTGCTCATTTCCCTCAATGGGTCCACACACTCATGATCCTCCTGTTCTCAGTATCAACTATCTTCCAAGGTGCAATAATTTAGTTCCCTTTTTTTTTTTTTCAAAATGTATCACTGTGATATCTGACACCAAGTTCATCCTATTGGTAACAAAATATGGCCTCAGAGCATGAGCAAGTCTGCTCATACCTTAGAGATAATTTTGCAGAATGTCACTAGATATGGTATAGATATAAAGTAACCCACATGAAGACAGAATACACGAGAATACATGAAAATGAAAAGGACCCAAGTGGTACTGTGAAAACGAAGCAGAGGTAGAGTTGGAATGGAGGCCGTGCAGCCTTTTATTATGAGTTGGGAAGACGGGGTACATTTATTTTGTTTATAATTTGCTACTTTTGCTATGTTTAATTGATGCAATGATGATGACAAGGTTTTAAATCTTCATTGTTTGAAACAAAAACATAATTGATACATTTAGCCTCTAAGGAGACAAAACCTGTGGGAATAGTTCAACCCTCCATGCACCTGGCGGTCTCAAAATAACTTCTTATATTCTCCTGCTGCTTTGTGGAGTATTTCAGATAAACATTGACTGCTTCTGCTTTTCTAAGGCTTTATGGGTGGAAAAACCTGATATTACAAAACCTCTTTAACTCCTTCACTTGTATATGTCAAAAAAAAAAAAAATCATATAATCGTTGATCATATGTGTTGTTTTTTTTATGCCAGTTTTCAACGAATTGTCAGGATTCCACACAAGACACAATCCAAGCTGCTGTGATCATTTGAAGAGTAAGTGATGTTTTTCAAAATTTTGAGTTCTGTATATAACTTGGATGAAATGTTAACCCTCAAAATAAAATTAGCTTCTTTTTTTCTTCTTGTCTGCATTGTTTTTCTTTATGGAATGCAGACATTACACAAAAGTCTACAGCATCAATAAGCATTTTGGAACTCAGGACACTAATTGTTAAAGCTTTGTAAGGGGAATTATTTCTTTCCCATTCTTGATTTTTGTACAACGTCAGTTGCTCAGCAGTCCAGGGTCTCTGCGGTCGTATTTTGCACCAAACATTTTCAATAGAAGACCAGTCTGGACAGCAGACAGGCCAGTCTGGTACCTGCACTCTTTTACAACGAAGCCATGCTGTTGTAATGTGTGCTGAAAGTGAATTTTCTTTGTCTTGCTGAAATAAGCAAGGACGTCCCTGAAAAAGATGCCAATTGGACGGCACCATATATGCATATGTACTTCCAAGACCTGTATGTTTCTTCCAGCATTAATGGTGCCTTCACAGATGTGCAAGTTCCCCATGCCATAGACACTAACACATTGTGATGCTGGCTTTTGAACTTTGTGCTTATAACAATCTGGCTGGTCCTTTTCCTCTTACGCTTGGAGCACATGACGTCTATTGTTTCCAAATCCAATTTGAAATGTGGACTCATCAGACCACAGCACACTTTTCCACTTCTCATCAGTCCATTTCGGATGATTAAGGCATTTCTGGGTGTTGTGATGTACGACTTTCCCTTGTATGTTAAATTTTTAATCTGCATTTCTTGGTGCAGTGACAAACTGTATTAACTGACACTGGTTTTCTGAGTGTTGATGAACCCACGTGGCAATATCCTTTACACAAAGATGCTATATTTTACCACCTGAGGGAACCACCTGAGGGATCGAAAGTCTCGGGCATTCAATATTGGTTTTCGGCCTTTCGGTCATGGTGGTCTGCAGCACAGGGGCCCCACAGGGAACAGTCTTGGCTCCTTTCCTGTTCACCCTGTACACTGCGGACTTCATGCACAGTTTGGACAACCTCCTTCCGCAGAAGTTCTCCAATGACTCTGCCATCATTGGGTTCATCAAAGGCGATGATGACAGAGAATACAGGGAGCTGATACAGGACTTTGTGGACTGGTGCCTGCAAAACTGCCTCCTGCTGAACACAGGGAAAAACAAGGAGCAGGTAGAGGATTTCCGCAGGAACAGACACACCGATGGGACAGACATTGAAAAAGTGGTGTCTTATAATTAACCCAGTTGTCAAACTGAACAATAAACTAGACATGTCTCACAACATTGATGCTCTGTACAGGCAAGATCAGAGCAGACTGTACCTCCTGAAGAGACTCAGGTCCTTTTGAGTGCTGGGGGCTCTCTCACAAACCTTCTTCAACACTCTAGTGCTGGGGTGTCAAACTCATTTCTCATCGCGGGCCACATACGGCCTACGTAGATGTCAAGTAGGCCGGACCATTAAAATGATGGCATACTCAGCAATAAATAACCAAAATATCATGTCTTTCCTCTGTTTTGGTGTAAAGAAGTACAAGGACATTAGTAAAATCTTGGAATTTAATGAACAATCCTTTCATAAAACATTTCATGAAACACCTCATATTTCCTTATACAAACGTGTAATTTACTTTTATCATTCACATGGATGCATTACAACTGATCCCACTGGTCATACAAAGGCAAAAAAAAACTTTAACATTGGTAATTGGTATTGAAAAATATAGTAATAACAACAACTGCGCTTTACTTATAAAGAACTTATAAAGAAAGGGATTTTTAAACCATTTACACATGTGCATATGAAATCTAAATTGAATCCCTACCTACACCTTACAAATTAAAGAGAGTGCTATTAAATGTGAAAGGAAGAAAGTATTCACCTGTCCTGTAAATGTGTAAACTTCATCCATGAAACATGCATACACATACAATACATACTGAAAATGCATGGAGTTGCATGAACAGTAGAATTCCACTGTACTCTTTTGTAGTGAAGCTGGTGACTAACATTAAATTGCACATTTTCACTTGCAATTAGGTAGCTGGCTTTAACCGCTGCTTCACTGATTTCTCGGCTATCGGTGAAAGTGGACTGCTGCTTCCTCAGACCCGCCAGCAATTCGCTGATCTTATTTCTTCTCAGTCGTTCTTGCAAACTGTCATATTTTTCGCTGTGATGAGTCCCGGAGTGGCCCCGAACATTATATTCCTTAAAACCAAAACTTGTTGCAAACACACCAAGTACAAAGGTTTCCCATGAGTCTCCGTAAATAAATAGACATAGCCCATTTTTCTTTGAAAATTCTACTTTTCACTGTTTTGATAATGACATTTTGGCCAATGAAGGAGTAGCAGGGAGGTAGAGAACAGGGTAGAAACAATGTCGTAACAAGCAGCAGATGGCGCATTGATAATGTCTGCTGATTGGTCTGTCTCAGTGATGGGGATTGTCTTCTATTCTGACCAAAATAGTGTGCCCCTAGCGGAAACTTCTTGAATTACGTTTAATTAAAAAAAAAAGATCCATGTCTTTTATGCATTTTTTCACTTTCAAATTATCCTGCGGGCCTGATTGAACCTCCATGCCGGTGAGCTTGGGGTAGTGAGCTCTTTCCAAGAAGGCAAAGTACAGTTATAACTGCTTACTTTTGCTCACGTAGCCTTTCAAACATGTAGAAGACAGAATTCCAGCGTGTTTCAACTGACTGGATGAGTTTGTACTCTGGAAACTTTAGTTGTTTCTGTATTTCTTTGAGCTTTTCTGTTGCTTTTGTGCTGTGGTGAAAAAAAGATACAATAGCACTACACCGGTGTTGAATGTCAAGAAGCTCAGGAAGGGTCTTAATGGAGTCTTTCACAACCAGATTTATAGTGTGTGCAAAACATGGATGTGCCCAACTTGCGTCGCGTACAGCAGCAACCATATTGGCTCCATTATCTGTGACTACAGCCTGAGTTTTGGCAGTTAGACCCCATTCCTCTATGATTCTTTGTAGTTCTGAGCAAATCCCATCAGCACTGTGCTTACCTGAGAAACTACTGGATTCTACAACATATGCTTGCATTTTCCAATTTTTGTCAATGATATGGGCAGTTGCAGTTAAATAGGCCTCTGTGGCTGATGATGTCCACATGTCAGTGGTCAGTACAACGCCGTAATCAGCATCCAGACACCTTTTAACTTGAGAACAACACTTTTCATACAACGAAGGTATTTTTTCTCCCATGAAAAATTTCCTTCTTGGCATCCTGTAGCCGGGATCAAGAGTCTTTATTAAATTCTTGAAACCCTCCTGTTCAACCACGATCATCATGTCCATCCTTTCTGTGATGTCCTTGGCTCTTTTTGAATTATCTAGGTGAAATAACAAAATGATTAAGATGATTAAGTCTGTAACGGTAATCTGAAAATAGCCTAAATAGGAATGCTACTTTTCCTTCAACAGTTAACGCTAAAGAGCTATTATAATCAGCAATATTCATATTTCAGGTTTGAGGTATAGAGCCTATCTTTATATGGGTAGCTATGTTTTGGGTTCCAATATAACTAGGGCTGCAGCTATTCTTCAATTTAATTGACTAATTAGGAAAAAATGTATGATGCCAATTCTGTTACATCGAGAAATTGTTTAATTATTGCTGCGTAACAAAATTACACATAAAAAGCTGGTGCGAAGCAGACAATCAAAACTTTTGCAAAGTTTGCTTCTTCATGCACAAGAAGGAGACTTGCCCGGACATGTCTATGGAGCAGAACAAGCAAGCAGAGAGAGGGTGTTAAGATGTATCACTTAGGAAGGAAGCATACGGCACATTTATCATCCAAAAAACTAGAAGCCTTATTTTTTCTTCCATTCAGTAAATATATCAACCTATATTATTTTTCACAGTGTAAATATTTTTGTTACTGTGGTCATCACCCTTTAGACCCGTAACATATGTATAATCTTACGTCCCAACAACATTATCATAGTGCTAGTTAAAATGTGAAGACCGTTTTATAATTTGCAGATGAGAATATTTGACACATGCTACTTTTCTTGTTTAAATAATTTTGAGAAGTACAGGTGTGTAATTTAGCATTAATAATTAAACATTCATTTTTTCCTCCATTCCGTAAATCTATCAGTCTATATTCTTTGAAACAGCGGAGAGCTCTACTATGGTATTTTATTTAGTTTTGTTTACATTGAATCCTCTAGTAGTATTAAAATGCAGTTCAAAATAAATTTTATTTCAGGCATTAACATTTGTTTGGTGTATACTTCAGTAAAATATTCCGAAACACTTTAATGTACATCGTTCACAATAAATTAGAGATTATGAGAGACTAATTTTTAGGGTAATAAATATTACATTAATGAAAATGGTGCTTCTTCTCATTCACTATACTTTTATTTATATAATTTAAATTCAAACCAAATAGGAAAGCAGTCACATTAACAACAATATCAATAACATTGTGAACCTTGTATTTTTATCTAATTACTTTAGAAATAGGATTAATAAATTACTTGGGTAATGGATAGCTGCAGCACTTAGTAAAACAAGATTTTTTTTCAACTGGGTGAACATATAACCTTTGAACCAATCTCCTAAAATTGATACTCAAATACATTGTGAATATCATTCATCTAATCTGTTATCTGTAATCTGTTATTCAGTGAATAACAGATTACCTGGGTATTGTTGATTTTTTTGGATGAAAAGCCTCTGCCAGAGTACATTGTCTTTGTGTCCGCGGGGGTGTTCTGGCTTGGGGATCTCCCCCCTCCTCCCCCTCCCTCAACTTCTTTGCTTGCAGCTCCTTGCTCTCTGTAGGGTGAGCTTTTTTTCATACATTTGTGTAAATTCTTGGTGTTACCACAGTAGCGGATCACTTTATTACACAAATCACACTTTGCACTGTCCTTTTCTGTTGTTGTACAAAAAAGTCCACACCGCGCTCTTGTTTGGCTCTGCCATTGCTTTAGGTTCTGGCTACTCTCTCACTCTCCCGCCGCCCTTTCTGCCTGGAAGTGTGCCTGAGTCACTCACTCAGGCAGAGACGCAGTGAGTAGTTGTCGGCGCTGGGCGAGAGAGAGAGGGGGGTTGTGCTATTTGCGCAGAGAAGCGACGCTCTGAGGAAATTGGTGAAGGAGCGAAGTATCGATCCCAGGACAATAGTATCAATCCGATCCAAGTACTTGCTTAGTATTGATAATATCAATATTTGGATCGATCCGCCCACCCTACCTGGAACACCTCACCAGGGAGGCATCCAGGAGGCATCCAGACCAGATTCTCAAGCTACTTCATCTGGCTCCTCTTGACACAGAGGAGCAGCAGCTTTACTCTGCACCCTTCAGGATGGCCAAGTGTCTCGCTCTTTCTCTAAAGGAGCAGAGGAAACCCTTTTCACCTCCTATATCCATAATCCTGTTCTTTTAGTCACTACCCAAAGCTCAGAATCATGGGTCAGGGTGAAAACATAGAACATTGCCTTTCAGCAGCTCTTTCTTTGACACAACGGACCAATGCAGAGTCTGCAATTCTAATTAAGCTGCACTGATCTCCCCGCTGACCTTCCACCCTTTTTTTCCTTCATTCTTGAGTAAGATTGCGAGATGCTTGAACTCATTCTCTTGGGGTAAGATCTTATCCCCGAAACTCAAAAGAATACTCTGGCTTTTTCTGTTGGAAAATCATGGCCTTTAATTTAGAGGCCTGATTTTCATCCTGGCTGTTTCATATTCAGCCGCAAACCTCTCAGGGTCTGATGATGCTAACAAGACAACGTCATTTGAAAAATCAGAAACCCAAACCTGAGGCCATCAAACAGATCCACAACAAGCCATACCATTGCAGCACCTAGAAATTTTGTCCACAAGTTTTATGAACAGAATCTGTAGACTGGTCAGGCAATCTCCCTGCCACAGGGCGGCACTGGCCTATGTCTCTCCAAGCCTGCCTTGGGGGGGGCATGGAGTAGTGTCTCCCTGTGCCGGTCCCAAGCCCGGATAAATGCAGAGGGTTACGTCAGGAAGGGCATCCGGCGTAAAACTTTTGCCAAAACCAAACATGCGAGTCAACCAAAACTATACCATACCGGATCGGTTGCGGACCGGGTTAACAACGACTGCCATTGGTACTGATGACCTACAGGGTACTAATGGAAATTGGGCTACTGTGGGTCGAAGAACAAGAACAAGAACAAGAGGAGGAGTGCATGTTTGGAAGCAGAGAGAGAGGAGGACAGGAAAGAACCCGGAACTGAGAGTAGGGACTTTGAATATTGGGACTATGACAGGAAAAGGTAGAGAGTTGGTTGACATGATGCAGAGAAGGAAGGTGGATATACTATGTGTCCAGGAGACCAAGTGGAAAGGAAGTAAGGCTAGAAGCTTAGGAGCAGGCTTTAAGTTGTACTAGCATGGTACTGGCAAGAAGAGAAATGGAGTAGGAGTTATCTTGAAGGAAGAATTTGTTAGGAATGTCCTAGAGGTGAAAAGAATGTCAGATAGACTTATGAGTCTGAAATTGGAAATTGAAGGTGTGATGCTCAATGTTGTTAGTGGCTATGCCCCGCAGGTGGGATGTGAATCTGAAGAGAAGGAGAAGTTCTGGAATGAGTTAGATGAAGTGATGCAGAATATTCCCAGGAATGAGAGAGTGGTAATTGGTGCAGACTTCAATGGACATGTTGGTGAAGGTAATAGAGGGGATGAAGAAGTGATGTGCAGATTTGGTATCCAGGATAGGAATGCAGAGGGGCAGATGGTGGTAGATTTTGCAAAAAGGATGGAAATGGCTGTAGTGAATACCTTTTTCCAGAAAAAATAGGAACACAGGGTAACTTATAAGAGCGGAGGTAGGAGCACGCAGGTAGACTACATCTTGTATAGACAAGGTAACCTGAAAGAGATCAGTGACTGCGAAGTGGTTGTAGGTGAGAGTGTAGCCAGACAGCGTAGGATGGTGGTTTGTAGGATGACTCTGGTGACAAGGAAGATGAAGAGGACAAAGGCAGAGTAGAGGACAAAGTGGTGGAAGCTGAAAAGGGAGGAGTGTTGCATGGTTTTCAGGGAGGAGTTGAGAAAGGGTCTGGGTGGTCAGGTTGAGCTTCCAGATGATTGGACAACAACAGCTAGTGTTATCAGGGAGACAGGTAGAAGAGTTCGTGGTTTGTCATCTGGAAGGAAAGTAGATAAGAAGACTTGGTGGTGGAATGAGGAAGTGCAGGAGTATATACAGAGAAAGCGGTTAGCAAAGAAGAAGTGGGATACTGAGAGGACTGAAGAGAAGAGACAGGAGTTCAGGGAGATGCGGCGAAAGGTAAAGATCGAGGTAGCAAAGGCAAAACAAAGGGCGTATGATGACTTGTATGCTCGGTTGGATTGTAAGGAGGGTGAGAATGATCTATATAGGTTGGCGAAACAGAGAGATAAAGATGGAAAGGATGCACAACAGGTCCGGGTGATTAAGGACAGAGAGGGAAATGTATTGACTTATGCGAGAAGAGTGATGGGAAGACGGAAAGAATACTTTGAAGAGCTGATGAATGTGGAAAATGAAAGAGGGGCAAGGGTAGAAGAGGTGACTATTATAGACCACAAAGTATCACAAATTAGTAAAAGTGAAGTGAGGAAAGCATTGAAGAGGATGAAGAGTGGAAAAGCAGTTGGTCCTGATGGAGGTGTGGAAGTGTCTAGGAGAGGCAGTGGTAGATTTTCTGACTAGATTATTCAGCAGGATCTTAGAGAGTTAGGAGATGCCTGAAGAATGGAGACAAAGTGTGATGGTGCCTATTTTTAAGAATAAAGGGGATGTGCAGAATTGCAGCAACTATAGAGGGATAAAGTTGAGCCATACAATGAAGTTATGGGAAAGAGTAGTGGAAACTAGACTGAGAGCAGAAGTCAGCATTTGTGAACAGCAGTATGGCTTCATGCCTAGGAAGAGTACTACACATGCAGTATTTGCGTTGAAAATGCGAATAGAAAAGTACAGAGAAGGTCAGAGGGAGCTGCATTGTGTTTTTGTAGACCTAGAAAAAGCATATTACAGGGTGCGAAGAGAGGAGCTCTGGTATTGAATGAGAAAGTCTGGAGTGGCAGAGAAGTATGTTAGACTGGTGCAGGACATGTATGCTAGCTGTGAGACACTGGTGCGATGTGCTGTAGGGGTAACAGAGAAGTTCAAGGTGGAGGTGGGACTCCATCAGGGATCTGCTCTGAGCCCCTTCTTGTTCGCAATGGTGATGGATAGGCTGACAGATGAGGTTAAACAGGAATCCCCATGGACCATGATGTTTGCAGATGACATTGTGATCTGTAGTGAGAGAAGACAACAGGTAGAGGAAAATCGAGAGAGGTGGAGGTATGCTCTGGAAAGGAGAGGAATGAAAGTTAGTCGCAGCAAGACAGAATATATGTGTGTGAATGAGAGGAACTCGGGTGGACCGGTGAGGCTACAGGGAGTGGAGATCAAGAAGCTGGGGGATTTCAGGTACTTAGGGTCAACAGTCCAGAGCAACGGACAGTGTGGAAAAGAGGTGAAGAGATGGGTCCAAGCAGGTTGGACTGGGTGGAGAAAAATGTCAGGGGTACTATGTGATAGAAGACTTTCAGCCAGAATAAAAGGAAAGGTGTACAAGACTGTGGTGAGACCAGTGATGATGTATGGACTAGAAACTGTTACAATGACCAAAAGACAGCAGGCAGAACTAGAGGTTGCAGAGATGAAGATTTTGAGGTTCTCTTTGGGAGTGACCAGGATGAATAGGATCAGGAATGAGTCTATCAGAGGGACGGCACATGTTAGATGTTTTGGAGAGAAGGTCAGAGAAGCCAGACTGAGATGGTTTGGTCATGTACAGAGGAGGGATAGTGAATATATTGGTAGACTGATGCTGGAATTGGAGCTGCAAGGCAAGAGGTCTCGAGGAAGACCAAAGAGAAGATTTATGGACGTGGTGAGAGAGGATATGAAGGTAGTTGGTGTGAGAGAGGAGGATACAGAGAATAGGGTTAGATGGAGAACGTTGACTCGCTGTGGCGACCCCTGATGGGAAAAGCCGAAAGAAGAAGAAAAAGAGGAAGAAGAAGGTCATGCAATCTCCCATGCACCCTCTGGCATCCTGCTCAGGGTGTAGAGTCACTGGTCTGTAAACCTGTAGAACCATCCTGGGGTCACCACCCCAGTTGGCTAATCCAGAGATTCTGTCCCTGATATCCATGCCATGTGGTAGGGACGTATGAACCAGGACAGCCTCAAAACATCTGGAGCCAGGGGGAACTCCCGGCTAATCTTATCTACCCCGAGAGCACTGCCACTAAAGTCTTTTGAACCAACTCTGCAACCCCACTCCCAAGTCCCTGGACTCTCCTTCTCCTTTATGAAAGCACCTTGGTAGAATTGAGAATCTCTCCAATTCTTCCATTGACCAAGAATGTCGCAAATCTAGATCAGTGGCGGTAGTAGGGAGTCGTAAAATGTGGTGAGTTTCATGGCTCAGGAGTCATTAACATGACAGTCTGATTTTCAAATTTAAGAGAAAAAGAGAGTGGTATATTTGCCATTAAATGACAGGTTTGACATTGAAAACTAGTCCCTTGCCATAAGGAAAGTCATATTTCTGGCAGATTAGAGCCATCACATTTTCTATCTTATTCAATAGGCTCCTCATTAAATTACTGAGTGCTGTGTATGCTTTTTTTAATTTCTTTTTAATTTATTTATTTTTTTTAAGTGAAACTTTTCAATTAGGACTTTACCAAAATGTTATATTCAATTTTTAAACTATTATATTTTAAACACAGATTATTCATCCTTGCAATGTCGGCAGGGTAAATTGGATGCCTCCCCACTTGGCTCTGCAGATGAGATAGATCCGTATGCCTGTTATCCAGTCCTTGGCTCACCCACTGCTGGGGTCAATGGCGGGAAGTGACCCTGTGCACAACATCAAAGGTTCTCCAGTACAGTTCAGGGTCTGACCAGATGGCTCATTAGTTTAGGGGTAATGCTCTTCTTCTGCCTGGGGCGGTAGACCCACACCTGTGGCATGGGAGTAAATACTCTCCACAACACCAAATATCAGGTTGTCAATTTGGAGTTTGCCTTGATGAGGGTCTTCCTGGTTAGGTCTTGCACTCTCCTGAGTCCTTCTCACAGATGGTAAAGATAGTCCAAACCAGGCTCACCTCCCATCTCAGGTGAGGGTCCAAAAACCAAGTCCATGGATGTGGGTTGTTCCCACTTAAAAAAAAAAGACAGCTGATGTACACTTGTCAGACTCCTGCACATTTGTCTTGCAAGCCCACAGGACAAGTTATAGGTACAGGTCCCAATCTTGCTGCTGCTGGCTGGTGGGATGTTGGATGTGGGTTGAACTGCTCAACCAACCTGTCACTCTGGGGGTGCAGTGGCATTTTGTTGATGCCCAACTGCTCTCAGGGACTCAATGTTCCTCTGATGGCCGTTGTGCAACTCCATCCCAAGGCAGCCAAAGACCTCGTTGACCAATCAGCCCACAATGGAAATGATGCTTTAGCTGGAGACTGCAAATGCTTCCTTGCCATTTGGTAAAATAATCCATAGCAACAAGGATATAACAGTTACCTCATATAACAGTTACCTATAATGGTTACTGTTTCAACTCAGTATTGATTATCCTATTCAGTTTTTAGTATCACAAAACAAGGAGGGATGGTATGCTTTGAAAAAAAAAAAAAAGTTTTACCAAGCTGCATCCCTTTATGTTCACCGAATGCAGCTACTAAAAGGGAAGTAAATGGTGCTCACCCACCTCATCAGGTGATTCGGAGCCCTGGGTCAGAGGTCCAGAATGGTTTCGGGGGAATCCTGAGCTCTGCCCACATTCTTGACTGCCTGCTCGTTGCTATTCAGCTGGCAACCTTGTGCATTTGCCACTGAGGAAGCCAGGCTGGCTTATGTTATCAGCAATCTAACAGAGCACTTTCCTGGGGATCTGATGAGTGTAAATGATGAATGTGCATCATTTCAGGCCTGCTCTTAGGAGGTAGGCAATATTTTTGAATGGGAGTTTCCAGCCCTGATGCAAACATTTGCCAATTGACTTCAGGACCAGGGCGCACCAGAACAACTCAAACACTGGAGCTTTGTACAATGCCGATTATATTAAATTAAAGATAAACGTTTCTCCTGCCCCCTACCACCAACACTTTTTGAGCTCATAGAGCTTACAATCCGGCTGGACCTTTATATCCATGCCCACATGAATGAAAGGAGACAGGGTGTCCTGACTGGATGTCCGTCAGCTTACTCTAAAGAAGACCTTCTGCATTTATTTTGGTCCAGTTGGCCATTTTATTTCCTGCTGCCTGGTAAAAGGCAGGACTCACCAGTACATGAGGAAGTCCAGGTAAGTCACATGATAGCCAAATCTTCCTCCTTGAGCATATGTCCCACATTTTGAGTAAAGCTCCTCCTTCCTGGTGGGGCACACACCCTGCCTACCTTCAGAGTCTCTAGTGAACATGTTCATATTATGGCTGGGAGCTGGGGTACACAAATGGGCCTAGGGAGTGTCCCACTGGACACTCCAATCCCTTTCAAGGCTCTTAATGATCATTTGCTGGATACTGTCACTCACGGACTCTGCAATGACAGATCCTGCCGACCTCCAACCTTTCTTTGATCCAGGGCTACCCTTGGCTCTGTCAACACAATCCTCATGTCGACTGGGCTACAGGGGTCATCCTCAGTTGGAGCAACTCCTGTCACTAGGTTTGGCTTATAGACGCCTTCGTTCCACAGAGGCCTATGTAATCTAGTTTCTGTTCTGACTTGGCCAGAATTCCTGCCAAGTACCATTATTTCTGGGAGGTATTAAATAAGGTTAAGGGAACTTTATTATCTCCTCATCGCCCATATGATTGATGATAAAGGCCAACTGAAAATTCTGATAAAGAAATGCAGCCTGGAGTCAACCCAGCTGCGGGATGCCACCACCCAACGCTCCTCATGGCAGATGCTTTGCCAACAAGGAGTGCATAGACTTGAGGAGGACCGAACTGATGGACGATCCCACTTCATTACCTCCTCATCACCCCTATGATTGCTCCTTTGACTTGAGACATGGCACCTCACCTCCCTGCAAGCGTCTATACTCTTGTCCATTTTCATCCCCTGCTGGAGCAGGAAAGGGACAAGTCCCTGTGCCCCTGTATCGATTACAGAGGACTTAGCGACATTACATCAAGAATCTGTACCCTTCTCCCCTCATCTCCTAAGCTTTTGAATCACTCCAGAGGGCAGTTGTCTTCACAAAGCTCAATCTCTATCATGCACACCACCCTTTCGACATGCACAAGGACAAATAATGGAAGGCCACGTAAGGCCACCTACTGCACATTATGAATATTGATGCTGTTTGGCATTGTCAATGCCCCTGCAGTCTTCCAGGCATTAATCAGTGACATTCTCAAGGACCTGGTAAGTAGTTGATCTTTGCTTGTTTGGAGGACATCTTCATCTTTTCAAGATCCCTCAAGGAACACATCCACCATGTCCGCCACAGAGGGTCAACCGTGCATAAGTGCCTGCCCAACAGGTCGCTTGTTCGTGCCTGCAGCTCTGAATTGACCTAGTGGGCCCATGCTTCATGATTGTCCTGCCATCCTGGGGTTCAGAGGTGTCATTCAACTATGATTGTGTCAACATGTCAACACTTGCCCTATGTGCAACAAGCACAAGACCTCTCACCAGGCTCCAACCAGACTCTCGCAACCCCTCCCAGTGCCCCATTGCCCTTGGTCCCACATTGCATCAGGACAACCTTGCATAAGTGCCTGCAACAAGCACAAGACCTCTCACCAGGCTCCTACCAGACTCTTGCAACCCCTCCCAGTGCCTCATTGTCCTTGGTCCCATATTGCATTAGGACTTTGTCACAGGCCTACCACCATTACAGGGACATACTTTCCTAACACATTCTCATTCCCAATGTGTCAACAGCCTGGCGAACTAAAGACCCTTTCATGTAATTTTTAATTAACTTTTAGAGTCACGTCCCTATCAACATCTGTATCTTAACATAAATAAAAGCAGAGTTTGCATTTTCCACAAATTTCTGTTCTAAATGAGAAATAGTGATTCTCCACTGATGCTGCATCCAAAAAAAGAAGTTTATTCATGTTCATAGAAAAATGATGAGAAAGGGATGCCTAATGCATCAGTATCTGACACAGGGCTGGAGGTGAGAATGTGGAGTTCTTTCCATACTCAAGCGAAAAGAAAAAGATGATGACAAATTATGGCGGATCTTAAATGAGGCAAATATAACCATTTTTCACACAATATACAAATCTATAATTGTCTACATATTAAAATTTTTGCTGAGAACCCCACTGTTTAGCTCTGTTAGCACCAAACTGCAATCATGGTAAATGAGAGTTAGCTAGGAGACTAGATTGGCATGAGTTGTCATTGACTGGTGCATTAACAAGTGTTAGGCAATTACTTAATAATGTAAATTGAACTGAAATTCCCCCCTGCACAGGAAGAGAATGAGAGAAATGTTGCAATGATTATGATTAGGCTGCTAATTTCAGTATCAGCTCAGCACATGATTTGAGAGTTTGTTTTTTCAAGACAGCAGGGAGGGATGCTCAGAGTGCTGATTGCAAGATTTTGTATCTGTGTGTGTGTGTGTCTGTGTGTGCGTGTGTGTGAGCGTCTGTGCATTTATGTGTGAGCGCATGTGCATGTATGTGTGAGTGTGTGTGTGTGTGTGTGTGTGTGTGTACACGCACGCTATGGTTGAATGATGTAGAGGAGAAGGAAGCGACTTCAAATAAAATCAGTGGGAGGATTAGTGAAAAATGGCCAATAAGAGAAAAATCACAAGTCCACTTTAACAAGTCTCTGTCCCAAGCAGAGTTGTCACAATAGCTCCCCTAACTATGACACAGTAAATCCATTATATTGTTTTGAAATAAATCCACCATTATGTGAAACATCACTGATACACAGCAAAAAAGTGCTATGTACTGTCTTATCAATATTTGTAGGTCCTTTGGAATGTCTTAAATCATCTTGTCCATAAAATCAGATGGTCCCAATAAGACATTAACATTTGCACTGAATTAGAGAGGGATTCTGCTTGACTCAAAAGTACCAGCAGCTTCGCTAAAAAATCGATAGCACCAGAAAGATGGACTAGGGGTTTCACATCTGTTGATTGAGATAGCCACAACGATGTTGTCCAGTTTTAATGTGGAATAAAGAACAAGCCAAAATGACAAAACCAAAACGAAAACCTCTTATATAGAGTATAATAAACAATAATAAACTATACATAAACAATTGTCTATTTACTTCATTAGTAGATCCATAATGTAGTGTTTGGTCTGTCTTCCATAATTCATTGTATGTATTTATTGCTGATATGACTTGAAAACATTATGCAATTTGACAATATCAATTGAATTACTTTCAGTTCATTGTATGTTGGACTTATGATGCCGATACTGCTTTAAAGTACTGATAGACAAAACACCAAATATTGCATTTGCAGGACTCACACTGACCCAATTTAAAATTGGCATAAGACTGCATTCATAGTGGTTAGATGGATCCATAGAGCTAGTCAAGAATCTGCTATGATAATTGTAAGTGCAACTATTTGTGTTCAATTTCATTTTCTGGCTCAATTATGCAGCATTTGTTATATGGGAAAGTCACACAGCAATATTACAATTAACCATCCGGAAACCCTGATGGCAGAGAAAGAACTAAGTTACATCAATGAACACTTGTTTCCTGCAGACCACCACAACAATAGTATCCCTAAAAGTGTGTACTTCACTCGTTGAAGGGCTTGCCAATAAAGCAATGTACAATTTTTGACCTACAACGGTGTAGCTGCTTATAAACGTAATATAAGTGAGAAGTGCAGATTTTGGCAGGGTGTCCAAACATACTGTAGTTTGTGATGGGGAGACTGGCTGGCTGAGGCCCAGAATCCTTTGCGAGTTATGATCACCATTGGGAACACAGGACCAGGGGAACCTGGTCCTGTGTTAGAGAACTCCTTTGTTGCATAGTTGTACAATGCTGTGCTCAATTTTATGCTTAGCACTATGGCTTTGCTATGATACAAGACTGAGCAAGGAATGCTCAAGTTCAGGCACACAGAGATCAGTTCAAAATAGAGAAAACATTGTGCTTAACCTGGGTGCAAACTATAAATTAAAAGAAACATATATTTATACATTCCTTACACCTATAAAGGTATGTAAAATGCCTTGATCGATTGTAAATATGGAATCTGCATACTGCTGAGTTGTTCAAGGACTGAATAGCTGTTTCATGTGATAAATGCATAGCCTATTCTATTTTGTAGTTGTATTTACCATACTCAAAACAAAGGAATAGAGGAACTGTTGTAATGATATTTAGCCGTGGTATGAGTATCAAAGACAACTAAGCTGGATATAAGATGGATAAATTAATCTTGAGATGATTTTGGAGCACTTCATGCATCCGTCTGCTGAAAGCTTTATGGAGATGAAGATTTCATTTTTCAGCATGACCTGGCACCTGCTCACAGTGCCAAAACCACTGGTAAATGGTTTACTGACCATGGTATTCCTGTGCTCAACTCTCCTGACCTGAACCCCATTGAGAATCTGTGGGAAATCGTGAAGAGGAAGTTGAGAGACACCAGACCCAACACTGTGGATGAGCTCAAGGCCGCTATCAAAACATCCTGGGCCTCCATAACACCTCAGCAGTGCCACCGGCTGATTGCCTCCATGCCACACCGCGCTGAAGCAGTCATTTCTGCAAAAGGATTCCTCACCAAGTATTGAGTGTATAACTGAACATAAGTATTTGAAGGTTGACTTTTTTTGTATTAAAAACATTTTTTTTATTGGTCGGATGACATATGCTAGTTTTTTGAGTTCGGGATTTTTGGTTTCTCTTTACTTTTTTGCCAAAATCAATAACAATAAAAGGCTTGAACTACTTTGGTTACGTATCACGAATCTAAAATATATGAAAGTTTAATTTTTATCATTACATTATGGAAAATAATGAATTTTATCACAATATGCTGATTTTTTTGAGGAGGACCTGTATAGGGGAGAGAGACAGACAGACATTGTACATGTACACAGAAGAATAAAAACAGACAAAAGGAAATGGTAGCAGTAGAAAAGAAATGTTCTAAAATTTAGAGAAAAAAAAAGAACTACCGTATTTTCACGACCATGAGGTGCACCATACTAAAAGGCGCAGTCTCAGTTATGTGTGCCATTACTGTATTTAACACACACACACTGTAAGGCGCACCTGATTATAGGGCACGGGTTTTATATACAATCCATGCCCACACTTCCCCCTTTAAAATTCTCATGGTGTACTCTACCAAGTCCCCCTTAGAACAGCAACACACACACAAGCATACAAGTCTGCGTATTTAAAAATAGAGCGGTAACAAATCCGAGTTTGGTATTCACATTTTTTTTACAAGTAATCGTCATCAATCAAACCCCATCCCCGAAGTCCTCATCCTCTATGTCTGATTTGAACAGCTGCGCTAAATCTCCATCAAACATACCAGGTTCACTTTTTTCACTGTCAGAGTCACTTTCCGTGCCGTGCAGCTCCTCGGAAATGACGGCGGCCTTTGCGAAAGCTCGAACAACAGTGCTGGCAGACACGTTAGCCCAAGCATCTATAATCCATCCGCAAATTGTGGCGTAACTCGCCCGGCGCTGCCTTCCACACTTAGTGAAACTGTGAGTGAAACCCCATCGTGCATATCGCTACCTTGCTGGTCCCCTTCTTCTCCAAAATGTGACTCACCGGGATGCCGAAAGTGAGCGGCACCTCGTCCATGTTGGTGATTTGGCTGGGCTGAAAGTGTTTGTAAGCGATGTTTGCAGGTTTGTTAAAATAACAATGTTTTACACAATCCTTTATGCACATTCAACGCCCACACTTCCCCCTTTAACGTTCTCATGGTGTTCTCTACTACGTCCGCCTTACAACAAAGGGCACACTGCACTAAAGGGTGCGCTGCACATTTTGAAGAAAATCGAAGACTTTTATGTGTGCCTTGTAGTCATGAAAATATGGTCATGGTTAAAGTCAAAAGTTCTCTCAGCTCATCATACATGGGCTTGCAATGTTGCTGTCTCTCTCTACCAGAATGCCTGATCCTGTGGCCTAGGACTCTATGCTCCAAAATGCTATATTGAAAGTGTCCGGAACTACAGCCTTTATTGTGATTAGAACTGTATTCTCTCTCGCAGCTCCTAAAGTCCTGTCCAGACAAGCTCTGTCGGATTTTGGAGCCTGAACCTGAGCCTAAAGCAGGAGAAATTGACAACTGTTTGACAGCTGTATATCTTTTGTTCGTCTGGTGCCAAAGTCACCAAAACTGAAGGATCTCAGCAGCTACAGACTAATGGACACCACATTGGGTTTTTCTGGCCCATCTGGTCCATCTACCCAATCTGGTGAGAGCTTTGATGGACCAACTACAGCCACTACAGTTCACCTACCAGTGGGAGCGCTGAGAGGATCTAATTTCTCTTTGATTTCTGCAGAGCCTTCCACACCATCCATTTGGAGTGCAAGGGCCCTCCTGAGGGGATTCTTTGAGACGGTTATGGCATCAGCCATTTTCTTTGCAGAAGTCTACTGGAACCGCAGCCTGTTAACAGCAGACAGAAAGTGACTGGACAAGTTACTGAAGAAGACTAGCTCAGTCCTGGAGAGTCCCATGGTCTCAGTGAGAGAGAGGAGTATGATAGCAATGCTTTCAGCTCTAATGGAAAATATCTCCTACCCCATGCAGAACATCATTGCATCTGCTCTTTCAATGTAGGCTTTCACTTGCCCTTGTCAAAGTCTGTGCTGTGACTTGTCAACGTGTGTCAACTGAGTAAGGCTTAGTGAGGTGTGAATTGTCAGAAATATCTGTTGGTATTCCTCAAGCAGTTTTTCTATATAGTTACCTTTCCTTCTCGCTCTGATGAAACAACAGATCTTATTTTAATAGTTAAATAGAGATTTAGTTCCTGCAGCTAATGTATGAAATTTTCCCCTTTTCATCACGCCACTGTTTGGACAATGAAACAGCTATCTGAGGTGCCCTGGATTGAGGAGGGAGTGCACTGCTTCAACCTGGTAACTGCATGTGAGGTGTTAAGGGAGCATCTGTAGATACTCTGTAGATGCAAAATGTAAAGATAGAATAGGAATCAGGGGTATGCAGGTTACAAAAAACACGCTGGTTTGCACTTACATAGCACCCTACGGTGTTGTTTAGAAAGCTCAAATTAATAGTTTATATCTTTTGGTCACTAGTCACAGCTGATGACTGTAAGTGATGTCGAGAAAATAAAGCACAGTTTTTTCTATAGGATAAGGCATTCATGCAGTGCTCACATCACTGAATTGCTTGTTTGCCACCATAGGAACTACCATACCTTTGCCCTTAGTCCACACATCAATGCAGCCAAGTGTTTTTTTTTTTTTTTTTGTTTCACACATCAATGCAGGCAAGTTTTTTTTTTTTTTCGTATTGTTTTTTTTTTTTTTTGTTATCGTTGCTGATAAATCCACAAGGTTCTGTTTGGATTTTGCATGTTTCATACAACTATCGAAAACATGCAGTACGTTAGTCAAAGACTCCAAATTACTTCGGTGTGTGAATGATGAAGTGAATGTTTGATGTATCCACTGGTGACTGATCCAAGCCTTACCCCATTGTCTTGCCATATGACAGCTTGCCATACCTCTCACCCCACCGTGAGCCTGATTGCAGAAGGGGTAGTAAATTAATGAATGGATACAAGTAAATGAAATGATACATTCTTATTGCTATAAATAATAATAATAATGATAAAACAGTTGAGTGTACTGGTAAAATATATAAACACCAATAAAGTGTTCTGTGTCCTTCACTCAGGATCACATTTGAGGTAGAGCCAATCCCAGCTGACTTTGAGTAGGACAAGGGGTACACTCGGCACAAATTGGCGACTCTGGTTGACCAAAGTTTTTGCACATATTGTTTAGTATAACATATGATAATTGTTTATTGTAATTGTTTAGTATAACAATTTTATGCCCCATTGGAAATGTGGCTATATCTGTTTGCAAGTAAATGCACCTATGATAAAAGGCATCTGCTCGGTGAGAGAGGGCATATAAGTTAATATAAGTTAAGTTAGATAGATCCAAGAAAGAGATGGCTAGAGTGAGTGGACGAAATTAAACACAATGCGAAGAACTATGTCATAAAGACAGGGAGAAGGAAGCGAAAAAAAAAAAAAGAATAAGAACAAATACAGCTCTCCCAGCTTTCTTCTTTTTCTTCAGAGTAATATATAAATGCGATGGTTATTTTCTCCATACAAACCCCCACAGGCAATTTAAAGGAAGTAGGCCAAAATGAAATATGATGGTTGCAATATAAAAACAAATTTCTAACACACAAAAGCCAGAAAGAACCTTTTCTGACAGAGCACAGATGCATGTACACAAATGTGTGCGCGCGTGTGTCTGTGTGGGCATCAGTTTGTGTGTTTGTGCGTTTTCAGAGAGTGATATTGAATGCACTTGAGCAAGTGAGAAAGACAAGTGAGCTTGGGTTAGGTATGGCTGCAATGGGGCATTAAATGGGTCACAAAGCAGTTGAGCCCTTTTTCTTTTCTTGTTTTCTCATTAAGATTGAAACAAGCAGAATCTAAATGGAATTTTGCATCACTAAAACTTTTAGATTTTCCATCATCAAGTTTATTTAACCTCTATCTCAAACAAATCCCCATGCACAAATACTTTGCAACTCTACAGTCACACAGCTTTTGCACTTTTCCAACCTTTAACCATCATCATAACATACCATAAATAGGGTAAATCCTGGTTAATCTGTGTGACATGCATGAGAACCAACTGATGAATTAATCCTGACTCAAATATAGATGGCCAAGAGTCTGAGCTGTTATTTAGTTATATGATGTAATGTACAACTGCATGTGGACAGATGTTTAGTTGACAAAGACTGGAAGAGGTTCAAAGAGATGGCTAATTCATTTAGCATATTTCAAAGATTTTCTAAGATTCCACTGCTTTCGTCGAAGTATCATGCTGCCATAGAAGTAAAAAAGGTTACATCAGTGAAATCAACATATAGCTGACATCAGTATTTGATTGTAAGGAAGTAGTTCAGTTTTGCAAATGCATCGGATCAACAACTGTTAGCAAAGCTCCTTATTTGAGCAAAAAAGGTCCATCTTGTGTTGCCCCACTTGAATTATAATTATTATTATTATTATTATTATTATTATTATTATTATACTGTTGTTGCTATCATTATCATTGATAATAATAACAATGATAACAATGATAACAATAATAATAATAATAATAATAATAATAATAATAATAATAATAATAATAATAATAATAATAATAATATATTTTTTTTTTCTTTCTACTTTCTGTCAATATCTAATTGGAGGTATTTTATATCTTCTTATATCTTGTGCCGCTTATCCTGTGCTCAGGGTCGCGGGGGATGCTGAAGCCTATCCCAGCTGTCAATGGGCGAGAGGCAGGGTACACCCTTGACACCCAATCGCAGGGCCACATACGAAGACGAACAAAATTCACTCACTCATCCAGGGCAATTTTCCCAATATTTATCCTGCATGGTTTTTGGAATGTGGGAGGAAACCAGAAAACCTGGAGGAAACCCACACAGAAACGGGAAGAACATGCAAACTCTACACAGAAAATCATTATCTGAATCAAATCAGGATCCTCCGTGCTTTGCTGCTGATGCGCTAATCACTGGAATATCTACGAAATGGTATTTAATCTATTGAGGAAGAACTGGGTGTGGATACAGATGGAGTCCTGAGTCCTGCTGAAAGAGAAGAGACTCGAACTCAACATATTCCTCAAGGAGAGGATTAATGGACCTCTGGCTGGGGTCCTAATTTCTCCAACACAAGGATACAGATGCACCAAGTTTCCATTTTTCAATCTTGAGAAATCTACTGCTTAGAGAAAGATAATACCTTGTTTAATGGTTCCCTGATGGGTGGAGTCACCGACGATCCTACAGAAGTGGGGGCTCGTGCGTTCAGTTTCTACAAGGAACTGTTTGGGGTAGTAGACTGTGATGATGGTAGCTGCAAGGATCTTCTGATGCCTCAAAGAAATTGTTGGAAAATGAAGTTAAGAGGAATGAAAAGTTCACGGGCACTTTCTTCACATAAAGACATTTCACACCTCATCCAAGAGGCTTCCTCAGTTCTAATGACCTAGGGGGAATTTCCAAATATAACTGCCAGTTTTTGGGCAACCTAAAATGAGGGGTGAAATGTCTCAAAGTGAAAAAATTCAAGTTCAGTTCCCAAAACAAGAAAATCTTGACAAGAAAAGGGAATAAAGTTCACTGGCAGAAGTTGATTGGTCTGAAAAGCAGACAGAGTTGTTAAAAAATTGTACAAAGCACTCAGAGACTGTAATGCTGGCATCCTATCAACTGACTTGGAGCACTGCACAGGCTAAAAAGCAAAACATGAAGGGTAATTGATCAAAAAATGCCCTAGTAACATTGTTGAACTCTTATAACGCATAACTACAGGCAATTCAAGCCTTCCTGACAGCCTAGTGGATGAAGCTGTCCTTTAGTCTGCTGGTCCTGGCTCGGAAACTCCATAGTCTCCTTTCTGATGGCAGCAGACTAAAGAAGCTGTGAGGTGAGTGCGAGGAATCACCTGCAATACGGAGGGCCTTGCAGGTGAGGCAGGTGTTGTAGACATCCTGAAGGGAGGGAAGACGAGCACCAACAATCTTGTCAGCTGCTCTCACTATGTGCTGGTGGCTCTTGCCGTAGGATGCAGTGCAGGCACCATACTATGCTGTGATGCAGCCGGTCAGGATGCGCTTGATGGTGCCCCTGAAAAAGGTGGCCATGATGTGGGTTGGGGCTCTGGCTCTCCTCAGCTTGTGGAGGAAGTAGAGATGTTGGTGTGCTTTCTTGGCCAGCATTGCAGTGTTTGTGGTCCAGGAGAGGTCCTCTGACACATGGACACTCAGGAACTACTGCTCACCCATGTTGATAGTTAGAAGGGTTTCTGGGTGTAATCTCTCCACGTCCAGAGAGTAATTGTTGGCACCGCACTGCATGGCAAGGTGGCTCACCTTGCTCCTGTATTTAGTTCTATCTCCATTGCTAATGAGACCAACCACAGTTATATTGTTTGTGTACTTGATGAAGATGCTGGAGTTGTAGATTAGTGTGCAGGCGTCTGTCATCAGCATGAACAGTAGAGGGCTCAGCACACATCCTTGGGGGACATTTGTGCTCATAGTGATGGTACTTGATGTGCCTCTGCTGACCTGCACTGCCCGTGGTCTTCCCGTCAGGAACAGCCAGTTGCATATCAAGGCGTTGAGTCCCGGCTGGTCAGTTTGTGATTGTGCTTCTGGGGATGATTGTGTTGAATGAGCTGAAATCGATGAACAGCATTCTAAAGTATGAGTCTTTAGTGTCCAGGTGTATGAGGGCTGAATGCAGGGCAGTGGAAATGGCGTCATCAGTCGAGATGTTCTGCCGATTTTCAAACTGGATAGATAGATCCATGAAAAGAAATCAACCATTACTGATCTAATATTTTATCAAATGTTCCTGGCTCCTCCTAATGTGTCAAATTGTTGTTGTGCAAGTCACTGAACCCCTAACTGCTCCCTTGGCGCTGGTCAAAGGCAGCTTACTGCTTATGGTTCATCCATGATAGAATTCTCCTCCTCAAGATAACTCCTACTTCATTTATCTTCTGGTCAGTACCATGATAGTACAACTTAAAGCCTGCTCCTAACCTTCTAGCCTTACTACCTTTCTACCTGGTCTTCTGGATACCCAGTATATCCACCTTCCTTCTTTGCATCATGTCGACCAACTCTCTACCTTTTCCTGTCATGGAGGATATTCAAAGTCTCTACTCTCAGTCTCAGACCCTTGCCTTTCCTCTTCTCTCTCTGCTACCAAACACGCCTTCCTCCTCTCCAATTTTGACCCACAGTAGCCCAATTTCCGCTGGTACCCTCTAGGTCATCGGTACCAATGACAATCATTGTTAATCCGGGCCTTGACTAATCCGGTATGAGATTATCAGGTTTCATTCACGTGTGGTTTCGGCAAAAGTTTTATGCCGAATGCCCTACCTGACGCAACCTGCTGCATTTATCCAGGTTTGTGACCGGCTCAGGGAGACACTGGCCCATTGCGCCTTAAGGCTACATTAATGAGATAAATTCTATAATACAGATAAAACCTTAAATACATTCCGATTATATTTTTTGTGGACAGCACTATTCAGACTAAAAAAGGGTATGATAAAATCAAACTGATCTTTTATTAAAATGTACATAATATATTGTTTTAATAAGGCTGTAATTAATGATAGTACTATAAAAAGAATTAAACGCCCTGCAGAAGGAAAATTGACCCTTTAAATGTTTTCTCCTACAATTCTGGATTCCAAATGGAAACCCCACATGCCCGTCTTTTGTTGCATTTCTTGACTTTATCACTTTCCACACCAAATGGAAATCAGCTCTAAGAATAGGAAAGTTCAAGGAAACTTGCTCTCAGTACTGGTGGTAATATTAGAGCTTTTCTTGAAATCCCTTATGGAAAGCCACTGCTTAGGAACCTGTGATTCTGAGTTCCTGAGCCAGCAGAGACCTAGGAGAACGTGAGAGATGCTACAAAGTTTGCAAATTCCAGCTACCAAGTGCCAGATACAGTTTTCCCAGGTTATACATATGTTATATAGCACCTCCCCATGTTCCATGATTTGATGAAGTTCAATCAGTGGAACTCACATTAACCTTTGACAGTGGGACCCTGAACTGTGTGTTTTTATTTATTCTTAGGAAAGATAAAATAATACTTAATGGAGAATAAAGGAGAAATTGTCAGGGTTCACAGCTGATCCCCGTTGTAATCTGCGCCAGCTGCAGCAGATGCCGCTAATCAAGATCCCTATAAAGGGCAGCGGCACTCTCTGCCTGGCGCCGGGGGATTGTGGTCCTCACGGACTACTGTGGGGCCCTGCCACGACCCGGACCTCACCCCCTGCCACGACCCGGACCTCACCCCCTGCCACGACCCGGACCTCACCCCCTGCCACGACCCGGACCTCACCCCCTGCTACGACCCGGACCTCACCCCCTGCTACGACCCGGACCTCACCCCCTGCTACGACCGGACCCCAGGTGTGACCTCTGTTCCCTTCCCGAGTCACGGCCGGGCCCAGTTGGCCGGCGTGACCTCTGTTCCCTTCCCGAGTCACAGCCGGGCCCAGACGGCCGGCGTGACCTCTGTTCCCTCCCGCAACCCGTACTGTTGAGGCCCAGCCTCTGCCGTTCTGTCTGCAACTCGTCCTGTCTGCATCCCGTACTGTTCAGCCTGCCACCCTGCCTGGGGCCCGCCCCGTCTGCAATCCGTACTGTTGAGTCCCAGCCTCTGCCGTTCTGTCTGCATCTAGTACTGTCCAGTCTGCAACTCGTCCAGTCTGCAACTCGTCCCGTCTGTAACCCGTACTGGTGAGGCCCAGCCTCTGCAGTCCCGTCTGCAACCCGTCCAGTCCAGTCTGCAACCTGTCCAGTCTGCAACCCGTCCAGTCCAGTCTGCAACCCGTCCCGTTTGCATCCCGTTCTGCCACTTCAACCAAATAAAAGCTCTTTCCACCCATCTCTGCCCCGAAGTGTGGTTCCCTGCTCGAGTCCGCCCCAGCACATCGTGACAGAAATTCAAGTGTCACAGCAGCACTGAGCAAAGGACAGGTATCAAAAGACATGAACATTCGACATGAAATTATATTCTTACACCTCAATTAAAACAAAATAAATAAATGAAAACTCTGGCTCAGTTCAGACCAAACTGGGCATTCTACTTTTCCTTGAAGTGTCTTTGGACAAGGCTTTGTTAGTATTAGACCATTAAAAAACGATGTTGCTTGAATGATAAATTATGATACATGAACAAACCAATGCCAATATCTGATTTAAAAATCTGAAGAAATACTACCGTCATTGGATAGATTTCCCATCGACCCTTTCAAACACTCATGACTATATCTGTCTTAACAGGGTTAAAAGGTGCCAAAATGTGGAACCCAAACACTCCTCTGTATAAGGATTGTCTGTATCTAATTAATATGGTCTCCAAGTGTCAATAAAGCTCACTATCAGGCCTCATCTTTGGCTCCTGTTCTTGTGTGGATCTACAGTGGCAGGTTCATTTCTAGAACATCCTCTCTGGATGTTTTTGGTGGCCACTTCCTCGGTAGATCTGACGGCGTTGTTGTGGCGTCGATGAATTTCAAGTTAGAAAAAAAGTACGAAAGAAAGAAAAAATATGACAGTGTATTCTGATCCAATATTTTCAGATAGATAGCAAAACAGAACAGTGTTACTACTGTTACTTAAATATGGAATTATTATTATCATGGATATGGAAAATGTAATTTCACTGTAGTAATAAATGCCTATGTGTTTGTGTATATTTGTTTATTATGACCAGGCTCACTTAAACAAGAAAGCTCTTTCAACTCCCAAGTGGCTCCTCAGATATTTTGTGCGTAAATCAATAAATAAATCAAATAATTAATTAATCTTGAAAATAACTAAAAAATATTTGTAAAATGAACAATGAATATTTATGTTCCAAACACATTTGTTGTTCAACAAGGTGCAACGAAACTAGGAGATAGCAGCTCTCAGGTCCAGTGTTGTCTCAAAAACCAAATTAAACAGGCAGAACACAAAAATAGCAGCAACTATAAGTTGCAACATAAATTAGAAAGTACATAAGTGGAAAGATATAAGACAGCTTCTAAAAGAATTAATATAGCCCCCTGACCCCCTCCCTTCTCTCAGGCACAGGGAATGAATTATACCGCCTGACAGGTGTCAGTAGATGATATATTGCTTGCAGTCGGCGGGGCAGGTAGGACACAAGAATCTGATGTACTTATCCAGAATGATCAGAGTGGTGGTTGCCTTCCTGAAGTCGGAAGTGTTCATCAACCAGCTGAATCCTAGGGGCATTGGAATGTTTGCCAATAGCTTTAAAACTGTGAGCCTAAAAACATTCCTGCGGGGGCTCCAGCTGCACCTCCGGCTGTCAGAAGCCACCATCAGTTCGCCATCATTAATCGAATCGCTCTCCGATTCCGGCTCCTTGTTTGGGCAAGTGACTTGTTTGTGGCCTAAATCTGCACATTCATCTGCCCTGAACTGGCATGCTCCATACTTTACCCTAAATGAGACCTCCAGGGTTTGTGAAGGCACTTCCAAAAACATGAAGACCTGCCTCCTCAGAGACTGAACACACTTCAGCCTGGGATCCTTGCACCCCACGCTCACAGTTTTAATGGCAGTAGTGAACGTTCCAAATCATTTTAGTTCACTTTTCCAACAGAGTGTTTGGAATGAACGGCTGGTGGCAGCTGTGGCTGCGCCTGTGGAGGCTGCAGCCACGATGCCTGTCAATGAACCGGCTGCATCCACTGGTGCCGTGGGTCAAGTGTGCCCAGCTCCTTTGCCCGTGAATGACGTCCCAATGCGGAGAGGGAACTTACTCAGACCCCCCCTTCTCATCATGAAGCAAGTCGCAGCTGGAACCTCTGTGGCGACAGCCAAGACAGGTGAGCTCCCCAGCTTTTCGGGTCCCGCACATGATGACAGCATTGTTGATACAGGTAAGATAGGAAGCCAGCAGGGTGAGGGCAAAGAAATGGAATGTTAGTCAGAGTCAAACATTGTTTCAGTTAGTGGCAGCACTAAGGCAAAGAAAGGTCTTTATTCCATGGAGGATTTTAATGCAAGGGTGTCCAAACTACGGCCCATGATCCATTTTTAATCACCCCGCAGCAAATTCTTAAAAACATTAATGAATATATCCCACATGAGAAACTTGCGCTTGACTGCATTGCACTTCTTAGTATTAACACTGCGTTGCTGTGATGAAAGACTATAATGTCCGACGACACTACAATACAATACATACGTCCTACACTTGAGAGTTGAAAGAGTTGAAAGTCAAAAGACAAGGTGAAGTTAAGAAAATGACAATGCGCCAGCAAAATCAACAACAGTATTTTCTTTGTGCTCAGAAAATACAAGAAAATCTCACATATGCAAGTTATGAAGTAGCTCAACTCATTGCCCATATCAGAAAACCTTTCTCAGATGGTGAATTTATAAAACAGTGCCTCACAAAGCTCATGGAAAAACTGCAGGACTTAAACAACATTTGCATGTGTAGAAACACAGTTGTGTGGCACATCGAAGACTTGTCAGCCAACATAAAACCAAGTGTCAGACAAAGCTTGTGATTTGATCTTTATTCGATCGCATGAGATGAGAGCACAGATGCTACAAACACTGCACCACTGTTAATTTTTTTGAGGGGAGTTGACGATAATTTTTGCATTATTGTAGAGCTGCTTGATCTCAGGAGTTTAAAAGGCAGAACAACTGGAGAGGACATTTTTGAAGCTGTGTTGGTTTCAATGGACAAGATGGGACTTCAATAGGGGACTCCACACTTGCTACAGGTGAGCGCCAAGGAATAGCTTCTATGGTGTGCAGCAAGCAAGAGAGCGGAGGTGCGGCAGTAAGTTTCACTGTATCATTCACCAAGAAGCCCTCTGTGCTAGAGTAACCCAGCTGGATTTTGTTTTCTCTTCAAGCGTCAACCTGGGGGACTTTATTCCTACTTGGATGACAGACGGTATTTTGTGTTCCGTAAACAACCATGGCAAGTTGATGCTCTCATACTGAGTTGATCCCCTGCCACTGAGCTATACTGAGTGTCTTTCTTTGTTCTTGTTGAATGTATACCTGCTCGATCCCAGCATTTGAATGCAGGGAATTTTTAAAATCTTCTTCTAAAATCCTCTTGTAACTCTTCTTCTTCTTATTATTATTTTCTTCTTCTTTTCCTTTTGGTTCCTCCCTTCCACAATTAATCAACTTTCTCCATGTAACCCTATTCTCTGTCCTCCTTTCTCACTCCAACTGACTTCACATCCGCTCTCTCTACATCCATAAATCTTCTCTTTGGTCTTCTTTGAGACCTCCTGTCTAGCAGATTCAAGATTTAATATTCAAAGCATTCATTGTCACATGTACAGTGTAGGAACAAGTTCCCCGGTACAGTGAAATTCCTACTTTGTTGTCCACAGTGCATTGGGATATGTTCTGGTGGAAGAGTGTAAAGATTGTTATAAATATGATTTTAGATATGAATATGAACATTGCAATAGAACAGTGAGTAGAATAGAGTGTAATGAGATGTTTGAGTGCAGCTTGGTGTTTAACTTATAAAGTGCTGGTGACAGGGTGAGTGCAATTAGAGTGCAAGTTAAGCGGCAGTCGTCTTTACAAGCGCAGGGAGAAAAATGAGTGTTGACCTGTTTAAGTGGGATGGCAGTCAGGTAGAACAAGTTCTTTGACCATGTCATTCTACA
The DNA here is from genome assembly GCF_037954325.1 of Fistularia commersonii. NCBI lineage: Eukaryota > Metazoa > Chordata > Actinopteri > Syngnathiformes > Fistulariidae > Fistularia > Fistularia commersonii. The sequence continues at coordinate 7,603,653 of NC_141301.1, forward strand.
TTTCACACTAGGGGTGTGAACTGGCCATCTTAGAGGTGGGTGATGTCCTTGGCAATGGAGACAGCGCTCTTGTGGATTCTGCAGTTGTAGATGTTCTGCAGAGAAGGATGTGGGGTTCTAGTGATCCATTCTGCAGTCATCACCACTCACTACAGGTGTCTGCGGTCCAGAGCAGTGGTACTGCCGTACCACACAGTGATGCAGCTGGTCAGGATGCTCTCAACAATGCAGCCGTAGAAGTTGCTGAGGATCTTAAGCAACATGTCAAACCTCCCCAGCCTCCTCAGGAAGTACAGCTGTTGTTGAGGCCTCCTGACCGTCTGCATTGTGTTTAGGGACCAGGTGAGCTCCTCCTTTATGTGGTGCTTAAAGCTGCTCAGCCTCTCAACCTCAATACCTTGGAGGAGCAGTGGCTGATGAAGTCTGCTCTCCTTCCTCGTGTCCACTATCATCTTCTTGGTCTGGTCCGTGTCAAAGGTGAGGTTGTTTTCTTCACACCACTTTACCAGACTGGCCACCTCCATCCTGTAGGCCGTTTCCTCTCCACTGGTGATGCGTCCTATCACTGCATTGTTGTCTGCGAGCTTCAGGATGATACTGTCCTCATGTTCACCCACAGTCGTGGGTGAACAGAGTGTAAAGGATGGGTCTGAGGACACATCCCTGAGGAGTGCCCATTTTCATGATGATGCTTTGTGAGGTCCTGTTACCTATCCTGACAGACTGGGGTCACAGAGGGTGGGGTGCAGGCCGAGGGTGGACATTTTGTGTGTGAGTTTGTGGGGTCTGACCATGTTGAAAATACCTCTGTAGTTCACAAAGAGCATCATGATGTCGGAGTCTTTGTTTTCTAGGTCGGAGAGGGAGTAGTGGAGGGTGGCAGCAATGACGTCTGAGGTGGACCTGTTGGGTCAGTATGCGAATTGCAGGGGGTCTAGGGTTTCCGGGATGTCGTTCTGAAAGTGGGCCAGGACCGCCCTCATGAAGCACTTCATGATGATTGGACTGAGTGCAACTGGCCTGTAGTCATTCAGGCAGGTGGGTGGGCTCCTCTTGGGGGAGGTGGGGGGGGGGGGGGGGGGGGTTGTGGTTGTGTTCTTGAAGCAGGTGGGGACGGTGTTCTGGCTGAGGGCGATGTTGAAGATGGTGGTGAGAACATCAGCCAGCTCATTGGCGCAAGCTCTGAGGGCCCGCCCCTGGATGTTGTCCAATCCAGCTGCTTTGCGGGGGTTGATCCTTCTCAGTGCCCAGCATACCTGGCCTTATGATACTGTTGGGAGAGGGGAGGAGTGAGAGGGGAGGTTGGCAGTCCCGTCGTGTGTGTAACTCACCTCCATGTTGTGGTTGAGGTACTTGAAGCAGGTGTAGAAGTTGTTGAGGTCATCCGACAGGTTGTCTGCAGTGATGCCGATGCTGGTGGTGGACTTGTGGTCAGTGATGTGCTGCAGGTCTTGCCACATCTACCCAGGGTCAGCAGTGGAGTAGAATCCATCCAGCTTCTCTCTATACCGTCTCTTGGCTGTTCTGATGGCCATCCTTAGTCTATACTTAGCAGCTTTGTACTAAGCCTCATCGTCAGACCTAAATGCATGACAGCGGCCACGCAGCATGTGGCATACCTGACTGTTCAGACAAGGCTTCTGGTTAGGGAACTTCCTGACTCGTATGATGTGCACAATGTTATCAACATAAGTGCTGATGTACCCGGTCACATACTCAGCATACTCCCGTACGCTGACAAAAAACCCCTCCTGAGTGGCTGCGGTCTTGAACACAGCCCAGTTGGTTGTAACAAACCAGTCCTGCAGATGCCCTCTGAATTGAGGGTCCAGAGTTTGATTTCTCTGGTTACGGCGTTTGTCCATCTCAGTCTCGGTCTGTACACGGGGTACAGAAACAGAGACATGTGTTCTGACTGTCCAAAGTAGGGGCGGGGTACGGCCCTTTACGCGCCACAGACATTGGTGTTCACGTGGTCCAGGGTGTGCTTGTCCTGATTGGGAAAGTCCACATGTTGGTGGTATGTGGGGTGTACAGTCCGCAGGCTGCACTGGTTGAAGTCACTAGCTGTAATCACAAAGGCATCAGGGTACGCCATCATCCCTTACCTATCCCTTACCACCCAGAGCTTTTCTCAACTCCTCCCTGAAAATCATACACAATTCAGGCTCCAACCACTTTGTCCTCTGCTCTGCCTCTGTCCTCTTGGTCTTCCTTGTCACCAGTCATTCTGCAAACCACCATCCTATGCTGGCTACAGTCTCACCTACCACTACTTTGCAGTCACTGATATTTTTCAGATTACCTCATCTCTACAACATGTAGTTTATCTGCATGCTCCTCCCTTCTTATGTTCCCTATGTTCCTGTCTTTTCTTGAAAAAGTATTAACTACCTCCCACTTCCATCCTTTTTGCAAGGTCTACCACCATCTGTTCCTCTGCATTCATATCCTGGATACCAAATGTGCCCATCTCTTTTTCATCGCCTCGATTGCCTGCACCAACATATCCATTGGGGTCTGTACCAATTACCACTCTCTTATCTCTGGGGACATTCTGCATCACTTCATCTAAATAATCCCAGAACTTCTCCTTTTCAAAATCATATCCTACCTGCGGGGCATAGCCTCAAACAACAATGAGCATAACATCTTCAATTTCCAGTTTCAGACTGATAAGTCTGACATTCTTTTCACCTCCAGAACATTATTTGGAATCTCCTTCAAGATGACTCATACTCAATTTCTCTTCTTGTCAGTACGATAATAGTAAAACTTTAAATGCTCCTAAGCTTTTAGCCTTCCTACCTTTCCACTTGATATCCTGGAATAACAGTATATCCACCTGCATTCTCTAGATGATGCCAACCAGCTCTCTACCTTTCTCTCTCTCATCGGATGGGAGGCTTATTTATATAACCCTTACATAGACCTTTCCTGGGTGGAGGAGCAGCATAATCCCTCTGTAGGTGGAATATAATTTTGGGTTCTCTGACCTCCCTGGAGATCTGTAAGAATATCCCTCCAAAACAGAGGTTGCAGTTGAGGGCTTGATAAACAGGATCGTCCTACAGGTGTTCTCAATTCACCTAAACTAAATGTTTGCGTTTGAACCAACTCACCTAGCAGGGTGGGATTAGGAACCAGTTCTGCGTTCCTCTACCAAAGTGGCATCTCTCTCTTACCAAAGTGGCTAAAATATAGGCTTGCACATCAAATGATATGATTATAAAGATGGTCATTGATCCCTCTGTGTGAAATTACAAGGAAGGAAACTTCTCATTGGGTGAGGAATACTACTTGTTTTACCTTGAGCTGCCTCAAGAAAAGAAGAGAGTCCCTGGAGGGACCTACAGGAGTTTGGCTCCAGATCCATTGCTCTTCATAGAGCAGTCAATTCTGTCTTGCTAGCACTGAGCTCCATCCCTGCTAGAGAGGCTGCATTCCATGTGCTTCATGCCAATTCACCATGCCAGTAGTAGTCATAGCAACAGCAGAAATAGTACTATAGGTTTTATTATTAGTGTTGTTATTGTTATGGCTGCTTTTGTTGTTGTTGTGATTGTTCTTGTCATTGTCATAGTTTGTTATTTTTTGTAGTATTTATTTATGTGTTTTATTTACATATTAAGGCAATCTGTTTCTGGGAAACAAAAAAAAAAAAATCTCTCCAGGTCAGTTTTAAAATTTTTGTCAAGGTCATTGTAAAAGTCTAGTGTTATTTCTTTATTTATATATTTTTAATGATTGATTTAGTTATTTATATATTTATGACAGATTGGGACCACTGGGTTTCCTCTCTCTTCTAAATAATGACAATATCCAAGGAAATGCAGGATTGTTTGACCAGGCCTAGCCCTCCACTGGGTTGTCTTTAATATTGCTCGTTTTGGAGGTGATCCATCAAAGATCAGTGTTTCTTACCCATTTTCTCGGTGTGGTTGCCAATGACCAGTTCATTCAAAATCCATGCAAGACACAGGGTTTTGATTTGGAGTTTTAATTTCCAGGTGACTGTTTTTGTGGAGAGTGCTGGGTCATGTTCTGTGGGGCTCCATCTTCTCTCCCCAGGGAGTCACAGTCTTTTTCAAATGAGAAAATTGAAGGTGGTTCTCCCTTTGCACCCTGGGCAATAGCCAGTCAGAATGAAGCCTGGAATAAGTACTGTATCTGTTGCAATTTGGCACCATATTTTGATAAGAGGATCTTTTCAGACCACATACCACCATATTGGTCATGTTGAGTCCACCCCTTGACTGATCAGTTCTGGAGATTCACACAATTATTGTTGTATTTGGGTGGGAATGAGCTAATAGTCAGAGCAAATGTAAAAATGTTGAGTGATGATGGAGATAGGTTAAAAACAATGTGTGTAATATACTGTAGATCAGGGTTGTCCAAACTTTTTCACTGAGGGCCACATACAGAAAAATATAAAAAGGACTGGGCCACTCACTAGTGGTCAGGCATATACAGTAACTTAATTTCTATTGTATTAGAATTACCAAAATCAATAAAATGTTAGTTTACTCTGCTTTTAATTGAATATGGTTATAGTAGAAATAGCAGAATACATCACAGCTTACTATTAATGGATTTTTATTTATTTTGTTACCAAAAGGGTATACGTAATCTGCAGTGAAATAACAGTTACTCTGAAAACCAGCAGACTGAGAGACAAGAAATTGCTGACAGCAACATCAGTCTCTTCAATATTCAAAACAGAACACAAAAAATGTACAACATAGTGATAAAGTGTGGAGAGATTTAACTGCTCAGGTAAACAGGACCATGTTTAATTTCTAACATTTCTATCTTATGAATTAATATTCATAAACCAATGGAAAATCAGTTAACAAAGCAAGGACTCGATTTTTTGGAGAAGTCTGCATTTCAATACAAATTATATTGTTTACTAGTACTCAATAAAAGTCCTGAGCTGGGTCTGCTTTTTAGGATGGTGATCCCCCTTCACAGCTCTGTGTTAAGCGGAAAAAAGAAGGGAGAGGGGAGATGGCTAAATTTCAAGCTTGTTATGCAAACGTGTTGTTGAGCTTGTTAACACATCAACTAACATTTGTGAAAAAAGTTGAACCAACTTTAGTTAACTGAATTTATTGGGAATTTTGATTAACTCATGAATGCTGTGTAGGCTTATACATTTTTTTAACTCACCTATAACAGGAACGGCATTTCACTCAATGTGCGCAGTGATGCTACGCTTGCATGCTACGGTGGTTGAGATGCAAGGGACATCACGGTGATGGCTGTTGATTATTTTTGTTCTCAGTTTGCTTTCGTTCAGAGTTAACAGAGAAGATGTTTGCTCGCAGATGTATGTTGAGCCGAAGAGATTCATCATGCATGTTACTTGGCATCTCATCACTGGAAACTTGGCCTTTTCCAAGCTCTGGCAGAAGTCAGGGAGGGAGAGAAGCTGATTTTGGTTCTTCAGTGAATCGTCATACAGCATTTCGATGAGTTCTAACTGCAGTCTCTCCTCCATTTCTTCTGCATTGATCAGGAATGGAGTCGAAAACAGCTGGATTGCTTTCTCAATGTTAATAAAAATCCTGGAAGCGCCAACTGAATTCTGTCTTCAGAGATGTGATCACAGACACATATTCCTCCTTTTTAGCAGAAAGGTTGGTTGTTGGAACAACAGATTTGAACAGATTTGATTTTGGAAAGCATGGGGAAGAGTGCAAAATTTAAGTTGTGCAGTTGCATCTCAAAGAGATGGAGCTTCAGGCAGAATGCTTTCATTTGCGCATACAGCTGTGTAACAAGCCACTCTTCCCCTTATAGATGCTTGCTCAGTGTGTTGAGCTGATTAGTAAGATCAATTAAAAATCACAGATTTTGCAAACCATAAAGGGTCACTAAGCCCATGGAGAGATTGGTTCTTTTCTTTTAAAAACTCGTCAATTTTGGATCTCAGAGAATAAAACCAGTGCAATACGGCATCCCGAATGAGCCAGCGCACTTTGGAGAGGTAGAGTAGGTCCCTGTATTCTGCCTCTACATGTGATAGAAAAGCCTGAAATTGCCTGTGGTTAAGTCCTCGTGCTTAAGTTGTCAGTTTGACAGTATATACAAGTGTGTTCATCACATCACTAAGCTGGGTTGCTTTGGCACAGAGGACTTCTTGGTGAATGACACGGTGAATCTTTAATGCCTCACCTCTGCTCTCTTGCACCTTGCTGCCCACCATAGAAGCCATTTCTTGGCGCTCACCTGTCATAGTTGGCGCCCCAGCTGTGACAGGTAATAACTCCACACAGCTTTTCCCATTGAAGTCCCATCTTGTCCATTGAAACTGACACAGCTTCAAAAATGTCCTCTCCAGTTGTTTTGCCTTTTAGACTCAGCTCCTCATCACCTCAGTAATTCAAAAATTATTGTCGACTTCCCTCAAAAATATTAAAATTGGTGAGGTGTCTGTAGCATCTGTGCTCTTATTACATGCGATTGAATAAAGATCAAAAGCAGAAGCTTTGTCTGATCTGAGAAAGGTTTTCCCTGTTGGGTGATGAGTTGAGCTGCTTCATAACTTGCATGTGTGGCATTTTCTTGTATTTTCTGAGCACGAAGAAAATACTGTAATTGATTTTGCAAGCTTGCTGTCATTTTCCTAACTTTATCTTCTCTTTCAACTTTCAACTCTTTCAACTCTCTTTCTAGTATGGGTCTTATGTATTGTTTCATAGTGTCGTCGGACATTATAACAGTTTCATTGCAAATTAAACAGACACACTTCACATTGACCTCTGTAAAGAAATATTCATTTCCCCATCATATCTGAAATTTCCAGCACTCACTTGCAATTTTTCTTTTTTTTTCATTCAGCCCATTTTTGGTCGTCATTTGGATTTTTTATTTGAATTCTCTTGGCGAAGAACTGCCTTGTTCAGTATCCCCACCCTGTGTTGAAACTAAGAGGTGCAATGCAGTCAAGCACAAATTTCATGTGTGGGATATATTCAATTATATTTTTAGAATTTGCTGCGGGCAAATTAAAAATGGAGCATGGGCCACAGTTGGCCCGCAGGCCGTATTTTTGAAACCCCTGCTGTAGATTTTTCAGGTTGCATTTTCAGGAAGAAAGACATGAGAAGAGGTGGTTTTCTTCCATGTGTTTTGGCGGACATTTGTTTTTCGTTATCCACCTGTCTTAGAAAAAAAAATGGTCATGTTTATTTCACAAGAATTAGTTTTGGGCACACTGACATGCACACTGACATGCTCCTGGAGGCTGCTGGGTTCACAACCTACTGGAGGGAAACCTACCCAGTAGGGAAACCTACTGGAGAAACCAGGCGACAGCCATGGAGTCAGCCTCCAAAAACAACAACCTGCGGCAGCTTTTCAATCTGCTCCGCCAAGGGAAAGCAGGCCCCCGCAAGCGCTGCTTCCTGGTTAAGGATGCGGCCGGAAACGTCCTATCCACTGAAGCTAACTGCCTCAGTCGCTGGAAGGAGCACTTCAGTGAGCTCCTAAACCATCCTCCCCTACCAGAAGCCCCAACCTCCACCACCCACCCCAACAATAACCCAGATCGTCTCATTTCCCCGGTCACCCCAGCCGAAGTGAAGGCAGCCTTGTCAAAGCTCAAAAACGGCAAAGCCCCTGGCCTATGTTCCATCACAGCTGAGATGCTGAAGGCCGGAGGTAACAACGTCATCCTTTGGCTCACACAAATCATCAACCATGTGTGGGTCACTGAGTCGCTGCCTGATGACTGGAGGCGGGGCATTATAATTCCCTTCTGGAAGCATAAGGGCGATCAGCTGACCTGCAGCAACCACAGAGGAATCACCCTCCTCTCCATCCCCGGAAAACTATTCACCCGCGTCCTACTAACCCGTGCTCTACCTGCAACCCAAAGCAGACGCCGCCAACAGCAAGCCGGTTTCATGTCCAATCGGTCCACCACAGATCACATCTCTGCCCTCCGGCTCATAATTGAAAAGGCCCGGGAGTTCAGGAAGGATCGGCACCTTTACATCGCCTTCATCGACCTGAAAGCTGCCTTCGACACAGTGGACCACGGCTCTCTCTGGAACATCCTGACATCCCTCGGAGTCCCGGCCAAAATAACCACACTGTTTAGGCAGCTCTACCAAGGAGCCGAGAGCTGTGTGCGTGTGAATGGCCGGGACTCTGAGTGGTTCCCCATCAAGAGCGGGGTGAGGCAGGGCTGTGTCGCTGCACCAGAACTTTTTAATTGTGTCATTGACCATCTGATGACAAAAGTCTCTGAGTGGATCCCTGGGGTCCCCATAGGCAGCTACAGGGATCTCGAGTACGCAGATGACACCACGCTGTTCAGTGAGACCGCTGACCAGCTTCGTGAAGCCCTACATGTTTTTGATGAGGAGTCCGGGAAACTTGGCCTGAAGATAAGCTGGCCAAAAACCAAGCTTATGCATATAGGAGAGGGACCTGATCCACCACCACTCCTCTTCGACGGCACCCCTGTCCACTTTGTTGCTACCTTCAAGTACCTCGGCTCAACCCTATCAAACACCGGAGATCTCAAAGTTGAGATTGACCGGCGCCGTGTCCTTGCGGCGTCAGTCATGCAGTCCCTGTGGAGACCATTGTGGCGCCACCGGCACATATCCCGGGTGACAAAGCTCCGGGTCTACAATGCCTCAGTCATCTCTGTCCTTCTCTATGGCTCCGAAACCTGTCCGCTGAACAACACGCTGGCAGCCAGGCTTGATGGATTTGACTCCAGGGCCCTGAGGACACTAGAAGGCATCAGCTGGACCCAGCATGTCACCAACAAGACCCTAAGGGATCGAACCCAGCAGCCCCCAGCATCTCGCCTCGCAGCAATGCGGCGAGTTCGTTGGTATGGCCACATCATCCGCTTGCCTGCTGAACATCCCACAAGCTCCATCTTGGCCTTTAATCCCCAGCTAGCCGGATGGAGAAGACCCAGAGGTGCCCCCCGCACCCGCTGGCTTGATGTTGTGGCCCAAGACCTCAGGGCCTGCGGTGTGAGCCTGGCACAGGCACAGCAACTTGCCAACGACAGACCCCAATGGAGAAACCTGGTAGCCACGGTTGGCTCTACGCATCTCGTGCAAGAGGACTAACTAACTAACTAACTCTGGTTTCATCCCCTTACAAATGATCAGGTCCATGATTCTGGCTAAATTACTGAGGTGCCCAAAATCTCATCCAGCTCATCTAGAAAGTTGCCTGCAGAAGTCTGGTCCCTTGGTAATAACATCTAAGTAATATGTCATAACAAAGCCCCCAATACTAAGCCTCCTCTTTGCTCATCATGTCAATGGGAACTTCTTATCCCATAAACTTGAACTAAGTGTGTGTATATTTGTGTGTCAACTCCCAAAGAAAGACAGTTTGGCATAAACAAGGATAAGGGGATCTTTGCCCTCGTTTGTGGAATGCCAAGATTTAATATCACCAGTCAGGGTCTCATCATCAGGCATGAGTTCAGAGGGTGTGGCCCTTGTAATGGCTCTTGTGAGATAAGCAGCATTTTCCAGTACACAGACTTCTTCTTCTTCTTCTTCCTCTTCTTCTTCTTCTTCTTCTTCTTCTTCTTCTTCTTCTTCTTCTTCTTCTTCTTCTTCTTCTTCTTCTCTTTTCGCCACAGTGAGTCAACTTTCTCCATCTGATCATATTCTCTGTATCCTCCTCTCACACAAACTACCTTCATATCCTCTCTCACTAAGTCCATAAATGTTCTCTTTGGTCTTCCCCAAGACCTCTTACCTGGCAGATACTATTACAGCATCTGTCTCCCAATATATTCACTATCCCTCCTTTGTACGTATGACTTGTATGACTTAACCATATCAGTCTGGCTTCTTACATCTAACATGTGCTGTTCCTCTGATAGACTCACTCCTGATCCTATCCATCCCGGTCAATCACAGAGAACCTCAACATCTTATCTCTGCGACCTCTAGTTCTGCCTCCTGTCTTTTCATCATTGTAACTGATTCTAGGCCATAAAGAATCGCTGGTCTGACCACTGTATTGTACACCTTTCCTTTTATTCTGGCTGATAGTCTTCTATCACATGATACCCCTGACACTTTTCTCCACCCATTCTAACCTGCTTAGACCTGTCGTTTCATGTCACGATCTCCTCTCGGCAGCCGAGAGGAGACACGGCTGGATCAAATTAAGAATCGGCGCCAGCTGCAGCAGCGGCCAACTGCCGCTAATCAAGATCCCTATAAAGGGCAGCGGCATGCTCTGCCTGGTGCCGGAGGATTGTAGATCCCCAGGACCCCTGTCACGACCGGACCTAGCCGTGGTGCCTGGACTTCCCCTACAGTACCAGAGCTTCTCTCTTGGTACCCTGTCATATACTTTTTCTAGGTCTACAAAAAAAAACAATGCAGCTCCCTCTGGCCTTCTCTGTACTTCTCTATTAGCATTCTCAGTACAATTACTGCATCTGTAGTACTCTTTCTAGGCATGAAGCCATGCTGCTGTTCTCAAATGCTGACTTCTGCTGTCAGTCTAGTTTCCTCTACCCTTTCCCATAACTTCATTGTATGGCTCATCAATTTTATCCATCTATAGTTGTAGCAATTCTGCACATCCCTCTTAATCTAACAAATGGGCGCCAATACACCTCTTCTACATTCCTCAGGCATCTTCTCACTATCTAAGATCCTTTTGAATAATCTAGTCTGAAACTGTACCGCAGCCTCTACTAGACACATCAACACCTCCATAGGTATATCATCAGGACCAAATGCACTCTTCATCCTCTTCAATGCTTTCCTCCCTTCACTTTTCCTAATCTCTGCTAATTTGTGGTCTACAATAATCTCCTCTTCCAGCCCTGCCTCTCTTTCTTTTTCCACATTCATCAGCTCTTCAAAGTACTTGCTCCATCTTCCCATCACTCTTCTAGCATCTGTCAATACATTTCCCTCTCTCCTCTTAATCTCCTGGACCTGTCGTATAGCCACTCCATCTTTATCTCTCTGTTTCGCCAACCTTTATACATCATTCTTTCCCTCCTTACTGTCCAAGCGGGCATACAAGTCATTTAAACGCACATTTTTTTTTTTTTGCATTTGCTACCTCTATCTTCACCTTACATTGTATCACCCTTTACTCCTGTCTGTTCTCTTCAATCCTCTCAGTATCCCACTTCTGTTTTGCTAGCCGCTTTCTCTGTATATAGTCCTGCTCTTATTCCACCACTAATTCTCCTTATCTACTTTCCTTCCGAATGACACACCAAATACTCTCCAACTTGCTTGCCCGATAACATTAGCTGTTTTTGTTCAATCATCTGGAAGCTCTCCCTGACCACCCAAACCCTTCTCAACTCCTCCCTGAAAACCATACAACACTCCTCCTTTTTCAGCTTCCACCACTTTGTCCTCTGCTCTCTCTTTCTCTTCTTGATCTTCCTTGTAACCAGAGTCATCTTACAAACCACCATCCTGTGCTGTTGGGCTACACTCTCACCTACAATTACTTTGCAGTCACTGATCTCTTTCAGGTTACCTCATCTATACAAGATGGAGTCTACCTGTGTGCTCCCACCTCCACTCTTATAAGTTACCCTATGTTCCTGTTTTTTTTCTGGAAAAAGGTGTTCACTGATAGCAGTTCACTTATTCCATCCTTTTTGCAAAATCTACCACCATCTGTCCCTCTGCATTCCTATCCTGCATACCAAATCTGCCCATCACCTCTTCTTCCCCTCTATTGCCTTCACCAACATGTCCATTGAAGTCTGCACCAATTACCACTCTCTCATATCTGGGAATATTCTGCATAACTTCATCTAGCTCATTCCAGAACTTCTCCTTCTCTTCAAATTCACATCCCATCTGCGGGGCATAGCCACTAACAACGTTGAGTATCACACCTTCAATTTCCAGTTTCAGACTCATAATTCTGTCTGACATTCTTTTCACCTCCAGAATGTTCCTGACAAACTCCTCCTTCAAAGTAGCTCCTCCTCCTTTTCTCTTCTTGTCAGTAGCATAATAGCTCAACTTAAAGCCTGCTCCTAAGCTTCTAGCCGTACTACCTTTCCACCTGGTCTCCTGGACACACAGTATATCCACTTTCCTTCTCTGCATCATGTCAACCAACTCTCTACCTTTTCTAGTCCCGATATTCAAAGTCCCTACTCTCAGTCCCAGACCCTTGCCTTTCCTCGAGTTTGCCAGTAGATAAAGATGCAATGCAATTTTCAAGTTCATCATTAACACTGAAAGAACCAACTCCCCTTCAACACTATAAACTAGCCACATCTACTTGCTAAACTCTGATCATTTTTCTGTTAAACTTACAATAGAACATTGTTTAGGTTTATACCTCAGTTCATTCCTCATATTGTTCTCATGACAAACTAAAAAAAGGCAAATAAAGTATGTTCTTTTCCTCTCAGTTGCCCCCTTAAGGGCTCCGAACAGCAAATCGACTCCTCCATCTAACCCTATCCTCCATATAATCTATTCTCACAACAACAAAATTCATGTCCTCCATCATTACATCCATAAATCTTCTCTTTTGTCTTTCTCTGGGACCTCCTGGCTGGTTGTTCTAACGTCAGCATCCTTCCACTAATAAACAATAGACACTATCTCTCCTCTCTTCATGACCAATCGATATTAGTTTGGCCTCTCTGACCTTACCTAGTAAGTAACCTAATTTTGCACTGGTACCCTGTAGGTTATCTGCACCAATGGTGGCCCTTTTTAACCTGTGCCTCAACTGATCTGATGTAAAAGCCATATCCTATTCAACTTGTATGTGTAGTTTGGACACAAGTTTTATATTGGCTACCCTTTTTGACGCAACCCTCTTCATTTTTCTGAGCTTGGGACAACTCAGAAAGACATTGGCTTGTCCCCCCCATGCATTGCCACACATATTTTTTTCTATTATATCTATTTCCACCTGATGTACAGTTGATATTAATTCTTATTTGGTTTTTGTGATCAAATCACTCTTAATGTTTGATTTAGTCAGGTGATGAGGTGTCGGATGGGGGGGTAGCCTCATTGTTTATGAAATATTGGGTTAGTGACCCCTCTGAAAGCCCAGAAAAGCATGAAGGACTTAAGTGTGGTCTCCTGGTCCAGACTCTGGATTGACAAGGTTTTGGTTCAGAGACAAAATTAGTAAATTTTTAGATATCAGATGCTCCATCAAAAGTGGGATGAATATCATCTCTCCTGACCAGGCCAGTCAGTAGCTCAAAACCAGCAATTAAAAAAAAGACATGTAGCAGAACATATAGTGACCAGTCAAATTAGGCCGGGTTCCAGATGAAAAAAACTACACATCTGGTGTAGACTAATGTATGAAAATTAAATGATTTAAGAGAGATTTTTTAGGATTGGTTAGGTCTGGACCCAAAAGCAGACAGACACCAGGGACTTGGGAAATAAGTGTAGCTTTATTTATGGAGGTCGGTGGTGGGGGGCAAGTCAAGCTGAGGAAATTCTGAAACCCAGACCGAGAGGGAGACCTTGTGGCAGGGTCAAAACCTCAGGCCAAAGGGGAGGCTGGAAAACAGGACCTCTGGAGACAAATGACACATAGTGAGGAATGGACACAAACTGATATTCAAACCAGAGATGCCTGGAACCCACATTAATTGATATAGTTAGTTGATATTAGTTGAAATGTTGGTTCAAACAAAGATGAGAAGCTTAGGAGCATGTGTCCACCATCAGCTTCTCAGCCACACCCGCCCTCTGTGAAAGAAAGCACAGGAGGGAAAACCCCCCAAGCAACAGTCTCAGACAAGGATAGGGAACAGGTGTGCCACGATCAGCTTCTCAGCCACACCTGGCTCCTGTGAAAGAAAGCACAGGGAAAACACAAAGTAACAGTCTTTAATCACCAGAAGATAAATATAACAAAAGCAGAATGTAAGGTGTAGTAAATAAAAAGGTTTGAAGTTTAGCGTAAATAGGGGGATGGACAAAGAAACAGATGCTGAGAATCAGTTTGAATACATGAGTAAAAATGCTTACAGCATGCTGACTTAATCGCAGGGTGGGTTGTATCGTTTTAGAGTTATATATACACGCCTTCATCAAGTCTGTTATTGCAGAGTTGTAGATTTTTGGACTGAAATATTAATATGAGATGAAAATAAAATGTGACAATTGACCTGACATTTCTGAATTAACATTTTGGTGACAGGATCAATCGCATATAAAATTAGAGTGAAATGATGCAGAATTACGATAGAATCATCATCCATACAAAATTTTATGAAGACTACAATTAATAGGTGAGCAAACTTACATGAATTAAAACTAAAGGAACCTGAAAACCTAACTGATAAGTTATGGGGTGAAGAAATGTCAATACTGTTAAGTTACAACAGTATTCTGAGTACCAAGCTGTAAGGGGAAGTTGCTTTTCTAGTTTTGGTATTGGACTCAGTTATCCAGTTAATGCTTTGCAGGGCTTCATCGCAAGGCTTAATTCAATAGTGCATTATTCTGCAGCACATGTTGAAACATTGTGAGCACAGGATCTGCTGTTCATTGTTAGAAAATTGTAACAAATACATAGCAACCAATACACAAATGTAATATACATTAAAAGGACTCCAACCTTCAGCCATCCATTCATTCATTCACATAAACCATCCATTTATTATTTTCTTAAACATTTTAACAAGTATTGATGCCTAAAGACAAAATATTTGGCTGGTGTATAACTTACAGAAGAGGCTTAGCTTTACCATCATAAGACCTACCTAACTTATCTTAGCTGTTCCTTACTAATATCCTGAAGTTGTCGACTGCTGCTGCTTCTCCTACAGTATTTTCAGATACCCTTGCCTTTGTTTCCCTATAGCTTGCAAAACTATCAATGCAAATTTATCATGCAAATAATGCTCTTTAGTCTTTTGCTTACTCATCCCCATGAAGCCCAGGCTTCTTCCCTGGCAATTATGGACTTAACTGCATCTCGCTGATGGAACATCAGCGAGTGCCATTGTGCATTCCAGAGAGTTCAAGACGGGAGAGACAAGTGATTGCGCCCGTAGAGGTAGTGCCCTCCCAAAAAAAGTTGTTCAGAAGTTGTTACAAGAAAAAAGAGGACTAGGACGGTTGGAGGTGCCATTTGCTGAACCCGGGGAGTGTTGAGTTGCCCTTTTCTGCTCGGCAGAGGATTAATTGTGAATTTTGATATAAAAATCATTGAGTAACACAGGGCAGGCTCTTTACCCCCTGCTCAAGCATCATACCAGCTGAGCGATGGATGATTTGTTGTTATTTGTTGTTTTTTCTGTAATTATATTTATAATATAACTATATATATATATATATATATATATAACTACCTTCATATATATATTTATTTATTTGTATCTGTTGCCAACTAAATACTAAACATGTGGTGTCAACATTCTGAGCTCCATCAAAAATTTTAAATCTAGGACACAACCCCATCAATTATCAGAATTTAGTTTGCCTACCATTTTACCAAAAGTTATGAAATATACATTGTTTTTATACTATGTATACACACACACCACTAAACACACAAAAAGCATTTTTTTACCCTCTTAATTTGCTGATGAAAAAAACAAAATCTTCACTTAATATCCACATGTTAATTTATTTCTAAATTAGTATGTTAATGCTCACTTTCACAAATCTTTTTTCTCTAAATTAGATTGAGCAGCACTGTTTAATGGCTTACATTACATAAACTGATTGAACAATGCTTTTTGTATCTTGCATAATGTTGATTTTCTCTCAGTAAATACTTTATAAATTGGCCTTTTGAATGACTTAATCATTTCTAAGTTGACCACTCCTCTTAAACTCCTCTTCACCGAATACGAATGGGGAGTTTTGTTAAAAACTCGTATATTTTGTTATATGATGACATGTTATGATGGTGGTTTTGACTGTGCAGAGTTTGGAGGACACACTTGATGTATGGTACTACCTTAGTTTATATGATATGTGAAATACAGGAAATGCACAAAGAAATAAAAAAAAAGAAAAAACAAGATAAAAAAAACAAAGATGAATGAAAGGGAAAGTGACAAGTCAGTGCCAAATCATAAGTCAGTACATCATATGGGAGAGAGATATTTTAGATTCTTTCCAACTGTAAATGTATATCTTCATCCATTCTGAGTTATCTGTGTCATATTACTCAAGACAAACAATCTTTCATCTTTAGCTTTGTTTTAAAGAGCCAGTCATTTAGAGATCTCACTGTATCCAGTTGTCTAAGAGCTATTAAGTGCAATATTATTAGTTGAGTGGTGGCAAAAGCAAGCTTTAACGTTGGTGCTTCCATCCTGTGACATGTCAACTGTGTTCAAAACTTCAAACAAGACAATAGAATAACAAACAAATATGGCAATTTCAAAAAAGATTACAATTTATTAAATGTTTTGCAGACACAATAAACATTATAATAAGTGCGTATATATAGGCACATATATATATATAAAACCCTTGTGCGGTCATAACTTCCTGCATATAGTGGTGGTCTTGAGGGTACAGAAGTAAAGCAGTTCAGTTGGATTGTCGATCCCAAATCTTTTTTTTTGCATTGAGAAACAACTTATTCCTCACACAGTAAAGTAAATGCCTGAGTTTTTCCCTCTCACAGTGTAGAAATACTGAATTTAATTTCAACATGCCAGTTTTATTGTTCCTCCTGATTTGAAAAAAAATGGGCTTTGACCTGTTGGGAAACCTGATAGTTGCACTCTTAGCTTCAGTAAGAACTGAGAGTACTGTAATCTGCAGCAACTTTATAGTCTCTGGTTGGAATCCCCTCTAAACAATGCCTTAGAGGATTTTTATTTTCATTTGTAGCAATTTGAACTTGTGTCTGATCCTGCCGCTGAACGACAAAGATATAGATTTATCTGAGAGCAATCAGTAGAACCCATCTCAATTTCTTCCTCACTCGATGTACACGTGTTTTGTCTGTGAATCATTCAAGTGTGGGGTTGAGGAAATGTGATCCAACACCTGCATGTGAGATGAAACAGCATCACAAAATCTCAATGTCTGTGAGTGTGTGTTCTATCTGTGAATGAGTTGTAGGGTCGTGGATAGGTGACGCACCACTACAATCAAACAGCAGCACAGAATTTCAGTGACTCTCTTTCTTTGTACATGTATTTTGTGTCTGTGTGTCTGTGTAATTTTAAATGGTGTATGCATTATTTTGAATGTGATATTGACTGTTAGTGTATTGCTTTGAAGGAAAAAAAAAAAAAAAAAACTTTTTCTATTGGTGGGATCAGTTTAGGAAAATTATCAAATTAGTTATCAAATTTGAAAAACAAAATTGTTACTTTTTTTTCTGTCCTTAAACATGCCAAAGTGACAAGTGGTATCGGTTTTTGTCACATTTGGGGGGGGGGGTTGAAGACTCAAGTGCAAGACAAGACTCCTTTAGAGTTCAAAAACAAATTTACTTAGGGGAAGCAGGTGAACAGTTCCTGGACTCGCCTGTTTAAGAACAGGTGAGGTCAGGAATGGAGGGCGAGGCAGCGCTGGGAACTCAAAGAGGCAAGATTTCAACTAGGTGACAGGGCAGGACAGTAATGATATGGAATGTCACTTCCCATGCAGGGCTGGAGCCTGAGCTTGTGTGCAGGGTCAAGGGGTTCAAGTTACATGTAGTTGGTCTCGCTCTGATGCACAGCTTTGGCCCCAAAACTAGCCTCCTTCAGAACACCAACAGGTGTGGGTATACTTAAGGCTCCCTGGAATACAGAATAGACTATTATTTAGCAGATGGTTTAATCCAAAGCGACTTACAGAGATGCCAGGGATTGAACCAAGGACCTCACACATGCAAAGCATGAGCACTACCACTGTGAGACAGCAGCTCAGTCTACCCACCCTTTTTGAAATGCCCAAGAGAAGGCCACTAGGAACACATCTACCTCCCATATTTTACTCCCTAATAACAGTGGGTCGAGGAATGGTGTGACTGGAAGAATTGCCCCGGCCTCTACCTCAGCGATGTTTTATTGTATCTCTGTGCTTGTCAACATCCTCTATAACAAACATCATGTTCATACATATGAGTGTTTGTATATGCACTTGGCAACAAAATGCCTTGGGCTGCAGTTTGATAGACTTTGTGGAAGTATCATCAGACTTGTGGCTCTATGTCTTCGAAACCTTGATAAAGAGAGGGGTGAAGCTGTTGCTGTGGTAAACCCCTGACCCGTTAATGGATATCAGCTGGATATCATCCCACATATCCAGCCATAATGGATATGTGGGATGTCATTATCCTTGAGGACGATGTCCGATGTCCAATCGGACATACTTGGGGAAGGGCATGTTGAAGTGCCCAGGAAGATGAAAATCTGAGCCCCTCTGCTTAGGCTCCTGCCATTATGACCCAGCCCCCAATATGGATATGTGTCATCAACCTCACCCAACTCTGCTGTTCTTTTGTTGTATTACTTTTGCCTACTGCTTTAATATTGAATTGCTGTATCATCAATACCACTGATTAAAAATGTCTTGTGCATCAACATGGATAAGCTAATCACAGATTTAGTTTCCCTGGGCAAAGATTTCTTAAGAGAGCTGGGGACAGTGTGAAAGTAGTGAGAAATAATAGAACACACATAGTCAACGTAACTAAATTGCTTTGAAAAGCTATTTTTTTCAAAGAATGTGTGACTGTGGTACCATGCTATTCTCTGTCTAAATATTTTTTTGATTCAATATGGAGTGTGCTTTTTTTAAGAGGAAAGCTTTTCAGAGAAGCATGGAAAGGAAAATAGTTGGGGAGTTTATTGCAATGAGTGTATGTAGGGGGTCCCTGTCCACAGACCACTTTTAGGGAATAAAAAGACGACTGATATGCCTCACACTGGTTTTGTATTTTGTTCCTCCTGTGACATCCATCACCTTCAATTATCCCTCCACTTTTCTGCCTTTCTAGGATCCACTTGGTTTATCTCATTTGTCAAATATTTTATCTTCATCTTCATCACAACAGTTATGAAGCAATTATATGAGGTAGATGAAGGCGACTGCAGATTTAAACTCTAAAAAAATACTCATTAAAAATGAATTATCTCGCATGCCCCTGGCCCTTGAGCCAATAAAGCATATAACAACAAAGTTATTGCATTGAAGCTATGTGTACAGTGGTTGGCCCCACCCCTATTTATTCTCCCTATTTACAATAGGGGGAATAAAATGGTTTTCATGAAGTCAATAACTCAGTGTTGATTTCTGTTATTCTCTTTATTACAACATCAAATCTTCTTCTTCTCCTTTCAGCTTTTCCCTTCAAGGGTCGCCAGAGCGAATCAAACTTCTCCATCTAACCTGATTCTCTGTATCCTCCTCTCTCACACCAACTACCTTCATATCCTCTCTCACTACATCCATAAATCTTCTCCTTGGTCTTCCTTGACACCTCCTGCCTGGCAGCTCCAATTCAAGCTCCAGTCCGCATAGTATATTCACTATCCCTCCTCTATACATGACCGAACCATCTCGATCTGGCTTCTCTGACCTTATCTCAAAAACATCTAAAATGTGCTGTTCCTCTGAGTGACTGATTCCTGGTCCTATCCATCCTGGTCACTCACAAAGAGAACCTCTCTTGGCACCCTGTCATATGCTTTTTCTAGGTCTACAAAAACATAATGCAGCTCCCTCTGGCCTTCTCTGTAGTACTCTGTTAGCATTCTCAAGGCAAATACTGCATCTGTAGCACTCTATCTAGGCATGAAGCCATACTGCTCTTCACAAATGCTGAATTCTGCTATCAGTTTAGTTTCCACTACTCTCTATTTATCCTTCTATAGTTGTGGCAATTCTGCACCCCCCACTTATTATTAAAAATGGACACCATCACAAAAGTCAGAAGCAATCGGATGAATTCTGAAATGTATAAGGGATATACTTTCAGCTCAGATTTAGCCAAATGCAGCAAAGTTGATTGGACGGCGCTTCACAGTACAGATGGACAAGGGTCTATGCCATTCCTTAGGCATCTTTTCACTCGCTAGGATCCTGTTTGATAATTAGGTCAGAAACTCTACTGCTGCCTTTCCTAGACACTTCCATACCGCCACAGGTATATCATCAGGACCAACTACCTTTCCACTCTTCATCCTCTTCGAAGCCTTCCTTACTTCACTTTACTATGCTGTGCTACTTTGTGGTCTACAACAGTCACCTCTTTTACCCTTTCCTATTTTCCTGTGTTTTGCCTTGGCTACCTTTATCATTACCTTACATCGTATCTCCCTGTACTCCTGTCCATTCTCTTCAGTCCTCTGATTGCTCCACTTCTTTGCTATCCACTTTCTCAGTATATACTCCTGCACTTCCTGATTCCACCACCAAGTCTCCTTATCCACTTTCCTTCCAGATGACACACAAAGTACTTTCCTTCCTGTCTCCCTGATAACACTAGATGTATTTTACCAATCATCTAGAAGCTCTCTCTGACAACCAAGAAGCTTTCTCCACACCTCCCTGAAAACCATACAACACTCCTCCTTTTTCAGCTTCCACCATTTTGTCCCCTGCTCTGCCTATGTCCTATTGATCCTCCTAGCCATCAGAGTCATCCTACAAACCACCTTCCTATGCTGTCTGGCTCCTACCTCCATTCTTATAAGTTACTTTATGTTCCTGTCTTTTCCTGGAAAAAGTGTTCACTACAGCCATTTCCATCTTTTTTGCATCCCCTCTATTGCCTTCACAAAGATGCCCATTGAAGTCTGCACCAATTACCAGTCCCTCATCTCTGGTGATATTCTGTATCACTTCATCTACCTCATTCTAGAACTTCTTCTTCTCCTCAAGCTCACATCTGCGGGGCATAACCACTAACAACATTGAGAATCACACCTTCAATTTCCAGTTCCAGACTAATAGTCTATATGACATTCTTTTCACCTCCAGAGCATGCCCTTTGTTCTCTTCATCATGTTGACCGACTCTATACCTTTCCTGTCATAGTCCCAATGTTCAAAGTCCCTACTCTCACTCCCAGACTCTTGGCTGTCTCCCTCTCTCTGCTACAGAACACCTCTTCCTCCTCTCCTTCTTTGACCTACAGTTGCCCAGTTTTCATTGGTTCCCTATAGGTTATCGTTACTAATGGGGATTGTTGTTAACCCAGGCCTCCAAGTATGAACTTGAATAATTATTGGATTTAATGCATATCAGGTGATGTGTATTTGTGTACAGAGGGAGGGTGTGGCCTCAGGAGATCAACACCCTATATCAAGGTGTGCATAATTATTAGGAAGATCCTCAGGAAAAATGGTCCATAAAAGAGATTTAACCGACCAGTCAAAAGTCAAAGGCGAAAATCCTAAATCTTTCAGAGGGATGCAGCACTTTTGAAATACTGTATCCAAGATATCGAGGTGTGATCACAGAAATATCGAACGTTTTGTTGCAAATCGTCAACTGTGTCACAAGAAATATGATGAGAAGATGAGACGCAAATTGATCGCCAAAGATTTGAGAATAATCAAACATGACGGTACCAGGAACCTAACCCAATTGTCCTCTAGTGCTGCCATATTTCCCAACTGCAACCTACCTGGGGTGTCAAGAAGTACGAGGTGTTCAGTTCTCAGAGACATGGCCAAGGGCTGAAACCCAACCACCTCTGAACAAGACACATAAGTTAATATGTCAAGAATGGGCCAGGACATATCTGAAGAAAGATTTTTCAAAGGGGACTGATGAGATTTGTGGACTGATGAGATAAGAGTGACTCTTGACCAACCAGGGGACTGTGGTTGGACCAATAACCATCACAGAGCTTCACTTCAGCTCAGACGCCAGCAAGGTGGAGGTGGGGTACTGGTTTGTGCATGTAATATTAAAGGTGAGCTAGTTGGACCTTTTCGGGTTGAAATTCAACTCTCAGGCCTACTGCCAATTTTTAGAAGACACTTTCTTCAAGTATTGGCACAGGAAAAGTCTGCTTCTTTCAAGAAGACTTTAATTTTTTTGCAAGACATCACATGCATCAAAGAATTCCACTGCATGGCTGGCCAGTAAAGACCTTAAAGATGAAAAATGAATGACATGGCCCCCTTCTTTACCTGACTTAAACCCCATTGAATATTTTAAGCCATTCTAAAGCAGGAAAATTACAGTGAAGGTAAACGGTACGCCTCTCTGACAAGTGTCTGGGAGGCTGCAGTTGCGGCTGCTTAAAAATTTATTTCTGACCAGATTAAAAGACTGACTGACTCTGTGAATGGACGGCTTGTGACTGTTATCAAAAAAAAAAGGGTGGTTATATTGGTTACTGAGATTTTTTGTTTGTTTTTTTATTTCAGAAATTATGATTTGTAAATTTTGATTGTGTTTATTATTCTCACTTTAACAGGTGAAAATAAACAAGCGGGAAATTATTTGGTTTTCATTTAGTAGCATAATAATTCTGCACGCAAATATATGCCTAATAATTGTGTACATATAGATATTCTCTTAAAAAAAAAACAAAAAAACTTCCCTTTTATGACTTAGGTGTTCAGGTTTGAGGGTTTGTTAACATTTTGGATTGACCAAGAGCAACGTACTTGTACAATAACGAAATTAATTCTCAAAAATTCAACTTGCCTAATAATTGTACATGCAGCAATGATACACGTGACATGTTCTATTGTTCAGGTAAAATGGTTTTATTACTCTATTAGCATCTACTAAATACACTTTTCTTTGACAAACAGCATGGGCATTAGCCATGTTTCCAAAAATGTATGTTACAGGACACCCACGGAAGTAACATAATGACCATTATAATGAAGTGGCATTCATTCTGTTTTATTTCAGACAAGAATGTTACGAGATGGGCGAGCAGACACCGCTAGGCTATGGTGCATCAGGTCAACAATGCAAAAATCCCAAAAATAAAACTTCTCTTATATAAACAGAACTATGCAGCTGGGTAAATGCACCACACAAAATCAAATACCGGTCTCAAATATAACTTGCTAAGTGTCCAATGAAGCCGAGACCAAATAGCAGCAAGGATGCGTACACGACAAAATCAAACAAACTGTCTCCCAAACATGCGACTAGAGACCTTTTTAGGAGGCGGTCAGCACCATTTATCTCTCTCTGGATTTTTTTCTTTTTGTTTGGTTCTTTTAACTGTTTACTGGCTCACTTCTGTTGCAAGCTGCAGTGGTTTAGTAACGTTGAAGGAAAAACGATAACTTACACTTGTGTTAACGACTCCACCTCACACAAGGAGCCAGACGACGAGCTGTGCGTATTACTTAGAAGATAAGTGGGAGCACCAGCCGGGGAAGTGAGCCTACACAAAACTGAGAAGGCGGACTGACAGGAGATTCAAGCCCTTTCTGCCCTTGCTGTCGCATCCCCACCATCCCATTCTCCTGAACATGGCACCTTACTGTCTGTCAGATTCACAGGGAATTCCCAGTATCAAAGGAAGGATGCCCGGGTGCTTTCAATGACTACAGGCCAGAGGCAGTAACTTCATATACTATGAAGCAATTTGAGAGGCTCATCCTTCAGTACTTGAGGAAATGGCTATCTGCTTTCCGATACCTCCTGCAGTTTGAGTACAGGCAGGACAACGGTGTCGGGGATGTGATTATTGGCCCCACATACAGGGCCCTGTCTCACCTGGGGAGTGCAGGAAGCAATGTGAGAGTCATTTACCGTGACTTCTCCAGTGCCCCTCAAAAGCCTCGAACTCTGCCACCAGAGAGACAAGCTGCTTGGGATGCAACTTCACCCTAACATCACTGCCTGGATTTTTGACAACCTCACAGGACAGCCACAATATGTCAAAGTGAATGGCTGTGTATCTGAGGCTGTGGCATGCAACACTGGAGCCTCCAAAGGTGTTTTCCTGTCTCCATTCTTCTTTCCCCCTTTCACCTCCAACTTCAGCTACAATTCTTGATCCTGCCACCTCCAAAAGTTTTTTGATGACTCTTCCAGTGGGATGCATCATCAGCAGTGATGACAAGGAATACAGATGACTCGTTGAGAGTTTTGTTGCCTTAAGTAACCAGAATCACCTTCAACTCATGACCCGTAAGACCAAGGAGATGGTGTAGGATTTCAGGGAGAACTGGGGGGGACTGCACCAATCACCATCCGCGTGCTTCTTTGCCATAGTGTGCTGCAGGGGCAGTGCCAAGACTGGTTGGGTCAATAGGCTAAACAACAAACTGGTGAATAAAGCCCACCCAGTGGTGGGACTAAACTTGGACAGTTTGGAAAAAGTAGCTGAGAGGAGGGTAAAGGATAAACTTGGAGCAAGACTGCACAATCCTTCTCATCTCATCATCTCATTCTCATGACAAACTGTGGCGGATGAACAGCTTATTCAGCCAGAGGGTATTCCCACCACATGACAGAAATTAACACTTTAGCCAGTTCTTTTTTGCCCTCTGCTATCAGACTGAATAACAGCAGCCTTGACAGCACACAACTCTGACCTGCCTGAGTCGTATCTGAACTACTGGTCACTGCTTCCAATGTCACTCCCGTTCATGTGTAGCAGATTATTATCTATCTATCTTTTTATGTTTTTTTTTTTTGTGATATTTTCTCTGTGTTTTTAAATGTTTTACCTATTTCCCCATTCATTAACCTTAAAGTCCTTTGATACCTGTCTTCTTGCCCTGTGTTGCCATGACAGCTGAATTTCCCCAATCGGGATATATAAGTTATTGTATTATCCTATCCTATCCTATCCTATCCTATCCTATCCTATCCTATCCTATCCTATCCTATCCTATCCTATCCTATCCTATCCTATCCTGTCCTATCCCATCCTGTGCTAACCAGTTCCACATTGCCAGCTTGTTCTGTATGTTCTGTGCCAGGCCTTCTCAAATTCTTCCCCACAACATTATTATTCCCTAGAAACACAGCAAAGGTACTTTATCCTGTCTTGGCACAAGGGTAGGTTCTGGGGGAGAACAGAGAGGCCTTCGCGCCACTCTCTGACCCCAAGGGCTTTACTTTTCCCTAGTTTTCTCTGGCTGAGGATATAGAGGATAGTTTTTTTGTTAGTTTTGCCAATGTGTTGATGTTCCCTTGATCTTTAATTAAATAACATCATTATAGGCCAAGAAAAGTGATGTTACAACCTAGTAAAACCACGCCATTTCTGAAGAGGGGGCTCCAGGGGGTGTGCACAGAGCAGTCCAGATAGTGCATATCCTTGGCGTACACCTCCATGCACACTAAAGGAGCACACAAGCAACCATTGATCATCAGAACACTCTCAATGCCACTGTACAACACCTGGATCTTAGCAAGGACAGGAAGCATTGTTCAATGTGGTAAATGCCTTTCCTTGATGTAATGACACCAATGTCATGTTTCCACCATATGAAAGGGAGAACGCCGAAACGCCCTGAGCTACGTATACTAGGTAGACTGATCTACCATCGACCTGCTGGGCAGACATTAGATCTGGTACAGATGAATAACCTGCTCCATAGCTTCTTTCAGGCAGATGGCCAGGGCTTTGGAGAGGATTTTATAATCGGTGCAGAAGAGAGGAACAGGGTGCCATTTTTTTTATGTTGTAGGTAGCCTTTACTTTGGCAAGCAGGCAATGGCAGGCCCTTCTGCATGACAGTGCAAGAGAACACACTGCCAGACTTTAATTTAAAACATCTAAAACACTCCAACTATGATGTCCCAGTACGCTTTATAAAAATTCAACCGTTAGCCCATGTATGCCTGGGACCTTGTGGTTCTACATGCTGTGAAGCAAAGTGTGTAAGTCCTTTGTGCTTAATGGGGACTCTAACTTGGAGTTGATTTCAGCAGAGACTTGGGCTAATTCTACAAAGAAATCCTCAAACATCTCCTTTTTAATGGTCTCACATGAGTAGAGGGAGGAGTAGAACTCGACTGCCTTCTTTCTAATCTTGCCCTGTGTCAGACAGCCGGGTGTGCATCAGCTTCCTCTGCCTGAGTTTCCTCTCCAAGCCAAAAAGGAAGCTCGAGGGAGCATCCATCTTTGTGATATCCTTGATTCAGGACCTGACCATTGCAGCCTGTACTTTTGCATCTAGCAGGTTGGCAAGATGCAAGACCAATTTTAAGTGTCTCAATGTGCCCTTGATTTTCTGTTGACTCATTCGTTCTAGTTCCAAAATGTCAGTCTCGAGATCCTTGATCCTTGATTCATTTTGAATGTGCTGTTGACACAACAGTCTGATCAGAACCTTTCCATGGTCCCACTATTATCTTTCCTTTGTCTGAAATCAGTTCAGACATAAATTAACGTGTCTTTAAACCTTTGATCATGAATCAAAACCAAAATGAAATGCCAGTAGGCGCTTTTTAGGCAGAATTCTGCAAAGCCTTACCTAAAAGTAATTAATTATCAGGAAAACCCACAAGTAAAAGCTAGTTTTGAGACATTAAAATGATGCTAAAAAACATAAAACCGGACGGACGAGGGAAATTTTACAGTCATGTGCACGGGACCATGTGAATTGTCTGCCACCACAGAGCACGCTGAGAGTCTGGATGAAACTCTATGTGGCTACAATCTAAAAGTTCTGTACACTTCCTGGTCAGTGAAAAAAATAATCAGCTTTTTATTTCATATGGTACCTGGATAGATTAGGGAAGAAGCTGTCTAATTTAACACCTTTCATCTACAGTATATGTTGTGCTGAAGGGAGATCTTCAGCAGTGTCTCAGGGTATGAGTTTTCCTGACTTGTCGACTGTGTGTTTGGGAGGTAGACATCATTTTAGTCAGAACAGCAGCGCTCACTATGACTGCTGTCCACAACCATGTGCTTCCTTGCTTTCTCCTTTGTGGTCATTGTAGTGCCCAGTTCTAGCTTTTGCTTCTTCCTTTCTGTTTAGGCAGTGGAGTTACTGAAGTTTCCTGCTCCATCATCTCCGATGTTACAGTGTTTTGATTTATCTGTCAGACAGGACATTACCTTGGGGCACTCCTATCCTGCACACCACAGCCCGGACACACAGCCATCCGCCCTAACATACTGCAGCCGTCGAGGATTAGGGCAGGGATGTCAGGGTGAAGTTGCGTACTCAGCGGCTTGTCCTTAATAGGGTGGGTTGGACACTGTTGAAGGCACTGGAGAATTCAAAGAAAGTGTCTCTCACAGTGCTTCTTGCACCCTTCGGATAGGATAGGGCTGTGTGTGTGAGGAAGATGATTGCATCCTCTACACTCATGTGCTGCCTGTATGCAAAGTTAGGGTCCAGGGAAACACATAGCCAGTCTTTCAGGTGGTGGACTACAAACCTCTCAAATGACTTCGTGACACGTCATGTTAGTGCC
This sequence comes from Fistularia commersonii, assembly GCF_037954325.1. Lineage (NCBI taxonomy): Eukaryota > Metazoa > Chordata > Actinopteri > Syngnathiformes > Fistulariidae > Fistularia > Fistularia commersonii. The sequence continues at coordinate 7,630,967 of NC_141301.1, forward strand.
ACCAGCCTGTAGTAAAAACTCTAATTCAAAGTGTCATGTACAACAGTGATGACAGAACACCAAAACACCCCTTGGCAATGCATTGTATGTGACAGGTGTGACACCAGAACCCAATTGCACCATGAAAATAGGATTTTTTTTTTTTGTCTTATGAGTTGACAGCACAGCTGACAGGATTAAACAGGTGTAGTCTGAATAGTCAAGAAGTAAGTTACCAAGCATGCCATAAATCCAAGCAATAAAGCTAAAAAGGGGAGCAGATTAAGGCGGGATGGAGATGATAAGAACCATGATATCAAGTAGAAGAACTCGAAGTCCAACACCACAAGGAACAAGGAACTGAGCACTATTGCATGCCTTAATTGGAGGTCAGTATTTACTGTTTGCCTGTGTCTGTCTATGTCTGTGTCTGTGTGTGAATGTATGTGAGTGTTTCACTGACATGATCTGGCTAGAATCATGAAGGCAGTTTTCCCTCCAAAATCAGATCAAGTAAGCACTTGAAACACAGACAACAGGGTTTCAAGTCAATGGGCTTGCCCACACTGATGGACATGTCTTATATCAATTTGATACCAGACTGTCCCGCAATACCAGACCATGAGTGATGTTGAAATGAATAGCTGTTATGTAAGGTGTCAGAGCTGTTTTTTTTTTTTTTCTTTCGCTAAAATAACTTAAAAAAGAGGGAATAAAAGAAATGTAAAGTGTAAAAACTGCACACATGTTTTTGAGGTGCAAAGCTCTGGTAAGATTAATTATTCATATAAATTAACTTAAGATAAAGTACATTTGCAAAGGGCAAATTGGATAAAAAGAGATTATAACAATAATACTCCTCTAGTACTCCTCTAATTCATCAGATGCCATGGAAGGGTTATTAATGCAATATTTTTAAAAGGATTTAAAACTTCAGAACAACTAATATATGTTATTATGAAGGGCAATAGACTTCAGTGAGCTACTTTTCCTTTTAAAATAGGTTAATCATTCAAAGTCTAGAAAGTCTATTGAAGCACAAAGGCTGTTGAGTCACGTGGAGAATAAACCATTGTAGAATTAATCTATGACCGATCTGTCTGCCTTTCTGTCTTATTTGAAGACACAAAAATAGCAATGAGCTCCTTCACAAGAGAACATTATAAATAAAGGGCCACAAGAGTCTAAATGAAGAAAAATAATAAATCAAGACGCATGCTATGTGGATATAAGGTAAAGAACATTGAGGACTAATTCTGAAAGGCATTTCAAAGAATGTTTCCAGATATAAAGCACACATGATCAAACTGTCAACAGCAAAGAGCAGATGTACATGAACCCATAAACTTTGTTCTCATTTTTGCATGAAAATATATGTAGAATAACTTAAGGGTCATTTTGACAAGCTGGGCTTTTGCTCAATCAAAAGCAATTGTTTGTACGGTGTCCGAGGGGAAAAAAATCTTGCAATTTTTTTCTTTTCTGTTTTCTGTTTCCACAGCGAATCATCCTCCTCCATCTAACCCTGTTCACTGTATCCTCGTCTCGCACATCATCTAACTTCATGTCAGTAACTTGCGGTGAGCTTTATGGCTGGTGAGGCACTGACGTCATCAGTCAGATTTACAAACATATAAACCCTACGGAGTAGCTTATTCACCATTTTATTGGCAGCAGTTAACATATTTTGTTTAAAATATCATGTCAGCATTCTTTTCATATACAAACTGTAGCATAGAAAAAAGTACTTTTAAAAAAACTTTATTATCTCTTACCTTTTCTTCTAAATGAAGTCCATGCGCTGCTCCTTCTGAAGAAAAGCATCGGTAACTTGCTATACAAATCATCCTTGTCTTTCTTCAGTTTTAATAGTCTCAATAGAAATCACTGCCAGTGAAGACAGTCGTCCTTGATCGGTCCTGTTCTGACTGTATATTTTTAGTCTTTTCAGTGTGGAGAATGAATCTCTTGGTTTTCCTTCACATTAGCATTGTGGATGCTGATGTTGAGTCGTTGCTGTTCGTTCAAAGCCAAATCTATCCTGGACATCACGAATGTTTTAGCGCGATTTGACTTTGAATGTGAGTGGCCGACCGCTCATGTTTGATTAGGCTTCTTTGCAGATTCTTTAGGTCACAATATCCCATTTGAGTCCAGACATTGTCAGAAGTTGAGAAAAGAATGCAGGAAAAGCAGAAAAGGCGCTTCCTTACTGGGCATCCACACAGCCAGCATTTTCATGTGTACCACTCTGTCAGTCTTCCCTTACTTATCATCTCCTGCTTTGACTGAAAGTTCGGTTTAGAAAATTCTTTCAGTTTAGCTATGTAATCCTTCATTTTGGAAATAAAGCCAAGAAAGAGGAAAAAAAATAACTCGATGGCTGCACTTGACGCGCTAACTGTTAACAGTAGCTTGCTATTGCAAATTATATTATTCTTTAGCCGAGTAGTAAAAAGGATTCCTGGGATCACCAGTGCCCCCTACTATGAGGACCAGTCACTGCGTGCCTCACTTAGTATGTCTTCACTGACACTTTACAATCGCACAGCACGAGAAACACGTCACAGTTGAGTATATTCATCAGCTAAAGTATGGAAATTTAGTCCATATATTAGTGCCTGAAGTGTTGAAAATTTTAATAGTTACATCCACCGAGACAGTAATACAGTCTCAGCCGCAGCACAGTCAGCAGAATCATTGCGCAAGCCTTAGTGGGCTCCGCTGGTTGCTGTGTCACCGCACGTCTCTTCACCATATTTTAACACTAAATGTGATTTTTTTTTCAGTGATTTTGAAAAAAAAAACGACTAAAAATGGTGAAGTTAGGTGGAAAATAACTTTATAGTACAAATCACTGAATAAATATAACTATTTAATTTATTTTTTCATTTTACATTTTTTTCTTTCCATGATGCCAGGTGAGGCCACCTCTACTGACTGCATGTCACTGCTTTCATGTCTGCTTTCACTACATCCATAAATTTTCTCATTGGTCTTCCTCTTAGGCCGCCTGGCAGTTCCAACCCCAGCATCCTTCCAACAATATACTGTATTCACTATACCTCCTATGTACATGACCAAATCATCTCAGTGTGGCGTCTGAGCTTATCTCCAAAACATCTAACATGTGCTGTACCTCTGAGGCTCAAGCCTCAAGTAAGAGAATAATTTGTTTCCCGGAGTCCTTTCAAGTGTTCAGTGGGGGCTGTGTGGCAGTTTCTCTCGCCCTACTGGAATTTTAGCTGGGTACATGGTTTACATCTCCATTGTTTCTGGTAGTTTTGGTTAGGAAGTTGTGGAATAAAGTTTGAACCCACCTTCATCTCCATGACCATTACTCAGCCACAGTATCACCCATCAGAATTTTCTTGACACATTGTATGTGTTGACATTTTTCTCCTGCGGTGTCCGAGACCAATATGTGATTGATCACAAAAGACATGGCAATGGTTAAAAAGAAACTATATTGTTCACTCTTTTCTGGTATCATGGAAAGTGATGATTGATTCTGAGGATCTTGATTTTCAAGGATACACATATAAATACAATGTTAGATTGATTAGAAATTGGATTAGCTATTGAATTATTTCACTTTATCATTAATGCATTTGTGTTGTGTTGGTGCAAATTTGCTGGTCTTATCTGATTCAGTTTTAGATGATTAAGGGCACCTAGCTAAAAAAAGTTAGAATTCTCCATATGACTGTAGGTTGAGGGTTAAGGTTAGGTTTGGGATAAACTGTCTTTACCTCCAATTGAAGAATCACAAAAAGTCACTTTCAGGGGAAAATTTATTGATAATTACGACTTTCCCATCCGGCATAAAAACAAAGATGCAGAGGCCTTGGTAAACAGTTTTTGCAGTTCCATTTGAATACAGAATTGTGATGCATTGTGGGCACCTCTTCTTTAGGAGTGGGGGAAGCGCAATTCTCTAATACAATAAATTGATGACAACAATTGTACTGGAAACTAGAAAACAGCAAAAGCATGCAGATTCAATATTAAAATAATTCAAAGTACTCTATAAAAGAGCACTTATTTATTCCCCAATATGGCAAAATGCCATCCAGCCATTGTCTGGTGCTTATCCAGCACTCCGAGTTGCAGTAGCCTATCCCAGCTGTCATTGGGCGAGAGGTGGAATACACCCTGGACTGGTCACCAGTCAATTGCAGGGACGCATATATAGAGAGAGATTTTGTTTCGTTCATGTGTAGAGAAAAATTCATTGTAAACTGGACCCCCCCCACAGAATCATGTTTGCTATATGTCATCCCTTATTTAATTGGCCGTAGTTTTCAGGTCCTGTTGATTACATGAAAACTGCTGCAACAAACTGAGGTTTGGGATTTAATAGGTGAGTGAGATGGAGAATAATAATTCATTGTTGGGATGAATGTGTCCAATGTTTGGTTTTGGATGGAATGCTTGTGAAGACTGACATTGGCAAAATAGACAGTTGATGGATGGATTAATTAACTATTTTATTGATAAGAGAAGTATTTCAGATTTGGAAATGTTCCCATTCCAAGTTAACTGTATATAATAGAACCATTGCGCACTTAAATTGGTCTATGCCTCATAACAAAATAGATCATCCAGGAGACTTTGCATCGAAATAAATCAGAATCTTTATGAAATAATTTTTACTTGTATAGGGCAACATTAAAAGACAGTTCTGAAGGATGCAACAAAGATAAGCTAAATATAATGATAAGCTAAAAATATCCTCAATTTGGTTATACAGTAGCTGGCCATTCTGAGTATTCAATACTGCCATAATATGACCGTTATAAGTAAAAACATACCTTTGAAAGAAAAAAAAAAATTTTAATTGATTTTGTTATCATTGTTTTTTAATTGTTTTCTATCTTAGACTGTTTTTCATCACTCCTGCTAATTCATCAGATGGCATGGAAAGTGTATTCATGCAATTATTTTTATTTAAATAGTCACTTAACCGGACCCAGGTGAAGATAAAGCACCAGGGGAAAATGCTAACGGGATTGATAGTAGGCTTGTATGACAGAAATGTTTTGCACATAGATGTCTTAGTTGAAGGCTCCAAGGTTTATGAATAGGATTCAGAGAACTGGCAGAAGAACTGGAACACGGTAGGCAATCGTCTTTAATAGGGAACAACAGAGGAGAATGAAACAAGCAAAGAGAAATAATTGAACCAAGTCTGGAGGTAAGTATGGCCATCTGGTAGATTAACAGGTTTTGCCAATCAAACTAAAATATGAATTCCAAAGATAGAGGGATGGAAAAAAAGATATACTCTTTGCTTGACATTCTTAGCTCATGCAAAGACAAACAAGCTTATGTTCTTACTGAAAGGGAGTAGGATGAACTGCAAGAGCAAAACAGGAAAAAAAGAAAGCATTAGGAAGACAAATTGAGTCATTGCAGGTTTTGACATGCCACCACTTCCTCAAGGTTATAGGTGACTTCTCTTGTCATTATCAGATAGATGAAAATATGGTAAAGGTCAGAGGAAAAACATATTTATTTTTTTTATTCATCGAGTCATTTGTTTGTTCATTTGTTGGTTTGTTGGTTTGTTTGGTTGTTTTCAACTTTGACCAATTTCCTTCATTGGGTGAAGGACCAATTTTCTACCTAAAGTCAAATGATTAATATAACCTGCCTGTTTGTATCTCAAAGCATTTTTTAGGACTTGCAAGCTCAGAAACAAAAACATAGGAAAGGGACAAAAGTTCTGATCGTGTTTGTTTTGACTATTTACGTAAAGATGAGTCGTCAAACTATAAAGACATTTTATACAACAGTGCTCTGACCTGATGAAAAACTGGGACTGTTAATGAGGTAATCTTTAGCAAAAAATAGCTGAAGTAACTTCAAACATTATGCACAAAAAAACGGCAAGATAGCAATTTATAACTAACATCTCAGAGATTTTTCTTCTTCTTTCAGCTTTTCACATCAAATCTATCTTCTCCATCTAACCCTATACTTTGTGTCCTCCTCACTCACACCAATTACCTTCATATCCTCTCTCTCTACATTCATAAATCTTCTCTTTGGTCTTTCTCGAGACCTCTTGCCTGGCAGCTACAATTCCAGCATCAGTCTACCAATATATTCACTATCCCTCCTCCGTACATGACCAAACCATATCAGTCTGGCTTCTCTGACCCTCTCTCCAAAACATCCAACATGTGCTGTTCCTCTGATAGACTCATTCCTGATCCTATCCATCCTGATCAATCCCAAAGAGAACCTTAGCATCTTCATCTCTGCAACCTCTGGCTCTGCCTCCTATGTTTTTGTCATTGGAACTGTTTCTAGGCCGTACAGTATCGCTGGTCTCGCACCTGTCTTGTACACCTTTCCTTTCATTCTGGATGACAGACTTCTGTTGCATAGTACCCCTGACACTTTTCTCCAACCTGCTTGAACCCGTCTCTTCACCTCTTTTCCACACTCTTTGTTGCTCTGGACTGTTAACCCCAAGTACCTGAAATCCTCCAACTTCTTGATCTCCACTTCGTGTAGCCTCACCGTTCTACCTGAGTTCCTCTCATTCACACACATATACTCTGTCTTGCTGCGACTAACATACTTTTCTGCCACTCCAGATTTCCACATACAATACCAGAGCTTGGCACCCTGTCATGTTCTGCATCTACAAAAACACAATGCCACGCCCTCTGGCCTTCTCTTTACTTCTTTATTAGCATTCTCAACGCAAATACTGCATCTGTAGTACTCTTTCTAGGCATGAAGCCATACTGCTGTTCACAAATACTGACTTCTGTTCTCAGTCTAGTTTTCACTATTCTTTCCCATAACTTCATTGTATGGCTCATTAACTTTATCCCTCTATGGCCCCGCAATTCTGCAAATCCCCCTTATTCTTAAAAATGGGATTCATCACACTTTGTCTCCATTCTTCAGGCATCTTCTCACTCTCTAAGATCCAGCTGAATAATCTAGTCAGAAACTCTACCACTGCCTCTCCAAGACACTCCACACCTCCACAGGTATGTCATCAGGACCCACCGACTTTCCTCTCTTCATCCTTTTCAATACCTTCCTCACTTCACTTTATACTAGATGTAGTCTATCTGCATGCTCCTACCTTCGCTCATATAAGTTACTTTATGTTCCTGTCTTTTCCTGGAAAAAGTGTTCACTACAGCCATTTCCATCCCTTTTTGCAAAATCTATCACCATTCGTCCTTCTGCGTTCCTATCCTGTATACCAAATCTGCCCATCACTTCTTCATCACCTCTATTGCCTTCACCAACATGCTCATTGAAGACTGCTCCAATTACTACTCTCTCATCACTGGGGATATTCTGCATAACTTCATCTAGCTCATTCCAGAACTTCTCCTTCTCTTCAGATTCATATCCCCCCTGCGGGCATAGCCACTAACAACATTGAGCATCACACCTTCAATTTCCAGTTTCAGACTCATAAGTCTGTCTGACATTCTTTTCACCTCCAGAACATTCCTAACAAACTTCTCCTTCAAGATAACTCCTACTCCATTTCTCTTCTCGTCAGTACCATAATATTACAACTTGAAGCCCGCTACTGGGCTTCTATTCTTACTACCTTTCCACTTGGTCTCCTTGACACACAGTATATCCATTTTCCTTCTCTGCACCATGTCAACCAATTCTCTACCTTTTCCTCTCATAGTCCCAATATTCAAAGTCCCCAATCTCAGTCCCAGACTCTTGCCTTTCCTTGCCACTTATTTTTGCATTTTTCTACACTTTCCCAAGTACACCATTTTATAATTGCAGCTGTAAAAGAAAAGCTAAACTATTGAGGGACTGAATATTGAGCCCTTGGGTCACATCTCCTTCAATGTCTTTGTCCTTTTTTGCCTGCATACAAGACAAGGCCCATTCTGATTTCTTGAGCCTGTGCTACTCAGACTCCAAACAGCCTTTGAATTGGAAAAATAAATAAATAAACAAATCCATAAATGAATAAATTAATCCACAAATAGATAAATAAAATCAGTTACAATAGTCTAGTTCCTGTTGTGAGAGTGCAAAGACTAGACATCCCCCTCCCTTTTTTTTATATTAAATTTATTTTATTTCCTGAGCTAGCAATTAGCTCCCTTCCTCTCACTCACTGTTCGTAAGTATGTAGTACCACATTCAACCACAGGATGACGTGAAACCAACTGTGATTAGTTTGCCAAGACCCGGTCACAGCATTAGTTCAGTGCTGTGTCGGTGGCAAAGAGGTTGGACGCCAGTAATGTGGCTAATGTCTGTGTTACAGGTAAAGATGTATGACGACACGTAAATAGGTATAAACAAGCGAAAGAGTCCCCGGGAAGTGAGTGAGAGGGCCGTTTTACTTGTATGGTTGAGGTTGACAGTAGCTTGGGTAGTGCTAATAGCATGCGATCGCTAGCCGCTAAGCTAACTGAAGCCTCGTGGCGCGACTGCTGTGTATTGGAGCCGAGTGTCGGTTTGGAATGTGTGTACATGTACGTGGACAGAGGGGAAAGGGGAGCAATTGCTGTATTGGTTTTGTAAATAAGAATAACTGTGATTAGTTTGCCGAGACCCGGTCACAGCATTAGTTCACTGCTGTGTCAGCGGCAAAGAGGTTGGACGCCAGTAATGTGGCTAATGTCTGCGTTACAGCCGATAGTAAAACCCGCAAAACCTACACACTGAATCATCATCATTCACGTGTGCAACACTGTTTCCACAAATTCTTTATTCTTTCTTTGTTCACTTGTTCAAGATATCTCTATGGTGATAAGTCACGGGCAAAACACTATCTGTATCACAATGGCAGTCACTGTAATACAAAATTGTCCCATGATATTAATTTGACTTTGTACTCTCTCTGCAATAGACAGCCTGCAATTACATTTGTTCAGAAGAGTTTTATAGCCTAACAATGTAGAAGTTGGTCCCGGGCTGAAAAATAACATAAACTTTTTAATCAAATTCTGCTTATCCCATGCCCCATTTGGTTGTTCCACTTATTATTGAACATGACATACCCTTGAGTTTGACTTACTTAGGGACAGTTACTTCTTGCTGTCAGCAGTTTCTTCTGCGTGATTCTGTTTACCCAGGAGGAGGGCATATATCCCTAAATAATCACTGACACATCGATACAACAAGACTGCATATCCAAAGGGTCACCATTAATCTATGCTTAGTTACTGTATCCTTTGACTGGTGACTGGTGTTATGTTCTCCGATTTGTCAGAACCCCTGATGTCGATATGTGTGCATATTACAGTCATGGCCAAAATACCTCATTAAACAAGCAAAAACCCATGTTTACACACACACAAAGATAGATTTATTTTTATTATTATTTATTTTATTTATTTATTTTTGCTGAATGCTGTTGTTGGTTCCAACAGCAAGTATTTGCCAGTATTTGCATTAAAAAACAGAGAAATAAGTAAAACCTCCAGTATGTGTTCAGGCAAAATAATTATTTTTTAAAAACTGAAATGACAGAAAAAGAACAACTAAAACATTTCATATCACACGTAATTATCTCTTATTCACTTTAGGGTGTATGTGTCCTACATAGATAAAGGCTATTACTATTGAATTTTTTTTTATCGTTTTAATTTTTTTTTCTCAAGTACAGTGAAGCAAAACAAGTAAACCCCGCTAGCAATTTTGCCACTTTGTGACAAAAAACACAGAAGTGTTCAGGCTTATGCACAGCTGTCCTTGTCATTCTTAACTTGACCAGATGATGGTCATGTTTTATCGTTACCAGAATTGAGACACTTAAACTGGGTGCCCCATGTGTCAGGTATTCAAACTTGGAAAAGTATCAAGTATTGTCTAAAGTGAAGCCAACAGCAGCAGTTAAAAAAAAAAAAAAAAAAAAAAAAAAATCACCTATGTATTTCTTTTGATTGTTTGATTGAACTGATTTTATTGGGCAAAGATGGAACTTGTGGCCTGCCTTTATGATAATGCGCACAGTCTCAGAAGTCCATTCACTCTACAGTCATGGGCAAAAGTTTTGAGAATGACACTTTCATAAAGTCTGTTCCTTCAGGGTTTTTAGGTATTAGCCAGATGTTTCTATGGTTGTGTCATTCTCAAAACTTTTGGCCATGACTGCAGATACAGGCATTAATTGATGACCTCACTGGTGCATTTGGTCCAGTGAATGCACCAGAATAGTCGAATAAAATAGCTCTAAGTTTTATATGACCCCTTTTTCCAGTTGACCTAACCATGTGGAAATATACTGCTCAAAAAGATAAAGGGGACACTTGAACAACACAATGTAACTCCAAGGCAATCACACCTCTGTGAAATCATAGTGTCCACTCAGGAAGCAACACAGATTCATTTTGACTTGTTTTAAGGACATTACATCAAAGTTGGATCAGCCTGGAGTTTGTTTTTACGCTTTAATTTTGAGTGTGATTCTTATCCAGACCTCCATGGGTTGATACAATTGATTTCCATTGATCATTTTTGTGTCATTTTGCTGTCAGCACATTCAACTGTGTAAAGAGCAAAGTATTTCATAAGAATATTTCATTAATTTAGATCGAGGATGTGTTTTTTAAGTGTTCCCTTTATTTTTTTGAGCAGTGTATATAATCACTGATTAATGATGATTAACGGTAGTATAAGCCTTTGTCTCTGTTTATTTCAACCAGGAACTCTTACCTTTATTAATTCACTAAAGGAGTATGTCATTGATTCGTCAGTTTGAAATACCATTTGATGATGGGTGTATAAATCCGATTTGTCATATTTAAACCTTGAGCTGTAATGTACTTGCTACTCATGTCACCCCAATTCCCAATTACAGAACTCCTAATTGTGCTACAGTGGAGAGTGGAGAATAGGCAAAGAGTGGGTTGCACTGAACGCCAATATGGAGGAATGGAACATGTACTTATTTTACAGTATAAATTTGCCCTGTCTTACGTCTACATTTAAGTCACAGAAATTACATTTGGCATTTTTAGGAAAACGCTTGAACAAAACAAACAAGGCTTGAATCCATAATGCAGTCATGGATACCAGACATATCTGAATTACATCAACCTCTCTTTAGACACAAGACAAATATCCAGTCCAGTCTTGTTTTATTTTTTTAGGGGGGTTTCATGATTTACATCAACTGCTACAGCTGCGGATTAAGAAGAATTAAATTAAATCAGTAAAAAGACACACTCTTTGTTAGAGCAACTTTTAAATGAATAAAACCATCCAATAAATGAAAAGGTCACTGCAGAAGTTTTACCTGGGATACAATAGTAAGTCCCTTCATTTTGAGGACTGACACCAGTTTAATTGCATAAATTTACTTAATCTAAATGTTAGATACAATGTATTCTCAAGGGACCAAATATAGACTCAGATGGCCATTAGACAGCTTTCTCCTTGAACAGGTTCCAAGTCTAGATAAATGCATTTGGTTGTGTCAAGAAGGGCAAACTTGTGCAATACTGAATACGCTAAGCAAAAAATAATTTCCATTCTGGAATGATCGAGGCCCAGGTAACAATGACTGTTTACATTGCTGATAACCCACAGGGCACTGGTGGAAATTGGGCCACTATGGGTTGAAGAAGGAGAAGAAGGCATGTTTGTAAGCAGAGAGAGAAAAGGAAAGGCAAAAGGCCAGAACTGAGAGTCGTGACTTTGAATCCTTGAATCATGTAGACCAACTCTCTAGCTTTCCTGTCCTTGTCCCAGCATTCAAAGTGTAATTGTCAAGTGCACAATGAATTCTTACTTTGCTGACCACAGTCAAGCCAAACAGTTTGATGGGGTGTAAGTATGGGAGACATAGGTAAATTAGTGAGGACAAAAGAACAAATAATAAGTACAATAAGGAGAATATTGGATATGAAAATTGCAAAAGTGCAGGTCCTTATATGGAATCAGCTCTTCCACGATCTGCAGTGGTAGATGCTCTGCAGAGAAGGCTATAGGGCTCTTTTGATCTGCTCTGTATTCTTCGCCACTTGCTGCAGATGTTTGCAGTCCAAGCATGCTGTACATAATGCAGTTGGTCAGAGGTTAGGATAGGAGGATAGAAGGATAGAAGATTGTCATGGATTACAGAAGACAGCGCACCTAGCACACCCCTCTGACCATCAACATCACTCTGGTAATGAGGGTGAGCAGCACCAAATTCCTGAGTGCACACATGTCAGAGGAACCTTTCTTGGCCCATGATCACAGCAATCACTAGCCAAGAAAGCACACCAGCGTCTCTACTTCCTCTGCAGGCTGAGAAGAGCCAGAGCCCGGGCCCCCATCCAGAGGGTTGCCATGAGAACATCCTGACCAGCTGCATCACAGTGTGGTATGGCGACTATACTGCTTCCTGCCATTAGTACAGTTAATAGTGAGAGCGGCTCGGAAGATTGTCAATGCCCCTCTCCCCTCCCTCCAGGTCATCTACAGCACCTGCCAGATCTGCAAAGCCCTCTGTATTGCAGGTGATCCCCCCCACTTCTATCACAGCTTCTTCAGTCTCCTTCCATCGTGGAGGAGACAGCAGAGTCTCCAGGTCAGCACCAGGCCAGACTCAAGGACAGCTTCATTACCCCTCCACCCCCCACACACACACACTCAAGAAATAAGAACTATCTAAAGAACTATTTAATTTCACTCGCACACAAATACTGACTCAGGGATTACAACAAATCAGGAAAAAAGGGGAAGAAAAAAAATGTTGATCTATGCAACTGCACTTTTTTTGCTGCTGTCACTGCAAAAATCTCCTGCCGTTTAACTTTTTTTGGACTTCACCATAACCTTGCTACATCATCATAACTTCTTGTTGTCTGTGACAGTATTTAGAATGTTTGTACTACAGCACCTTGAGTCTTAGAGAAACGCTGTTTCAATCCTCTGTATGTATGAGACATATGGCATAATAGACAACAATGACTGGTCAAGAGTCTCTCAACAATGTGGCTGTAGAAGTTGCTGAGAATCTTGGGTGACATACCAGACAACCTCAGCCCCCTCAGAGATTACAGCTACTGTTGAGCCTTCTTAACCGTGATGAATGGACAGGTGAGTTTCTTGCTGATGTGGACAGCCAGGTATTGGTCCCCCTCTCTACATAAAACTCTCAGACAAACAGTGCTTGATAAGATTTCCTCTCCTTCTTCATGTCCACTACGATCTTCTTCATCTTGTCCTCACACCCTGTCACCAGATTGGCCAATTGCATCCTGTCAGCCATTTTGTCCTGAGAGCATCCTATCACTGTGGTAGGATGATGTTGTCTATCTGGGAGCTGACACAGTCGTGGGTAGCAGGAGCAGGTTGGTGATTTGTGACTGCTAACAAGGAAGATGAAAAACACAAAGGTAGAACAGTGGATGATGTTGTGAAAGCCCAAAAGGGAGGATTCGTGTATGATCTTCAGGGAGGAGCTCAGAAAGGCTCTGGATGGTCAGGAGGAGCTTTCCCATGACTGGACAACTGCAGCAAATATGATCAACAAGACTCTACAGAGAAAGTAAATAATAGACTTGGTGGTGGAATGATGAAGCACAGCGGAAAAGAGGTGCAGTGAAAAAGAGGGGATGAAAGATGTTCAGGTCGGTTGGAACGGCCGGAAAAAGCATCTAGGGTAATGTGTGATAAAAGAGTATCAACTGGAACAAAAAGTAGGCTGTACAAGACAGTTGTGAGCCCAGGGATCTTGTATGGTTAACCGCAGGGCCTCAAACTCGCAGCCCGTGGGCCAACTGGGACCCGCGGGATGATAGTTTGAGGCCCCTTAATATGAAAGTATAATGTAAGTGCAGCCCGCTCGAGTTTGACATGGATGCTGTATGTATTAGCAGTACCTCCATGCAAAATAGTTACGTCTATCTCATTCCCAGGGCCCCATGCTTCGGAGTACCCGAAGGTGTACCAGCAAGGTGACCGTGCCCATGGTGCCCAGCACCAGCCTGAATACACGTGTAAATCATGAACATAAAGCAACCCACCGCTGTAGCAGCACCTTGGAAGGCAGCAGTGCTAAATTCACATGTAAACCACATATGTAAACAACCAGCCGCTGCTGCTTTTGCCAGTGCTGCTGAATACACATTTAAACAGATAAACAACACACTAGTGTGGCTGTCACCGGAGCAGGGTGCTCCAAAGCACTCGACCTGATGTTACACACAGACAAGAACGGGTAAAATGAGGGCTAGGATGCCAACACGGAGCAAACACTATTACCTATACACACACACACACGACTTGTATGTGTGTGTCTGTCCGTGTTAGAGTTAGCTCCATGCTAGCCATGAGCCGAATTTTTCAAAATTCATAAAACTTTTTATTTATTTAATTTGATGTTTTATGGGCACCACAAACACTTTGTGTTTCCATAGTTTCTGACCTTTAACCAATGACTAACTGCCGTGCTCGACGTCGTATGCAGGCGCAGGCGCAGGACCCTGAGCTGATCTGGTACCGGCGGAAATTACGTTCTCCGTGCGTCAGCTAAATACTAAAACTGAAACTGAAACGCGACAGTGACACCTAGAGGAATTATATATATTACACAGCCCCACACATGTCTTTCTTAAAGCCTGCAGTGAAGAGTAAGGTTGGTGACGAGCACAGACAATTTCAGGAAAAGAGGGAAATTCAATATTTCTTTGTGGAGCACAGGGGCACTCCGACGTCTCTTATTTGCACTGAGAAATTTGCGGTACACAAGGAATACAATTTGAAACGTCATTACACAACTAGACATGCTGAGGACTATGCAAAATACCAGGGAGATGAGCAAGCCAGCCGAGTTACCAATCTTGAAACATGTCTAATGAACCAACAAGACTTCTTTAAGAAAGCAACCAAACAGAATAACACAGCAGTTGAAGCTACCTATGTGGTTATTGAGATGATCGCTAAAGCAGGAAAGCCATCCCAGAAGGTGTTTGTATAAAAGTGCCTGTTACAAGCTGCTTGTATTGCCTGTCCAAAAAAGAAAAGTCAGTTTAACAACATCAGCCTGTCTGCCAACACCGTGGCAGTGCGCATTTCTGACCCGTCAAGTGACATTTATGATTAACTGTGTGAGAAAACAAAATGTTTCAGTGTATACTCATTCGCTCTTGATGAGACCACAGACATCACTGACACTGCCCAGCTCACAATATATGTCTGTGGTGTTGATGACAGTTTTGAAGTGACGGAGCAATTCTAATGCATGGCCAGATCACCGCTCAGGAGATATTTCACCAACTGTGCGATGCCATTGAGAATTCTGGTTTTCCATGGAAGAGGTTTGTAGGGATGACAACTGATGGAGCGCCATCAATGACAAGGAGGGAAATTGTACTGGTGGCACTCGTTAAAAAAAAAGACTGTAAGAGGAGAGTTTGGAGGAAGCCATAGCTCTCCACTGCATTATCCATTTGTAGGCCCTTTGCAGCAAATTCTTGAAGTTTGACAACGTGATGTCTGTTGTTGCGCAATGCATCAACCACATCAGATCCAGGGGCTTAAAACACAGAAGGTTCTGTGCCTTTTTGGAGGAAACGGAGTCAGAATATGGGGACGTGCTCTATTTCAGCGAGGTACGTTGGCTCAGCAGGGGAAACATGTTGAAGAGATTTTTTGATTTGAGAGCGGAAGTGAAAGCCTTCATGGAGAAGGATGGGATGGCTGTTCCTGTGCTAAATGATCTAAAAGGATCATGGATTCACCTTTTCTTGTCGATGTCACGCATGAGCTTAATGTACTGAAGAAGTTACAAGGCCAGTGCTGCCTGTGACAATGTGAGAGCATTCTCCACAAAACTTGTGCTATGGAATGCTCAGCTCTCAGACAAATCTTTGCCATTTCCCAGCATGCAAGGCACTCTAGGATGCAGGCAGACCATTCAGTGATGAGAAGTATGCTGATGCCATTTTGAAGCTACAGGAGGAATTTGACCACAGATTTGCAGACTTGAAGACGCACAGAGCCACATTTCAAATTATTGCGGACCCCTTCTCCTTTGATTTGCAAGATGACCCTCCTGTGCTTCAAATGGAGCTCACTGACCTGCAGTGCAGCTCTGAACTCAAAGCCAAGTTAAAGGAGGTGAGTGGAAAAGTAGACAAGCTTGGGCAATTTTTTCTGAGAGACCCAGCTTCCCTGAGCTTTCCCAAATGTTCAAGCGGACCATTTGCCTTTTTGGGAGCACATACTTGTGTGAAAAGCTCTTCTCCACCTTGACCTTCAGTAAGTCCAAGTACAGGACCAGACTTATTGATGAGCATCTTCTGCTTCCTGCTTCCTCCCTCAAGCCAAATGTGGCTCGGCTATGCGAGAGGAAGCGTTGCTAGACCTCTTGCAAGAAGTAGGCAAGAGAAGCCATGCTCAGAGCAGTTCATGTTCAAAGTTCCATTCATGTTCAAACTAAAGCTTAAAGAACTGTTAATACTGTAAATTTGGATCTGAATATAGATTTCTGTACTCATCAACTATATGTGGTTTCTTAAGTCTTTCTTATTTGCTGTATTGTTATTATTTTATTTATTTATTACTGATTGATTGATTTATTGTCTTGATTCTTGATTTGTTTATTTTTTCATCTTATTTTGTGTAGAAAAATAAAAAAATAAGATATTTGAGAACAGAAGAATGTTTTATCAGACCTTTTCTTGTGAAAAACCTGATGCGGCCCAGCCTCAACCAGACCCTATATCCAGTGGCCCCCAGGTAAATTGAGTTTGAGACTCCTGGTTTAGAGACAGTGGAATTGAAGAATAGACAGGAAGCAGTGCTAGAGTAAGCACAGGCAGAGATATTGAGGTTCTCTTTTGTAGTGACATGGAAGGACATGATCAGGAATGAGGCCATCAGGGATGTAGCACATTTTAAAACAGAAAATATTGAGTTCTCTCTACCTTACAATGCCTGCTAAAAGTGTCTTTATAGGCGGAAACGTTTATGTCTGATAACAAAAAAAACAACTTCATAATGTATTTAGAGACTTTATGGAATCGTTTTCTAGAAGATCCACAGACAGTGATGGCGTATGTTCAAAACTACTTTACTTTACTGAAAGTTGTTTGGTTTAACCCTTGATAGTATATAAACATATAATGTAAGTGAAAGCCCTGTCTAAAAAGCTGAAAATAAAACAAAATTAAAATTATAACCACAGCTTTGAATATCTTTAATTACTTCCTATTTTTCCTCTCCCCCTTCTTCCTCTTTTTCCTCATGGAGACCATGAGTGTTGAGTATAAGAGGTACAAGGTAATAGCACGGACAGGCTTGACCTGGGAAACATGGAAAGTTGGGTGAACACGGAGGCAAATTGCAGAGGGACTGATTACAGACCCTACCTAAAATGCGCTCATTAATCTAAGGGCCTATTTCCAGAAGGTGCATTTCAAGGGGATGTTGTGAGATGAAAGCCAGACCCTTTGCCCAGCTGAATAAATGGGAGCAGGAGTCCACCTCCAGTCAGCAAATAGGTAATTTTGCTCAGAGGTGCGCTGCCGTGCAGCGGATCAGATGTGCCTGCAGCGATGGATGTGGTGTCAGACCGAAGTGGAGTGATCTCTCTTGTCCGTTGGAAAGAGTGGTGGTTGGAAACCCAGGGAGGCATCGGAGGTTGGATAGTCCAGTGGCAGCGGAGATGTGCGAATTGTGAGCAGTTGCAGGGGGTTGTCAGAGCTCCAGTTTTCTGGAGTACCACCTATCGTGTGCCTCCAGCATGATGCTTTTCTGTTATGGTGTGTTCCCCAAGACTTTTGTCCACCCAGACTCACCCAAGAGGCAGTGGGGCAGAGGTTGATATGTGCCAGGGTGTATCCACTAGGGTGGGCCTGTGCACTATATCTACGGGACCCACTGCTACTCCCAGATCCCTTGCCAAGTTAGCCTGGGGCCACAAGGCCCCATTTACCATATGTGCCACAAGGAGGCCTGGCAGTAGTCTTGGTGATGGAGAGGCTTTGCACTGGCAGAAGAAGACTGATATATGAGTCGCTTCTTCATCCACCACAAGGGTTAGCCAGTAGCAGCTCTGGAGGCGAGAGATAGCAAGCAGACAGGATGTAGGCTTTCACCTTCTCTCTATCTATTGCACTAGATGTGTCACAACACCCTGTGTTCAGAGTACACACACACACACACACACACACACACACACACACACTGCACTGTCATCGAGTCTAACCTACTCTTTGTTTACTTTTGTCCCAAACTCTAAGATAAAAAAATCCCACAGCACATCTGCTGGGAGACCTAACTCTCATACAGTGGTCTGCCAGAGGAGTTGAAGAAAAAAGACAGGCCAAGAGAAAGAAAAAGAGAGTTGGAAGTAGAGAGGGGGGAGGGCGACACAGACATGGAGTTGGTGCTCTAACAAATTTTGGGTGTATATTCCAATGCTAAAAGGGGGAAATTGAAAAAAAAAAAAAATCTGCTGAAATTAGGTAAGGTTTGGGAAAAATACAATTGCTCATGTACTGACACAAACCACAAAAGAAGAAACCAATGCTTTGAAAGTTAGATTTGAGAAGTGAAACGGCAACTACCTCATTGAACGCTGGTTTTCAACACAACTTTTTGATGAAAGGAAATCTGTGTGAAATGAAACAATCATGGGAATTAAAGAAGAGAAATGTTGGACTCTCATGTAAAATGCCAGTGGAGTTCATGAGAGTTACTTTTTCAACTTCCTTTTTTGTCTTTTCTCCCCCATTCTTTGCTGTTAGCCTTGGATATCTTTCCCCAGAGTATTATAATGCAGACAAAAGAAAAGGCAGGGCAAAGCAGAAGAAAATTGTCAGAGTTCACAATAGATGGAATACTCAGTGGATCTTTAGAACATACATTCATTCAATCACTTTTCTTTTCAACAAATTCATTTGAGCATAGCCAACTTATGACATAGCTGTCATACTCTTGAGAGGTCTGCTTTTCATCATTGAGTCATTATCATCATGATAGACCAATGCATGTCCTGCTTTTCTGATTAGCACATCTTGCTCATCTTCTAGCTCTCTGAGGCCATCAAAAAGTTCTTCTCCATAAACTTCTAATGTGTAAGTTTTGTTTTGTTGTTTTTTTTTTTTTGCTTTTACTGCAACCAATTCTATCACTGCTCTTTGGCTCTCCCAATGCTCATCATTTTTTGTTTTGTTTGAATACTTGGCTTCATAGGTGACCTGCTTTATATTTCTTGGTGTATAAGTTGAGTTTCACTAAATGACCAAATGTCAAAAAACTTATGTAAAGTCGATTATCAAACTGCAGACTAAGTTGCATTGGTGCCAAATGCACATTTGCACACCTTTATGTCTAAACCAGGTGTTGATTATGGACAGTCCATGACAAGCACCTCCGTCATTTAAAAAAACACAGCTCACTTCAGATCGGGGGGAACATTTACGCAATCACACCTTTCCAGGTTTCAATATCGCTGCAAGAGGTGTTCCGAGAGCCAGCTTCTGCAGCCGCAGGTTGGACCGCCTAGGTCACCCAACCCAGCGGCCACCCAACTCATAACACATCTGAACCCCTTTTGGCCCTCCAATGGTTGGTGAGCCTAAGGGAAGGGGGACCCTGGTTGCTCTTTTGGGCTGAGTTTTGCCAAGCCCCACGGGTGCAGTCCCGGCCACTAAGAGCTTATCATCGAGCCCAGTCCACGGACCTGGCCTACAAGGAGGGAGGGGCCCTGGTGACCTGCATCTGGGCAAAGGAAAACCAGATCAATTTCTCTTCTTCATCATTGGGGTCTTCTGAGCACAATTTGTCTGGTCCATTGCCTAGGACCTGTTTGCTTTGGGTGATCTTACCTGGCATAAAGCCCCTGACACTGGACCCGCAAACCCCTCCGCCAGGGGGTGCACTATTGGTGGTGGCTTGAGTAGGGGTTAAATGCATGTTTAATTCATCCATTCATAATCTACCACTAATCCTACTCAGCGTCTCTTGGGATACTGGAGCCTATCCCAGCTGCCACTGGGTCAGAGGCCGCGTATACTCTGGACTGGCTGCCATGACCCCATAAACAGACAGCATTCTCTCATTTAAACTTCTGGGTTATTTTCCTGATTTTTCCAGCTGCAGAACTCGAAGGAAACCCATACAGACACAGGGAGAGCATGCAAACTTCATACATAAAGGTCCCCTGTCAGAATTGCATCTCGGTCCATCCCAGGCTGCAGTGCTTACCACTGCGCCACTGTGCTGTCCTCATGTCTAATCCATGCCTTTGAATAAAGGGACTTTTTAAAACTCTATCTTTCTGTCTTTCTTTATGTAAAGGCATTCTGCTTAAGTTTCTTTTTATCATTTGTATGACTGGGGTTATGATTCGGAAAATTTTATGAAGCTAAACATAAACACTCATCTCTTTGCATGTCACATCTGAGCAACAGTTTTAAGATTTATCCCTTCTTGCAACAAATTATTACTAGTAGGGAGGAGAACATTTACAAATTGGATACATAGAAACAGTTCTAGAGTTCTATTTTCTCAAATGAATGAAAAAGGCTGGGGGAATATTTTATGGTTACACTTCAGCAGTCATGGTTGTCATAGCACAAATACTGCACATAGTACTCTGTTCCACATGTTAAAACTGTGGGCTATGATTTGACTACTTGATGTAATAGATCCTCACTCCTATATTGTTACATGCAAACAAAATGCAATCCCACATATTTTTTACTATTTCAAGGCCTTTCTGATTACAGATTTGTTCCAACAGTAAAATTGTGTGGTGCACATTTTGGATGGTCATTCTAAAATCTGAAACTTTAGGCCCCAACCTTGCCAGAAGTGGATCTGCTGAATCTGTCCCATAACCAAAGAGTGATTTTGCGTTTAGAAAATGATAGGGCACTTGTACAAGTCACTGAAACTTTACGCTGTAAATTTGACTAAAAGGCAGTGATTTGCTTAAACTCTTTGTTTTGTTAATTTAGACAGAATGAATGACTATAACGTTATAATGTTCACTGGAGAGAAGCTTTAGTAGGATAGTAGTACCACAGCCACTACTGGGTTTTTCCCATATACTCTGGTGGTCTCTGGATGAACAACGGTTACAATTGTTTAAATCCAGGTGAATCAAATTATTAATTCCTGAGTAAAAATAAATAAAACAGAATGCTAAATATCTTATACTGACTTGGATCACAGTGTGCAAATCATAAAAGGGGTATGAGCTTTGACATTGCTAGTTTTCATTCTTTTTTTTGACTGGCATGCTGACACATTTGCCCCACATTTCTGTTTTAAACAGAGCGAATGTGCCCAGAAACGGGAAGAGCTGGGTCATCTGGGATGTCTGGATGACAAGACTAGCTCTGGGTTGTGGCCAGTTTTTGTCACTTTGACCAAAATAGAGAGAAAGTATGGATTAAAAAGATTAAATTCAATTAAATGAAAGCTTTAATTACTTAAAAGTAGGTTAAACATGTAAATGATTGAATGATGAGTGATCTATTTTCAAAGATTGTTCTAAGGAAAATACAATGATAGTCAAGTATGTCATAAATATGGACTGAGATAGCCACAAACACTGCTAAATTTCTAAAATTAGGTGACAAAACATCAGATAAACTGTCAGGTTCTGCTTAATTTAGGAATGTAGTGGCATGAAAAAAAAAAACAACTTAAGTGTATCTTTGGTCACTGCAGTGAAGGAGCAATTCACATCTCATTTCTCGCTGCCTCGCTGGTCTCACCGTCTTGTACACCTTTCCTTTCATTCTGGATGAGAGTCTATCAGATTGTACTCCTGACACTTTTCTCCACCCATTCCAACCTGCTTGAACCTGTGTCTTTACCTCTTTTCCACAAACTCCTTAACATACTTCTCTGCCACTCCAGACTTCCTCATACACTACCAGAGTTCCTCTCTCTGCACCTTGTCATATGCTTTTTCTAGGTCTACAAGTGGAGGTTAGAGCGGTCCCCTTTGGACCCCTTTGTTCGCCCTAAAGGATGTATCTGAGAAAGGCAATGGAGGGAACATGAAATATTTCTTGGTCTTGGTGTAGAGGAGGTTCTCCAGCAGTCAGCATTCATACATGCTGACAGTGGTCCAAGAGAGACTTTGAAAAATAAAGTTCATCCAGACATAAAAACACAAAAATGTTCAGAAAGCCATGGAGTGCATAGTTAATCAGGGCTTGAAACACATCTGGGGCATTGCAAAGGCCGAAGAGTATGACTTGGTATTCAAAGTGCTCAACAGGGTACTTAAAGGCATTCTTCCACTCATCACCCTGGCAGATCTGAACGAGATGTAAGTATCATGGAGGTCGAGCTTGCTAAAAGCAGTCGCACCTTGAGCGGGTCTGAAGGCTGACGACATGAGGAGTAAGGGATACTTATTCTTGATGGTGATCTGATTCAGTCCTCTGTAGTTGATACAAGGTGGGCGCGAGCCTTACCAACAAAGAAAAACCCTGCCCCCTGGGAAGATAATGAATGGTGGATAATACCTACAGCGAGTGATTTGTGGACTTACCTCTCCAGGGCCTCTGTTCAGGATGAGAAATAGAAGGGCCGATGAGAAAGTAGCGGTTCCTCTGATATACTCATTACTGATCCTATCCTTTCTTGTTACTTGCAAAGAGAAACTCAACATATTCATCTCTGTGACCTCTAGCTCTGCCTTTTGGTCATTGTAACTGTTTCTAGTCCATATAGTCATGGCCAAAAGTTTTGAGAACACTTTCACCAAGTCTGTTCCTTCAGGGTTTTTAGGTGTTTGCCAGATGTTTCGATGGTTGTGTCATTCCAAAACTTTTGGCCATGACTGTACACCATCGCTAGTCTTACCACTGTAATGTACACCTTTCCTTTCATTCTGGCCGATAGTCTTCTATTACACAGTATACCTGACACTTTTCTCCGCCCATTCCAACCTACTTGAACCCATCTCTTCACCTCTTTTCCACACTCTCCGTTGCTCTGGACTGTTGACCCCTAGTACCTAAAATCCAACTTCTTGATCTACACCGCCTGTAGCCTCACCATTCCACCTGAGTTCCTCTCATTCACACACATATATTGTGTCTTGCTGCAACTTACTTTCATTCTTCTCCTTTTCCAGCGCATACCTCCACCTCTCTAGATGATCTCTCGAGAGCATCACACCTTCAATTTCCAATTTCAGACTCATAAGTCTGTCTGACATTCTTTTCGGCTCCAGAATGTTCCTAACAAACTCCCACTTTAAGATAACTCCTACTCCATTTCTCTTATCGTCAGTACCATGACGTAATCAATATACTTGCAATATACTTGCTTTGATCAACATATAATCTCATCAGACAGCGCAAGAGGTTGCCACAGGGAGTGAGCCGGATGTAGTGTCACGTTAACAGCCCGCCATTGTAAGGGCAGAGGGCCCTCTTCTCTCAGGTCATTGCTGTTTGGGGAGGGCAGGTTGTCTTCTTCTCTTTACAGATATGAGTGTGAGGCGGGACGTGCTGACCAAGAGATAGTGGAGAAAGAACTGGGGGAAAAGTGGGAAGAAGACATACACGTGGGAGACAACCCACACGTGGGAGACCCAGTCACGCCTCCCATGAATATTCATGTAACAACTGTATGTAACAGCCGGGCAGGGAAAGAGGGGTGCTTTTTTTCTGGGTGTTCCAAGCATAAGACCCGTTTACTGCAGGCGCTAGGGAAACAGCAAAAGCCTGGGTACCTGTATTAGATGATTTTGTATTGGGGACTTTTGAAGTAGCTTTGCTTAAAAAACACATGTATATGAATTGATCCATCTCGTGTTAGAATATTGCATCACGATTGTAATGCACTATGTTGACATGCATTCATTGTATTTACTGGTTATTTTGATTGTAGTCCTTGTGTGATGTGAGGATACTCACGTCAAGAGAGGGACTTGCAAAATCCCCTACCTCAAATTGTTGAGTCTCCTACCTCAGACCAATATTTCAGTGTCAATTGCAAAGACTGTTACAATGTAACTCCGAGACCTCATCGCGTGATGTCAAGGAATGCACTACTCCGTATTCTTTTACTGACATCCCCGCATATAATCGATCAAAGCGGACCCGCGGTCCACGGCTTTGATTGTAGCGTGGTTTTGCACAGCCACGCACCCCAAATACCCATATTCTAAGAGAGAGTGAAACCAAAAGGTTGGTGTAAGTCCTTATAAGGACTTTTTCCAATCTTTTGGTCAGAGGTATAACATGAGCCTGACCCTTTGGCTCAGGGCCAGAACTTCTTAATCTACACATTCGACTGGACGCGGCCCAGGGGGTGTCTGGAGGAGCTGAACGATCGTCGTAGGGCGACATTCATTCTAGCTCGGGATATCTGTAAGTGACTTTTCCTGACTTTGAATGAACCATTCTTGCTTGAATGGTTCCTGGCCGTTGTTACAGTTTTCCCTGAATGATTATGTGGCGGGAGCCGCAGACAACGGACAAATTGGTGACCACGCCATGATGATCAAACTGTGTGATTTTCAGCTGGTGTGGTCTTCCCAACGTGATTTCTCAGCGGGAAAAAGCAGGCTCGAAGGTATTCAAAGATGGAAACCGTCAATTCTAAACAGCGCGCACAATTAAAGGTAAGCAGTTTCCTTCTCCAAAAACTGCGATTGGATATTTTAAATTACTGGAATCGAAGGGGGACCGAAATCTGATACAGAGTAAAGCCTGGAATTGGGAAAAAACTAAAAAAGAAATTGGAAAATAAATCAGGGAAAGGACAAAGAGACGGAGAGGAACTTGTTGATCAAAGTGGGGAGTCAGAGGGATATTGTGTGGGATCCGGAGTTATTGAAAGAGAAGAGAAGTTGAGGTTAAGAGAGAACCTCCGAAGGAGTTGAGGACCCCCGGAGAACGGTGATCAATCCATAACCAGTCGAGGTAAGGAAAACCTCTGAGACACTGAGAAGCAGGTCAGTTGGAGTTGATAACTCCACCAGACGGAATATCGGACATCATGAGACAAAGGTCCGTGCCGCCATTAGCATTCAAAAGACCGCCCCCGAGGAAAGAGAGGAGGGGATGTGATGTAGTGTTGGTTGAGGTTAGGAGAACCTCTGAGACACTGTGAAAGAAGACAGTGGGAGCCGAAAGCTCCACCTAGTGGATCAGCGGAACTGATCGCCCCGTGTGGATTGCTAGAGTTCAAGATGCCGTTCCCATTATTTATAATAAATGTTTATTTTGTGTTTATGAACCAAAAATAATTAAATACAGCAGCCCAGTTTCCAA
This sequence comes from Fistularia commersonii, assembly GCF_037954325.1. NCBI lineage: Eukaryota > Metazoa > Chordata > Actinopteri > Syngnathiformes > Fistulariidae > Fistularia > Fistularia commersonii. The sequence goes on from NC_141301.1 coordinate 7,656,160, forward strand.
TGGTTCCCTGTAGGTCATCGGTACCAATGGCGGTTGTTGTTAACCCAGGCCTCAACTGATCCGTTATGATCTGATTATTATTATGGTTGATTTGCATGTTTGGTTTTGCAAGTTTTACGCCGGATGCCCTTCCTCACGCAACCCCCTGCATTTATCCGGGGTTGGGACTCGCTCAGGGAGACACTGCTCCACGTTCCCACGAGGCTGGCTTGGGGAGACATTGGCCAGTGCTGCCCTGAGGCTGCATCTTAGGAAGAAGGAGAAGAAAGACTTTTATTGTCACATTCAGCTATACATACTGTTAAGCACAACATCAGCGAAATTTGACCACTGCATTTAACCCATCATCGATGAACCAGGAGCAGAAGGCAGCTACTGAACAGCATCAGGAGGTTCGGTGTCTTGGTCAAGAACACTTTGGAAGGCTAGGCAGAGCGTGGGAAACAAACCAGGAATCTTCAGTTTAAAGTATGACCACTCTACCCCCCTGAGCCACGCCACATTACATTTCATAGTAAGCTTACTTTAGGTTTTTCATATATTCTTGGTGCAAATGGGCAGCTAACTTCATGCTAAAGTTGGCTTTGTTATGCTAACATCAATTCATTAGCATATGCTTTGTTACTATACATTGATCATATTTTGGGCATGTTTATGTTCTATAGAATCTCATAAATTCTCAGATATCAAGCAACAATTGCCAGAATAAAAAATGTTTTTGTTCTTGGCTATTTTAGAATAATGAACATTGATTCCACTGTCCCACTTTATCAGTGTGTAATGTATAATCATTGGATCAGAAAATATTTGCCATTGGATGGAAGCCTTGGGTGCCTAAGATGATTCCTGTATTACTGTAATTAATTATGAAAAATGGACAGTATACAACAGACAATTACAATGTGTTGCAATGTGTTGAATTCATAGATCTGCTAGTATTACAACTTATGTGTGACACTTTCATATGCTGAAATAGGGCATCCATTCAAAAAAATACACAGTAAAAAATTCCATCCATTCAAAATATATGAAATATTGAGATAAAGGTTTCTAATGCAGCCTCAGGGCGGCACTGCTCTTTGTCTCGCTGAGCCAGACTCAGGGGGAAACTGAGTAGTGTCACCCTGAGCCGGTCCCAAGCCCAGATAAATGCAGAGGAAAGGCAAGAATCTGGGACTTAGAGTAGGGACTTTGAATATTGGCACTATGAGAGGAAAAGGAAGAGAGTTTGTCGACATGATGCAGAGAAGGAAAGTAGATATTCCGTGTGTCCAGGAGACCAGGTAGACAGGTAAGAAGGCTAGAAGCTTGGAGGAGGCTTTAAGTTGTACTATCATGGTACTGACAAGAAGAGAAATGGAGTAGGAGTTATCTTGAAGGAAGAGTTCGTAAAGAAAGTTCTGGAGGTGAAATAAATGTCAGATTGAAGGTGTGATGCTCAATGTTATGCTATGTCCCACAGGTGGGATGTGAGTTTTGAGCCAAGAAGTATGGAATGAGTTAGATTAAGTGATGAGGAATATCCCCAGAGATGAGAGAGTAGTAATTGATGCAGACTTCAATGGACACGTTGGTGAAGGCATTGGAGGGGATGAAGAAGTGATTGGTAGATTTGGAATCCAGGATAGGAATGCAGAGGGACAGATGGTGGTAGATTTTACAAAAATGATGGAAATGGCTGTACTGAACACCTTTTTCCAAAAAAACAGGAACATAGGGTAACTTATAAGAGCGGAGGTAGGAACACGCAGGTAGACTACATTTTGTATAGACGAGATAAACTGAAAGAGACCAGTGAGAGCAAAGTAGTTGTAGGTGAGAGTGTAGCCAGACAGCATACCCTGGTGGTTTGTAGGATTACTCTGGTGACAAGGATGATCAATGGGACAAAGGCAGAGCAGAGGACAAAGTAGTGGAATCTGAAAAGGGAGGAGTGTTGTATGGTTTTCAGGGAGGAGGTGAGAAAGGCTCTGGGTGGTCAAGGAGAGCTTCCAGATGATTGGACAACAACAGCTTGTGTTATCAGGGAAACAGGTAGGAGAGTATCCTGTGTATCATCTGGAAGGAAAGTAGATAAGGAGACTTGGTGGTGGAATGAGAAAGTGCAGGACTATATACAAAGAAAGCGGTTAGCAAAGAAGAAGTGGGATACGGAGAGGACTGAAGAGAACAGACAGGAGTACACGGAGATACAACGTAAGGCAAAGATAGAAGTAGCAAAGGCAAAACAAGGGTCGTACGATGGCCTGTGTGCTCGCCTGGACATTAAGGAGGGAGAGAATGATCAAAACAGGTTGGCAAAACAGAGATAATGTTGGAAAGGATATGCAACAGATCTGGGTGAAAGTTTGGAGTGGCTGAGAAGTATGTTGGACTGGTGCAGGACATGTATGCTAGCTGTGAGACATTGGTGCCGTGTGCTGTAGGGGTAACAGAAAAGTTCAAGGTGGAGGTGGGACTCCATCAGGGATCAGCTCTGAGACCCTTCATGTTTGAGAACTTTACACAGAATGGCCCATGGTCCGAACCTTCTTGCTATGCGATGGAAGTTCTAACTACTACTACTAATCCACTGTACTGCTTGGAAAGACGGAAAAGAAAACAATATCATATCTCATATGATATTAGTAGTATTATTATATCAATAAAATTGCTTTGAAAATATCAACTGAGAAGGACTGCCTGATGTCAAGAGGTAGACTGTCCCACAATATTGGTGCATGAAAGACAAGGCCCCCTTGCCAAGAGTCTTTTTCCAGTCATTGAGGACACACAACAGACTAGAATCTTGGGAGTGCAGGGTACATCCGGGCACACATGGCTTTACTGAATCAATTAGATAAGATTGTGCAATGCCATTGATTATTTTATAAGTGAGAAGGAACACCTTAAAATCTGTTCTTGCCCAGAAAGGATGGTAGCGGAGAAAGGCCAGCATCAGAAAAAAACGTATTCAAATTTACTAGCCTTGGTCAAAACATGGGCTGCTGCATACTAGACAGTTGGTAGGCCTTGGACATTCTTCTCAGGTGATCCAGATAATAGGATCTTACAATAAGAAAAGGGCATTACAATAATAAAGCATGTTACAATAGTAACGTAAAAAAAACATCATGCAACATCCCATGCAACCATGGCTGGGAAACAAAGTGCAGAAAACTGATCCATAACTTTTTATTTTGGTGCCAATGGAGCGACACATCTTGTTTAATTAAAACAGGAACTCACCACAAACACTATTAAACATTTAGGAAATGGACGGTTATGTTGCCTCAGTGTTCTGAAAAAAAAAAAAAAAAAAAAAAACTTGACTGGACTGACAACACTAATGGCTTCTACAGAAAATTGTGGACTCCATTTATTGTTGAAGCTGGGGTAATCTGGAATTCAGGTCACACTTCTTAAAATCTTTTGTGACGACCTGCTGCAATTTGTCATTTTGCATGGAGTTGTCTACTGTGACAGAGGCATTATAATATGTAGACACAAATGGCTTAAACAGGCTCAGAAAGCTAACCAATTCCCATGGGTGTCCCCTTGTGCATGTGGAGGTTGTGGGTAAGAGGTTGGTGATGACCCAACTGTCATGCATGATTTTGGACACACACCCCATACAGGTCATTGTCAACGTGGTTGGGCATTTTCAGTGACAGGCATCTCCACACAAAATGTTTGAAGGAGAGTTAGAATGTTGTTCATTCCACAACTGTCAGAGTGGACAACCAGTGTCAAAAACCATATGCCTACACAAACACACACTCCAAGGTATTTATTTATTTATCTTTATGTTTTTTTTTTCATTCAACAGCACAAAGCCCACCTTGAACTACCAAAGCAACCACCATTTTTTTTTATTTTTTTATTTCAACATTGTTTGAATTTCCTATGGGCATTGCCCTAATGCTGTGTTTTATGCTTCTGCTTCAAAGCACGAAGGAGTCTGGTTCGATTCCCAGAGGGGGGCCTTTCTGTGTGGAGTTTTCATTTTCTTCCCATGTTTGCATCTGCATGAGTTTTCTCTTGGATCTCTGGTTTCATCTCACAGTTCCAAAACATGCAGAAGGTAAATTGGAAAAATTGCCCAGATGTGTGAATGTGAGAGTGAATGGTTTATGTCTCTTAATGTGGCCCAACAATCGACTGCTAACCAACTCAGGGTGTACTCTGCCTCTTGCCCAATTATAGCAGGGATAGGCCCCAGAATCACTAAGACACCATTGGGAAACAGAGCAGGATAAGTGGTATATAATCGATGGATAAATTTCCTGCTGTATTTTTGGCTCGTTGACCATGATTTTTGATTTCCTTTACAGTTGTATTATTGTAAGTAGTAGACAATACTGTATATGGTAATTTTATTAATTTTATCTTCCCTTCATTTATTCTTTCATGCATTCATTGTCCCAACCTTTATTTGGCCTCGGGTCACAGTGACAGTAGACTGAGGATATCAGAGGTTCCCGCCCCCAGCGACACACTCTTGTGCTTCCCACAAGATTCTAAGGCCTTTCCAGGACAGATTAGATATGTAATCCCTCCCATGTTTTCTGACAAGAACATATTAATTTTTTACTCGGTGAATATGCTGGAACCCTTCTAATAGGAGGTGCCCAGTAGGCAACCATGTCAGATGTCTGAGCGACCTTAAGTGATCTTTTTTTGGCATGAAGGATCAGTAGTTCTACTCAAAGCATCTCCCGGACATCTGTACTACTCACAATATCTCCGAGGCAAATCCAGCAACCCTGGACTCAGCCCCAGACTCCCCGGCCATCCTGGACTGCCCAGAGGAAAATAATTTCATTTGGTTGTATCCGTGACCTAATTCTGTCTGTCATGACCCAAGTATAATGGCCACAGGTCACCCCACACAGGCCCAGAGTTAGATGGAAGAGTAAATTAAGAGTTTCGCTCTTCTTTGGCTCAGCTATTACTTTCCGAGAAATCAAGCACTGCTTTTATTACTCCAGACACCGCAGTAATCCCACTGTCAAGTTAATGCTCAAGTTAAAGATTCCAGGGTGCTTAAACTCTGTCTTGTTCAAGGGGAACAGTGCTTCTCTTCCAACCTGTAGTGATAACTGGTTTCTAGCACTAGCAAGACCGGAATTTTTGGGTACTCCTTTAAGAACTGAACAGGGATCATTTGATGCCCTGCCCTGGAATGCGGTGGCTGAGCAGTCCCTGTTGTTAATCTAATGTGCCACAAATGGCAGGCAGCCACTTGCTGGGAGTACAATGCAAGGTGTGAAATGTAGGTGAGGCCTTGGTCTCCTTGTGGTCTTCACATTCTACAGACCTGGTCGAACCATCACAATTGATGAACAGCTTTACCCATCAAGGCCATGTTGACCTTTTCTGCAATATATTGTTTCAAAACCAGATAACTTTGGTATCAAGTTCTGGGTGGCTTGCGACTTGACGTTAAAATATATCTGCAAAGTCTTTCCATATGTTGGCAAAGAACCTGGTCGTCTCAAAGAGGAGAGACTGTCGGAGAGTGTGGTGATGAAATTGATGGGACCATTTCTAGACCAGGGCAGAACCGTCACAACGGACAATTTTTTCACCTCCATTTCACTTGCAAAAAAGTTGCCCAGCCGGAAAACTACCCTTCTTGGGACACTCAATAAGATTCGCAGAGAAATTTCCCCTTCGGCTCGAGAGATGAAATGCAATGATTTCAGCACTCAGGTGTTTTCAACAACTGACGCCACCCTGACAGTGTATAGCCAGGCGTAAGAAGACTGTCTATGTTATGAGCAAAATGCACGGTGTGGTTCAGACTGAGGACTGCCACAAAAGAAAGCCAAGCACCATCACCCAATACAGTTCCACAAAATCCGGTGTCGATGCCATGGATCAGATGGTGCGCGTGTATGGCGTACAGGCAGGAACAAGAAGATGACCAGTCAACTATGTTCTATAACACGGTTGACATGGCAGCCCTGAACGCCCATGTGCTGTATCAAGCCTGCATAGGAAGGAAGGAAAGGCGGACAGATTTTCTGATGCAGCTTTCTAGTGAGTTGGCCGAGTCTCATGAGAGGGCAAAGAAGATTGGAAAGGAGAACTATCTTCACAAACAGGCCACCACACCAGCTGAACTCGGCAAAAGGAAGAAATGCCAAGTCCTGAACCGGTGCAAAAAGAACCCTGCTACTGTTCAATGTGTGCACTGCTACAAGTTTACGTGTGGCAGATGGACAAAAGAAGTGCAGTGGGAGTGCCAGGTCTGCTCAGACCAAGCACAGTTTTAAAAAAAAATTTAAATATGTGTGAATTTTGTTTGTGTTTTTGTGTTAAAATGTTGTATCAAAAAATAAACAGACCATTCAAAAGAATGACCAGGTCAGACCATGTCTCTTACTAAATTGAACTCAACAAAAATGATAAAAATATATGGTTATCCAGCATCAAGCAATGCAGAATATTTACAAAAAAAAAAACAAAACAAGAACATTCAAGCTTTCAAGAGGAAGATCAGAGTCAGAGGCAATAAAGTTACAATAACCCTTGATTAGGTGAAATCCATGTAAAACTGATTCACCCCCCCCCCCCCTCCCCCAGAGCTGCCCCTCTGACAAACTGCATTCAACTCCCAGCAGGAAGCTGCCATATTATTAGCATACTGGACAGACCACATTCCTTGGCAGAGGGATCAAATGACCCCTCTGTAGTCCCCAAAGGTATAGGGATCAAATGATCCCTCCTCAATCCTGCTAGGGCTAGGACAGATATCTGCGGTTCCCACAAATCTGTTGGAATCTGGGGCCAGGGCTCTGGCTACAGCCCCCTTCACCAGTGAGCCTGATTGAGCGGGTGAATGATTCTTGTTGGGGGTGCTGGGACACCTGCGGCTGATCACACCTCGTCAAGCGGAGGATAAGAGGAACCTGCTGCCAGCCCTTCGGTGCCAGATTGTTAGTCATTCCTTGCTAGTTCATGCATTCTTCGTCTTGCGCTTACAAACTGGTTCCCGTGACTCCCGATGGCTCTCGTCTCCGGTCCCTGGTTCCTGTGACTCCCGATTGGTCTCGTCACCGGTTCCCGTGATTCTCGCGTCACCGGTTCCCGTGACTCCCAACGTCTCTTGTCATCAGTTCCCATGACTCCCGACGCCTCTCCTTACCAGTTCCTGAGACCCTCGGGACATTCTAGATGAGACAACCCTGCCCCAGCACAGCTCTCCATTCAAATTCCTCATCAAATAAACCTCATAAAGCACCCCACCTCCTGGGTGTCCTTGCATTTTGGTGAGGCACACCTTCTCCAAACATGACAGAACAATCTGGCTATTCTTACTCAGTGGACGCTCTCCAGGGAGCCCTTGCTGAACAGAGTTCTCTTGTCCACTCTCACAATGCTGTTTATAGGTTCCTCGCCCTAAAACGAGAGAACTCTAACCAGCTGTTGGATCAGCTGACCCAGTTACTCTTCAGCCTTCAGCCTAGTCCATTTCCTCCTCCCCCAGAGATCCTTACTGCTCTACCAGTCTCCCAGGCCCTCGCCACCTCCCGAGATGTTAGCTCAACGGTGCCAGAGAAATTCTCAGGAAAGCTAGGTTGTTGTGACGATGCCAAGATTTCATTTATCCTCCTTTCTGGGAGTTTAAGGAATTCATTCAAGAACTCAAACAGACCCTCATTTTGAACAGGTCAGAGAACTGTTTCTGAATTAGGCATTGAATTTAGAACATTTGCCGTTGCACCTGGATGGAACGTCCCGATGCTTAAAAGCTCCTTTTTTCATGCCCTCAATGACTTCTTGAGGGCTAAATTGGCTTCCTTGGATGAATCGGAGTCCCTGGATGGACTGATATCTTGGGCTATTCACTTTGATTATCCTTGGGAGAGAAACAAGGAGAGAAGCAGACGACCGCTCATGCACAGGACTAACCATTCATTTTTTTTTTTCTACAGAAAATAAGATGAAAAAATAAACAAATCAAGAATTAAGAAAATAAATCAATCAATCAGTAATAAATAAATAAAATAATAATAATACAGCAAATAAGAAAAATTGAAGAAACCACATATAGTTGGTGAGTAGAGAAATCTAGTATTCAGATCCAAATTTACAGTATTAACAGTTCTTTAAGCTTCAGTTTGAACATGAATGGAACTTTGAACATGAACTGCTCTGAACATGGCTTCTCTTGCCTAATTCTTGCTAGAGGTCTGGCAACACTTCCTCTCGCATAGCCGAGCCACATTTGGCTTGAGGGAGGAAGCAGTTGAGACCCTCAGTAGACCTTGAAGATGCTCCTCAGTAAGTCTGGTCCTGTACTTGGACTTACTGAAGGTCAAGGTGGAGAAGAGCTTTTCACATAAGTATGTGCTCCCAAAAAGGCACATGGTCCGCTTGAAAATCTGGGAAAGCTCAGGAAAGCTGGGAGTCAATTCTCTCAAAAATTGCCCGAGCTTGTGCCCGAGCATTGACCTGCAGTGCAACCCTGAAGCTGGCTTTGAGTTCAGAGTTGCACTGCAGGTCAATGAGCTCCATTTGAAGCACAGGAGGGGCATCTTGCAAATCAAAGGAGAAGGCGTCCGCAAAAATTTGAAATGTGGCTCTGTGCGTCTTCAAGTCTGCAAATCTGTGGTCAAATTCCTCTTGTAGCTTCAAAATGGCATCAGCATACTTCTCATCACTGAATGGTCTGCCTGCATCCAAGAGTGCCTTGCACGCTGGGAAATGGCAAAGATTTGTCTGAGAGCTGAGCATTCCATAGCACAAGTTTTGTGGAGAATGCTCTCGCATTGTCACAGGCAGCACTGACAAGTTGCCCCTGGCCTTGTAACTTCTTCAGTACATTAAGCTCATGCGTGACATCGACAAGAAAAGCTGAATCCATGATCCTTTTACGATCATTTAGCACAGGAACAGCCATCCCATCCTTCTCCATGAAGGCTTCCACTTCTGCTCTCAAATCAAAAAATCTCTTCAACATGTTTCCCCTGCTAAGCCAACGTGCCTTGCTGAAATAGAGCACGTCCCCATATTCTGACTCCATTCCCTCTAAAAAAGCACTTAACCTTCTGTGTTTTAAGCCCCTGGATCTGATGTGGTTGATGCATTGCACAACAACAGACATCACGTTGTCAAACTTCAGGCATTTGCTGCACAGGGCCTGCTGATGGATAATGCAGTGCAGAGCTATGGCTTCCTCGACACCTTCCTCTTACATTTTTTTTTTTGAACGAGTGACCCCAGTACATTTTTTCGCCCTGTCATTGATGGCGCTCCATCAGTTGTTATCCCAACAAACCTCTTCCATGGAACTTACTCTTCCATTGGAATTACTGTGAGTAACTCCGCCGTCACTTCAAAACTGCCATCAACACCACAGACATACAGTATATTGCGAGCTGGGCAGTGTCAGGGATGTCTGTGGTCTCATTAAGAGCGACTGAGTATACGCTGAAACACTTTGCTTTCTCACACAGTTGATCATAATTGTCACTCGACAGGTCAGAAATGTGCTCTGCCACGGTGTTGGCAGAAAGGCTGATGTTGCTAAACTGATCTTTCTTTTCTGGGCAAACAATACTTGCAGCCTGCAACAGGGACTTTTTTATAAATTCACCGTCTGGGATGGCTGTCCTGTTGAGAAGCAATCTTCTCACTAACTACATAGCTACCTGTGACTGCTGCGTTATTCTCTTTGGTTGCTTTTTTAAAGAAATCTTGTTGCTTCAGTAGACAAGTTTTAAGATTGGCAACTCAGTTGGCTCTCTCATCTCCTTGGTATTTTGCATGGTCCTCAGAATGGGTAGTTGTCAAATGATGTTTCAAATTGTATCCCTTGTGTACCCCAACTTTCTCAGTGCAAATAAGATATGTCAGGGTGCCCCTGCGCTTCACAAAGAAATATTGAATTTCCCACTTTTCCTGTAATTGTCTGTGCTCATCACCAACCTTATTCTTCACTGCAGGCTTTGAGAAAGATTATGGGGCTGTGTAATATATATAAAACTTCTTGCAGTTGTCGGAAAATCCTGGCCAAAGTCAGGCTCCACAGACTGGCGGATAACATCTTGGAGTAGCTGTTGCCTGAATCAGAAGGAACAGAAGCACTCTGGACGTGTTCTTTACAGCAAACCAACTTCAGGAGAAGTGCAGTGAACAGAACCAGGACATCGTCATGGCATTCATTGACCTATCAAAGACTTTTGACACCGTCAACAGGGAGCTCCTATGGCGTATTTCCTGAAATTTGGCTGCACAAGAAAATATGTTGGACTCCTCCAGCACATAATCGAGCTTCAGTATGCAGGGGACTGTGCAGTTGAAGCCTACTCACCAGAAGCACTTCAAGCGTACTCACAGCTGTGGTGAGTGCCTATGGCAGACTGGGTCTCTGTAAATGTAACTAAGACCGAGGTACTGTGCCAGTGGGCAGCTACTCCCCCACCTCACCCACCAACCTTCACCATCTCAGACCAGCCCCTTGCAATTACAGAATCTTTTAATACCTTGGCAGCTTCCTTTCCAATGACTCTTTTGAGTGACTCAGACATACGCTATTTCAGAATAAACGCATCAACTTCCGCACTAAAGTATATGTTTACCAGGCAGTAGTCCTAACCAACACTCCTCTATACTTGTAAAACATGGATACTGTGTGTACGACACATAGGGATGCTCGAGGCCTTCCACATCAGATGCCTACAATACATCCTGATTATATCCTGGAGGGACCGCATCCCCCACACAGAGATACTACGCAAGACCAAATGTGTCAGTACTGAGGCCACAGCTACCAAGGACCAGCTCCCCTGAGTTGGCCATGTCATCAGGGTGTCCAAAGACTGCCTGCTGCGGAAAGTTCACTACGGCCAATTACATCTTGGCTGCCGTTCTGCTGATGGCCAGAAAAGGCGATACATGGACTAATTGAAAATCCTGATGAGGAAGTGCAGCCTGAAGCCAACCCAGCTGGAGGAGGCTGCCACCCAGTGCTCCACCTAGCGGAGGTTCTGCCAATAAGGTACGCACAGACTTGAGGAGGATCGAACTGATAGAAAGTTGAAGAAACGCAATAGGAGATATGAAACCAGCGTTATATCTACAACCCCAGCCTGTGGATTCACTTGCCCTGACCGTGGCAGACAGTGTGGATCAACGATTGGACTCTATAGCCACAGCAACACTCACAAGTAGCAGAGGCAGGATTGTCATCATCGGACATGATGGACCACCAAGAGAATGTGCATATGTGTGTGTGTGTGTGTGTGTGTGTGTGTGCCTGTCTCTGTACCATCATATGCACTGACAATATTTGCATGCACAAAAATTCCTGGTACATAGTGCATTCTTACAACAATGGGTTCCATTTGGAGTAAAAACAAACATGTACCATTGATCTGGTGCAGCTATATGAAGATTGCTAGGTTGCAACCACTTTGAGGTGAAATGGGAAAAAGCAACCCCAGCACAGCAGCAGTTGCCAATGGTATTCTGGATGGATCCCCTGCTTATTCCTGTCAGTCTTAATATTTTCCTCCACACATCTGATGTCTTTGTCTTAGGCCTGGTGGCTTCCCTATTTTTGTTTGTTTTCTTTTTTTTTTTTTTTTTTTTTTCTAATTTGGCAGTCTACCTGAGCATTATATGGGGTGATTCTCTTCTCCTAATCCCTTCCCAATTCATCTAATGGTCAATTGATGTAGTGTCATGTTTTACAATATTAACAATATTTACATGAAAGTCAAGCTTGTTAAATGGCCATGGACAGGGAATGAATGTGTAGAATATTGATGTAGCTTACAACTGATGAGAGCACATGAGATCCAAAAACCAATTAGTTGAAACAACAAAACTCAAAAAATCAGAATCAAGTATTATAATATGTAGTGCTGAGACTCGGAATTTATACAGGCTACTTGTTTTAATTGTTTAATATATATAATAGGGAGAGAGAGTGAAAGAGAGATAGTCAAAGTCATTTAATAATACTTGGTAGCAATATTTTTTTTCAAAAAATCTTTCAAAAATCTTCCTGGAAATCTCACCTTGTTGCCAAGCCTTCCCTTTCTCATTAACTCACTGGCCAGGTCTTGTGTCAAACACAACAGATAGACAGTAGCCCACTATTCTCAAAGCTGTGGAGTGAGTACTTAGAGAGCCAGGCAGCTTAGCCAATAAGAATAAAATTATACTTACCAGAACTATGTGGTAGTCAGGCTAGGATATTTCAACATCACAAGACAAACTGGGGTGAAAGCAAAATGACATAAGAATGAATCAGTGCTACACATATTTTACTTCATTTCTTTACCTTTCCAGCTTAATTTAGAATAAGACGGATAAGATAACAATAAAACTGACTTCCCTATTTCAATGGCATTATCTGTGCCAGTGAAACAGAAGAGCAAGAGAAAGAGAGTGAAAAAAGAGGGTGAGATAGACACAATTGTGGTGCTTTTGTGCATTTAATACTTGTGTGCTTTTTTGTCCTAAACTCTCCCTGCCAAGTCAGACATGACCACATTAAAGTTGTGCTCTGCAGCTAATATACATAAGGCCTCTCTCACACACACAGAGTTCATAAACTGGAAGAGTGTACCAAAGCAGCCCCTTATGTGACATTTAACTTATTCTGCAGCCCCATATATTTGCAATGACTTATCCTGTGGGAAAATCCTTACACAATATGAATGTATATTACTTGGATTTGAGCAGGGAAATCCTTAAACCATACAAAAAGATGATAGCATTGTGCAAACTTAATGCAAACATGAACTAATAGTCTCAAGGAACATTCATGATGGCTGTGGGATGCATGATTTGGTTTAGCACAAGTAAAAAGAAAACAAGTCTTGTTTTCCATTCAGCATTTTCCATCAGGGGTCGCAGCAGTTTATCATCTGCCTCCATCTAAACTTATCCTATGCATCCTCTTTTTCACACCAATTAACTTCACATTGTCTTTCACTCCATCCAAGCCTCCTGCCTGGTAGTCCCAACTTCATCATCCTTCTATTTATGTATCACTGTCCCCCCCACTATACATGTCTGGAACCAGGACTAAGCAAACATATGACAAGATATGATCAGTGCCTGACTGCCACTTAGTGGGCCTGCTGTGTGTATCACATATTATTTAATTCTCTATATACCCAATTAAATCTCCAATATATTCCCAATAATTGATCCCATCCAGGGAAACTTTGATTCAACACCCCTGGTGTCATCATTACACGCGGATCAAAAAAAAACAAAACACTTATATGCAGACACACACTTGCAGAAGTTCTAAACATGTGAAAATGGAGAGATGGCAGTTTATAAAGTGATATGCCCCCTCTCCTTGCAGGGCAGTTAAAGCAGGAAATTTCGATAACGACGTCCAAGTAGTGCATGCCTTCAAAAAGCGGACTTAGGTCGCCCGCTGGAGGCGAAGCGGGGAAAACACACAGCGAGTGTGTGTCCCCCCCCTCCTCCTCCTCCTCTGACGGATGCGGCCGTGAACGACCACCGTCCACGGCGTCGTACCAGGAGAGTATCAGGAGAGACTGAGAGGACTGCCAACGACACTTTAGTTCACACTGACTGAATTACCAGCCGCCAAAAAGACGGGGATGTGATTGTTCTTATTTGATGGATCACAACAATATATGAGAGAGAGGGAGGGTGGGGGAGAGAGAGATAGAGAGAGAGAGAGAGAGAGAGGGGGAGAGAGAGAGAGAATCACGCTGAGTGCCATCCACAGGTCCAGCATTCTCTCCCACCCTGCACGACGCGCATTTTTTTCCTTGACACGAAAGTCACAGCGCTTCACTCTCTTTCCTCCTCGTACTCTGCTTCCTCCCTTTATATTTTTCTTTTTTTTTTTTTTGAAGAATTCCGTTGCAATCGTCTACACTATTCTTTTTTTTTCACTCTCCACACCTCCTTTCTCACCACCAGAGCTCCCTTGTAAGCTTCTGTCGTCGGCTCCATCATCTTCCATCCATCCATCCATCCATCCATCCATCCATCCATCCATCCATCCATCCATCCATCCATCCATCCATCCCAACCCGCCTCCTCCCCAGCTCCGTCTCTCTCTCTTGTAAAGCACAGTGACATGGACTCGTGAAAGGAAAAAAAAAGAAACGGCAGCTATCCGAGCCTACAACAGGCACCAGCCTTGGAGTTCTGTCGACGCGCCCTGTCGAGCAGCGGTCCCGAGGAGGAGGAAGAGGAGGAGGAGGACATCCTCAACCGGGAACACTATCGCACGGGAGGAGGAGGACGCGGCGGCGGCGTCGAAGGACGACGACGAGGTTGGAGGAGGAGGACGACGAGGAGGAGGAGGGGCGGGGAGAGAAGAAGAGGACGGACTGAAGTCGTGGACTTGTATTTTTAAGCAAACCGCTTCCAAAAATAAAGATAGAGGAGAAAAGAGGAGGAGGAAGGTGTGTGTGTGTGTGCGTGTGCGTGTGTGTGTGTGTGTGTGTGTGTGTGTGTGTGTGTGAAAGCTCGCGTGTGTGTGTGTGTGGGGGGGGGGTGGCCGGAGCCCCTTGAGAGCGAGAAGAGATTGTATTCTAATCACGTTTTCATTTCTCCTCTCTTTTTGCTCTACCACTGAGAGGAAAATAGGGGGAGGGGGTGAAAGGGAGAGGTGAGAGACTGGGAGAGGAAGAATGAGCGTGCATGAGAGGGATCTAAAAAGATCAAAACTCGTCCCCCCCCCTTTTTTTTCCCGATGCTTTCCAATTGCAGAACAAAACTAAGGTGAGCGGTCTTTGACGTACGCGTGTGCATGACAGAGTCGTATGTGGCGTGTTAGACAAGTGCGCGTTTCATCGGCTGTTCTTAAAAGATTTGGACTCAAAAAAAAAAGAAAAGAAACGGACACCAAAGCAAACGGATTGATCGCAGCGGATCGCTGTCGATCGTAGTGTCGTGATTTTTATTTTATTTTTTTTGCAGTGAATATCCTGACAATAGGCTTTTTGCGTTATACTTGCCCTATTGGTACTCCTGTATTCCGTGGTTGATGCGGGTGTATCTATTTCACAAAAATGTCAAGGAAAATACAGGAGAATCGTGGATTCATTTAACACAACCTCTCCGATTTTAGCTGTGGGTTTTAAGTCATGGCATCTGAAGTGCAGCGCTTTGGACAATCTTCCCGTTAGGGTTTTTTGATCAGTGTTGGTTCTCCTATCCCCCGTTGCAGCTTCCGTTCTTTCTTTTTTTGGTCGTCTATCCCTCTTTTTTCCGTTCTACATCAAGCCTCGTCAGCCCCCATTTCTGCTTTTGCTCCCATTTACAGCCCGGCAACGGACGGTGAGCAGGACGCTCCGGGCAACGACAGGACACTGGAGGATATGTGAAGCTGGAACCCCTCTCCATTAAGTATGTATTTACTTTAGAAAGGATTATAATATTTCGGGCCATTGCGTTCATTTATTTTAAATGTCAACGAGTCAGTGATACTTTTTTTGACATCGCAGCTGCGCCCACAACATAAATACATGGAAGAAGACTCAAGGAACCCGAAAGGATTACACTCTGCCAAGGGAATTCTGTCATTGAATTTTTGCGACGAGGGGATTGTTTTCAAGCTTTTTTTTCCACACAATTTTTTTGGTTTGTTTGTCTGAGGATTAACTCAAAAACTCTTTCTCCCTCTCCCTCTGTTTTTCACACACACACACACACACACACACACACACACACACACACACACACACACACACACACACACGTTTTTTAGACGCTTTCCCTTCCGTCGCTGGACTTGTCAGCACCACGGACAGCAGCTGTGCTTGTCCTCTGGATATTCAGCACCCACGTTAGGATGGACGACGTGCACCCGCGCGCATGTATGTTTGTGTGTGTAGGTGTGCGCGCGGGGGGGCGGTGAAATGTCACAGCCCACGGGAAATATAGACATAAGTTGTGTGTAACCAATATGTAGGTGGTTGTGAGGGTGTGACTTTTAAACTGAACTATTTTATTGCTGTTATTAAATCAGGACAGTGTGACAGTTAATGCTGATGTGATCAGCAGTCGCATTTCCCTGTCTTTATATATTGATTGTTGTTTTTTAAACTAATTTGAATAATATATCAGAGCATTACATCACACACGTTTCAGACTTTTCTGTCAAGCCAGTGCTACTCAAACTACCAAACGGCATTGGGATAAGAATATCTGAAAATAAAGATAATTTGTATTGTACTTGCAACTATTGCATTGAGGGTGTGTGTCAAATGGTTTATATATGTATATATATATATATATATATATATATATATATATATATATATATATATATATATATATATATATATATATATATATATATATATGTATAGTATTTTCTGCAACAAAGAGGCATTTTCGATTTAAATGTATCTAATGAAATCAGATGTCCATGCACCAAAGGCTAAAATTGATTCTTCATCTCATCCCTCCAATATTCACCGTTCTGACTCATTCTCTCCATCCTTATTCCGTGATTCAGCTTGAGCGCAGTTATTAATTTCCAGTGTGCTTTTCTGGACACTCATTTACTGAAATAGGGTCCATGTTATGTAATAGATACAGCAGGGGGACAGAGTCTCCTCACTGCTAAACTCACCCACCTGCTCTTGCAGCTGTCTATTCATGATGATAAGCAACTGTGGTGTGATTTATTGCTACCAGTAAATGTCCTTTCTGCCAAATTATAAATTCCTATTTAATCAAAATAGCTGTCTGATTGAAAATATTTCTTTGCAGTAGTCAGCAGCTTTCCATCCATCCATTAGTGTAAGTTCCATATTTTGTTAGAAATAGCCCCCAAATCAAAAGGACCCTCAAAATCAAAAGAAATTCAGTACTTTCCAGGATTGTTTTAGTATTCAGTAATATTAATTTCAAAGTGCTCTTCCATTCAACCGAAAGGAATGTAGCCCCCTCCTCTGTCACCACCACCATGTTTATCTCTCCTATTTCTACTTGTCTCATTAAAATAATTTTTAGAGGTGGTTATTCATTTGTCTGTGTATGATCACAAGCGGTTTTCTGTCTGTCACCATTTTCATTATTTTTTCCGTCTCTCTCTGTCTGCTCTCTGTTACAGTGCTGTGAAGTGGCTCTGTCCCTGGAGCCGAGACTTCATTCCCTTGGTGTCAGTGAGGATGCTGTGGGTTACCTTGCTGAGCACCATAGCCTTAGGATGGACCACCCCAATCCCACTTCTCGAGGACTCAGAGGAGATCGATGAGCCCTGCTTCGAGCCCTGCTATTGCGAGGTCAAAGAGGGCATCTTCCACGTTCACTGTGACAGTAAAGGATTTACAAATGTTAGCCAGATCTCACAGATATGGAGCCGACCCTTCAAGCTCAACCTACAGAGAAACTCAATGAGGAAGCTTTACTTTAACAGCTTTCTTCATCTCAACAATGCCATATCTATCAATCTGGGTAATAACGCCTTGCAAGATATCCACGCAGGAGCATTTAATGGCTTAGGAATATTAAAACGGCTATTCTTACACGAGAATAAACTGGAAGTTTTTCGTAATGACACTTTTCTTGGACTGGACAGTTTAGAATATCTCCAGGCAGATTACAATGTTATAAAAAGGATTGAAAGTGGTGCATTCAGGCACCTTCACAAGTTGAGAGTGCTCATACTCAATGACAATCTCATCCCCCTGCTCCCCAATTATCTTTTCCGGACTGTGTCACTCACACATTTGGACCTGAGAGGAAATAGGCTAAAGACTTTACCGTATAAAGGCACATTGGAATATGTTGGGCGCAGCTTAATGGAAATTCAGCTGGAGGAGAACCCATGGAATTGCGTGTGTGAAATCGTTCAGTTAAAAACATGGCTGGAGAGGATCCCATATACGGCTCTTGTGGGTGAGATCACATGTGAGTACCCATTCCATTTACATGGGAAAGACTTACGGGAAATCAAGCGCAGTGAGCTCTGTCCTTTGCTCTCCGATGTAGAGATTGAGGCCAAGCTGGAAATTCCCCGTACTCCATTCAGCAATGAAAATGCATGGCCTACTAAACCATCCTCTATGCTCTCTTCCTTTCACAACACAGCCTCTTCTGTGGAATACAAGAAGGGAGTTGTGAAGGCCACCAAACGGCCTCGGGCCACGAAAAACCCGCCAACCCCCCGTAGCATTTACCCAGGCATTAACCTTCCCCCGATCGCCGGCTATCAAACGCGGCCTCCCATCCCAATAATATGTCCTGCTCGATGCATTTGCAACCTTCACATCAATGACCTTGGGCTAACAGTGAACTGTAAAGAGAAAGGCTTCCACAACATCTCTGACCTTCTACCAAGGCCCATCAATGCCAAGAAGCTGTATCTCAGTGGGAACTTAATACAGAAAATTTACCGTTCCGATTTCTGGAACTTCTCAAGTTTGGATTTATTGCATTTAGGTAATAATCGGATATCATATGTCCAAGAGGGTGCTTTTATCAACCTACCAAACTTAAAAAGTTTATATTTGAATGGGAATGACATTGAAAGACTCACCCCAGGGATGTTCAGGGGGCTTCAGATGTTGAGCTATCTTTATTTTGAGTATAATGTCATACGTGATATAGAACCTAACTCCTTTTCCTTAATGCCCAATCTCCAGCTGGTTTTCCTTAATGACAACCTGTTACGTACCCTTCCCACTGATGCCTTTACTGGCACCAATCTTGCACGCCTCAGCCTCCGCAACAACTACTTCCTTGCTCTGCCTGTGCATGGAGTCCTGGAACATCTGACCTCAATTGTACAGATTGATCTGCATCAGAATCCCTGGGAATGCTCATGTGATATTGTGCCCCTAAAACAGTGGCTGGAAAAGCTCTCCTCGGTAATTGTGGTTGGAGATGTCATCTGTAAAACACCTGAATTTGCGTTTGGAAAGGATCTGCGTTCAGTTGCGATGGAAGTCCTCTGTCCTGAACTCAAGTATTCCACAGGCCCCTCACCGGCCCTTCCTGGGGGTGATGACCTCACCGGAGGGAACTTTGACATGGGGGAAGCTGGTGGCAGTGGGGCAGTGCCACTCTCTGTCCTCATTCTCAGCCTCCTCATTCTCTTTATATCAGCTGTGTTTGTGGCCGCTGGTCTTTTTGCCTTTGTTCTCCGTCGTAGAAAGAAACTACCCTTCAGAAAGCGTTCAGAGGTGGATCTCACTGGGATCCAGATGCAGTGCAGGATTTTTGAAGATCGACCAAGGCAAAGTAATACAAGTAACACTTGTGCATCAGAGAAAACAACGCCCAGTATGCACACCCACACGCATACAGGTCACATGCATGCCCATGGACATGTTTATGACTACATCCCGCACCCTGTGACTCAGATGTGTAACAACCCCATCTATAAGCCTAGAGAGGGGGAGATAGCAGAGGAGGAGAGAGTGCAATTTCCAGCAAAGAAAGACAATGGCAGCAGTAGCAACAGTAACTACAGGACCCTGTTAGAAAAAGAGAGGGAGTGGACCCTTGCTGTCTCCAACTCTCAACTCAACACCATTGTCACCGTCAACCACACAACAGCTGATATGGCAGGACTGTATGAGAACGGTGGGCTTTGTCCTACAGTTATTGACAGTCAGAGGCCCACACCAACTGTTGGCTTTGTAGATTGTCTGTATGGGACAGTACCCAAACTAAAAGACATGCATGTGGCGCATGCCCACCCACCTGGGATGCAGTACCCAGATTTGCAACAGGACGCACGGCTGAAGGAGACGTTGCTTTTCACAACGGGGAAAGGCTGCTTCCCTGATTCATCTCAAGTACAAAGTGATTACCTTGAGTTAAGGGCCAAACTTCAAACTAAGCCGGATTACCTCGAAGTATTGGAAAAATCATATCGATTTTAACATCTCTCACCTATGGAAAACAACAGAACAAAAATTGAACACACTAAAACTTCCATCTTGATTACTCAACCATTCAAATCCAAATGAAAGAAAAAAATCAACATGAAAAGCAGCATGATATGAAAGAGAATCTTGCATTCTAGTAACAACAAAGCCATCCCCAAATCAATTTGGAGGAAAGGCCTTTCTCAGATATTTCAATGAAGTGCCTTTTTTTCAGAGTAGCCAGCAAAGTCGTCAGCTGTTATTTTTATAATATAAATATCTCTATATGCCCATTAATGAGTAAAAGAAGAATGAGAGAGTCTCTGGGGGATTAAAACAGATGGAACATCCTGAACTACATCCCTCATTAGAAACCCCTTTTTTATGGAGTGACCGTGAATTGCAAGATACACTGGAGCCGGACATGTCGCTGAGTTGGGGCTTTTTTCTGTCTCTTTTACCCCTGACTAGGACATACAAACACCTGGAATGCATAAAGTTTTGGAAATGATTCAAAGAGAGAGAGAGAGAGGGAGAATACAAACTGCAGTTTGCTGCATGCACTCGCTTCAGTGCAGGAAGCAAGGGGATTTTCTCAGAACTGATACATCACATTTTGAGTGTGGTACTGCAATGCATTTACAGTTCAGTGTTCTATTTAATTTTTATATCTTATTAATATGGTTGTTACTATTAATTAGGACGTCTGGCTATATCAGGGTGCTTCTCTTAAAAAAGATGCACCTACGCACGGATGGTAAAACATTTGTGAATATTCTTATCAGACAGCACTCAAGGTTTTCTGGATATTTCCATGCACTTTGTTAAGAATCCCCTCCCCCACCTCCATTGCTTCTTGATTCCCACATTGTCACCAACTAACAGCTTTGTAGGATTTAATGTTTTCTCTCTCACAAAGATTTCAAGAAAAATGTGCATATATTTATTCTGTAATTTCAGTGAAGAATTTAATTGTAAAGGTAATGTTAAATCAATGTATAGTGATTATGCGTCTGGTATAGCCTTCTTAATAAAAGCAAACTCTTCAATCAAATGATGAAAGGGTTGATGCCACGGGAAACTATGTGTGGATCAGTATTGACAGGGTGTGTATTTGTTGTCTTGTTTAAATGGGCATGTTGATGCCGTGGCCAACTGTCATGAGATAATCATGAGTTGCTGTTGGTAGAAAAATAACAGCAAAAAAAAACACTGGATTGCTGAATGTGGTTGTAATTCAGATTCGTATTAATTGTGGACAGAAACCAAAAAATAAGTTAGAGGGAAAATGTACAACAAAATGATTATATAGGAAATATATTTACATTTTCTGTTTAACTTATCCTCTTTCTCAGCTGCCTGATATACTAATTCACCAATAAGCATTTTTATTTTCTAGTTATGTCCTTGTTGACTGACATCCAACATTCAAAATACCGAGTATACAATTCACAAAGTCAAATAGTGTGGTTTCTGAACTTGATTATATAGAAGTATATACCAATCAGCCAAGCACTTTCATTGTTTAAACAGGTATTGCTGATGGAGGCTAGTAGCAAGTTTCTGAAAGGAAGGCAAATATATGATTAATAGATCCTCTGTTGTCTGCGTATCTAAATCCTCTATCCCTTTCAAAGTAGCAGTGTGGCTTCCTTCCACTGGAGGGCATCACACATATGATCAGATTTATTGGATCAATTAGCTGCAATGTTAATGCACAAAATGTTCATCCTACCTGGTCATCTATATTCTTAGTTTTGGTATCCATTATTTTATAAGTTAAAAAAATAAACAAGATAAGAAATATAAAACAAATAACAAAAGTGTACTTTTACTTGTTTTCTTCTTTTATTTCGTCTGTTGTGGTTGTAGTTTATTATTGTATTATCATTTCCTAACATGATTTTGATTGTGGCAGAATCGTACAGGTCAGCCAATGAAAAAAACATATTTTTAAGACAACATATAAGATACAATGAGTGACAAAAATAATTACATGTGTAAAATCATTAGGTAACCTATTGTTGACTATGAATTTTTTTGTATTGATTATCCAACACTAAAATAAGCTCTAGATGACCTTTATTCCACAGCTATCAGTTGTGTTGGCTTATATAGTACATCACCTTAGCCTGATTCATTTTCACAAGAAAATCACAAATAGAAAAAGACAAAAAAAAAACACTAGCCTTTGTGATAGTTTATTTCTTCATAGCATATGATGAGATCTCAACATTTTTAAAATTGTGGTTTCAAAGGTTGTTTTCTTTGTGACTTCCGTTCTCTCTCTCTCTCTCTCTCTCTCTCTCTCTCTCTCTCTCTCTCTCTGGCTCTTTCTCACACACACACACACACACACACACACACACACGCACACACACACACAAACACACACACACACACACACACACACACACACACACACATACAAATAAACAGCTTTTTTCTGACCAAGTGGTTAGACTATACGGTCAGCATTTTCAGTGTGCACTCACTTTGATTGAAAATATAATGCATCTTTTAACCCTAACCCTCACTTTTTCAGCTGCCCAATATGACGGAATGAATAAATACATTTGGGGGACATTGATGTTGATGAGGGTGCAACTGTCCTATCTTGTCAACCCTTTATCCTTCATCACATTATTCAACTCTCATCCTCCATAATATTTCACAAATGAGTGCTGGGCTTTGTCCCATTATACCATGCTGAGTGGTTTTTATCCCAATAAATCCTCTTGTTATCCTGCACTAATATCTCCAAGTGATTTCATACTTTGGCTCAATATTAGATAAAAAGGCTACCATTGGGATTGAAGGTTGACTAAATGTTTCTAAATGTTTCTCAATTTGTGTGAAATATAAACATGTTCTGCTTGTTTAAACCTGTTTGTACATTGTGAGTGATATTTGATTTTTGCAGGGAATTTAACCTTTTCATCAGGATCTCTACTGAGAGCAGTGTTCCAGCAAGACATCAGAATGGTAAATGCACTGTTTGTCTATTTCTCGCCTTTGGCTTTATGTCCCCCCCCCCCCCCCCCCCCCCCAACCATTATGAATGTCTGTCTCAGGTTTTATGATCATATTTATTATGTTTCTAAAATGCTGCAGTAGCTCACATTACTAGGGTTGGATTTGATTTAATTTAATTTCTGACCGTCTTACTGTAATAATACCAAATACAAGTTGAGCAGTTCCTTGCTTTTGCTGCCGAGACTTCCTGGTTATTATTGTCCCCATGTGTCTGACTATTTTTAGAATCATAACATTAACTATATTCTTGTTGAAATCTTTTCTTGGCAACTGGAGTTGTATTTCTTTACTTGAAGATGTTTCACCCCTCATCCAAGAGGCTTCTTCGGTTTTAATGACCTATGGAGAGTTTCTGGAAACAATTGCCATTTTTTTGGGTGGGTCTAGGTTATGATGGCTTGTTGTGTGAATGGTAGAGTTGATCTGCAGAAACTAGGCATGAGGAGGGTTGTTATGCTAATTGAGTGTTTTTCGTTGGAACCAAAGAGCAACTTGGCAGGATTACCTGGATTGGAATGTGAAAAGGTTAACCTAAACAAAGAAGTGAAACCTGTTAGACCACATGTTCTGAGGCGCATGTGGACATTAGTGGGGGCTGGTTCTGGTGGTGGGTCTTCACTGGTTTCTGGAGGGTGCAGATAGGCCTGATCCGTGTGTGCAAATCAGTCTTGGCATTGATTCTAGTACGTTTGTGAAAGGTTGTGTCTGAGGGCCTCCCCTTTGTTCAGAGATGTTTTTCTGCTTTGACAAAGATGGCTTCTTTGACTCCTCTCTCGAACCATCTGTCTTCTCTGGCCAGAATACAGACATTGCTGTCTTCAGACGAATGGCCCTTGTCCGTCAGGTGTAGGTGGACTGTGGAGTCTTGTCCCGAAGTGGTGGCTCTCCTATGGTGGGCCATCCATTTGTGCAGAGGTTGTTTGGTCTCTCCAATGTAGTTATCATCACAATCCTCCTGCAAGTGATAGCACACACCACATTATCTACCCTGTGCCTGGGTGTTTAGTCCTTGGGGTGCACCAGTTTTTGCCTCAGCCTGTTGTGGAGTTTGAAATGTACCGGTATATGGTGTTTGTCAAACACCCTTTGGAATTCCTCAGAAACACCAGCAACATACGATATGACATGGCTCCTTTGTTTGTTATTGTCTTCCTTCCTAGGTTCATGCATCTGGTGGTTTCATATTTGACAAAGGCCCAATTAGGGTAATGACCGGATCTCAAGGCTTTCCTAACATGTTGTACCTCTGTATTGCTTCCTTCAGCAGTTGATGGTCCGACCAGTATCTACTTTTTGAGTCATACCACCCCTTTTTGCACAAACTGGGTGAAATTATTACTGTACGCCAACGGACCAAGAACATCCCATCAGCCCCTGAAGAAAGCAAGACTAAGGTACAATACAACTCACTTAGGATTGTGATGACGTCACAATGTCATTGCGATGACGTACAACGCCGCTCTGGGATCAATACCAAGACTAATTTGTACACACGGACCAAGCCCATCTGCACCCTCCAAACAACCAGGAAAGACCCACCACCAGAACCAGCCTCTGGCAACGTCCACATGCGCCTCAGATCATGTGATCCAACAGGTTTCACTCGTTTGTTTATTTTTACCTTTTCACATCCCAATCACTACCGTTAGCATAACAACCCCCCCTTACCCCTAGTTTCTACAGATCAACTCCATTTACACAACAGGTCACCATAACCTAGACCCACCCGAAAACCACCAGTAGAACTGAAGAGGCTTTTTGGTTAAGGGGTGAAACGTCTTCAAGTGGAAAAATTTAAGTCCAGTTGTCAAGATAAGAATATTTCAACAAGAATTCACTCTGACCTCGATGCCTGTGAACCTCCACAAACTTAATTTTTTAGTGTAAACATGTACTATAGGTCTCCTTCACTTACGTTGTATAATATGGACTGAATCGATTTTAAAATGAAAGTTTGAGCTTGGCAGCCCATAGCACTACAAAGCAGTGCTTTCTAAATTGTGATTATACATTTTCTAATATTAGTTTTATCTCATTTGCAGTAGAACATCCTAAAGTGATTTCTTTCAGGGGCCCTTTCCTGCTGAAATTTGTATTGGAACTTATTTTTGAGTACAATGCATGCTAATTAGTGAATGCATAATTAGACAAAAATCTAAATCAATATTGCAATTTCAACCTCAACCATGACATAGCTGTTTCAAATGAGCTTGTTTAAGAGATCTAAGATACCATAAGCCTATTAGAGGAAAACTTCTGGAACTCTTTCCTATAATATCAACAAATACTGCGTGACTGGATTTTTATTAGATGTTTTATTGGGTGTGTTGTTGTCGGTAGTTTTCCAGAGTGGAGGGAAATCGCTGAAATGGCATGTCTGTCAGACAAATAGGTAGATAGATAGATAGATAGATAGATAGATAGATAGATAGATAGATAGATAGATAGATAGATAGATAGATAGATAGATAGATAGATAGATAGATAGATAGATAGATAGATAGATAGATAGATAGATAGATAGATAGATATAAAGGAATTCCTCATTTTATATATGTTGGATATTTGGGTGGGATTAGTTTCAATGACAGCACAGAAAGAGGAGTAGAAGGACAATTGCCTTGTAGGAAGAGATCAGATTGAGAGCTCTAGATGTGAGGAAGAGAACAGACTTGCAGCTTAGGGAAGAGGAAAAGAACATGCGAGTGATCAAGAGAGGATTGTGAATGATGTGCCACTTATAGAAAGTAGATTAGATTTGTTTTGCACTTTTGTCACTGAGAAAAGCTGTAATTGTCCAATTAACCAAAGTGAGTCTAAAATCAAAGAACACATAAAGGGGAGTGAGAGACAGATGTGCCCACTTACCACATATTCTTGGCAATGCACATGTTTCTGTTTGTTTGATGGGCTTTGGATATTTTAGAGAATGGAAATTCTACCATTTTAACAAATGTTCACCTACCGCTGCGATGAAGTTAAATCATTCTGCAGGTATTGCATGTAAAAATTCATAATAACACACTAATACAGCAATTTTCTACATGCTATGTGCTTTTGTGTGACAATGCAGAGTTTTTTTGTGCAAGTGTTTTGCATTTTATTTTGGCTTTTCATTGCGGTGGTTCAGCCGACCTGCTGCTGCTTTGTAGTTTGCGCGCACACACACACACACACACACACACACACACACACACACACACACACACACACAAACACACACAATTGGATCACAATTTGTCCAAATCCGTACCTTTTATATGGTGCTCACTTTCAGTAATCAAAAGTCACCAAAAGAAGCAGGGTCTTGGGAAAATAAGGTCATGTAAGTCTGGCTATAAGTAATAGGTAATCAGTGATACACATAGAGAACAAAGGCAGGCTCTTGTGATATGAAAGGAGAGTAAATTCTTGATTAGTGTTTACAGGTTCTAATGGAATACAACATGGAGCATCACAGAGCCTCATATGGAGTAACA